>NC_135045.1:12714166-13392083 GCF_051020975.1 Osmia lignaria lignaria
AAGCTTCATTCAGAAGAAACACTGCACTCGTCATCCAAGGTTAAAAAGTGTCACATTGTTCAATCCTTCAGAGAATCTTCCCCCCGAAGTATACATTTACTCGTCTGAAGGTAGTTCTTTGAAAGCGGAAACTGTATCTGACAGTTTCAGAACCACGGAACTCGCCAGACACTTAATAATTCTCCTTCGGCGGTGTTTTCTTGCCGGTCGACACCGGCTGTGCGTCAGGAAGCTTGGGGAAGTTTGGAGAAGACGTAAATTTCTCAGGCCGGTTAACTGATAACGCGAACCGGACGATGTATCAAAGATACCCGATGAAACGCGCAATGGCTTGCGGTTTTCCGGTTAATTCACGGCAAATTTCTAGCAACAGAGTCTCAAAACCGCTCCGGTTCAAAGGTTTCCTTCTATTCGCACTTCTACCAATTTCCTGTGGTTCGCGCGATAGAAACAAGTTACAGGACTTGTTTCCTGTCCAAACTAAAGCTAGCGATCGGTTAAGGGATCAGTTGGACACTTTCAACTTACTATATAGTAGATCAATAGGGCTCGTTTGAGACTAAGTCAAGCAAGGTGTAAATGAAACAGTCAAGGTGCTAACATAGAATTTGCTTTAATCTAATTTAGTGTGCTGTGGTAAAATGGACTGTATAGAAACAGTAGATAGATAAAAATTGATAATTTATTGAAAATCGTTGTACAAATTTTGAACAACTAAGTTTGGATCAATCAAGACCCAAACTTACAATAAGCTAAAATTAAACGTATGATTTTTGAACGAAAGAGGTTCATATACTGGAAAAATGATTTTTAAAGGAGCAGTGTAAAAATTTAAAAAATGAAAATAATATGATATAAAAAAATTAATTAAAGTTGTGGCTCTCTCCATGGTCCGCCATCCGAGGATTAATAAATATCATTTATCTTCATGTTTAAAATAATTTAAAGTTATTGAAAAATACAGAACTCAATTCGTAACTCTCAGATGGCCGAGCTGGGTCAATCGTAATTTAGAATTATGAAACATATTCAATAATAAGTACATATTTCATTTAAAGTTAGATTTGTAAATTTTCAAACGAAGGGGTATCATGCACCAGAAAATAATAATTAATAGAACAGTATAAAATTTAGAATAATATACAGTGTTTGTTACTCTTCTTTAGATATATTGAAACTCCAATTATTAATAATACAAATAATTAATTTTAAACCTTAAAATTGCTTATGATGAGAATCGTGGATTAAACGTCCTACGAACTCTTGATGGAAAATTATGTATTTAGTAAACGATACTACTATATGTTAAAACTAAAGTAATGCAGATAAGTAATAAATGAGGAAACATAATGTAGGAATAAAATACTAAGGTGGCGTTAGCTGCGGCGTGCTCTTCCTCTTTCATTGTAGCGGAAGTGCCTTCATTGCTACTTTACATTACTATTATTACATAATCAAAATAATAATTTTCTATTGTTCCCTTTTAATTATTCGAATATACATAATTTACAATGACACCCACGAAATTAAACGTATTAAAGTATTTAAATAGTATCATTTTCGGTGATACTTTCATGTCAAATAGCATGTTGTGTTGCCGTTCAATGTGTTTAAAGAAATTTCATCTGGAGCTGGTTCGTTGAACGAAAGAGCGTAGCTTATCGAATGTAGAAGAGGCGCTCCTAGTAAACCGGTAATGCATTATCGTCATAAAATCTAATGGCAAAGCAGCGTTGGTCACCGTATACTCTTTACTTTCTGCTTCATCGGCAGCATCGTGTTTATTGTGTTTTCGCGGGTAACTTTGGAGTTGGAGATAAGTTAATTTTCTGATCACCTGCGGGTGTACAAATTTCATCCTTCTTCGTTGACTTTCGTAGCGACAGGTAGCTGAAAGTTTCCTTTAGGTGTATATTTTGATCGATAAACTCTTTTCTTGTTGACTTTCTGAACAAATGAACTTTTTATGACGTTATTTTTATTTACTCTGTTAAATGCGAATTAATAAATTGTATACTTTGTCATATTAATTTTATTAAAAATTAAATATGTAACTGTTATCACGTTACTATTTTCATACAAAAAAGATATATGTTGCTGTTCTAAGCCCAATGCATTGGTATGGCTAATAAATTTTGGCATTTTAAAAATCTGGAATTTCAATTAATAATGTCTTGTTGAGTACAACACGGGACGCAAAATTGCATAATTCATAAATTCCACGAAAAATACCTAATATGATAATATTACTAACTCATCTTTAAATTAAACATGCTTTAATAAATGTTAATATAATCATTTAAAAACTTATGTACCTAATTTTCTAATACTTCGTCAAGTTTTCAAATGTTACAAATACAAAAATATTCCACATTAATGTAAAATGTTTGAACGTTATTTTTAACGATAGAACGTTTATATGAATTTAACTGTGTTAACTCACGAATGATTGCAATGAATGCTTTCGTAGAGCGCACAAACGATTTTTTAACGAAGTTCAGAGAGTACGATTGCAGAAAGAGATTGAGGAAGCCAGTGGAGATGAGTATTTTTATTAGAACACTCGACTCTTTGACTCGACTTTCTGTTCTTCTTGCTCTACGGTGAAATAAAATACTGTTCTTGATGAACTTTTATATTAACCGCCCAAGGATCGTATTTATTCGGCGATAAATTTCAACTGTTCAGGGTTTCGTTGAAGAGAAAATAGATTCAATTAATTAAGTAAAACTTTAATAGGAACTCTTTGTAATCTTCAACCGAAGAAAGTTCATAAATATGCAACTAATTATAGAATATTCTTTTGATTCACGATATGCAGAAGATATAACTTTTTTTTTTTAATGCTAAATTCAATGTAATATTGAAATATCGATTATTATAAATGATGTGTACTATTGCATCAAATTTTTAAATTACATTAAATAATCAAATATTACTGGAATGTGATGCACTCTGAAATACACAACTGTAAATAGATAAATGAATTTACTTCAACAGATTTTCAA
Source organism: Osmia lignaria lignaria (assembly GCF_051020975.1). Lineage (NCBI taxonomy): Eukaryota > Metazoa > Arthropoda > Insecta > Hymenoptera > Megachilidae > Osmia > Osmia lignaria. The sequence continues at coordinate 12,717,175 of NC_135045.1, forward strand.
ACATCTAATTATACATGAAATATTAACAATAACAATAATATTAACGTAACTATAATTTGCTCTATAAAACAAAATAGATCCATGGTATTGCGTGAACGCCCACGTCAACATATACAACGATTATTGTATGATATTTATCATGCGTGTAAGTACAACTTGATGATTTCATCCTTTTAAACCCAATACAGTAAAACCTGGATAAATGCAACGAAAGAATGCTTGGATAAGTGCAACATCGCTATCCCCTCGACTTGGGGGGATCCCCCTAGGCGAATCGAGCCGTTCGACGAAGAAACCGTGTAATATGATCCGACCGAAATATCGGTGTGACTAATATTAATTGAACGATAAAACTTTTTTATTTTTAACTTTTTCTTAATGAAACTTTTACTAACGCATTTGTGAGATTTTTCTGATTAAAATGACACCAAACACAATATAGGTTGAATGATATTTATAAACAATAGTAATAGAATAAACAACATAGAATTGACACCACGACTGAATATAAATGATGTGTACGGACTAGGAATCGACACCTCGCTTGGATAAATGCAACATTAAATGCCCAGAATCGACACCTCGCTTGGATGAATGAAACCATTAAATGTCCAGAATCGACACCTCGCCTGGATAAATGCAACATTAAATGCCCAGAATCGATATCTCGCCTGGATAAATGAAACCTTTGAAACCAGAGCCGACACCGCGACTGATTTTGATTTCGATCTCTCTTGCTTTTCGCCAACTTTTAACATCAATTTTAGCAAGTAATTATAATTGAAACTATATCGTGTTTGATACCACTTTAATCACAAAAATCTCACCAATGCGCTAGTAAAAGTTTCATTTAAAAAAAGTCAAAAATAAAAAAGTTTTTTGATTCAATTAGTATTAGTCACACCGATACGTTTCGGCTCTTTCCTTTGATCATCGGACCTCTCTCTTTCTGCCACTGTCTGTCCCTTTCTACGTTCACGCTTGGCTGGTCGTCGGGTGTAACCCGAGATTCGACACCTCGCTTGGATAAATGCAACCACTGGGTCCCAATCTCGGTTGCATTTATCCAGGTTTTACTGTACTGGCTAAAAAGTGATTTAGTTCCTCGTTCCAGTTTCTTCCGGATTGTTTTAAACCGTATATTGGTCGCAAAAGTTTCGCCACTTTTCCTGCCTTAGATTCATATGATGACCGCAGCCGCATAAAGATATTTTCGCTCAATTTTCCGTATAAGTAGGCACATTTAATATCTACATGTCTTGTGTGCCACTTGTAAATTGCGGTAAGAGCCAATAGAAACCTGATTATGCTAAAACTGGCGACCGGCGAATATGTCTCAGTGTAGTCTATTCCTTTTCTTTGTGTGTGACCCTGAGCCACCAATCTTGCTTTGTAGCGCGCTATATCACCTTCTGGATTCGTTTTTATTTTATAGACCCACTTTAAACCGATGCACTTTTGACCCTCGGGCAAATCAACTATTTCCCATGTTTTTCTACTTTCGAGACTATCTATCTCTTTCATAGCGCTGTGCCATTCCTCTGTTTGTGGCGAATTTAACGCCTCTTCTAATGTTTGAGGTTCCAATATTTCCAGGATATTGGTTTCAACATTTGTCTCTATCTCAGTATCTTCAGGATCGGTATGCATTTCGTTTGATGCTGGTTTGGGTTTCCCTTTACGCCCATAAGGATTTCTAATTACCTTTCTTTTACGTCCGCCTCTATTCGGCATCTACTTTGAGTTGTTCACTTCCACTATTTGTGGGTTTTCATTTTCTTCTTCCGTATCACTTCTAGGGTCATGTCCTGCATCCAGAGGTACTTCTGCATCTTTGTTTTCCCTGTCAAGTGTTTCTTCTTCTACAGGTTCCATAATACAATCATTATCTGACCATGCTCGATCGTATCTCCATCTTTGCGGATCTGTCCTGTATATCCACTCATGACCTATCTTGTCTTCAATAAATCTTGCATGCTTGGTAACCACCACATCCTGTCTCTGTGGGCACCACAATCTATATCCTCGGGTACGCGTTCCATAGCCTACAAACACACACTCTGAGGCTCTATTATCTAACTTACGCATCCTTTGTTTCGGCAAATGAGCATATGCAAGGCAGTCGAATACTTTTAAATGTTGCACACTAGGCACTCGCCCAGTCCAAACAGCTAAAGGGATTTCATTATTGATACTCGTATGAGGTACTCTGTTTTTTATATATGCAACCGTCGTTACAGCTTCAGCCCACAAGCGTTGTGGTAATGACGACGACTTCAGCATCGACTTGGTCATATCAAGCAGAGTCCTATTAATCCTCTCTGCCACACCGTTCATTTGAGGCGTTTCAACATTCGACCTTTTGTGCCTTATTCCCTGCTCCGTAAAGAAGGTTTTTAACTGGTTGTTGCAATACTCTAAACCATTGTCAGACCTGAACCGTTTTACTTTTTTTCCTTGTTGCCACTGACATTGTGTACTCCTTAATCTTATCTATCGTTTCATCTTTTGTTTTGATACATTTAACTGTTACCTTCCTCGAATAGTCGTCGGTAAACGTGATAAAGTACTTACTTCCGCCGATTGATTTGACTGGTAACGGCCCACAGACATCACTGTGTATTAGTTCACACACATCCTTAGATTGTCTGTCTTTTAATCTTTTACAAGGTGCTTTAGTGGTTTTACCAATACAGCATGCGTCACAGGTATACTTTGTATCTTTCGTGTTGCTCAGTCCTCTCACTTTGTTGGAGACAGCCATATCTCTGATAGTATCTTGATTCGTGTGGCAGAACCGTTGGTGCCACACCTCTTCTGCATTAAGGTTTAAGGCGTGTGACTCGATTTGTCTCTGGTTCGCAACTGGTACTTCTGCGTTAACTATGTACAAATCGCCTTTCCTGTAAGCTTCGTACACTACCTTTCTCGTTATCGCATTTCTTATTGTTACTTTTCCATTCTTAATGACTAATTCTTTATTTTTCTTCTCTATTCTAGATACTGACATTAAATTCTTGCGTATCCCTGGAACAAAATAAACATTATACATAATTATTGTTCCCTCAATGCCATTTACACATGTTTTCATAACAATATCGCCAACTCCTTTTGCTTTGAGTACAGTCCCAGCGAGTTTTGCCGGGTCAGCAGCTGTATTGACCATCTCAGAGTCCAATTCCCTAAAGGTTGAGAACCACTCCCTTCTCTTACACACATGGTGGATTGAACCACTATCCAGTACCCATTGTTCATCCATATCTATTGCATTTAAGGATACCAAAAATGCATCTGCATCTCTTTTGGTTCTTGAAACACCCTTTGGTTTGCCTCGAAACGTTTTGCTCCTGCAATCTTTCCCATAATGACCTACCCTTTTGCAATTATAACAGATAATCTCTTTGCGCTTATCATTGCTGGGAGGTCTTTGAACCTTTGCATCAGGCTTTTTGTTTACGTAAAGGGCTTCCTTTGAATTGTCTGATTTATCGATGGCTCTGGACATTCTAAACTCTGCTAAGAGGGTACTTATTATTTCCTTCGATGTGAATTTTTCATCAGGTAGGTTAACAAGTGTCATATTTAGGTTTTCATATGAGTCTGGTAGACCTGATAACAGTGTGTAAGCAACATCTTCATCACTCACTTCAGCACCAGCTTGCTGCAATTTTTGCCCTTGATAGATATTCAGGCATGCACTCACCCTCTTTCATTTTCAAATGGTAAAAGTGCTTCTTTAACCGCATAATTCTGACTCTGGATTTTGGTTCATGTACCTGTTGTAAAGTGCGCCATGCATCATAAGCTGTGGTGCATTCCTCAATGTGCACTTGCTGGTCCACATCAATATTTATTTCTATGGCGGCAATAGCTTTGTTTTCCATCGTCTCATGCGCTTTGCGTTGCGCTTCAGTTGCATTTTCGTCCAAGTCTATTTGACTGATCACGCGGTCTAGTAACCCTTTACCACGCAAACACCACTTCATTTCGATCTTCCACGATCGATAATTACTATCGGATAACTTGGTTATACGAGTATCTTCTTGTAGATCATTCATTTTGCGTGTGCCGGCGTGAATTATAATAAAATGCAACTTACAACGTTTCGTCCACGTGGTCGTTCTTAGGTTAGGTTTGCACGTGCGTTCCTAGGCCCATAACCAATGCACAGCCGACTCTAGTACTAGCCATGCTGAACAACGTGGCAACACCGCTCACGTGACAATCGGGAGTCCTATTTTCAAAAACAGAGTCCTGTGCTCGGAATTGTAATTAACGTCTTTTTTAATTAAAAGCTGTAGTAATATACACTATTTGGTGTTAATTATGTATAAACAATATATAAACGTTGCAACTATGGCAAATAGAAGTGATGTGGTAGTATAAAATTGTTATAAATGTGATATATATTTTGTGTACTCTCAAAGTAGTTTGGTGTTGTGAAGCATGATATTTGAAATATTTACAGTGGTTTCAAGAAAATTTAAGTATGAAGCAAAATGAAACCATCTTTGGGTCAAATTGAAACATTTAAGAATTGATGAACGTGTATATAAGTTAATAAAAACCTTGAAACAAGCGAAATTATTGGAACGAAACCAAAGAGGTTATGTGAAGTCCAGAGAGTAGTCGGGAGTCTGACGACGTTGATTGGCTGAGAGTCCGGGAGTCCGGGAGGTAGATAGAGTAGGGTAGGTGTTGATATATTCAGACCGGACTCCCGCGGTGTTGCCATTTTTACTTCAGCACGGCTAGTACTAGAGTCGGCTGTGACCAATGTGATGGGTATGGTGGAATAAACGTTGTTTTGTAAATGATAATTAGTTAGTATTAATATATATATTTATGGATGACTTATAACATATGATAGAAAAGAATAGAATAGATTATACATAATTATGAATACAAATAATAAAAGAATAAACTTATTGAATGAAGTATTATAATTGTATACATATCGGACGCTTAGTTACACTACTGCTAATAGGAAGTGGCGCTAGTTGCAGCCTAGTGTTTTTTGTGTTTCCCATGGTGGAAGTGTCTTCAGACCGAGCGGCGATAACATGGATAGGTAAAAGTTGTTCAGAATGATGACCTTGACAACATATGTTAAGGTCACGAAAATCGGTGAGGAGGGCAAACTTCTAAATAATTACCGAGAATTTCATTTAGATATGAAAATAAACAACCCATTAGGTATGATTTCAGGAAAACAGTACTCACATATTTAATTACACAAATAATTGCTTCAAATTCGTACTGAAAAATACGTGATTGAAACACATATTGCATATCGTTGTAAAACCAAATAAATATTTCAATTAGTATTTTAATTGATGTAAGGACGAATAATTATTTCAAATTGCAAATGTAACAGAGTTTGGCGGATAATTTGTGGAAATATTTGTATTTTTTATTTGAAATGATATTTCATCCGATACTGTTTGTAGCCAACAATTGTCAAGTAAAAAGTCGCATCACATTTTTCAAGCAGATGATCGTAGTACAGAGACGCAATAAAAATTGCATCGATTACTTTACGCGATTGCCCTGGAAGTACGAGATCTTTTTTAATGGTGTATTGAATTCAAAACTTATGTTTCCCATTTTCCAAATGCACTCTACCGGCGTGTATCATAGAATTCTTTGAAGCAAAAAGGTTAAAAATTTACGTAACAGGAAATATCAATCTGCAGAAACGTTTTAAGAAATCAAGAAACCTCTAAAGTGTATTTCAGAGTTACTCAACTGTTGAATTTATTGTAATGGCAAACAGGACTTTGACCTTTGACCCATAAATATTGTATATGCATTTGTTTGTTTGGTCCAGTAATCACTCCTGTTAATTCGAGCACGTAACAGCAAACACACTTAACGATAATTACCAGATGATCAAACATGATTACTGTAATGTAAATAATACAGTCATTTGCAGCTGTAAAATATAATATAAATTCCAACTAGAATTTTTTAATAAAAAGTTGCTTTTGATTTTCGCATATCTTGATGGTTTATTATTTCGAATATAATTGACTTTTATTTTGAGAAATTAATGCTTGTAAGGTTATTGGTAATATTATTGTTATTGTTAATATTTCATGTATAATTAGACGTTTGATAATAAATATCGAAGTTTGTGTATTGATTGTTTCTATAGGATTATGTACTAACATTATTGATTAATTGGTTATTTGAAAGTTATTAGTTCCAGCGAATAAGGATTTGATGCTATAACTTCCATCTTATTAGAAATGATATTAATTCATTTCAAAATGAATATAATTGCATATAGTTATATTTGCTTTTAGAAAATTTATCTGTAGAATTCCTATTCCAAGAATACTGAACAATGAGATCCATTATTAACCCTGCTTGCTTGAATGCACAAAACATTTATATCATGCAAAACACCATGAATTCAGTACAATCAGACAGGGGATCACAAATCCAGTGCACTTGTATTGTTTTGCCTGAAGTAATCTTACATTTCCATTTATTTTATCTGATATCCTTATTTATTTTTTGTGCAAATTAAATAGAGAAAATCATGTAAACCCAGATAAAAAATGTATTGAAATTTGCACTTTGAATTTTCCAACTTCTGCCTGCTTTTATGAAACAGGCTGTGTTTAGGAATTTTTATCTGAAAAACTATTTATTAAATTGCTTTCATTCTTCTCATTTTAATTTAGAAGGATTGATTTATATTAATATTTTTATTATTTGATAAATTGATTTTATAATATTTAACCAGAATACAACTAATTATTGAAATAAGCCCTTTTTTTGACTCTAAGAAAAAAATTCATAAACACAATTTATATAAGTGAAAGTAGGCAAAAATTGCAAAATTTAATTGTTGTATTTCTTAAACAAATTCAGAGGCATTGCAATGATGACTTACTTAAACCCTTTCTAATTTCACGTGCGCTAAACTATATCTCATTTTGAACAGAATTTCTCATATTTAGGTCAGGAAGTGATCGATTTCACCTAGAATGACTCTAATATTTCTTTTAAAATACATATTGAAAGTTATCATATGTAATGAGCATGGTCGGTTTCCTCAGTTTCCTGAGTTGCAGGATTTCTAGTATATCCCAGAAAGAGACACCCCCCTCCTTCCACAAATTTGTGTACTCCCCGCGCTAAAGGCTCCGTCACAGCCGACTCTAGTACTAGCCATGCTGAACAACGTGGCAACACCGCTCACGTGACAATCGGGAGTCCTATTTTCAAAAACAGAGTCCTGTGCTCGGAATTGTAATTAACGTCTTTTTTAATTAAAAGCTGTAGTATTATACACTATTTGGTGTTAATTATGTATAAACAATATATAAACGTTGTAACTATGGCAAATAGAAGTGATGTGGTAGTATAAAATTGTTATAAATGTGATATATATTTTGTGTACTCTCAAAGTAGTTTGGTGTTGTGAAGCATGATATTTAAAATATTTACAGTGGTTTCAAAATTTAGGTATGAAGCAAAATGAAACCATCTTTGGATCAAATTGAAACATTTAAGAATTGATAAACGTGTATATAAGTTAATAAAAACCTTGAAACAAGCGAAATTATTGGAACGAAACCAAAGAGGTTATGTGAAGTCCAGAGAGTAGTCGGGAGTCTGACGACGTTGATTGGCTAAGAGTCTGGGAGTCCGGGAGGCAGATAGAGTAGGGTAGGTGTTGATATATTCAGACCGGACTCCCGCGGTGTTGCCATTTTTACTTCAGCACAGCTAGTACTAGAGTCGGCTGTGGCTCCGTCTATAGATGCTTAGGTCTATGAGTGAGAGAAATATAGGTTTGTGGTTTCCCATAATTCACGTACATGTGTATAAATGTTTACGTAGAAAAATTTGAATTTATATTTATACTATTATTCATATTTCTTAATTATCTACTAACAATAAGTTTTATAATATTTGATAATTTAAAGTTATGTTATGTTTTTATCTCTTTTACTATTAATATCATAAAAATTAAGGTGTTAAGAATTACATATAATATTATTTTAAATAAAATGTCATGCCTTTGATCAACGGTACATATCGTTTTGCTTTGCAATCACAAATTTGTGCGATCGTTAACAGAAACGTATTGATCTTCATAATTCACACACACACCAGAAAACTTTCGTGCAAATATAGTTGAATAAAACGTAGAGGAAATAATTCTCGGAACTTTTTGAACGCCCACGTATATTCTTTCGAGTCACCAAGCAATATCGCTAAAAGCGTGCTTGAAGAAAGTTCGTGGTTGAATCGCGTGAACTTTTGCGAACGAATTTTAATACACCACCTTTGTAAAGCCTCCTCTACTCTCTACCTAAATTGCCTAGAAAATTTTAATATCTTACCCGTACTCAAAGGAACGAAAAGTTTCGATGGATCATCATCAAGAGAACATGCAATCAGTCACAGTAATTTACATACATTTTACCAATTTGAAATATTATATCGAATATTGTAGCAGTAATTAAAAAAAGAAGCTGTTTATTAGATTTTTTAATAAGAACATGTATCATAAAAAGAAAAATAGTGTTTTGAATAAAATTAGACATTTTAGTTTTCATATATTTGGGAATAGTATAAAGGGATAGTTAAAAGGTTGAAAAATGAAAATGAAAATAATGTTAAAAATGTTATTTTAACAATCGACAGTTCAAAGGTTGCATATTTCATTTTATGTACCTACGCCGCAAAATGATTGATTTTCAATATTGTTCAGTTTCAGTAATAATGTATAACATTCTTATTATTAATTGTAAATAATATGAAAATTAGTTAATGAATACTGTTAATTTTTTTATGATTTATATTGCTAATGTTTATTATAATAAATAACTTGAAAATGTTTTATTTGCAAACCATTCTTTGTTTCTATCGGTTCAGATTAATATACAGCTCTGGTGTCTAGTTTCCAAGTTGTCCTGCAAACAGTTTCATAAAGCATATAGAAGCATACAGTGCAGAGCAGCTGATTTTAACGATCCCGTTCGAGTGACAAACTCGAGTTTGTCTCTCGTACCATTATCTAACAGATTACGAACGGGCGTGGCTTAAAGATCCTTGGCTTTTATGTGTGTCTTTTGGAAACGTTGCTAACAAATGGAATTATAGAAAATCTCATAATCTATCAGCGGAAATTCATATGAAAGGATGTGTATGTTCTCTTTTGGTGACTATGCAGTGATATAGATCTATTTTAAATTTGATTGCTTTTAATTACATTACATATTGCATTTCGATCCAAATATTTATTTCGGATAAGTTTCCGAATGGCCCCACCAAAATTGAGAACTTAGATTCGGTATATAACTTAAATTGACTACCAGAAACCGATTAAAATTGGTTTCAGAGCTGGATGTCGTACCGTTTTTGAGATATCGTGATAAGAAATTTTTGTACAATTTTGAGACTACGTATGCGCTATTCGATACTGAGCATGCGCTATTCGATACTGAACATATGCTATTCGATACTGCGCATACACAGAACCTAACCTAATCTAACCTAACCTTACCACGATATCCCGAAAACGGTAAGACATCAAGCTCTAAAACCAACTTCAATCGGTTTTTTGTAGTCAATTTAGGTTATATACCGAACCTGAGTTCTCAATTTTGGTAGGGCCATTCGGAAACACAGCCTTTATTTCTATTAATATAATGAAAACTCCGTAAAATTCTGACTGAATTACTTTTAACTCTGAATGAGTTACTTAACCAAGCTATAGCTAGCCCCTTCCAAGTTACACCAATAGTTAGCACCAAAATCCACATATAAAAGTTATAAACAAACAGTCCCCCAATGTGCAGTTACATTATCAGCATTTGCAGGAAAAAGGAAAAAAAGGAAAGAAACTAAATGAAAGACCTTCCATTAACTCAAAGTACCTCACGTAACAAGTTTACATTGGTGCACCGGGAGGAATAAAGAAGACCATTCCTTGTATAAGAAGAAATACCGCAACAACAATTTAGCTTAACAAACTTGAAACACGGATAGGCTATTCCTTCTAGTAACAACGGCAGCGTTGAACATGCTCGTTTAAGGATCCAGGATGAAGTATGAAGATCGTTTTTAAGCCGTGGCCATTTCTCCCTAGGTACTCCGGGATACCGGGCTGTTAGTGTCACGGTGGTTCATACTTTATGGAGTACAATCTATCCGACGATCGTTTCCGTCGGTTTATCGCCGAGTTTTGCCGCTTACCAGCGTCATACGTCGCTTATATTAATTAAGTTTACGAGGTGCCCACGGGTTTACGTGGAACTTAGCGAGCAATTGCCCGAAGGGATTCGTCTGTTTCCCCGATGGTCATAAAGGAACCAAAGAAACATTGTTTATGCGAAGACGGGAACAGTGGCTGGATTACGAAGTTTCTTCAACGTAAGAACATTAATCCACAATAACAAATGAACGACGCCCTGGTTAGCTACAATTCTCGCGGGAGCGATTTCGCGTTAACACCGTGATGTTACTGATTAGCGCGTTGATCACTCTGTGGTTGTTCCTTTTCCTCCTTGTTCGATTTATATTAGCCTTTAAACTTTTCATCTTCTTTTTTTTTACGCTGGTGTTGCAAAGTATTGCACGCACACCGAACTTATCAGATAAATAGTGATAGCAAAGTAAAAATTGCCAAATGGGGATTAGTGAAATTTAATCTTGTATGATAGAGAAATAGACAATTGTTTCAATGTTGTTAATAATTTACTTGAAAATTTAATTTTAGTTGGTTTAATTAATTAGTCTTCAAAATATGATTACAGAAATATTGAGTTGTCTGTCAAATTGAAATCTCTTGAATTGAATATACGATAAATTGGCAACCAACAAACAATCACAAATCAACGATTAGGCTCATTTTTTTATACGTGTAACGTTTCAACCCTTGGTCAGGTCATTTTCAAACTTTCTATGATTTATAATTTTACATAGTATTTTACACATTGGCGTAACTTTAACATTTTCTCAGGGTGGACCAGGTGCCTTGAAAATTTAAAAATTGTAGGATTTTGAAAATCTGGGATTTAAAAATTTTTTAATTTTTAGGATCTAAAATTTTGTAATTTTTCTATCTCAGAATTTTAGAATTTTAGAATTTCTAAATTTGAAAATTTTGAATGTTGGAATTATAAAATGTAGAAAAGCTGAAATTTGAAAATCTTGGTACTGTTACGAGCCGGAGGGGGCGGCTGCGTAGCCGGGGCTTAATTTCGGTATATGGTATTCGTTAATGGCTTGACCAGTGTTGTTATTAACACTGGGAGCCTAAGGAAGTAGACGTGGAGACGAACCTACATATGGCTAACGTAGGGAGCCACAGGAAAGGTGAAGAGTGGAGGACGAACCTACGTATGGCTAACGTAGGGAGCCTCAGGAGTGTGATATGCGGACGAACCTACGTATGGTTAACGTAGGGAGCCGCAGGAAACGTTAGTATTAGGTCTCGTAACTTGATTGATGTACCTCGAGCGGTAAAGGTACACCTTAGTGGGTTTCTGGATAGTAAATATAATTGAACAATAGTATGTAAGTTAAAATAATATGAGTTTATTCTCTATTCCGGGACCTTACAATTGTTGTGTGTAATTGTCGCGGTGTTCAATGAATTAAACTCTAGGTTGCAAGTTTTAAATGATTTGAATAAATACAAATTAGTTTCGATTCCGCGAAGCAAGAATCTAATCCTTCTCGGTTTTCACGAACGCGAGCAAACGGGGGCGGACTACAACGATTAAAATAATGCTTAACAGCAGAAAACGTACTGTATAGTTACTGTGAGTGCTTGAAAGGGACTTGAATACCCGATCTCGCAGAGTTTCCTCGTTGCAGAGATTATCCGTAAAAGAACGTACTGACGTGTAACGAACTGATTCTAGACTTCAACTAGACCCGAGATGCCCTTGTCGCCACCCTTTTTATACTCAAAAATTAGAGTAAAAGAGTGGTGGGGACTGACTCTACATGACCCGTAGGACCGCGCCTTTGCTTTGCGTTGGTCTCGAATTTTCTAGAAGACGGTTGGTGTCGGGTGCACACACCGATTCCATATAAGGAAATTTCCGAGACGGATACGTAACAGTACCTTTAAACTTTAGAATGGTAAAAGTCCAGAATTTTGAGGAGGAGACAACCTGGATTTTTAAAGCCATCCTGGTCCCTACCTAGTTATACGAATAATTATACAATAATACTATTACATTATAAAGAAATCAGATAAAAATAAAGAAATACTTTTTCTTGCAATTTTTCATTTCATATCATGGATAAGAGTTTAAAAAGGACTTGAACATGGGTCAAAGCACTACACACTGAAAAGAGATAGATAAGAGATAGAAAAGAGATAGATAGATAAATCTGGCGCTGCGAATCATTTCGTTCTTTCTTTCCCGTGGATGGGAAATGAGAGTACCTAGTAAGAAATATTTTTCTTTTTGTTTTACTAACAGAAAAATATTATGATTTTCATTGCATTTGAGTTAAATGAAAAATGAGTCTCTGATCGTTAATTTGTGATTGCCTTGTTGGTTGCCAATTGATAAATACATTAGATCCTGTCGTTTCGTCTCGGGATCATCTGTCAGACTCGTCAGTGGGGCTGACAACAGACGATCCCTGCTCCAGACACCTATCATACCGCAATTCGAAACTCCGATATATTCGAACTGCATGCCGAGCGACCGCCAGCGAGAACACTGTCATCCTTGCCGCCACCTAGCGGTCCCCAGCCCGAACCAAAGGCGTCCGAGGAAACGAAACCTTCTCCCCCTCCACTAAACGCCTACAATCCAATTAATTAATTTCTCATTATTCAACAAAATTCAATGTTGTTACTTGCGTATTCAAGAAAAACAATCACAGTATCGTATGTTGCAGGATTTGCATATATTATATTCTCAAAACGTCATTGTTAAGTTATAAAGCAGTAACGATTATTCATTTCTCCTATTAATATTACTTTGACCAACATATAATATCAATTTAACTATCAAGGTATAAATCACGAATTTTCATCGGTTTAAACCATAGACCGAGTTAATAACTATAAAGGCAGTTAACTTAAAACCCAAAGCATGCAGTTCATTCTAATATAAAGGGAAACTTTAATTATCGTTAAATTGGGTAAACACGTTAAAGATTAAACTTCTGATCCTCCTGAGAAATTCATTTTATACCGGTGAAAATGGGAACAGAGAGAGAAAGGAAAAGATTGTTTGAAGCTGTCGCATATTCTACAGGATCACGGTGTTCATTTTCACGCTGAAGAAACCGAAACGGATATCCGTGATATGTACACTTGGGAAATGAATTGCTATTTTTCCACCGGCCTGACGATTATTCAAAGCTTCTCTTACAGCTGGACTTATTTAATTTGACCTTTTAAAATTGTTACAGATAAAATTCAAATCATAAGAATATTTCATAATGTTAACACATTGTCAGCACGTGATTGAAAAAGGGCACGTGAAAATAGAAATTTTCAGTAAATTGTCCTCTACGCATCACTTCAAAAATATGATAAATCATCTTTATTAACAAAAAAAGACACAACAGGGTGAAATAGTGTTTTGTGCTACATTTTGTGTATTGTATGGAATATAATAAACAAATTTTTTGTTCAGAAGCAGTAAATATTATATTCCTTCGGGCCTTCGACAATAAGATTGTTTATAGAACCATCCACAATTATAACTTTTCGACAAATCACCTTTTTTTTTAAAATAATTTTGTGCATAAAATTACCCCTTTTTCTTCCAAAATTTGTGGTTTAAACGTCTACTGAAAAGTGTTGCCATAATTTTACGATTCTATAAAAAATTTTATAGAATTGAGAAAACCATTACAGAACGTTTTCGAAAAAAATATAAAATTATTTTGTATTATCTATCTCTTTTCAAAAAGAAGGATTTAATTTAGGATGACCTAATTAGAGAGGAATAAATAAAAAATAATTTTCATTACTTTTTTGCTTTGAGTATCTATTTCCAATATTTCGAGTTTCTTCTTTCTTTTTTTATTACAACCTCGGCGTAGAATTTCTTTTATCTTTTAAATTAACGTTCACGTTTAACATTAATGAACATTGAGCCACGAAGATACAAAGGATCTTTCTCATTTATTCTGCTAGAATATCTGGCGTTGCGAATCATTTCTTTCTTTGATGAAAGTTTTCTTTCCCGTGGATGGGAAATGAGAGTACCTAGTAAGAAATATTTTTCTTTTTGTTTTACTAACAGAAAAATATTATGATTTTCATTGCGTTTGAGTTAAAGCTTGTAGCCCCATAGATATTCAAGTGCACAAGCACGAAAGAGGAAAATTGATCGAGGGAGCTAACTGTAAATTATCGTCTGATTCTGTGTAACAAATTTCCATGTTGTTTCCAACGTGCATTTCTCTCCACTGTATTTTTCAAGGCACGTGACGTTTGACCCAGTTACTCTGCATTCACATTGTCATATACATACATATAGTATACCCTCCATTTTTTTTTCTGAAATCAGTTTTCTTCTATATTTCAACCAGAGTTTTGATATTTTTGTAAATTTTAAATTTTCTCTATTATTTCTAGAAATTCTACGATATTGTTTTAATTACGTAAAATTATTAATACAAAAAATTGAGCAGTATTAGAATTAAATTAGAATGAACCAACATTAGATATTTGACACTTTAAATAAAGGTAAAATGTCTGCCCTTTGAAAAATTCTAATTAAATCATAATGAATACACAGAAATTATAAAATTACTGTTTTGTGAAGTGTATTTCCTTATTGTTACCTACCTTATGAAATTTTATTGAAATCTTAGCAACCAGAATAACTTCTTTCACCATACACATCACTTCCTGCACACGTAAAGATAGGTCTTTCAAACTCATTAAGCAACTTCTGCTTTTACTAATTGCCAATTAATACGCACCGAATAGGATTTACAGAATAAGACCAGCAACGTTCAACAAGTCAGGTAACTCGAATTACAAAGCTGGATTTAATTCATCCCAACCATTGAATCGCTAATTCAAATACCTGTTTATTTTCTTTTCAAAATTCATCGAGTTTTGTCGCGTATTAACATCCCTTCTATCTTTTATTTCGATCCCTTTCAGAATCGCGCACGCTGCGACGAGTTTTAATTGTTTCTCGTATAGCACTACTCGTCTTCCTTTTGTGAGACGATCTCGTTATATCAGATTCTGAGATTAAAGATCGAGGTTGAAAGCAACGATTCACTTGAGAAATCGGCTCTTTCGCAAAACAATCGACGTTGGATTTCAATTCCCTACGGGTGGTAGGTTTGAAGGTGGCAAGGAGTTTGTGAGAAACGAATGTGACCCAAAACGAATTGTTTTAGTTCACCAACGAGTTTGGTCTCGTGATGAATAACACGGATCTTGTGCTTCAAAGTTGTAGCACGAAAAGAATTGCGAAGTGTACAGTGTAGCATGTGACTTATAGTACGGTATGAAAAATTGAAATTCTGCATGAAAACTTATAAATTATTTAATTTATAGATTCAATAATGATACGTACATTTAACTGAGCATAGCATTATAATTTATATCATCATTCTACTTTACACGATTCATTCAATTACTCAGGACGTTTACTATGCATCTAATCTATGTATTTCTGCATTTTGGATGCATCTAATAGAGCGCAGCCTATCAATCTAAATGATGCTATAGGACTAGGTGAATAAATGAGCGGTAGAGGCAAGGGGACTCACGTACAAAAAGCACCCCAAAGGAATCTAAAATCGCACTGAAACCTCCACGTGGTAGACTCCGGTAACTATAATATAGGCTAATCGCAGGTGTAATAAAAACACTCAATATCATTGTTTCTGTTTAACAGTACTTGTTTTTTCATAATTAAGGGTCAGTCTACTGGAATAGGTTTCACTGTCAGTTATTTGTTTATTACTTATTTTAAAACAAATAATGTGTTAGGAAAACGCTATCCGTTATGATTTTTCCTACTTTAAATCACCAATCAGTTCTTGCAAATAATGATATTTACAAATTGTTTAAACAATACTGTCATAAACAATTATTCTTTAACTATTTTGTTCACTAAAAATTCATATTGTTCCCTTATAATGGTAGCCGCATTGATCCGAAGGTGATATCTTTGCTAGTCTGACCTTAGGCTTTTGAAGGGTTGAAACGATGAAACTGTCCATTTTTTTATATTTTGCCTGAGAAACATTTTTTCAGTGACCTAAAAAGTACAACATATTTCAAATTCAGCCATTTTGATTTCAGATTCGGATTCAGCAACTTAAAAAACCAATATATTAGAAAGATCGAACAGTTAAAAAATATAGTTTCACAACTTAATTAGCTTTCCTCTTGAAGTTTTAGTAGATTTTACTTCGATCAGATCAAAACTGATTTTTTGCAGCAAGAAATTGGTCACTTTAGAGGTAGTTCACCCCCTAATTTTCACTCCCCTTCTAACATACCTAGGCCGATTTTCGTCTTCTATCGAAAAATACTTTCATGTAAAAAATCATTAAAATCACTTCACTGGTCTCAAAGACATCGCAATTTTTCCATTTTATCCCCCATTTTGGGGGGTCGTTTCACTCCTTAAATGTTTTTTCGCTGCTAAAAAAACATACGTGTCTCTTAGTTTTTCATGTATTATAACATATCCAAATTTCAGAAAAATCGGAGAGTGACACTTCCGTAGGTTTACTTGTCAGCGTCATAACTGACGATGAGTAATACAGTGCTGCCTAATTACATACAAAAATCGATTTTAATACATGCACCATCGGACTTGCAAATGAGAAACTCCAGGTACTTTTTTTACGCAATGTAGGTACACATGTTTAGCTTTCATAGATCAGCGATTCTCAATCTTTTCATAAATACGTACAATCGATTTTCCATATTATCTGTTAAAATAGTGCAACACGAAATTTCACCGTAAATTATAAACAAATATTTTAGTACACCGGTTTTGCAAGAAAATATAACATAAAATAATTCCAATTTCATGGAAAACCTATTTAATAATATTACAATGTTACTATAATTTAAAAACTAATCATATAATACTAATAAATTGTAGCCAGAAAATACAGCAAAAATACAGTAAACATTATTTCCTTTTAACTGAACTTATAATAAGAAAGAAACTGAAAGAAAAGCTCAAGTAAGATTATCAGATTTCCCTAAAAAGCTTGGTCGAGCTTTGTTCGAGGCACTTTATATTCCAGCTTCTTTGTTCCATAGTCTTTTCTCGAGAAGTTTCTTTATCGATACACAGTGGTGGCAAAAATTTCGCGGCCATCCGGCAAGAAGCATTCCCAGCAGCCGATTTCTTGCACCCTTTAGCAGTCTCTTCCCTGGAAAAGCGGTAGAAACACGCGGGACATAAACAAATGAAGTCAAAACAAAAAAATCCTCAACGTAGCGAGAAAGGTTTTTCCAGTGAGAAACCGCGTTTGCCCGACATTTAATTTTCCTGACGACGCGACCGTGCTTTTTTCCACTTTTCTCTCGTGCAAACCCGGGACTGTTTTCCCTCTAGAGTGGAACGAAGCAGCTCGAGACGCGTATTCAGAGATGAACTCTTTTTAAATCGCTTGCCTAGCCATTGATACAGATTGCTGGGTAAACAGTTCTTCTGAAACTACGATTAAAAATCTGAATCAAAAATTTAATAGAAAAAAATGATAATAATAGTGTTTGAGTAACTATATTTAAAAAATATTAAGGGACTTGAAACGATCAATATTGTCAATATTATTAAACGTGTAAAGAGCTAAATTGACGTATTGCCAATATTTAAAATATTGATGAAGTGTTTTAATAAAAATAAAAATATTTTTTAATTTATCGAGTTGAAAATTCAGTACTCAATATTTAAGATTCATTCTAAGCAAAGCTTGTAGGCTGTTTGAACGATAATGTGATCATATATTTTTAGTAAATTAACAATACATATTGATCATGCGAAAAACACTTTAATCCTGTGGAGATGTATTTTTAATATGCATATTATTCGTAATGTTTATAAATTTGTACAATCAATATAAGTACTACAATAGATAGTCTGACTAGGTTCTTCTAAAATTCTAAAATTAGAAAGTTACAAAAATTAGACAATTGAAAAATTAGAGAATTAGAGAACTGGAAAATTGGAAAATTAGAAAATTTTAAAACTGAAATTCTAAGATACCAAGATCCCAATATTCATACCGTTTTACAAATGGGAAAGGAATATTAGTCTTCGAGAGATCAGTGTCGGTACACATATACATGTAACTTATGTGTAGACGGTTTCAAAAAGTTAATATACGAACCGTCGTGCACCGAGAATGCATAGCGGAATTCATTTAAGTTACTGATTACCCATTTAAGAAGTTAAACTAAATGATTAAATTGAACAAAGTATTAATATCTAATTAATGTTATTATTATTATTATAATCTGTCATAATACTTTCAACAGTTATTGTTAAATTAAATAATAAATTTTGCTGAATTTAAATTTATAAACGCTCGTCTATTAACCAATAATACCAATGTAACTAAAGATCTATATAAATATAATATTTTTTCCTTTCTGTTTTTAATAGATTTCAATTTCCAATTTTGAAGCTTTAAACTAATTTTTCATTCAAACGTTAACATAAAATATACTGAAAGTTGCAAACATCATCTAGTTAAAAATAAGTCGGAATAAAGCTCTGGTCTGCAAGAATAACACTTTTAAAATCCTTTCCGACTGGAGCTGTGTAACAAGTCTAAAGAACAGGCGTTTCAAATATTAGATTTAAGAAAAACGAATCGGTCTTTCCTTCTTTCTTTCCGTAACGAGATTGGTTAAAGCAGTAGCTCGAGTGAACAAGAAATCTGGATTCCGATTCACCGAGTCGATCAACCAATTTTTTTTTTCTTATTTTACTTAAAACGTTCACGGTGCTGCGAATGTTTAAAACAAGAGACTGTTTACTTGTCACGGATTTTTCTTTCATGGAACGATGGAAGAATGTTTGAATGAAGATGGTAATGGGGTGGAAGAAATGGAATAAAAGGAGTAAACAATTCGGTTCTTTCCTCATTAACAGGAACGCCATATTCTGTCGGCTATAAGATTTGAAATTGATCGATAGTTTGTTATTTTTAATGTTGGAATTGGTAGAAAAGAAATTTTACTATTTGAACTTTGTAACTTTAGAAAAACTGGTTTGGTCGAAAGAATTCATGTTCTTTAGAAATTACGTATATGGAAATTTTTCTACGTTTAGATTAAAATTAAAATTTTGAAGAAATTAAAAAATTAAGTTGTTACTATGTTATTATCTCATTGTAATGATACCTAAACTTTCATGCAAGTGAAACTGTTGAATGATGGAGTTGGTTTGATTAAAGTGATTCATATTTTTAATGAAAAAATCATACATGCAGAGATCTAAATATTTTGAGTAAATTTACAATTTGAATAATAATGGTGCCACCTATTTTAAATTCTTTGAAATTAAAATTATAAAACAATAAAGCTGGTTTAATTAAAGTGTTTCATTTTTTCAAAACTTATATTTAAATTTCTAGTAAATTTAAAACTTTGGCTACTACGGTGCCTTTGTACTTTATAGAAGTACAAAAAATGTAAAAATTTGATTAAGAAACTGACAGTTTATTATTGTGCACAAAAACTACAGTAGATTAATACTAATAATATGGAACGATACATAATATAATG
Organism: Osmia lignaria lignaria; assembly: GCF_051020975.1. Taxonomy (NCBI): domain Eukaryota; kingdom Metazoa; phylum Arthropoda; class Insecta; order Hymenoptera; family Megachilidae; genus Osmia; species Osmia lignaria. The sequence goes on from NC_135045.1 coordinate 12,736,910, forward strand.
TGAAACAGTGATTAATGGATAAATAAACGTTCTACCGCGCGACGCATGGACCTGGCTAGACTCGACTAAAGGAACCAGGGGTACCACAAAATAAAAAGTAAAGAGACGATCGACTACGGCGCACTCTGCGGCCAATTAACTTAAATAATAGAAATCCCCAAAACACACATGAACACATATAGATGCGACTCTAACAGAAACAAATACACGGGCTAATTATTTTCGAGAATATGCAGCATGCAATGAAATAACTTTTTATAAAATCATAAATATTGTAAAATATAACGTAAAATAAATTGATTTACTTTCAAATTAATTTAATCGTCACAATTTGATGTAGTTGGGTAATTAAAAGTGTCTACTAAGATATTATTTAAAAAAAACATACCTAAAAAATGTAGAATTCGATAATTTAAATTTTTTAGATCAATAAAGTCTGTGCAAGGTTTATAAAAAATTACTAAATTAACAATGCTTTCTTTGGTAATTTCTGAATACCAAAAAGCCAAAGGCACCATGAATTTCTCTGAATCCTTATGTAAGTAAAACTTGATCTGTATCGCCTCCCAAATGACCGAATATTAATCTACAATTACTTTCAAAGAATTGAACGCAATTTTAGCCCAGAATAGCTACTTACTTTCATTGAAAACAAGAAAGTAATTTTCATTCGAAGCACTCGTGGTTAATTCAATCGTTCGTCCCCGTTTTTACGTAACGAGATCCACGGGACTCGGAACGAATGAAAATGGCACAGAATTGTCCAAATCAATGGCGAAACGTAAAAGCTAAACAGAGAAACGTATAAAACTCTGCTAAACAATGGAGAACGAAAGGATGACGTTCTCGCTCCAAAAATTTTCACAGCTGAGTGAATTATTAATTTGAAATTCCTTCGTTATAATTGAACGCCATGATTTTCCATTTCAGGAGTTTAATTAAACGTCATGTCCAAAATTCTATCCGTACTTTCTGTCTTCCTGTTCAGCTCGAGATCACGGAATTCGCGCGACGGAAGTTTCGTCTGTTTCCGGATAACAAGGAAAGCAACCTGCACTAGCTATTCACTCGAGCACATCTTGCAGCAGCAAGTCACATTGTTATTATCATCACATTGACGACATTGAAATTTCAAGATACAGTATTAACGATGTTGATGCGTCATGTGAAAATAATTTTATATCCTGTTTTTCGGTGTTTTCATTAAGAAAATGAAATGAAAAATCTTTTTCCCTCTTTTAAGTATTAATAACTAATAACTCATCTTTCTGGAAATTGAACTGTATACATACACTGCTTTGTTAATTAAATTATCACTTTGAGAAGCATTTTCACAATCAACAGCGAGGTCAAGTTTCACAAAAAAACTATTGTAGAACATTCAGTAATAAAGGTGTGAAGCGTAAAGCACCATAGTCAAGCGAAGAATCTAATTTTTCAGGAAAATGTAGAGAAGAATGAAACAATAGAAATAAATGAGCTCATAAGGTTGTAAAAAATAAAACTGGTACCATTTCTTTCGAAAGCAATGCGTACTTTCCTCATTCATTTCTTAAGCTTTCTGTTGTTCTTGATGAAGCTTTTTAAAATGAAACAAATGTCTGTAATAAACAATAATTACAAGTGTAAAAGCTTCGCGCCTTTCATTTGTTATAATTTTTGTTTTAAATTGTAAATTTGCAATTTTGCTTTTTAAAAGCTAAAGAATAAATCAATGTTTCACGAATTATGTAGACCGGGTGCAAACAATTATCGGAATTCGAATTTGATTACAATCAAGCAATACCTGTAATTAATTAACAATACTCAGAAATTAGATTCGCTGATTTGTGAAACGCCGTTTGCGCAGAATTAACCAACGAGAGCTGGAACGTTTCTGAGTTCAATTTGCACAAATATTCTATAATTTACCTATTGGTAGAATTACGATAGAATTTGTTTGAAAAACGTTAGTATGTAAACAGAGATGAAATGTCAAGTTCCAGTGCGAAAAGGAATTGCTACAGAAAATCTAGGAAAAAATAACATGGTTTTTCCTCGATGAAATTTTAAAATTCACGTGAAAATGTTTTTCATGATTCTCAAAGGTGTCTTTGACTGCTGCTACCTATAAAAATTAAAATGCAACAGTCGTTGGCTAAGCAGTCTGAACCATTTTACGTGCAAGCATGTATGCATGCATAAAATTTCCAGTGTTCCTTATGGAGAATGAAATTATTCTACGAAACGTGACATTTCCTCAAATGTATTACAACAAAGTTCAGATTTTTGTTATTTTATTTTAACAGGGGTTTCTCAACAAATCAAAATGTAATGTAAAGAAGTATTTGTTAATAAAAGAAAAGTAGAACATTTATAGAAAAATGATTGAAAGAAAGTATTTATAAAATAATGTTTTCTATCAATCACCTCAAAATTTACAAGAATTAAAATTGAAAAAGGATTAAGTAAATTAATTCAATCACTTAAAAATTCCCAAAGTGGAAAGGAAATGATTAGTATTTTATAATTGAAGTACTTTGACATTAAGAATTTATTGACTAACATGATTATTGTTGGAAGTGTTTACAATTCGCGCGCTTCCTATATGACGATCACCTTCAGATTTGACGAACACTTCAGTTGTGCGTAATAAGCGTGCAAAGGCGTTACTATTAAGAGTTTTATTTTCTTTCTTTATATAATGTATTGCAGTTCAATAAACCATATCTCTAACAGGTTATGAGCCCAGAAATTAAAGAAAAATTAGTAAAAAAGAAGAACAAATATAGATTGTATTTAAAGAGTTAGAAGAACTGAAAAAGTATTGTATAAGTGCACGTGGTGCAAGTATTGGGAGCTCGACTAGGATCGAGTTATTATCGAAAGATAATTATGATACTTGGTGTATTCAGGCAGAAGCACTGTTAATAAAAAACGATGGTTGGGAATATGACAGTGGACAAAAAGGTAGTCCCGTAGAAATCGATGCAGGCTCGATGGAAGCGGCACGTGCATGGGACATCGCCGATCAAAGAGCAAAATCTAACAATTATGATCACTCGCAACATTAAACATGAATTAAAGATGAACATTTATTTAACACCAACATATTCCAAATTACAAGTTTCAATTAACAATATTAAAATTTAACTACTTTCTACAATCTATTTACTAGTAATCAAATTAGGCTTCCCAAGGAGTAATGGTGATGTCCCGGATCCCACTTAAGCATCCCCTGGAAAAATGACGACGTAGGAAAGAGAGGGGCCTTATATCAATGATGTATAATTTGAATTAGTATTTGCTTTGTTATTTATACTTTCAGTTATATATTACATTTTATAATATTTAATATCTTTTTCAAAATTATTTTTAATGTTAGTAGGTATCATGAAAATTAGGATTTTTAGAATTTCTACTTCCTCTATGTCACCATTTTCCTTATGGAAGTCTCATTTGATCGCGAGTATATTCTTATTTATTTCATTTGTATAATAGGAAATACTATCATCAAAATAATATTTGTATATTTAACCTCAAGGAATTAATGGATTAACAACTGAATTAATAACAAACTTGTATCATTTTCGATACGTACTTCAATTTGTTAACAGAAACAATTCAGTGTTCTTCGAGGACAGTTCCATTAATACATAATTTCATGCCAGCTCGAATGACAACACAAACTTGTCGATACTTTGGAGATTTGAAAGCTCTTTAGAGGATTGAAATATCGAAAGTTGCGAAGCCCTCAAAAAGATGACAAGTCCTCGAAGTCTTTAATAGGATGAAGGATCTCGAACGTCTTGAAATCTTCGTGAATAAAGTCTCAAGAATCATAGACGACCTCGGGCTAACTAATACTCGATATTCTGATACTTTTGCATAAACTTTACGATGCTCTTTAAAGATGCGCAAACTTTCTTTCGAACTATAGAATCAGCACATCACACGTCAGCTTACATCTCCAGAACGATTTAACTCTGCTTTTAAACTACCTTGTCGTAAACTTTCTTTTTCCATTTCTTTGATATTGTTTCATTTTGTCAGTGTTTTATAATTCTCTTTGTTCTCTATGTTTTATGATCTTTCCATTCAATTAAATTTTGCAGCCAATGATTTTTGTAGATGATTTTTTAATATCATTGATTTGAAAAACAAATTAAATCTAAGTATGTATAATTATATAATATGATAATATAGAAATGAAATAAGGGCTTAATAGTATTTATCGCACGGTTTATTAATGCTATGGTAAATTTATGGTACAATTTTGAAAAAAAACAAGATACTTTTATTTTGGACTCTATTATATGTACGTCTGTTAAAAAAAAAAAACAATCACTTGCATCCCTTTGGTTTTACAAGTATCTCATATTATAAATAGTTGATTTTTAAATTTAAATTTTGTATCGTTACTCTATGCTATTCGTATAGCAGTAACTTTATTCTGGAAAAACAAATGATATTTTTACATCAACAAAGTACTCGCATGAATCCGAAATATGTCATCTAGTATACAGGTCCTTGTTGACACACGTAAATATACGCCGCGTGTAATATCGCTCACGTGCACCAAGTAAAATTGATGTTCCGTCGCGTGAACGTTAAAAATTCAGCTTTACGGCCAGCCATTGATTACATTTCCACGAAATTTTCGCACCTGTCACGGTGATACCCCGTTTCGCGTTCGACCGATTATCCAAAAGTATTGCCGAAAAGTATCGCTTACGTGCCGTTGATCAAATCGAGTCGTGGATATATCGGTTTCGACTTCATCCGTCCGTTCGATGATCCCCAAAAAGAGGGCAAAAATAAAAGAGAAAAATGAAATATTCGTTCCACCGTGGAAAAACGTATTTTTCCTCATTCAGTATCGGGTTTTCAATGTACAATTCAGTAACATGTCTCTGGATGAATCTGATCCGATAACGTCATTTTGTAATCTATTTACATCAATTGATGCAATTACAAAGGCTTTGGAGACGGTACAATATCGTGTACTGATTTCATTGGTAACATTGATAATCCGATTTTCTTGTTACAAACTAGTTAATTCAAGTTTTTGACTTATCGACGAGAACACTGCTGTAGCAATTCATTGGTTACCACGTCTTCCATTATTTTGACCAATTGTAATCTTTTATTATTTTTATCATATGTAGGTTAATTCACTTTTTTTTATAATCCAGTAGATCTTGATAGAATACCAGGAAGAAATGTTACATTTTTTACTAAACTTTTTAAAATGTTTCTTCTGATGCACAAAAACAATTAAAAAAGCAAAATGAGGTGCAACCATTTTTTCAAATGTTATTCATTTTTAAAATAAATTTACTAGACTATAAATATTAATCTATTTGAAGCGTTTGAAAATTTAGCTAAATGGATATTTTTAAAAGTTATGCAACGCTCTTAATATTAGCATGATGTAATTATGTTTACCTATCTTACATTCACGATGTCCTGAAATATATAAATTAGCATTAAAACTAATTTAAATAGAGACAGTGGATTTATTCTCAACAATCATGCTATAATAATATTTTTTGCAATAAAGAATTTAACTAACACATTTTCTTAAAGAGTGATTATTATATTATTTTGTAGCATTACACTTGGAACCAAAGGGATGCAAGTGATATTTTTTGAAGTTTTTAAATTTAGAACAGAAATAGTTACTTCAAACATTAAATACAATGTTGTAAATATAAAAAAATGTTTCCATTGTAAGTACACTTGTGATCAGATCAGGCTTCTCTAGTGTAAATGGCGATATAGGGGAAGCAAGAATGCACAAAATTTTAATTTTGATGATATTAATATTAAAAGTAGTTTAGAAAAACAGTAAAATTATTTTTAATTATTATATATTATAAAATTTGGTATATAACTAAATAGAACGGATAACAAAGTAAATAGGCCACAAACCTATGTATGAGTGCCCCTTCGCTAAATTGTCACTTTCCAGGGTGAAGTCTACGGAAAAGGGCAGAACTACCATTTTCCCTAGAGAAGAGTGAATTGATGGCAAGTGTAAATACGTATTCCATTGAATCCTAAGGAACTGGAAACTATAAATGAAAGAAGATCCTTTGATTGCTCAATAAATGTATTTATAAATGATCCTCTATTGTTGCGTCCTTTATTGTGTACTATAAAATTGTGGAAATATAAGTCGATTCGTTGGTCGATTTAAGTCGAGGGTTCATGAATTATTCCAGGAAGCACGTTGTGCGGTGCAAAATCGTAGCAGGTAGTCGGTACTTTGAAATTGAATTTCCCGTCGTTTAGCGGTTAAGTCGAAATACCGTATAACGTAACGCGGAAGTTCATCTTTTATTCGTGGTTCCGGGAGCTGCACCTTCGCAGACGTAGGAAAGCATTAAGCCCAAATGAAACATTTCTCTGCTTGAATTTTAATGGTCGTCCCCAACGATGACATACGATTCTCGAATTTCCATCCGTTAAAAAAATTATTCTGAAATTCATTTTATTCCAGAATACTTTCGTTCGTACCTATTTTTACATTTTTTCTCACATTAAATTTTTCAAAGGAAAATTTTATAAAAAATTATACGGAAAGTTTGGGAAAATGGAATTCATTTAATTCTAAAATACTTTGGCTCGTACACAATTTATTCGGAGGAAAATTCTATAATTTAAAATCATATGAAAAGTTCAAAAATTTAACGGTTTGAAAAAAAAGGGAACTTATTTGATTCTAAAATTCACTTTATTCCAAGGTACTTTGATTCGTATATAGTTTGTTCAAAGAAAAATTTTATAATTTGATAAAGTTAGAGGTTTGAAAGTTTAAAGCGAAAATTGAAAGAAAGTTTTTACAGTTCAGTGGGAAAAGGGATCAAGGAAATGGAATTATTCTTTCAGGGGAAGTTTCGTGGCGTTACCGAGTTTTCAATTATTGGATACATAAATACTAACTGTTGTATCGGTTTCCAATCACTGGATCCGTAATTAATTAACGCCTGCAAGTATATTCGATATTGGAAATATAGATAAATAATGTAGTAGATTTTAACAAACGTAATTCAAACAATACACAGCGTGAAGTTCCTTTTAAATAATATCTCATTACTATTTTGAGATGCAGACGTTTGATAAATGGATATTAACAAATATTCGGAATACAAGCTACTGCGGTTCCTTCCTGCGCTCCTGTGTATTTCAAAAGTTGCGCAACAGTGTATTAACAATAATGATTACTTCAATAAATGGAGTTACTTTAATGAATACAATTGTTCAAAAATGAATTTCCAGAAAAGGCATAGAATTAATTTGTGTACCTAATAATAAGAATTGGAGTACCACAAAGTAGCACTAATGCCACATCAGTTTGTTGAAGATATAAACAATTTATTGATATTCTTACTGATCTAAACAAACAGGAAATCAACTAATTTGAAATTTTATCTACATTTATTTCATAAATTATAAAGGTACCTTAAGTAGTTAACGCCATTGTACACAACGTCATGTATAAGCACAATTAACCTACATTTGTTAAGCTGTTGTATAACAAAGAATTGTTATACATTCGTGAAAACAAAGCCATCCTTTATCTTGGTAAATCGTGCATTAACAGCTTATCCTTTATCCTGCAGAGACGCATTTCGCATAATTAATAAAACAAATAGATGAAGTATTATCGTTGACGTAGATACAATTTATGAAAAGTAAGAATTTGTCGAGAAAATAGGGAAAGATCTAAAAGTTTTATGGAACAATTGATCTGGGTAATCATTAAATTATGAATGTGTACGAAAATAATTTTTTCTCTCAAGATGACTTAAGGTACTCTCTTAATCCTTTGAAGGCTAATTTTTAACACTCATGTTATTCGCGACTTTATAAATTTTCACAAACTATATAAATATATAATCTGTTAAATGAAAGAACTTTATTTTATATGAATATATAATTGTGGAACACATCATATTATAACGCAGAAACATGTCCGTGAGTTACGCTGAGACGTTGTACGCATGCTCGAAAACAAAGCAGAAAAATATTATGTGTGTACTCTTACAATGATAGTATTTAATAAAACCCTTATTAAAGGACACTTTTTAAGGGATATATAAAAATTGTGGGTGCTTCGACTACTTTCTCTTTGATTACTTTCTTTGTAAAAATTTACTGCGCATATCTATCTCTTACGATTTAGGACTGCGCAGGGGTGAAAGTTTCCATAAGATAATAGCGGATCCTGCGCAACAAATTTTCCAACAAATCAAATTGATGCATTTTTACAACACAATGTAGTTTACAACGAAGTTTTTAATTAAAAGTTTCATTTGGTTTAATATCATGGAATTGGAGCGTGGGGTGGATGGTGGACAAAGGCAAATTTATATTTTAACTGATTAATTCCCCGTGCATAGCACGGGGCGTTCCACTAGTAATATTCAAACGCAAAGAAAAGAAAATAATATGATAGTAATTATAGTTCACAATAAGTTAACGCACACGCTTTGCCATATTGTACAGTATAAAAAAAACGCGTAGAGAGAATATAGAGAGCGCTCTAGGTTGCGCTACCGTTTACCCTAGCACGCAGATACCGCGAACATCCTTCATAATCGCCAGTATCATTAAGTATCATTAGTTTTTCTAAAATTAAGAAATTAGAAAATTAGGAAATTCCTTAATAATATAAAAATAAGTTTGGAAACAAAGGATTTTACTACATATTAGTACCATCAGTTTTGAGAAAAAAATTACTAGTTTTTGAGAATTCTATGTCGGTACATACACATATGTATGTATACGTATGTACCAGGCAGGTTTCAAAGGGTAAAATCGTATATTTTTTCATATTTTACACATTTTGAATAATGCTCAAGAAAACTTGATTTCCTTGTTTTTTAAACTTATGATTATTGCATTTTAATAAATTTTGACATTTATACCTAAACGTAGTTTTATGCAAATATGAATTTTTTAAATTTTATACGAATGTAAATTTGAATTTGTCAATGTATAAAACACTTACTACATTTTATTCTTCTTTTCACAAGATACGATTGAATTTATTCATAAGTATATTCATGTTGAATTTATGTTGAAAATATAAAAGAAATAAGAAGATAAACAACTGTACTTTGTAATGTAATTTCAAAAAAGGACTACACAGAAATATTCCCGCTTACAGGAAATGAAAAAGTTCTTGTTTGTTCTTCGTATTATTCCCATTTAATGAATCATCCTGTCTACGAATACAGAAATTTAATAACTTCTGCTTAAGACAGAAACGTAGGATTCCTTGTAGGAGAACAATAACGTCAGTGATGTCGTTAAACTGAAACTTATTTAATAAAATTCAAGAAATACATGAATTATTCCTTTTCTTAATTACAGAACAAAGTTATTGCATTTCAAGAAGTCTTTCATTTATAAGTACCATCGCACTAGAATATTAATATTAATTGCACAACGAAAACTATATTTTCATGATTTTTAATTGAAATACAGCATTTTTCAAATCGTTATTTAATTCTCTTAAGTGTTGGTACATTAATTAGAAAAAAAGAATAGAAAGTTATTAAATAAGATGGCAAGATAATTATCCTGAATCACTAATTAGATAACATGATTAGTACGTATGATATTAGGTGTACAAATTAATTTTACACCTTTTCCTTTCTTTTTAATTGAAGATTTATTTTAGAAAGTAATGGTAACTCCAGTTACTGAATTAAATACTGTTGTCAAATTCTCGAGACACCTTTCCAAATACACAGAAGTGTGGGAAAATATTTAATCTGAAAATAACGAATTAATTTGTACACCTACTACCTAACCCTTCGTTGTATAATTTTTTTCTTAAAAGGAAAAACAGCATCAAACAATAAAAAATATTTTTCCGTACTAAAAATTAAATAAAGGAAAAATTGCATAGGTAACACTGATAATTCTCGATATTATGCGAAACAAAATTTTATAGTATATTATTTTATGTAACATGTATGCACCCTAATGCAACAAAACTAAATCCGGAAACTTTCTGGACAATTTATATATTATATTTGACCAATTTTACGCAGTTTCATATAATTTAAATTATCGGTAATTGATTGATAAGTGGTAGGTACATTTTTCATCATCAGAAACTTTCGTATTCTCGTGACAGTTCGTCATTCAATTTGAATCGACATTAGAAAATTGATTCGCCGGAAGGCATTTGATTCTTTTCAACTCTTTCGACACAACATCGTGGAATAGTTGGATCCGATACGGGGAGGGCTGAAATTACGAGAATAATTTTCTGCGACGACGTGAACGTAATAGAAGCTCATGCTCGACCGTGGAAAACCCTCTGCCAATATTGGTATCGGGATCGAACGTCTTATTCGAAGCTTCTTAGGGTTGAGGAACAGATATATCGAAACAGCTTCGTGCAGTTCCTATTTCCTTTGCTGACGATCGTTTCTTCAACGAGGATTCGATGAAGGCAATATGCGTGCCACTGTACGGTTATTTTCTCGATTAGAATTCGAACGATTCCATGCTTCCATATCAACCAACCAAACCACTGTTCAGTGTTCTTCTATTTTCATATATTAAACTAGCTGCGTTACCCGGCTCTGCCCAGGAATTTTAATGAACTACATATTATTTTCTATATGTATAACATAAAAATGTGATGTTATATGTTAATACTTGTACTGAAGATGTTACCGAAAACACTAAGCTACCTTATATTTTAATTTTTGGATGCTTGGGATTTAGATATCCATAATAGAATTTGATTATAGAAGGGGAGGGGGTTATATTTCAGTCGACTAACAGCAGCGACGTTTGGAGAGTGTTCGACGGCGTTCTCGTAACGTCGCTAACAGATCATTTTAAATTGAATGTTAAAAATTGAAAGAAATCAGCTAAAACACAGAAATACTATTAAATGCAAGGCGCAATTTTTTTTTTTTAATGACAGATATTTCTTTGTCATCTGATACGACGTGAATAAGGAAACGAATGTCAAGAAAACAAAAAACTGATAAATCTATATTATGAGTGTAGCATACTGAGAGGGCTTGGTGGCAATGCCGAGTATTACCAAACCAATTCTATGCTTCTTTGTTAGTCAAAAACATAACCAATCGCAATATGTTTATTATTTAATCTAATTTAAAATGAACAAGTTCCATATTTTTAAAATCTAATACTAACTAAAAATTGGAAAGCGTGATTCATATTATTATTATTTTAAATCATTCATGACCAGAATCAATCACCAAACCTCTCAATAGATTTTTAATCACTAAGGTGTGAAAAAAATCTCTGCAACCTTTGTATATAAAAAGATTTCGTGACCATATCAACTTGGAAAACTCTGCTATGAGATATTCATGAGGAAAGAAAGAAAACGAGAGGAGATAAAAGAAACATATTGAAAGAGAAATAACATTTTCTATATTCTGTTATCACAATAGTAGAAGAACCACTAATACCAGGTTGTACAAGAAAAATATATCAATCTACAGGACTGTATTCTATGAGAATGTGTTGATTTCTGTAACAATAACATGTGGAGGCAAACAGAATTTTATGTACAGGACTTTATTCGATAAGGTTGGAACAAAGAAACAGGCAGAAGAATAAGAAAAATAAAATCTAAAGAAAATAAATTGAAGAAGCGAAGCGAAAAGCAGACAAAGAAAGAAGGATAGTTGACTTTAAAGGATTTTTCAATGCGGCTATGTGAACCTGGCACCCGACTTTTAAAAAATTAACTTTATTTTTGGAAAATGGTAGTGTATCATTTGTAGTTGATTGTAGTAAAAATAGTTTCGTTTGTAGTTGGATCAATTAATAAATAAACAAAATTGAAAAATTGACCCGCACCCGACATTGAGATATTTCAAATCAGTTTTCTCCATGTGATAGAGAATCGTTTGTAGTTGATTGTAGTAAAAAAAGTTGATACAACAATATTGTTACATACGTATTGTGCAGCAACTAGCCAAATAATTTAAATATTAAAAACTGTTTCCTTATTTTCAACCCTCTGTTGCATAATTTTTTTAACGTTGTCTTAAAAAAGAAGAAGCTACATTTTTGAGCTTTTACAAGTGATAATGGAGCCAAATTTCGGTCTACTTCAAAACCATATATAAAGTAAAATTTCTTGATATTGCAAATTTACAATTTTAAAACGTCCAATTCATTTACTATTTTATGTGGCATGTTTACAATACGATACAACGAATGATTAACAAGAGAAATTTCTCTATTTTCTAACAATGAGAGACATCTTAGAAACACCGCACCGTAAAGTGATAATGGTTTCCATTTAGAACGCGCCGCAGTTAAAGGGTTAAGAAACATTGTTCTAAGAGAGCGTAACCAGCGAAGGGATAGGAAGCAAATGTGGTTGAGGTCAGTGGTCATAAATCTCGTCGGTTGGGTCTTTCCGAACGGACAAACGGGGGTTGGAGAGGAAGAAAGGGATCGTTTAAAATTCCAGATTGGTCCCGTTAAAAAGTTTGCTCGTAAGGAGCGCCGGTAACCGACGTCGATTCTTCACCGTGGAGGGCTGTTCGTGGCTTCTACGATAATACGCGACCGTGGCCGTTGACACTTTTACAGTGTCCTAATTCATTCGATCAATGCGCCGGTAATTAGGCGCCATTATGCGGGAAGATGAGTCGTCAAGTTTGGAGTTCGCGACCTGGATCGGTGTGAAAGAGTCGAACGAGATGGGAAATGTTGGTAGAAGTTGCCAGGGCGGACAAGACCCGGCTTCGACTTTGGAAAGTGGATTTCGAAGGAGATTGATGGCGCGTTGGGAAATTCACTAAGAATTACCAACACCCTTTGTCTCTTGATCGTTGGGCTGAATAAATAAACGCTTCTCGTAATTACGTTCATAAATTTACTGACTAATCGTAAGGGTCGTTTCTTTAATTTTAATCTCAAATTTATTTTAATATCTTTCTCTAAAGTTTTGGCACTTTGATCAATTGCTAAGCGATAAATTCCCGTTTATCGCTCTGTTTACGTTCTGTTGCTCCGACAGTCAGGTTTGGGCCCCGCGAGAAACTCAGCCGAATCGCGCTGGGCGACGAACGTGTTAAGGCAATTTCTTGTTATCCAAGTTTTGAAAAGACGATAAAATATGTTTTTCTATTTTAGAAATTCATTTAAAACAAAATTGTATAACATGTTCTGAAGATTTTGGATATTATGTGAAAGAAAATTTGTAATTTCAAATATTTAAAAAATATTAGAATTTTATAGTACATTATTTTATGTTACACATGTGCAACATAATGCAACGAAGGATTAGTAATACTTTGGAAGTAATTCTTATGGTAAATGTTAAATAAATTTTATTACAAATATATTGAAATTGAAGAAACGGTGTCCCATGTGCATCAGGTTGTTTAAAAAGTAATTAAAATTATCATTAACAGCAGTATCTTATTATTAATATAGATTTTTAACAGAAGTTCAATTATAGAAGTAATTTTTATAAAATTAATTTAGGTAAATATTTCTTACTTTTCATAATGCTAATAATTCTCTGTTAAATGAAAAAAATTAAGGTCTCTGTACCATTCCATAAATTTACCAAGACAAAACGATACAATTTCTCCTGTTATCAAAAATATTCAGAACAATAAGAAACAATTTCGTTTATTAAATTCTTTATACAAATACTTATCTTCTTATGGAATCTTGATCAAACCATAATATCTCTTAAAAGAATCTTTGTCTTCTATAGTATTTTTATGAATATTCTGATCGGAAAATATCTCGCCTATATGAGATTAGTGATGAATCGAAGCGTCAGGAAACCTCGATGATAGAAATCACTACATAATTCCCGTCAGATATTTGCTTGGAATTTCTGGTATCCGGTATTCAGGTTCCGTGACTCGAGTATCGAGCCACGCAAAATTCCTTCATCCATTTTGACGCACGATGTGGATCGTCAATGTGACGAGACAGCATTTTGGGTGAAGAATTACCAAGGATCCCGCAAAATTCCACTCATCGAGTTTCATGGTAGCATCGGATACCAATATACAATTTCCCCAAGGAATTTTTCGCTCGAGTTCTGGTTCTGGCTTACTTCGTGGAACACGCAAGAATTGGCCTGGTTGCCAAGGGATTCGTTTCTTTATTTCCCTGCCAACTGAATCGAGCCGGAAGAATCTCCAACATAGCTCGTCTGCTATTGTTTACAGCGAACGAAAGAAATCGATGTTATTGTTCGCGTGAAAATGCGTCCTATTGAAATGCACTCTGCAATTTAGTGCTTGCAGTAAACGGCTGAGAGTTTTTGTATTATCGCAGAAGTTGAAATGGGATTAAAATACTGTTGTTGTGAGACGTTTGCCATTAATTAAATTTTCATTCAGCTTTAGATATAAAGCCTATTTTTGAAATTTTTACTATTTTCATGCAGAAGTATAGATAATACGTAAAGGGGTATTTTCGTCAATAAATTCAAATCAGATATTAGAATAAAATTCCAAATATTTTTCTCATATAAATTTTTCTCTTATAATTTTGGTATAATTTTCTCCTATTCAAAATTAAATATATAGGTTTTACTAGCTTATCGAGGTACTTAAATTAATTACGAACTCTTAGAATGTGATTTGATGTACGTTGTTCTGGCGTAATGGGCGCCGGAAACGATGCTTCCAAAAAAAACAGTTGGTAGAATGTGCGAATGATTGAGAGATCGTGTAAAATATGCAACCTCAAGTTTTCACTGTTATATTTTAAATTTAAAACTTAAATACATATCTATATTCATATAAATGATCCTTACACCGTTGTTCTGTCTTTTGCTTTACTTAATAAAATCCCATCACGAACTACACTAAAACTATTGACAAAGTTATTATTTATCACGAATTCGTTGCAAATTCGTCGCGGATTCGTCGCGGGTCGCAAGGGCACGTCTACACCCGAACGTCGTTGTCTCGTCCATTGTCGTCAACTGCACGTCGACTTTTACGTGTTCGAACTAGGGATGTGCGGGTACCCGATATTACGGGCTCGGGCGGGCGTCCGATACTTGCGTGCAGTCGGGTAGCCTGACTATTTCTGGTTCGGTCAGATACAGTCGGACAGATTCGGACGAGCTCCCGCGGGCCGCGGCTCGCGACCCAACTCTCGTGTAACTTGTTAATAGTACTTGCAATAAGCATGTGCAAAATCTGTTTTATATGGAATTTTGGAATAAGATAATTTTCCGAAATAGTCTGACTGCACGCATGCGGACGCCCGCCCGAGCCCGCTCGATGTTTTCCGAACCGACCTAACTACATAGTCGGAAAATCGAGACATTAGTCAGCTCGCACATCACTAGTTCGAACGCGTCGGGGACCCCTTACGACCGCCCTGCCCTTGGCAGTGGAATCCAGAATATTCTTATAATCATATAATAATAATAATAATTTTTATTACTACACCGCACACAAACTATATGTTATACATGTATATGTCTTTTTGTCAGGAAGGTTATTTATTTTTCATAATATAATATTTTAACACACAAATGTAAGTCCAATCAATGTGGTTGTTACTTATTCAGTTTTTAACACATCCTACAAACTGAAGCCCAATTTTTTCGTTCACCCTGTATACGTAAACGTGATGGCCACGTATGAACACGCCAGGTGTACGGCTCGAGAGCAA
Source organism: Osmia lignaria lignaria (assembly GCF_051020975.1). NCBI lineage: Eukaryota > Metazoa > Arthropoda > Insecta > Hymenoptera > Megachilidae > Osmia > Osmia lignaria. The sequence goes on from NC_135045.1 coordinate 12,752,573, forward strand.
AGCGCGTGGACGTGATACAGTTTGGCCCTGCTGCAACGTGACACTACTTTTCTCCTGCGATTTATTACCGTGGATTTATCACTGGAGATTTATTTCTGCGAAAAACAGGAAGGAAATTAAGTCGGAAACCTCTCGTTTCTTTCTCTCTTGTGGATCGTGCCTTTATGCTTGTGTAGTTATTCGTGACACACGCACGGCTGTCCCGAACTAAGCTTAGAGCTGTATGTGTTCAAAAAAAAAGCCATACGTCTTTCTTTATTTTTATCTTATTTGTCTGTTTAGATATAAACTAACCCCATAACTATTGACGTTACAAGAATTTTGTTTTGAGCTGGGCGAGGTTCCATAAAAATTTTGAATCGTAGAAATTTGGAAAGTTTAACATTTTAGAATTTTGGAATCGTAGGATCTTAAATTTTTTGAATTCTGGAATTTCGAAATCTTGGAATTTTTGGATCTTAAAATTTTCCAATAGGAAAAAACCCGATCTACACTTTTAGGGAGACCAGACCCCCTCTGGCCCCTGATCCCTATTAACATATCAAGATAAGATTTCTCGATGCATATACTTAAAGTAACATTAACTATTAAAACCATTTGGCCAGTAATTTTTCTATGTGTCTCATTATTAATTTTGATAAATACGAACAGATAGAAAACAAATTAGTTAAGATAATTTTTCTGAAAACAAATTAAAGATTCAGTTTTTTTCTTTTTCTTCAAACATTTACCTTCATGATCACCCATTATGGGTACATAAATCATTTAGATTTTCATTTGAAGTTAAGACTTATTGTTAGAAGGATTTATAAACTGTCAAAGTGTTTATAGAGGAGGAAAATGATGTTACAACGTGACGTGTAATATAATTAACGATGTAGTAGGTGAATAGATGAAATTTGAATGAATCTTACGCTCCTGTTCTATCATGTTTGGATTAATAATACTTCCAAATTTTGTTAGCCTAGGAAGTGATTGATGAGAATTCTGATACAAGTATTCTGCTATGCTAATATTGTAAGTAAGTACTTGTAAGTTGAAAAAATATTAAATAGCATTATCTTCTAAGTATTTAAATGCAAATATATTATTATATTTATTTGACGCTCCCTTGTCGGGATCGCGTGACGCTTTTACGGAGCGTTCCCTAACCTTACAAACCAATTGTATCACATTATAAAATCACAATGATTGTTCTTTATACTATCTCTTCGCTCTTCTTCTTCCTCTCCCCTTAAATGCAAATATACAATTGTATATAAACTAAACAAAAATCTGTTATTAAATATTAAATAGCTTTAGTGTCTTGATATATTAATATCTTAAATTATTTGAGCTACATAGAAATTGGTATTGAGGTGAGTTAATAGCTAATTATTGACAAATTTGATTTGTAAGGGATATTTACATATTTGATATATGAACAATTAATGGAGTTATTACACGGTTGTAATGGCCGAAATTATCGAACGTACCTACTACATAATTAATGGAGTAATATATTTTGGAATATAAAAATACGTTTCTAACTGCCATGGATACAAATAATAAATAAAAACTAAAACTAACGATAAGAATAAAACTTTCATAACACCTATGCACCAAAAGAATTATTCATAATTAACCGTTGGACTCAAGAAACCTGTAATTTAATATTTGAATTTTGAATTAAATTTCATTTATTTAGATTAAAGATGAATTTTGAAAAATTCATAAATTCCTTTAATTTACTTAATTTATTGCTTATTAAAGTAAACAAAATTTGAATCTTCCTTAAATATTTTCTTAATGATTCCTTTTTTACCATAGTTGTATACCATAATTTGGCCTAACTATCAAGAACGCTTTAATAAACATGGTAAGAATTTATGTTTCACAAATTTTTTAGAAGAACATCGAAAGAAACATGGAACCTACATTTCGCTTAATTCGTGTTAAGAGGTCTGGGCATTAAGTATACATAATTAACTTTGAACGCATTGAGTAAATATGAATTGCCACTTGTAAGTTGAATCTTGGATAAAATGTCATTTCCATGAATTGCTGAAGTCTTGAATTAAATTCTTTTTGGGGTGCCCCACAGGATATTTTAAAATAATGATACAAGCCCTATAAATGCACAAACCATGATTTTAAATTATTATCAACTATACAGGGTGAGTCGCCTAAGGCAAGCCACCTGAATAACTTCTACATTTTTGGAGATAGAAACAAATGTTTCAGACAAAAGTTGTTTCGTTTCGATGAGCTCATTACGTGGTGTACATAACTTTTCTTCAGATGGAGGCGCTTAGAAGATTTGAAGGACAACTTAGTTTTTGTAAATGGAATGGGGTACTTTTTTATGCATCACACGATGCAGCTAGACATACTTTATAAAAAAGTACTGACCTATGTATGTCGAAAAGCTGGTAGTTTAGGAGATATTTCAATTTAAATAATTCTAAAATTCGTATTGCCATTAGCGTTTATTCACAAGTATGGTTCAACATAACGACCATTTGCGTCACAACATTTTTGAAATCGATGAAGTAAGGACTGGCCTACGTTATTTAATGTAACGGCTGATATTTTGCCACATTCGTCTATAATATGCTGCTTCATATCAGTCACTGTAGTTGAATCTTTCGCGTAAACTTCATCCTTTAAATAGCCAGTCCTTACTTCATCGATTTCAAAAATGTTGTGATGCAAATGATCGTTATGTTCAACCATACTTGTAAATAAATGCTAATAGTACGAATTTTAGAATTATTTAAACTGAAATATCTCCTAAACTACTAGCTTTTCGACATACATAGGTCAGTACTTTTTTATAAAGAATGTCTAGCTGCATCGTTTGATGCATAAAAACGTACTCCATTCCGCTTAAAAAAACTAAGTTGACCTTCAAATCTCCTAAGCACCTCCATCTGAAGAAAAGTTATGTACACCACGTAATGAGCTCATCGAAACCAAACAACTTTTGTCTGAAACATTTGTTTCTATCTCCAAAAATGTAGAAGTTATTTAGGTGGCTTGCCTTAGGCGACTCACCCTGTGTACATACATATAAGCTATATTGAACTATAAGGAAATATCTGTTTTGGTTTGTTATATTCATAATAGTAAATAATTTTTTTTTCATTTTGAATTAGAGTGAATTAGAAGAACGATTCGAATGAAATAAATTTATTTTAATGTCATTTTTATATTAAATGACATTTCAAGCCTCATTAAAAAATTCAGTTAATTAATTAAAATGAATAATTTTCAGTTTTATTGATTTCATCGACTGTTCGTTGTTTTCCACGTATAAAATATGCTCAAACAGGAACTGTCTTTTGTAATCAATTTATTTCGTGTTGCACGACAGATTGATAATTATAATAATTAACGAACTTCCGGTATAATTCAACTGATTGTGTTAATGGATTATTTGAAATGTTAATTCAATAGTATTTAAGTTCATAAAAGTACAAGCATATTAGTTAACTTCATTATATAACAAAAATTAATTAAAATTTTAAATAATTTTCGGTGGATTTTGAATCTTTGAAGGTAATTAAAATTTTTAATAAAGTTTGTTATCCTTTACATAAAATAATGTTGAATTCTAAGCTAAATTGTCAATTACCATTAACAATATTCTGATGAAATTTCCATATTTGTGTAAAAATTTTAATAAAATTAAAAAATTTAATAAATTTGTCAGTCAGTGTACACAAGCAAACAATAAATATATTGATCTTCAGAAAATATTTCATTTCTATTACTTGACATAAATTGATAAAAGGTGCAAAAATACTTAAATCAATTTTATAATTGAATTTGTTTTATGTATTCAGTATACTTCCAAAGTTTTTTCTTTCATGTTTGCCTGTACTTTTAAGAATAACTAACATTGAATATAAAACCTGTGAACCATTTTCGGTTCGAAGAAACTTGACAAATATCAAGGTCAATCGCGTCGTCGCGAACAACGCTAACAAGACAAGGTGAAAAAGATTCGTTTCCACTTTTTTTCACCGATTTTTCCTCTCTTCTTTTCATCCGGAAGCAATTTCAGCCCGATTGGAGACTCAATTACATCATTGTCGCAAACAATTCCAATTAAACGAAAAGCGTAGCAATCAGTACGTTCTTTTTAGGAGAGAAGCCTGTCACATCGGAGGTGAAGAAAGAAAGAGAGGAAAAAAAGATCGATGCGATCCATTAGTCTCCATTCAACCTCGATTTCCCTCGTGGCGATCGAATGTCCGCTTAAATCGAATCTTTAATTTCCAATTTTGAAATTGCGCTCGTACGCTGTAACACTCCCTTCATACGATTTACACCCAATTCAATGAACGTTCATTTGCTCGTTTTATTACTGAAGAAATTAACAGAAATGTGAAGTGGAGAATTACACCTATCTCATTGGAATTCGAACGACTATTTCATTTTGCGTATTGAGAAATAGAAGTTGGGATCTTAATAGATGTAATAAATGTATCAATTAATCCTTCAAAAGTGGACCACTGAAACCACCATAATTTAAAGTTCTTCTTGTATTTTATATTATTTTTATTTGATATATTCTTATAATAGTTCCTGTAAGTATTAATTAATTATCAGTGTATAAAATGCTTTTGTGTAAAAATTTTTGTTTCGTAATACCGGGTTACAATTGACCCTGCTTCACCGTAAAGGGGTTGATAATTAACAGTAGCACAAAACATCAAATAATTTGCAGAATGAAGTAAAATTATCTACTTCTTTTATGAGTTACTAGCAGTGAGTTATTAAAAGTTGTAAAGAATTGATAATACGGATTATAGAGTATGTTGTGAGGAAAAAAACAATTTACTTGTGTATGAAACATGTTTAAGAAATAATATACTTCGTTTAACACTTCGTAAGGAGGTAGAATAAATTTTGTATAAATTACCCTTTACAAGGCATATGAATTTATTATTAATCTATTAACGTAATTAATAAGTTACGATCGAAGTTACTAACCATCGTAAAACATGAATTTTCTTTATTAATAAAAACTATTCGTCGACAGTATGCTAAAGGGTATTATTAAAGCAGGAGACAATGCCACGGAATATTAATGCATTTAACTAGATTCTTGATGTTTCGTTATTGTATTTAATATGTACAGTATCGAGGACAGTGGGGTTCCCTAGAAAAAATGGCAATGTAGGGGAAACAGGAATTCGATATTAATATTAAGAGTCACTTCAGAACAAAGTACAAATATGATTTTTAATCATTAAATATTATAACATTCAGTATGTAACTAAAAAGTACGACAAACAGGGTAAGTGTTAATTTAAATTTTCCCGCGTAAACGTTCATACGCAAGTAATGAGTCACCACTTTCTCTTCCTTTACATCGTCATTCTCCTTGTGAACGCCTATGCGAACCAGCAGGGATCCAGGAAAAGGAAGACCTGCGGTTAGGTTCAGGAATCCTGAAATCCGAGGAAACCTATGAAGGAGAAATCGGAAATCTGGAAACTTACGATTTGGGGGTTGAGGTTCGGATATCACTATTTTCCCTGGGGGGGGGGGGGTCTACTATGCTCAATGCTGTACATCACTCAACATGCTAGGTATTTCTAGAGAAAATGACTTCTACATTTATACACGAAAGTATTAAAGATTTAAATAATTAAATGTAGTAAAAATGATAATTCTCAAAATTTTAATGTGGAAGATATGCATTTGAAAATTAATTTAGAAAAAATTCATATCATTTTTAAATATTAAATGGTACAAAATTTAATGTACAACTGAAATATATCAGCAATTAAATCAAATTTTCCCGAGTAAATGTTTACACGTAAGTGATGAGATCACTTTTCCCGAAATAAATACCATTCAACAAATAATTCTCCTATTTATAAAAAAGGATTTCTAATTTAACATCGATGTAACTAAACTCTTTTAAATTGGGTAAACAAAATTCATATTCAGCGACTGAAGTATCCTTGTGCGTGTCGGTATACCATTTCCTTCTTTTCGTGTTCCCTATTGAATAGACGATTAGGAGGATAGGTTTGATCGAAGTCAAGGCAACAGAGATCAAGTATTTTCAAAAGCAATCGAGCGTGTCGAGGGAGGGTGCGGCTAAGGAGCAGGTTCTCCGAACCGCTGAAGCTTGGAAAGTGGTTGCAAAAGGGGTTGGAAAGGGGTTGAGAGGTAGAATAGGGGGGGGGGCTTTATCGATTTCTTACCCCGTGGCCCAGTAACGCGTTTCGTACATTCGGTGTACAGTCATTGTGTGTAGCTGGCCACGTTACGAGAAAACAACCCTCCCAAACCCCCTCTTCAACTTCTCGATCCTCTGACCGATAACCGATGGCCTCTCGAACTCGTTAAACTTTTGTTCCGTCGTTTCTTCGTGACTTTAATGAAGGACACTAAAAACAGATCTCTGCTGTCTCTTTAAACGCAGGATAAATTTGAAAGCTCGTCCCGCGCTTAACGAGACTTATGCTGTTACTTTTACGCGCAGCAAAGGAGAAAATTAATTTAATTAATTACGAATTCCGAACGAGATCGTAGAAATGATGGGAATTTGTCGAATTTAGTTTTCTGAAAGAAAATACGATGTCATTTTTGGAGTAATTTTATTCTTGGATTTTTTTAATAACAACTAGTAACAAATTCTTTTATTTTAAAACTTGATATTTCATTGATTTAAATTAATTTTAAATTGTGAACAAAGCACGAGCTACCTTTTATAATCGTACATATTATAATTGTACATCCCTATTGCAACAAGGAACTTGTACTGATCAAGCAACAATAGGGCTGCTTTTACGACTTGCCACTCAAATCGAAACGTATCTACTGAAAATCGGGAAATTTGTAAACGTTATATCTTGAAAACTAATTAAAATCGGGTGTATACATTAAAGCTGAATGAATTCGTCTTGAAAAGCACTATCACATGATCTGAAAAAAAATATATAGTTCCATTTAAAAAACGAAACTTGACCATCATATCTTTTAAACTAATAATGTAAATAAATTTTCGTTCACGCCAAAACATGGGCCTCCATGTACCGTGCAATTTCCATATAAACAATTTTTCCTATCATCAATAGTTACGAAATAAAACGTCTGTCACACTTTAGCGCGGCCACACTATATACAGGGTGTCCCAGCTTAAGTGTTATAATTCCGTTATTCTGTAACTATTAATGATACAAAAAATTGTTGATATGGGAATTGCAGGGTAAAAGGGGGCCTATATTTTGGCCGAAGTGAAAAATCTTTTGCATTATTAGTTTAAGAGATATGATGGTCAAGTTTCGTTTTTCAAATGGAACTATATATTTTTTTTTAGTTCATGTGATAGTGCTTCTCAAGACGAATTTATTAAGCTTTAATGTGTACACTCGATTTTAATTAGCTTTCAAGATATAACGTTTACATATTTCTCAGTGTCACAGCAGTTATTCTTTGGGTCTACCGTTCCTAGCGTAGACCCCCGCTATGACACTTACCGCAACAGTAAGGCCGCTTTTACAACTTGCCACTCAAACCGAGACGCATCTACTGAAAATCGTGCAATTTGTAAACGTTATATCTTGAAAACTAATTAAAATCGAGTGTATACATTAAAGCTTAATAAATTCGTCCTGAGAAGCACTATCACATGAACTAAAAAAAAATATATAGCATATGTATATATTTGTATGTATATATGTAAGTACGTATATGTATTTACATTGTATATTCCTATTTTGCTTAGGTGTGAAAGCTTTACCCGAGCCTTTTCAATTTTATCATGTCAGCCCATATTAAATAAGGTTATTACGTACAGGGTGTTAAAAAATTCCCTGAATACCTCTACACCGTTGGATAGATCACGAAAAATCGAAGCAAAAAGTTCTGTAGCATTTTTCGATGGGATCACTAGTTTAGCCACGCTGTGGTCTTTATGCTTTTTGCGTCGCCCTTCTCGGGACCCCGATACTGGGGCCGTCTTTGCGCGCGAATTATAACTTGTCTCCATTGTATATTATGAACAATTATGTGTATATTAATTTTTCAATGAGATCCAAGAAAAATTAATTAAATAAATTCTGTTAACCTTTTTTTCAACAACTTTTTTTAAAACTAAACAGAAATTCAAAATAATAGCGGCAAACTCCTGGGGAGCTGACAAGCAAACCCTAACGAACACATATAAAGCCATTATTAGACCCAAACTAGATTACGGATCAATCATTTACGGGTCAGCAAGCAACACCTGTCTACACAGATTGGACCCCATCCACAACGCTGCATTAAGAATAATATCTGGAGCATTTAGAACCAGTCCCATCTACAGCATATTAAAAGAAACAACTGAACCATCTCTACAATTCAGAAGAAAACTACTCACAAATCATCCAAGCAGCTAAAATCTCAGCCACCCCCAACAAACCGTCTCATTCAAACACATTTTCTCACCGAAATATCAACAAATACTCAAAATATCAAAAATTTCAAAAATCCTTTTACTATAAAATTCATAAATATCAAGAGGAATTACAACTTAAAATTTCCTCCTCCAGCATACGAAGATTACCTTCAGTGGCACCTTGGAAGATCCAACATATCGAAATAGACACATTCTTATCAATGCTTCAAAAACATGACACACCGCCAGAACTTTTCCGTGCAGAAACAGAGAAAATTCTCGACAAACACCAAAACTACAAACATATCTACACAGATGGATCAAAAACAACTATAGGCACAGGGTATGCAGTCCATTCCTCAGAATTCCACGTTAAAGCCAAACTCCCAGACAATTCATCGGTCTACATTACTGAACTAACCGCCATCTATCAGGCTTTCAAGATTGTCCTCAACATAGCTTACCAAAACACTTTAATATAATACTTACAAACTCCAAAAGTGTAACAACAGCTATCAAAAATCTAGAATCAAATAATGAAACTATATTACAAATCTTCGGAACCTACCAAAAAATTCTTGAGAAAGGTAATAAAATCAATGTTATCTGGATCCCTAACCACGTAGGTATAATCGGCAATGAAAAAGCCGATCAACTTGCCAAAAAAGCAGCAAACCCTCAAAGGATAATTAATGAAGGCAAATTACACTTAGAAGATCTGACAAGGGAAATAAAAAATAAACTGAACTCTCAGTGGGAAGACGAATGGAAACAAAAGGCTCTTAACCATATTAAAAATACAACCGACAACTTTTTCGAGGACCTGAAAACGACCCCCAATCTACTCAGAAGAGAACGTGTGGCCATCTCAAGAATTAAAATTGGCCATTCTAGAATTACTCACTCCTATAGATTATCAAAAACCCCAGCTCCCCAATGTGAAAAGTATGACTCTGCAATATCCATAGATCATTTAATCCTCCACTGTACTTAAATATGATTTCCTCCGCAACAAACATAAACTAGAATCTTCACTCAAGGACAACTTAAAAAACAGTAAAATTCAGGACTTACTTAAATTTATAAAAGATACCAAACTGATAGAACAGATAATGTAAGCTTTACCTAAGTACTCCTTGATGTCGCTAATAACCTTGTAGTTGATGTGACAAAAAACCCTAAATAAAAAAAAAATAAAAAAATTGATTGTAAAGTTAAATTGAGATAATTATAATAAACATATAGAATAACATTATATACAAAATTATGGAAAAACAATTGCAAACCATTTCTCTATATGTATAAACGTATTCATCACATATAAAAGATAATAATCATTGAAGAACACATAATAAAAGTATTTCGTGAGATCGAATAAAAGAATAATAAAAATAGCAAGCTATCAAATGATTCTGTGTACTGAAATCTCTGAATTCACCTTTGGATTTCAATTTTATTTCGATTCCAATTTCAAAGTGCACGAAAACTTTACGAGCCCGTAATTTCCTTTGCCACGAGGATATTAGCTTACGACTGCAAATTCCATTCTCTTCTGTCGAATAACAGTAAATAGTATAGCAGGTTTACGCATGAAATTTGCAAATGTCCCGGTAAAATACGTTCAGGCCGAAATCGAACTGCAAACGTGATTTATGAGGACAAACCTTACTAAAGAGGTCACGATCCCTCGTAGCCGTGAAATGAGCGCCATTCTGGGAAAATAGTCAACGAGAAGAAACGAGAAAATCGTCGTATACGAAGCATTCGTAAAGTTAAGTTCGGATTCTGATCAAGTTTTAAAGCCTTAAAGTGTGTTGAAACGTAGTTATACAGTATCGATATTCGCTGGAATCGAAGTTCAGATTAAAAGTTACATCCAACTTTGGTAGTTTAAACTCTGCAATTTAGATAACTGTACACATACGGTGGAGATTCTGCGCGGTTTAAGGATCTGCAATTTAAATGTCTGCGCGTCGCGTCGCGTCGGTTTGAATCCTTGCAGTGAAAGTTTTGTACATGGTAGAACTATTGGCTCATTAAACATGAAACTTGACAAATGTCAAAACGTAAACTTTGCTATTTATTGTTTCTTTTTTTTTTATATTGTTTATTTATAATGGTCGTATGAACGGCAAGGTCATTAGCGATCACGATATACAACATATGTAGTTACAAATTAATCGCACATGTATAATAGTTTAATTTTATTATATAAACCCACTCTTTTCAGAAATGAAAGAGTTACAGTAATACCTTCCAGACTGCCGAGGCAATCATTGAGATTTGTCGGCAGCTTGTAACCCAATCGTTCAAGATGGAACATTGGGCAGTTAAGCAAAACATGTTCAACAAATAATCTAACGTTACAGGAGTTACAGATCGTTGATGGATTCTTAGTAATTTTGTAGATGTGAGTCATATTTGTGTGACCAATTCTAAGTCGCGTGGCTACAACCTGATCCTTCCTGCCAATAATATCAGGGCATTTGTTACTATAAACATCTTTCCTTATTTTAAATAATTTGGACGGTGGTGAGCTAAGCCAGAAATGGTTCCAACAGTTTTTAATTCTTATTTTCAGTTCCCTGATTAGGTCGTTGTGGGAGATAAGGAGGTTTTGGGATTGTTTCTTGTTTCACACCGAATTTCAATGAAACGAAGTTTTTTTCATTCTGAATTTCACCGAATTTTTTTTACTTTGACTAATAATCATAAATTATCTCTTTTTGCCAAAAAAATGAAAAAGTTTAATTCGGATTTGTCAAGTTTTATATATATATATATATATATTTCATAAATGAACGATTTTAAAAAGTCTAATAAAAGTATAGTAGAATATCATGTATAACATATCAATTTAAAGCTTAAAATCGATTGAAAATGGATATATGAATAATTGATTTTGACTGTTTCATCATTTTAAAATATGAAAATTGGATATTTCCCAATGGACAATATTAATGTTTCAATGAAAAATCAACCAATTTGTATTAAATGTATCGATTTAACGCTTTTATAGAATAAAGGTAAACTTCGGCATTAATGAATCAAATGAAACTTGATGATTGCTTATTTTAATTCTTCGTTGTCTTTTATACACGGTAGGAGCCATTGAACGGGCAAGATGAAAGTTCAGAAAGTAAAATAATCTACTGAGGTATGCAGGTCGTATTTACTTGTCAAACACCGAAAACGAATCCTCGGTTTCGCACGGTGTTTATCTTAAAATTTATACTGCCACGGTTGGCCGAGCATAAACGAAAGATAAATTCTCTCGAGCACAGGATTTCGTTTTCTGTGGAGTCTCAATCAAGTTTTTTCCAATCCAATATTCATTTACCAAATGTAACGAACAAGCAATAAAAATATCTTCACCGCTTTGAATCCATTACGATAAAGCAAACAGTGGATTTTTTCGCACTTTCTCATTGTAATTCTCATTGTAATTAAATATACACGTGAATAAATTTGAATATTGATATTTTTCATCACGAATAACATTATAAGTATCTGTTGTGATACTTTCAGTAAAAATTGATTTAAGTAAAAATAAAAATTACATTATTATGTATTTCATGGTGTAATGTTTGCTCTATTCGTATTTCTTATCCTCGAATCAAAATTGTATACAACAATCTAATACTCTATCATATTTTTTTACTTAATTATTCTACATTTGTACAAGAGAGTTAACATATAACTGAAGCGACTTGTACAATTAAACTCATTGTCAGACGACAGTGGTGCTAGTTTGACTATGCACAGACTTATTCCCCTGAAACATAGGATGCAGGGTAATTAACGCCATAATGTCAGTGAGCGAATGGACAGTGAATTGGAGACGATTTAGAACCACAGTCGAGTGGTCTGACTGTTCTAATTGTAAGTGTTCTGGTGCCAAATAGGTCTGGAAAAGCTTGTTTGACTGATCGAATATACTGATTTTCACTATGTCTAAAAGTAATCTAATGAAATCTCCGAATTATACTTCTGGATGCAATAAAATTTCTCAGTTCCAAGAAAAGTATACCTAAATAAAGTTATTGATATTTCTGATCGAATTTGATATTTTTCCATTGCAATTTCATCAATAAATTAATTATTGAAATTAATTTTAATTGCAGTTTTTTGAAATTATTTTTCATAAAGTATTAAAATATAGTAAGTAATGTTTTATTTTGATATAATTTTTATATTTGTATACGTATTAAATTGTTCTTTCATGTTATTGAAGGGTTCCTTATTTTGTACAATATAGGACCATAAAGTTAAATTAATATCGAGCCACGAGATACCTAATAAGAATATTTCCTAAAAACTATGAAGCTAAATAATAAATAATTAATTTACTAAATTTTAACCATAAAATTACGTTTGCTATCCAGTGAACAATTTTTGGTTGAAATACATCATAGTGAAAGAATTATATGAATAAGAGTTTATTCGCGATCGAATCAGGCTTTCATAGAAAAACTAGCGTTACAGGAAAAGCAGGAATTTTCAAAACCTTAATTTTGACAATATTAATATTAAAAGTGATTCAGAAACAGAATGATATAATTTTTAATTATTAAATATTATAAAATCCAGTAGTTATATAACTAAAAAGTACGAATAATAAAGTAAATATTAATTCAAATTTTCCCACGTAAACGTTTATACGCAAATGATAGGGGTTACAGGCTAAGTGTACATATATACATAATATTCATACAAAATTTTTAAACAACAATACAAAAGCAATTTAATATTTTATTAGTATTCCTCGTACATATACGGGGCTTCTTCCCTACATTATCATTTTCCCCGAGAATGCTTGCAGGGAAGGTTGGGACACCGGGACATCACCATTTTTCCTAGGGAAGCCTGATTTGATTGCGAATGTACTTTCAATATAAGAAAATGTTAAAATCTTTTAAATAAAACATTTGAGTCGGTACAGAATTTACCGAAACATTCAATTTTGATAAAATCAGCAAATGACTCCGAACTTTTAACAAATACCGTACGTAGCAATATCTCTCAGGAAATTAAAAAGAAGAGAAAAATTGATCGAATTCAACAAAGAAAGTTCGACAGGGATGATATTACAAGCGTATCCGTATCCCTTCTGATTTTGTTCATTTGTCAATGGTTTTCCGGCGTACCATCGGCTCTGGTTAGCAATAAATCGTAGAAAGCCTCGCATTAAGAATTACGGTCGAGGAAAAGTGGGTCGCGAATCAATCGAGGGGAAAAAAACCTTCGAATTGTTGCGGCTAGGTCGGACGATTTTAACCCGTGGGAAAGAGTAATCGCTGTAGTGGGGCCTCGTAGCATAATTAATTCCTTGGTCGAGCTTCAGAACTGGCTCCCTTTGTGTAAACACGAACATATTTCTCTGTTGTTTTTATCGCTTTTCGACCCATCACGTTAAAAATTAATTTGATAAAACGTCACAGAAACGAGAAAGGTAGTTGCGAATCGGTGAACAAAAAAAGAAGAAGATACTTTCAAGATTTCTCATTTCTCTGTGATCGTTACACTTTACTAGAAAGTATTAAGTGTTTCTGATGATTTGTTTTAATTTTCCTTTCCTTTCGTACTTCAAGCGGCTGTGATTGTTGATTTCCGGAAAAGAAAAGGAAATATGATGGATTACATTTTGTGGATGAAGCTAGGATGATACGAGGTGATTTCAAAAACTAGGGCGGACTGTTTTCTGCATGGAGAAGGCAAAGAATAGAGATGAAAAGAGCTTATTTTTCTTTGATCATATTTTTCCTCGTTGTTGCGAGGATACACTCACAAAATACGACTATATATTTTCTGTAAGAGTATATTTTTATTTTGGTTCAAGTTAATTCTATGAATAAAATTCCATTTTGCTTCACTAAAATTTAATAATTGCTCATGGAACTGCAGTTATATATTGTAATAAACTGCATTATATATTGTAATAAACTAATTATTAGACAAAATTCAGTATTCTTATTTATTTAACTATATAGTAAATATTTGTGTCGAATTTTGGAAAAATACAATTGAAATCATCTTCGCAGCCTTTCAATCATTTATTTTGGCCTTCTTCAGGCTTTGATTTTTTGAACAAACAACATGGTAACCAACATTTGTATTTATAAAAAAGTAAAAATACAATTTTCAAAACGAATGCAACCCGTTCAATTATTTCAAAATATCAAATACAATATGAATCCTGTGAGTACGAAATGCATAATACATGAAAAAGTTCGTTCTTGATACTACCAAACAAGCTACACGCTCTTAGACAAATGGAAATTTTTAATTAAAAACAGGACCACTGTATCTCTACATCGTTTACATTTCAATAGAGGCATAAGATCTTTAATCTTTTTCAGGAACCAAATACAAGATCATCGTTTTCCTCAGAAGCACAAAATATGCAATGTTACACAGTTAGTCGGTTCGATGTTTAAAATGATTTATTTTATCCAAAAAATACAATTTCTTGGTAAATAATTTAATTGCATTACTGAAAGATTATAAGATATTTTGAAATTCCGATTTATTAAGACTTTGAATATATTTGAATATATCATAATTGTGTTTGAAAAAACTTTGAAAAATTTGAATATATCATAAAATCTTTCGTTTTAATAAAGTTAAGAAAACATCAAATTCAAGAGTTATTGGATCAAACAACGAAAAAGAAGACGAGTTTCAATTATTTGACCATTTTGATTTCTCTAAAAAGCTAAAAAGCTGTTTCTCAGTGTGATTGTCTTTTCAATTCTATTTGGGTAGAGGGTAATAATTGTTACCCTTTTTGTCAAATTGTTTCTCTTTGTGAGGTAATTTGTTCAATGTGAACTAGTTTCAACCGATATTTACGACCGAAAGACGTGAAAGAAGCAACGATACAAAGTATCGAGAAGTATCACTCGTTACAATCCCACTAGTTATATCCTTCGGAATAACAGCTATTCGATTGAGGAATAAGCCGGATTACAAGGATTAAGTAGAAGTGCTATCGACTTTTTTTCTTCGTGCAATGTAAGCTGAATCGGGGAAAAATAAAATTGTTAACCAATATAAATCAACAGTAGTGGATATTGGAATAAAAATGAAATATGTATATTCTCCAACATTCTGTAAAAAAATGTACGGATTTAAATATGCACTACGGAAAATTCTATTATTAATGTTTTATATTATACAAGTATTAAATTTGATTTTTCAAAATCAGGATATTGAAAATTATTATTTTTTCATTTAATCATTCATGTATTATTTAAATGTTTAATAGTTGTATACATAGAAAGATTTAATCAAAATTATGGTAACTCTTGAGTACAATTATTGTATACTAAATTTCACAAAATTTAATAATTATAGATTATATTCATTTTTTCGAAACTGCTAACATTAATATCTTTCTAATCTAATATTCATACATTTAACGTTTCTTAATACTTTCCAAAATTTCAATATTAATATATCCAAAATTAGAATTTTGAGAATTATCATTTTTTCATTTAATCGTTCATAAATTATTAAAATTTTTAATATTTTTATATGTAGGATGATTTACTTATAATACATGGTAACTTTTGAGCATTATAATAAGTAGAGCTCGGTACTGTACACTTGCAATCAAATCAGGCTTTTCCGGAAAAGTGGGTGTTTCCGCACCGCCACGTAAGTTTCCTCGGGGAAAAATGACAATCTAGCAAAAGGGGCCCTATATATGTTTGCATATGTATACATTTAGGTTTGTAACCTCCACAATTTACATGTAAACGTTTACGCAGAAAATTTGAATTAATATTTACTTTGTTATTTGTACTTTTCAATTATATACTTTTATAATATACATATAAGAATTAAAAATTACATTATTTAAGAAAAAAAAACAAATTACTTTAATTATCAATATCATCAAAATTATGATTTTGGGAATCCCTGCTTCCCCTATATCGCTATTCTCCTCAGAGAAATCTGATTTGTTCGCGAGTGTACATATTACTCTTCCTGGATTACATCCAGTGATATCATTATCTGATCATTATGAACAGATCACGTGTGTAATACGTGCTTAGTAAGTTTGATTCATTAAAAGTATAATGTCTGAGAGACGCGATTCCAACGTCAAGGGTTAATTAGACAGATATTTGTTGAGAAGGGAGGATCAACAGAGTTAAACCACTCGTGTTCCTAAGATAGGTGGTGCACTGGAGCTAATTGCCTGCAGCAGTACATCCTGGCGTTCGCCAAATTGACGCGAGAATTCATCTTAATAATCCAGCAATTAACGACGCATAGATACGTAGGTATTTTGGTACGTCGTTTTGGCAATTATGCGCAAGCTGGTAACACCCGAATTCCACTATGTCGAAAATAGAGATGGAAACGCGGCAAACGTGATTCCATCGCCCATAAAGTCGTTCACAAACAGTAAATCTCGTTGTGCTTACAAATAGAAAGATTATTGTCTATGGTAAATTGATTTGCACGAGATGTCTCATTTCTTTTGTTTTGACTCCATGTACTATTTTTATTGGAATTTTAGTAACTGATAGATTGTAGGGGTTTGTACAAATATACAATTTATTATCAATATTTTACATATCCTGGATAAGTGAATTAATATCTGAATTGTAATCGTTAGTATTAGTAATTTTCACGTTTATTAAGAATTTTTAATGCAATTTTAAACGAATGAAAAATGTTCTTTTTGGAGCTTCTGGAATGAACGAGTTTTCTTTAATAGCAATAGAGTAATTTTGTTAAAAGAATAATTTAGGTGAATGGCAAATGTGAAATGACAGGATAATAAAGTCTGTTGAAATGTTGAAAATATTTGTAAGTTAAATATTTTCTATTCTTTGGAAATTCAACTTTGGTGTAAAACTTAATTTAATCTAACATATTAAGATGATTGTAATAATGAAATAAAACTACTAAATTTTTACTTTATTTCTGCTAGAATAATATAAAATAATATAATATACGTATTTGAAAAATATACGCATATCATTTTTTTCAATTCAGATTGATATAAGTAATACTTAATTTTTATAAAAGTTAACATAAATTTTATTTTTCCAATATTCTAAGCTTGCAATGGTCCTTTACTTTCATAAAAAATATTTTCTCATCTTAATTTAGGAATTCAAGATGAATAAAAGAATATACTTCACCGACTAAATTACTATTTTATAATCAATTAATTCCCTTCGCTGCTTTCGTAATGAACTTCTGTCTTCGTTTAACCGTTTTATCACGAAGATCGATTTCCTCAGCTCACAAATCTCCGGGCCGCAACGGAAGCTAATAAATTACCGAACATGAATTTCCCATTAAATTATCCGCATAAATTAACCGTGAAATATCAAATTGCTGGAACAACTCGCGAATCTTTGAAATCTTGTTCGTACTTAAATGAAAATCGACAAGATAGAAATTTTACTATGATTTAACCGTTCAACGATGGACCGTTGAGCGATAATTGGAATTTAATTTTAGATTCTACTTTATTTCCATTTTGTAACCTTTAGGCCACTCTTTTAGGTATTATTCTCAAATAAATATATACATACATGAATATCTTTTATTTAAAAATTGCTGCATCTAACTTGTGTGAAAATTTCATTACATGCATTTCGTAGGTTTAGGTCGTAATTGACTCACCTTTACCCATTGTTGGAAATAAATAAAAATATGATAATCTTGTTTAAATGTACACATTTTCTTCACTTTCAAGAATAATATCCAAGTGTGTAATTTTGTCCAAATAGAATTGTATTACTTGTGATTAAATTAAAAAAATTGTTGTATTATTCATTTAATTTATGAAGACGTTAAATTAAAATAAATGGTTCTACTTTATACACGTGCAATGCTATATAATATAAATAATATAAATATTGAGCTCTTTTTCCTCTAAATATTGATTTTTAGGGTGTTTTATAATTCTGTCCAGCAGAGTATAAATATTGAAGCGCATTTTGCAAAAAGAACTGTTTTGTTGCAATCATTTGTAGATTTTAAACACAGATATCACTCTTCCATGCGTCTGATACAATGAAGTTCCCATTTAATAAAATGAAAAGCTGTCCTCGAGTTCTTCACTCATGCATCCTGTACAATAGAGAGCAAAGGATTCAGAAAAAGGCAAAGAATAGAATTTGCATTTTCAAGAGATATATCACGAGGATATACGAGTACTGAATTTTTCAGAAGGATTTCCCGTATTTCGAGACTTTCATATCTCACCATGAAAATCCGTAGCGGAACGAGATTTTTAACGTATCCTTCTTCTTTCATCTGTTGCAGTAACGAAATTCATCCGTATTGGAATAGCTGACAAGAACGACAATCCACCTTACTTCGATAAAGGCCTCTACGAGGCTGAAGTAGACGAAAATGAGGATATTCAACACACGGTCCTCACTGTCACCGCCAAAGATCACGACGAGTGTAAGTAGAACCGTTCTATTATGATATAAAGGTGTCCTCTTCTTTAAAAACACCTTCGTTATCGTGTCGTTCATATTCAAGAGACGCTTAGATTTTCATAGGAATCTAACACTCACGTTTTAATAAAGCTTGCAACGAAATATTGCAAAATCAGTAGGTACATAAAATTTGCCAAAACCAAAAACTCTATCTAAACAGATTTTCAACACTTACAGCATGGTAGCAAAAAGAGTAATACAGCCACTGCCTATTAAATTAGGATTATGTACACCTTATAATTTTATTTAAAAAATGAGAAATATTGAAAATTTTAAGTGGTCGTAATTCGACGATGAAATAAAAATATATTATTTTAAAATTAAAAAAACATGTTAATCGTAAGAATACAGGCAGATGACACTATTGAAGTACCGATTTCTTGAAGAAAAAGAAAAATATGATCATTATACGAGGTGTTCTACAACAGATGGGACAAATTTTAAGATATAATTTTGAAGGTCAAAATAAGATAAAAATCAAGTACGACGAAATAGCGTTCGCGGATTTATTTTTTAGTTATTAACGTTAAAAGATTGCGGTGAGTTATTAACTTTAAAACCGGCAATCTGCACAGCAGCGACGCGACGATTGAATGTCGTGTCAGTAGGGGCCCGTACAGTCATTGCCAACAGCTACTGAATACTAAAAGGCCAGGTCCCTTAGAAATTTCAAAATTTTAGATCCTTTAAGATCTGGAATTTAGAAAGTTTAAAATTTCCTAATTTTTGAATCCTGGAAGCTTAAAATTCTAAAATTTTGGACTTTTGGACCTTCGATATTTTCAAATTTTAGTATTTTAGAATTTCAGAATTTTGTAATTTTGAAGATTTATTATTTTGGAATTCTAAAATTTTAAAGTTTTGTTATTCTAACATTTTTGAATCTTGGAATTTTGTAATATTTTTTAATATTAATATTTTCGGACTTTTAAAGGGGCCGGGCCCCTTGGCCCATCCCTAGTTACGCCAGTGAAGTTGAATAATATCATTGCTAATAAAAAAAATTGTCCAAAAAACATTATAAGGATTAAGTAAAACGATAAACAAAAATTTAGTCGCCGAGATAAAATAATCAGCAGTTCAGCGAATGATTTGCTACGCGGAAACACCTGAACTTCTCATCGTGTATCTTCTCCCTGTTCCTGATAATCATTTTATAGTGGGTTCCAAGTTTCGTATCTTTAACTCGGCTCGTAAGTTTTGCGAAAATCCATCCTCATCTTCGCGTCTTGCTACGAAAATACATAAACTGCTTACGAAAGTTTACATACCAGATGGCTCGGTCAAACTCACGAAACATATTTAACCGGTGGACCTCAATTAGGAAAGTTCGACGTTCGGAGTTATTAAATTGCAGTAAAACACATTTAAAGATATAGTTTGTCGTGCTTCGAGTCACCGGTGAAATAAGCTCAAAATTAAGTAGTTAATTTCTGTGTGATATTTATGATCGAACGCGTTCTCCTCTGGGAAATTTACTGGGTGAAAACTTCAACACCGATGATTCGATGAATTTTGCTGTTGAAATTAAGTATCAACCGTAAATCAATTGTCACCAAAAAATCAACTAGAATATTTAATAGTTTATTATCAGGTTTGAAGTCCTAAATATTTATGGTCATAATTTAATAGGTTCCGTTAGTTTGTTGAAATATACGAAACAATAGGATAGTTTTGGATGCCATTAAGATTATACCGTTAGATTGTTGCATATTATTATGTAGTAGGTGTACAAATTAATTCGGTGCCTTTAAAATACGCCTTTTTAATTACAATTTTTAATTTGAATCGTTTTCGGCGCTTCTGCGTATATATTTGGAAAGTGATGCAAGAATATAATACAGTATAAGTTGGATAAGCACCCAGTCAGATCCATTGTATAAATGTTCGGTAATAGAGATGTGCGGGTACCCGATATTACGGGCCCCGATTTTCGGGTGTTTATCCAACTTATGCTGTAGCAATAATGATTACTTCAATAATTGAAGTTACCATTACTTTCTAAAATAAATCGTCAGTTAAAAAAGCGAAGGCACAGAATTAATTTGTACACTTAATGAATAGCAGATATCGAAATAAAGTTTTACATGATTTAATAACATAAAAGTATTACAAAACAGCACTGATACCGTATCAATTCAAAACCTAAGGTTTACCTAATAAAAATGATTGTACAAGCTTCTCATTAATGTTTCTAATATGAAATGGTTAGTTGTCAGTTTCATATCTGGGTGACGCTTCAGTTTTCATTAATTATTAAAATTATTAAAATTACCTAATTATTAAAAATTCTTTAAGTTATCTAATTACACTTACGATTAGTGCAGTGTATAGAAAAATAATGATGTATATATTTTCATTTTATTTTCCAATTAGTTGTGTTATTACGATCACTATTTTTTTTCTACGTTTTGGCCTTTTAATGGGAACCTTCATCTGGGATACAATAATTGTAACATATCTATGTACCTATAAAAATGTATAAATTGCATCAATTTCAAAAAAGGAGTAAGCTGTGTGATTAATATTAAAACAAAAAGATATGTAATCTGGTATGTATACATGGTGGACCAATCAAAATTACCACCTTGAATATCGTTCAAATTATAGAAGTTGGAAAGTAATTTTACTTTAAAGGAAATTGTTAACACCATCGAATGAATCTTTTTTACTTTGCAAATTTTATTTGACGTTACTTTCTTTAACTGCTACAAATTAAAAGATATTCAAGATAATAATTGTTACTGGTCTAACTTGTATAATTAGATTTTTTATTTTCTTTTTGAATCATGGATATAGCAAGGCTGAAATATTGTAGAAATAATATAAATATAAGTTTATTAAAAATAAAATTTCAACCACTTCAATCAATGTGGCGGTCAATGCTAATGCACTTCTCTGCTCACGCAGCAAAACAAGAAATAAAAAAGCTGTAATTTCCAGTGGTATTTTATTTAAAAGGATCTTTCTCTGCATTTTACAGCCTCGCGTATTCGATACGAGATTACGAGCGGTAACATAGGCGGTGCATTCGCTGTGAAGAATATGACCGGCGCCATTTACGTCGCAGGTGCATTGGATTACGAGACCAGGAAAAGGGTTAGTACTTAGTACATTACGACAATTTTATTAAAAAAACATTGACAGTAGTCAAGAAACGAAATGAAATAAAAACAGTGAATGAGAGACGAAAGAAATGGAATGAATACTTTCTATACGTCCATGGTTAATCCATTTTTAACCACCGTGTCGTCCTCGTTTTATTACTCACGACCCAATAAATCCGTGAAATAGCGCGAAAACTTTCGCAGTTATTGCACATTTCCTGCTCACTCGTTTGTCGCTGCATTAATAAGTCTTTCCTTTTATACGGACTGACATGGTACCGAAATAGTATTATTGTGAATTTCATTGAGGAATCAGATCATCTACTGCCGGTTTAATCAAATTTCCTACCATCATAAAATACCGAATTGTGTTTCAAATGATTCATTTTTTATATTGTAATCATTCGATATCGTATTGCAATATCCTCTGATAAAATATTTGAAAAGTAAATTCGTTTAATCGCTGGAAATATTAATTTCATTAGTTTTATGTAATTCATATGACAACGATAAAAACAGCTCCTGTAAATTTTATCGCATTTCTCGTAACAAACAACATTACTTTTTTAAACATGCTGTGGATTGATTAATCACATTACAACTGAGAACTCATTAAAGATAAGAGTTTAATTGGAGAAGAATTTTCGTGTTCCTTGAATTGTTTCATTCTTTTAGTTTTTTTTAAATAAAAGAGTTATTTTTAAAAAGTTTGAATAATTCCAATTATTGAAATAATAGAATTATATTCATACGCCACTTTTCAAATATGTACACAGAAATATTCGAATTTGAAATAATAATTAAGAAGGGCTAAAGGTGCCGAATTAATTTGTATATTTAATAAATTTTATTAAAATCTCGTTTATTAAAATTTTGAGCAAGTATATCGAGTTCTTTTATTACAATAAAAGTCATCTACAAAATATTTCATTCACTTATTATTATTAATCCTTCAGTTGTGCAACGTTTCAAAGAGCAATTATTCACAAACTAATTCATTTTTACTCATAAAATATACAAGTACAATTTATTTTCTTTTTGATACAGAGATATCATTTGTTTCTTTATTTCTTTTTATGTATATGTTTTTGATTATACTTAAATATAATATTTAAACAGATAAAAAGATCTGAAATTTTGTATATAATTCAGTTTTCGCGTTCACGTATTATAATGACTTCACATATTTAATTATGGGTTAAAATAGCCCTCAATTTCTCTACCTTATCACTTTCAAAGCATTCATTTTCCAACCCGTTCAAGTGTTAATTTGTAACTTGTTACTTAAGAGACCATTTCCGTTTTAGCCGAAAATGGCCACAGTTAGCCAAGCAGCTTAACTCAACTGCTGTAAACGTTGTTATCCACTTGTTTCACTTTAATCTTACAGTACGAGCTTCGCCTCACCGCGTCGGATAACTTGAAAGAAAATTACACCACCGTGGTGATACACGTAAAGGATGTAAACGATAATCCGCCTGTCTTCGAGCGTCCAAATTACTGGACGCAGATCACCGAGGAAGACGACAGGACCCTACCGAAACGCGTTCTTGTGGTAATTATTATTCTTGTCCTGTAATTACCTTATAATTATTCCAATTAGCATATTTAACCGTTTCAAATGCACGTGTTACGTACAGACATTTACGTCCAAAAGTCTGAGAATGCTTATTAAATTTTATGTAAATCTGAGAAAATGTTTCAGCGAGGAAAAATAATTAGATTTAAAATTATAAGAACCCTTCGGGTTTGAACATTAATTATTTATGACAATATTAAATATAAATGAATTACTAGCCAAGTACAAATTGCTTGGTTCATATTTTTCAAAAATAACAACTATAATATTAATTTCATTACATTCAAATTTTGTAAAAAAATTTTTATAATTAATATGTATTATTTGTATGAAGTATTTAAGAAAATAGTAAACTAAATAACTTTTTAGAAATTAAACTAAATAGACTTATGTTAATCAAGGTATATCTACATAATACTTATAAATTTATTACTTCATTATATTTTTTCATGTAGGTCACAGCTACCGATGGCGACAAAGACAGACCACAGAACATCGTCTATTTCTTAACTGGACAGGGTATAGATCCTGATAATCCAGCGAACAGCAAGTTCGATATCAATCGCACGAGCGGAGAAATCTATGTATTAAAGGTAGATACAATTTAATTAAAAATATCTAAGAAATTTCCGCTATCTATTTCTTCTTTTCTGCTAGAGTAACAAATTTCTTTATCGTAATACTGAACTTTTAAATAATTTTTTGCTTCTAAGAGTCTCGGATAAAACATTTAGTGAAGGTTAAAAACTCTATTTTACAATAAATTGTTAATTTTATTAGATATTTATAACACTGCCTTTTTAAGTAAAAATAGCATATTTAATTTTTTCTACCTTTTCCTTTTAATTAAACAAAAGTGACGCTGATTAGATTGTAACATTCGTACAATTCTTTTTCCAAGTTTCCCATCACTTCCAGAATAGAAATTTTTCTGCTCCATTTAGTTCTAAAATTTGTTACGGTTGTTCTCTGTTTCGCGTCATTTAACACTCGTTTCTCTGCAGCCCCTGGACAGGGATCAACCAAATGGAAGACCTCAGTGGCGATTCACCGTGTTTGCTCAAGATGAAGGCGGAGAAGGTTTAGTCGGATACGCTGATGTCCAGGTGAACTTGAAGGATATCAACGATAATGCACCAACCTTCCCTCAAGGAATTTATTTTGGCAATGTCACGGAAAATGGCACCGCAGGTAACATTCCACTTTTGAAATGAAGAAAATACAACTTTTCTATTTTTTTTTTCATAATAGCTGAAAAAATTCTTTTGATATTGTAGAAAGTAATTTTTATTACAGGTGACACGAGCTTTCTTATGTTTAACACTTTTATAGACCAAACACTAACATTACTAGAGTTGCACATAATTGATTCGAAAGTTATTCAAATAAAAATTGCGAATAAGACGAAGTTATTAATAATAACAGAATTATAAAAAAACTTAAACTTTATAATATCATTTTTTTGAATAAAATTCTAACAATTTTAATTCTCCAAATTTATATTTAAAGAAAATATAAACGAATAAAAATAATAACTATTTGGAAACAATTCCAAATAGTCCATTTATCAATTTTTAACATAATTTGCTTTCGGTAAACCTTTTATATGACGGAATATTTTTGACGAAACATTTTCTTCCACCAATACTGCAGAAATTTAATTTTCCATTAATTTTCTCGAATACTATTTCACCAGGAATGGTCGTGATGACTATGACGGCGGTCGATTACGATGACCCGAACGAAAGTACAAACGCTAAACTGATTTACTCTATCGAGAAGAACGTGATCGAAGAGGAAACTGGTTCGCCAATTTTCGAAATTGAATCGGAAACAGGTGTGATAAAAACGGCAGTATGTTGCTTGGACAGAGAACGAACCCCGGATTATTCTATACAGGTGGTAGCAATGGATGGAGGAGGGTTAAAAGGTAAATTATTGATTAAATATAATCGACTTAATTAAAAAGTAATGATAAATAAGAAATTTTTGGTAGAGTTTTAGTAGAATTTAGTCGAATTTTTCATATATTGATTCATTTATTTCGAGTCAGTTATACTGAAATTTTGTTTATTAAAAATTCATATTGATTATCAGTAAGTTAAAATTTTAGCAATATAATTAATATAATTAATAGCTTATATCTAATTTTCTAATATAAGCATTCAAATTGCTATGTTACATGATTAATATAATAGTAGATAACGATATTTAAAATTTATCACCACTTTTTATTATACTTTTACTATTAGTTAAACTAATACTAATTTAATTTAGTAAAAACTAGTATTAAATGAGTAATTAGACTTGAAGCTTTCATAAATTGATTGAAAGTTATGGTATAAAAACTAATTGTACCATCTTTTACAAATTATACTATCCTTTGTCAAAAGAGATAGTTATCGCATGGTAACTACTATAATGAAGTAATTACTTCATCACATACATAATTTCTTTTCATTCTTGCTGATACATAGGGACGGGGACAGCTTCTATACGAGTGAAAGATATAAACGATATGCCCCCGCAATTTACGAAAGATGAATGGTTCACCGAAGTAGACGAAACGGAAGGTCCAGATTTACCGGAAATGCCGATTCTTACGGTCACCGTGCACGACGAAGATGAAACTAATAAATTTCAATATAAGGTGCAGTATCTCTCTAATTACATGATGAAGCTATACTGTTCTGTAAATTAAAAAAATAACAAAAAAACGATGTTTATATTTCTGTAATTATTGATTAACTGAGAAAACAACATTATGTACCTAATGATAATATAATTAAAACTAATGAATTTAGTTTATTCCCTATTTTATATATTTCTAACCGAAGTGAATGTTAACTTATAAATGAACAGGTGATCGAAAGCAGTGGTTATGGTGCTGACAAATTCACCATGGTGAGAAACAACGATGGCACAGGTTCATTAAAAATAGTGCAACCATTGGATTACGAGGACCAAATGCAAAGCAACGGTTTTAGGTTTAGAATACAGGTCAATGATAAGGTACGTTCATATTTAAAATCTTAACTATTTATCCAATTTGTTTATATGCGATCTGTATGACAATATTCACTGTCGAGTAACAAATAGTCTAAATTCTAATTTGGTACTGAAATTATATTTCCATGTACTAATTTTCAAATGAATCGGTTTAGGATTTGGTACATGATTAAGAAATAAATATACAACGTTACATTTTTATATATTAATGAGATTTTTATTTATCTTTAAATTTCTTCAGGGTGAAGACAATGACAACGATAAATATCATGTCGCCTACTCTTGGGTAGTCGTTAAGCTTCGAGATATAAACGACAATCAACCACAATTCGAGAAAGCCAATATCGAGACTTCGGTGCCGGAAAATGCTCATATTGGAAATAGTCTTGAGACCTTCACAGCCACTGATCCTGATCAAGGTGGCAAGAGCAAAGTATTTTACACGATTGATAGGAGTTCAGATCGTAAAAGACAATTTTCAATTAACGAAAACGGAACAGTTTCGATCCAGAGGAGCCTTGACCGTGAGGAAACACCACGACATCAGGTCAACCATTGATCATTTAATTACCGAAATATACAATAATGTTCATATTGCGTAAAATTTGAATAAAAAAAAATTAAACGATGTTAGATTTAAATTAAAGACAATTTCAATAAAGTTAAGACACATGGCCCGTCCTTTAGAAAAGTCTTAATTATTACACTACTACTTCAAAGAGTTAAAAAATAGTCCTCGTAATTAATTTCTAAATTTCTTTTTAGGTGAAAATTTTGGCCATCGACGACGGTATTCCTCCAAAAACCGCAACAGCCACCTTAACAGTAATTGTCCAGGACATAAACGATAATCCACCAAGATTCTTGAAGGATTATCGACCAATACTTCAGGAACATTCTCAAACGAAAAAAGTAGTAGAAATATTGGCAACGGACGACGACGATAGATCAAAGAGCAATGGACCACCGTTCACTTTCAGAATGGATCCGAAAGCTGATGATGTGATTCGAGCCAGTTTCAAAGTTGAAAGCGATAACAGTAAGTCTTGAACCAAGTCATTATTTTCCAGGGGTAAACGTTGTTAACCATGATAGCTTTTACTAACGAACATCGCTCTTTGTCTCGTTTCAGAGGGTGCAAACGGGGATGGTATGGCCATTGTGTCATCATTAAGATCGTTTAATAGAGAACAACAAAAGGAGTACTTGATACCGATCGTTATCAAGGATGCAGGAACTCCTTCAATGTCTGGGACCAGTACCTTAACGGTCATTATCGGGGACATTAATGATAACAAAATGCAGCCCGGATCGAAGGACATTTTTGTATATAATTATGCAGTACGTATCAGATTTCCATTGTAACAGTTAATGGTGGAATTTGGTTTTACTCTTTACAAGTAATCGTGATATTTGGATCTAAATAATTTTTCTTTTAATACAAATTTGTTTATTGGATTTTTAATTATTATGAATTTATCTGATGTAACTAACAATGCTGAAAAATTGTAATAACTTCTAAAGTATAAATTTAAAAAAAAGGCTACTGGAAGTCAGTTTATTAAATTTTTATTCATTGGAAATTAATTTAATTGGAGTTCGAATGCTGAAAAGTTTTGATAACTTATAGTTGTAACTGAATTTTTATTTAGGAGAACTTATGTAATCAAAATAACAGCGTTAAAAACAAAAAATTCTAAGCTTTTAGAATTTTAACTCAATTCATGATACAATACATTTATTCCACTCCCAAATTTTGCAAAATCACAACAATCATCCTTAGATACTAAATTCTATCGCTGACTTATTTGAACGCTAAAAGCAGTTTTAAAATGAATTTTCATTTTTGAAGAATTTCAGAAATTATCGATATCGATATAATAAAATTTAATCAAGAAACAATCATTACTTCTACAGGGACAATCACCAGATACCGAGATCGGAAGAGTATACGTCTATGATTTGGACGATTGGGATTTACCAGACAAGAAATTCTATTGGGAAAGTTTAGAACATACTCAATTTAAATTGGACGAGGATAGTGGTATGATTTACATGAAAGCAGGCACTCATGATGGTAGATATCACTTGCGCTTCAAAGTCTACGATCGGAAACACACTCAAACAGATGTCCCAGCAAACGTTACTGTTACCGTAAAAAGTATTCCTCATGAAGCTGTATTGAACTCTGGATCAATTCGAATATCCGGTATAACAGATGAAGATTTTATTCGAGTTTGGGATTATAAAGTAATTATTCTGTTTATTAACCCTTTTGACCTGACTTAAGTTTATTAGTATACATATAATATATTAGTATATAAAGATAAAATAAATATTGACTCGGATTATAATAAAATGATAAATTACAATTCAAGATTGCAAATACTTTAAAAATTGTGGCAGTTTGTATGTAACGGAATTGCTATTAATTGGGTGAATTGAGATTAATACTTTCTATTGCTTTCTTTTCAATCAACTGGTTACTAATTTATTGCTTCATTTTTTATTTTACAGTCGTCAACTTTGTCTCGTAGTAAGGCCGAATTATTTCGAGATAAATTGGCTCATTTGTTGAGTATTGACAGAGAATATGTTGATGTATTCAGTGTTCAATTACGTAGAATGCATCCACCTTTAACGGACGTTAGATTTGCTGCTCATGGTTCACCATATTACAAACCTGTCAGGTTGAATGGAATCGTGCTAATGCACCGTGAAGAGGTAAGTTAATAATTTATGATAATTATATTTATAATGGCAGCAAAGATTCAAAATCGGCTCAGTTGTAATGTGAAAAACCTTTAGTAAAGTAAAATTAAACACACAATAGAATAAATTAATACCGCAACCTACAATCCATATTAATTTTTTAATTAATTACAAAATGAACTGAATTTTATTAAAATTTATAGTTCATATTAATTAGCAAGTCAAGAAGGCAATAAACCAAAATGAGAAGTTTATACTAATTAATAAATCAATTGTACAATAAACCTACAATCCACATTAATCAATTAATCAAGCACAGGCTGAATTAAATTTGATCGACATCTATAGCCCATATTAATTAGCTCATCAAATACACAGTGAAGAACTACCAACGAATCAAACGATAAATAGAATTTTACTGAGTCTACATTAATTGACAAATCAATTATGCAGTAAATTATATTTTATCGAAGGCTAGTGTCCATATCAAATAACCAATCACGACAAAATAAACAAAGTTTTGCCAAAATCTATAATCCATATTAATTAAAGTCGCTCATGAAAATATTTAAACGTTTGTATCCCAATTTGTTAACAGATGAAGTACATACGTTGAGCTGATATTTCCAAAATAAACACAGCAATTAACGTAACTGCACCCTAAATTTTCTTGTGCTAAGATAGTCTTTTTTATATAATTTTCGGCTATAAACAATGAAAAGTAAAAAATACATAGTGATTATAAAGTAAATTTTATCGAAACCCTATTTTGATTTAATTAGATCGAGAAGGAAGTTGGTATTAACATAACAATGGTCGGCATTGATGAATGTTATTACGAGAACGAAGTATGCGAGGGTAGTTGCACAAATACGCTGGATATCAGCAGTTTACCTTACATGGTAAACGCAAACAAGACTGCTTTGGTCGGTGTACGGGTAGATGTAATCGCAGAATGTACATGCGGGGCACGAAATTTCAGTAAAGGCGAATCTTGTAGAAGTAGCCCTTGTTATAACGGTGGTCGTTGCGTGGAAGGACGATTTGGATTATCGTACGTATCTTAATTTATAAAAATAGATGAAACATAGATATTATAATAAAAAAGAAAAATTGTTACTGACTGTTTCTTTTTATTATATATTTAGATGTCAGTGTCCAGCTGGATACAATGGTCCAAGGTGCCAACAGACTGCAAGAAGTTTCCGTGGTAATGGTTGGGCTTGGTATCCTGCTTTAGAAATGTGCGATAACAGTCATTTAAGTTTCGAATTCATCACGAAAAAACCTGATGGTTTACTTTTGTATAACGGGCCTATTGTTCCTCCTGAGGCGGACGAAATTATGGTTTCTGGTAAGTTACTATGGAATAACTTAACCAAATGATATTTACAACTTGGAGTGCTACGTTAAATAAAATAGTAGACAATTTTTTCAATTTGTCATTTTTATATTTAATAAAATTATTACATTTAATGATATTTAGTTCTTTCTATTGTATAAACTTTAACATTTGACAAATTTGTTTATAATTGGTTAAAAATAAGATCATTCTCAGTAAAACTCATACAACACCCAGATATGGATGATATGTCAGTACATATGTTTTGAGTTATCTTAATTTTACTGATTTCCAAGTACAGGAGTTGCTTTTCTCTAGAAAGTCTTTTAACCAAATAATAACTTATACAATACCAAATAAATTCCGTATAATTGTTATATAATAAATACTTATATTTGCAGATTTTATATCTGTCGAATTGGAACGTGGAATACCTCGATTATTGATAGATTTTGGATCCGGAACTCTAGAACTAAAAGTGAAACCAAAGAGAACACTGGATGATGGAGAATGGCACAGATTGGACATCTTTTGGAATACAGAGGTTGGTGTTTTTCTTTAACTTACATAATTTCATTTGACAAAATTTATATCAGCATCTTACGATTAATTATTGTAATTAATATGAATTTAATTTATATGTTTTAATTTAATTTTCAATAATGTCTGCTTATTGGAATACTTTGAAGTCATTGATGAATTTCTTTTTTTATTTAACAATTCCTATTTATTTACGAAAAGTATCGCGCAATAATTTATTGAAACAAATAAAAAAAACTATAACACTTTCTATCAATACTTAAATACAAATCTTCTTCGCTTTGTTCTATTAGATAATTCTATGAGCAATATCATTTTTACACGTACCTACAGGTTGTGATCCTTTCGCGGGGGTGCACTCTATACAATCTCCAAATAAATATTCTTACGATAATGTTGGGCGCCAGCCACTCTTGTGGCACTCGAAGGTAAAAGGGGGAAGTACGGGGACTTTTTGGGGTCGTTACAACGGATAGGGGACACACGGCTCGACCGTGGCAGGCCGTCACAGGCTTCGCGGGGGAGCACGCATGGGTAGGGAATCTCGAGGGTGGAGGGTTCGAGGACGTTCGTTGCGTTACGACTAGGGGATCTGGATCGATAATGGGTCGATGTAGAGACTGATCGACGATGAGCTCTTCGGTGAGAGGCCCAAGGACCGGGCGTGGAGATGGTACCACCGGGACGTTTAGTGGCTTCCTCGGGCCAGGCACCGCTGGTCGCGGAACGTTATCTGCGGAGGTATTCCTGTGGGTCTTCGTCGGCCTTGAGGACGGGATCTCCTCCTTGCCTTGTGTAGCGTCGTTGCTCTATCTTCCGATCTTTATTCTCTCTCTTACCCTTTCGACCCGAAAACTGTGATTGGCTACCTCTATAGGGTTAAGGGGGTATGAGGACGGACGCGGTAACTTAAAATAAAGCCAGGCGTAGCTTGGTGATGCAATGGGGGAGGGGCACTCGTGTCATCACGTTACAAGGTATAACTTTAATACACTGGAAAATGACATAAGCTGTCTCATTTTTTCAGACCGTGAAGCTGATCATTGACTACTGTAAGTCTGCAGACATCTCAGAACCGGAAGACGGTACACCTCCAGAATTTAACGATACCAGCTGCCAAGCACAAGGCATCATACCACCTTTCAATGAATACCTAAATGTAAACGCGCCACTTCAAATCGGTGGTTTATACGTTGAAAATTTCGATCCAACCCATTACAAATGGAAACACATGCCGGTTGGCAAGGGCTTTGAGGGTTGCATAAAGAATCTCTTCCACAACAGCAAACTTTATGATCTGGCTCATCCCGGACTCTCCAGAAACAGCGTAGCCGGATGTCCGCAAACCGAAGAAATCTGCAACAACCAAGAATCTACTTTGCGATGCTGGGAACATGGTACTTGTGTGGGAAGCTTTACCGAAGCTAGATGTCAATGTAATTCCGGCTGGACGGGTCCTGGATGCATGACACCCACTATACCAACAACGTTCAAACCACAAAGTTATGTCAAATACGCGTTGTCCTTTGAACCGGATAAATATTCCACTCAGGTTCAATTGAGGTTTCGTACTCGAGAGGTTCATGGCGAACTGTTTAGAGTCAGTGATCAACACAACAGAGAATATGCTATTCTAGAGGTGAGTTTCTATTTTATTGTATGATTTATTGAATTAGTATTTAGTATATTATAGTTGAGGTGGAGAAACTTTAATGCTTGAATAGGAACACATCGCTCGTACTATACAGAACTTTTTTTCTCACCTAAGTTTTTTTAAACTTTATTATTAAGTTAAGATCTGAGTTTCTTGTGTTGGTAATTACCGTAAAACAAATAACGTATCCTAAGTTGAGTTTTACCTAACACCGAGTTTTATTTTACAAATAATTGTATAATCTGAATTTAAAAATAAGCAATAAAAATATTAGGAACCGAGAAAATTTATTTAAGAAACTTTCTATATTTCTATTACATTTCTTTAAAAAGAATTAACATTTAATGACTACTGTACAATGGCTTCACAATAAAAAATAAAAAACATATGCATGAAGTTTTAAAGAAGAATTAATAATTTACGACATATATTTTAATTCGTTAGATCAAGGATAGCAGACTGCACTTCCGGTACAATTTGAACAGTCTGAGGACCGAGGAGCGTGATATTTGGCTCACTGCCATAGCTGTCGACGATGGACAATGGCATACGGTCAGAGTTTCCAGATACGGATCAGCTGCTACTTTGGAACTAGATGGTGGTGAAGGAAGAAGATTCAACGAAACATTTTCCTTTGAAGGGCATCAATGGTTGCTGGTTGACAAACAGGAAGGAGTTTATGCGGGTGGCAAAGCTGAGTACACCGGTGTCCGAACTTTTGAAGTGTACGGTGATTATCAAAAAGGTAATCTAATCTATCCAAAATTAAACTTGCATATATTTTATTATTTATTAAATGTTTTCTCATATGTAACTATTACATTACATCCCAATTTTGATTATTAATTGGGTAATTTAGATAAGTTAGTATTATTTCAATTATTTAACCCATTGAGAACGAAACACTTCTAAGTTTAAAATTATACGCATATGAAATGCTTTGTATTTGAGCTAAATTAAATAATATTTTTTCACTTCGAAGTACCTGTACACTGTACATTTCTAATATTTACTAATATAACTGCACTTTTCATCTATGTTAAGAATGATAAAATGTCAAAATGA
Source organism: Osmia lignaria lignaria (assembly GCF_051020975.1). NCBI lineage: Eukaryota > Metazoa > Arthropoda > Insecta > Hymenoptera > Megachilidae > Osmia > Osmia lignaria. The sequence goes on from NC_135045.1 coordinate 12,786,445, forward strand.
TAAGAAAACAACATTTTCAAACAATATATTGTTCTAAAGTCGTTAGATTTAACAATAACAAATATTGTTATATACAATTTGTATTGCATATAATTATAACGCTTTTTCAAATATGTTTCCAAAAGGTTGTCTCGACGATATAAGATTAGAAGGCAAGCATCTTCCACTTCCTCCAGCCATGAATGGGACACAATGGGGTCAAGCAACGATGGCCAGAAATCTGGAAAGAAATTGTCCATCAAACAAACCCTGTGCCAACGTCATTTGTCCGGAGCCGTTCGAGTGTATTGATCTTTGGAATGAATACGATTGCACGTAAGTATCACGAAAATGATCCAAATACATAAAAGAAAAATTGTTAATCGGGAGAGAACAATAATAATTAAACACTGGAGCACAATGATTTTCAATTTATTTTATTTTTATCCGATGAAACTCTCTTTTCGATCATTTTTTAAAATGGCCATAACTTTGTAACGCCACGTGATATCGACCTTAGGACACTTCCTATCGTCTTTTCCGACCTTGATTTATCCGATAAAATAGTCGAGATCAATTACCCGGGAAACTGCAATCTAACCAATTAACTTATATAGTTTCTCGAGAAACTTCAAGTCATTTGGTCCAATTTTAAATGAGGTATTCTGTTTTAAACGTTGATTGAATAATTTTGTGACCCACTGTAGATAGAATTTGATGAATTGTACTTGTTGTATTTATGCGCTTAGGTGTGGTGAAGGAAGAATTCCATCGCCAGATAATAAAGGATGTATGGATAAAAATGAATGCATAGATTATCCCTGTTTGAACGGTGGTAGATGCATCAATCAGGATCCTAGGTTCCGGTATAGATGTATTTGTAACGATGGTTATTGGGGAGAAAATTGTGAGCTTGTTCAAGAGGGTCAGACGCTGAAACTCGGCATGGGAGCTTTAGCAGCTATTCTTGTCTGTCTTCTAATTATTCTCGGTAAGTTTTATATGATAATTTTCAAATAATCATTTAAATAAAAAAATGTAAATATTATTACTATCTCACAATGTTTCTTTTTTCAAGTTGAAAAGTTTATTTTTTATATTTTACATATTTTATGTATTCGTCATAAATGTAGAACGAGACGAGGTTCCTATTACTATCTATTATGGCTGGTTCAGACACGGCTAGTAATTTAGTTGAGTGGCGAGTAATTTAGTAACTTGCTATGTATGAACACTACAATTTAGTCGAGTAGTTTAGTAAAACGATTTAGTCGAGTAGATCCGTTTCATTGGATTTTTCTGGTCGAGTAGGCTTCCCCCATCACTAACTAGGCTTCCGAACAGACCTGTCCGGACGCATTTCTTTAGTCAAGCGATATATCTTGTACTCTCGATTTTCAAAGCTCAACTGTACTAGTCCGGACACTTTTCTATGCGCTAAACGGTTTAGTAGTAAGTAGCTACTCGCCACCCGACTAAATTACTAGCCGTGTCTGAACCAACCTTAAGATCCCAAAGAGGCTAATTGGGGGGTTGTAAATTAACAGTCTACCATTCAAAGTTTCAAACGTCGTAATTTTTTAACATTGATATTCAAACGTTAAAAAATATTAATAATATTTCTCTTTTATTACAGTTCTTGTCTTAGTATTTGTTGTCTACAATAGAAGAAGAGAATCTCACATTAAGTATCCTGGTCCTGACGATGACGTGAGAGAAAATATTATTAATTACGATGACGAGGGTGGCGGAGAAGATGATATGACCGCATTCGATATTACACCACTTCAAATTCCTATTGGTGGCCCGATACCGGAAATGGGTGGAAAACTACCTCCATGTAAAATAGCCTGTAAGTCACCTTAATAAGTATATAAGTATCACATATTGATTATCAAAAATATGTTGAAAAAATATTTCTAAACGTGTTTGAAAATATTTCTCTTCAGATCCACTAGGACCGGAACCAAACGTGGGTATGTTTATAGAAGATCATAAAAAGAGAGCTGATAGTGATCCAAACGCGCCGCCATTCGATGATCTACGAAATTATGCATACGAGGGTGGCGGAAGTATCGCAGGCTCATTATCATCTTTAGCTTCCGGTTCGTATGAATCTCTTTTAACTCATTGACCGCCATAGCAAAAGTAATCCTAATAAATAATCACGAAATTTAATTTTTGAACATAATACTTCAATTTATTATTTTAAATTATTAGTGTAATTTTAATAATATTTATAATTGTCCTGCTGTTTTTATTTCTCAGTTATTTAACGAAATTAATTTCGTAGTGTCATGTTAGTTATATCCGTATCTTGAAATTCAAAATAACTAACTATAATTAACTGTATTCTGATTAATTATAATTGATTATTATAGGGGAAGATTGGAATTTATCGCTCAGTAGTTTGAATTGTTCTCAATCTTTTTAATGTATATAATAGGTAACTTCTTAATAAATTAAATTCTTAGAATTTTCACAATTATTTAAACTATTACTGATGTATAAATCTCCTTCGTGTATGGAAGGTGATAATCATCCCTTATTATTTCAATTTTAAAATTATTGCTCGTTAATAATAATCAGATGAAATAAAAGTTGATAATAAAGAAAAGAGGAATGGACGCGAAACACGTTTAAAATCAACAGGAACAGACGACGAGCAGCACGAGTACGAGTACTTAGGTGCCTGGGGCCCAAGATTCGACAAGTTGGCTGACATGTACGGGCCAGCAGAGGAAAGCGAAGAAGAGGACTAAAGAAATCCTCAACGAAACTCCATAGCTCACACGATCCATACACCTGTAGGAAGAATAGTGCCCGTATTATCTTAAATCAACAGAGAAAAAACGAACAAGAAACTATCCAATAGAACACGCGAATTTGTATGAACAATTCGAGATGAACATACCCATGAAGAAACGAACAGAGAAGCAGGAAATAGAAAGAAAACCCGCAATCTAATCGAAGTGGTGTATTAAGTTTCCTCGAGCAACAAGAACGTTCCGTTTCGTTCAGTAATCATCGAGCCACATCCGCGTTTCCGGTACGTGGCATATTTTACGCAATGAGAAAGAAGCATAAATGAAAACGCATCCGCTCGTCGATGGTGATCCCATTGAAATGGGCTTTCTGATTCCCGTCGCGTTACGAACGTTGTTGCAATAAAATGTCTGTCGAAGTCACGGCCATTACAAACGCGCCCTATGGTTGCGTCACCCTTCGAGGGTGCATACCTATCTGTATAGCACGTTACGCGTATACGTAGTGAATTCGTGCGTGTCTTAACAACGCGCAAGACTTTTCTATCGATAAAATAAATCTATATATATATATATATATTATATATATATATATATACAATTCATTATTTTTAGTCACAGTCATAGTTACTATTTATCGGTACCACTGACCTCGATGTCCCGGTATTCGATCGGTTAATTATTAATCGTCGACGCGACAACATCGGTTCGACTGGAATTAGGGGACATTTTCACGTGACAGTAAACTTACAGACTTTACAGCATTGACATTTTGCAGTACCAACTTGTTGAAAATAATTTTATTTCCCCAATTAGACCCCCTTGTTAAGTCAACTCAGAAAAAATGAGTCTTTCAAGAGTCGACAGTACAAAAATTATGACTTTTAATTATCACATTAAACTGTTTGGAAACATTTTTAGTGCTACGTGAAAAGGTACCATTATAATAAACGTTACTGCTGCCAGTATCGTCGCCGTGTGCGTAATCGTTTCCGTTTTCGACCGAGTCGTACCTCAAGGGCATTGCTCATTTGACCCGTTTCTGACCTTCGTCTTCAATATTTACCCGGTTCCTTTCCAACGCGAAAGCGCACCGGCTACCTGGTTCCGTGTAACGTACCCTAGACAAGTGTTGTCGAGTTTTTAAAAAGAATCTTCAGATAAATGATTCGTGACGCCTTCCTCGTTCGCGTAATACAAACGATCCTAACGGTTATAGGGTTATTAGGGTTATTAAAAGGCGGGTTTAGATGTCGCGAGTCGAAAACCATCCTCATCGTTGTCATCGTCACCGTCACCAGCATCCTCATTAATTATTGATAGTATTATTATTGACATTACGATAAATATATATATATATATATATATATTATAAATATGAATTTATAAATAAATATAAATATATATATATATATAGAAAGTGGAAAAATAAAAAAGAGTACAGTAAAGTGGAGCGCACGAAAGTCCGCGAAAGAACAAAGAGAGTTACCGCGCGCATATGTAATTATTACGATTAATATTATATAGCGATATAAATAATGAATATAAATATAAATATATACATATATGTATATTATATATATGAGAAGATGAATTACATACAGACGAGGAAAAGTAAAGAGAAGTTTAAAAAACAACCAAAAAAAAAGAGGGTGAAGAGTAACCGTAGCGAAAAATACCAAGAACGGTTGTCGAGAAAAGCTCACGATTTAACTCTCGACGTAGTATTAATATTTATTTTCTGTCAGTGTCGAACCGGTCGAGAGTTTCAAAAGATATGAAGCAAAACGATCGAAAGACGTGATAATCCTTTGATTCGTGGTCGCCTGGGTAATTTCGACGCTTGATCAAGCGCGACGTATCTCGGGTGAGCCCAACGCGGCTTCCGATGAAGGAAACATCCTAGTGTCACGACGATAAAGATAGTGTCGCCTCGGAACATCTCCACGCGTGTGTCTCGACTGATTTGTAAAATTTCTCTACGGAAATATTAATAGTCAATTTATCGGTTAGGTGAAGCTCCGTCGGATCGTGTGGTCCGGGCATAGTGTTAAGCACTTGTACGAATATTGTAAGTAACGTCGTGTATTTCGGTGTACCGGTTCCCTTCGTCTTGCGATCGGTACCGAGCATCTCTGTATAATTGTCCTACCAAGATTCGTCGTATCGTTTCCCAGTGATGTTTGTGATATTACGTTTCCTATACCCGTTAATTCGACGTTTGTATCGTTTCCTTTTGTAACCTCTACTGCCATTGAGAAACGCCCTATGATCATTTATCTTTAATCGAAATACTGATACTGATACTGATGGATGATATCAAATTTTCAAACCTTACTTTATCCTTTCATTTAACTCTTTCGTTACGAATGGTGTACATGTACAATATCAATCATAGTATCCGTTCGTCTAGTGAAAAAGCACTGACTTTGGAGTCCAAGTTTAACCGCAGCAAATATCATAAATCTAATTATTTAATAAAAGCGTTAAAGTAATTAACATAATCATCTGATAAAAGCTTTCGAATATACAATAATTTAAAATTTCAAGAATTTATTTGAAATTACAAAATACACTAGACGAACGGACACTATGATTGATATTGTACACTGGAGTTCAAATTATAGGATATGTACTTGTATTAATAATCTTTAATTATTTAAATTATGTATGCAGTGCCAGTTGTAAAAATAGATCATTTTTAATCTTATTGTTAACTTCAAGTTTTCAAGTTCTATTTCTTTTTTTCGTCCTTTTTTTGTTTCTTTTTTTTTTAAGAGAACAAGTGATTTGATTTTCAAGTCAAGCAATGAAAAAGTATTCTCGATGTTGGTAGATTTGCATCAATAAATGATCATGTTTCATCGTTTCACCGTCCTCCTCCTCCTTCTCCTCTTCGTAGTTCACCCTTTCGTTTCTCCGGCCATTCCTAACGTCGATTTCACCCCGCCAAGTAGTTTCTAAGCAGACACAGTATTCGACGGACTGGCGTTGTAGGAGAACGAACGGTTTATCGTTGATTAACTGATAATGAGTTAAACAGCATGCGTGAGCGTGCACACGAGTGTACAGTGGCAAAACCGATTATCCCGCGATACGCTTATAACAGCGAAATATACGAAATTAAGAGAACTTACAATTTCTTGGAGATTAAGTTTGCAAGATAAATAAAGAATGTATATTAGGTTCAGTTCAATATTAATTTAATTTTCTTTCTGTTGTGTTACCGCATAATTAAAATGGCAATGTAAACATTGAAACAATATTAGAATATTCAGTATGAGATCTAGGCGCACGGTAGTGCGCCAGGCCAAGTTCCATATACTTTTCTATTAAATCTTTGAAACTTAATTATCTCACTAGCGCAAATTTCTAGCGCAATTTAGTAACTCATAAAAAAGATTCTCTCCAGTCGCGCGACTTAAGCACCTCGAAGAACTTGAAGAATGTTCAGTAGTATGCAACACCTTACGAACTAATTTGCAATAAGTGACCGAAAAAATTAGTTAAAATATAGTTACATCAATTTTCGATTTTTATTCAATATTTGTAAGATGTTACACTTCTTTTTACATTGAAAGGCAAATTTATGATTATTTTAATTGATATTTGAGATTTCTGAAATCAACTCAATAGGATTAAACATACATAGTGATACAAATCTTGAAAAAAGATTAGCACAAATTCTACAAATTATAAAACATTTCAAAATATTAAGTTTATATGAAAGCATTTGAAATAATCTTTGGATATTTAATCCAACTAAGAAATTTTTTTGTAACTCAACTTACATTAAAGTTCAATAATTCTGCAAAATATTTGAAGATTAATGCCAAAATGCAAGTAGTTCGTAAGGTGTTAATTCACGAAGCTAATAAGACACTTCGTCTATTGAATGCGAAAATAGAATCAATGCGATTTGCAAGGAAAAGTATATATTACGGTTTAATTTGCCACTGATGAAACGTATTTACCCTGGAATCGAAACAATACAGGAAAGAAACGAAATTCTAATGAAACAAAATAAAAGATCGAAAAAAAGAAGTGAGACCGTTAACAGCAAAAAGCGTTCCTTAAGTCTCATTCCATAACGGTCGTGCTCGTGGTTGGTCGAAAAGAATCTGTATTTTTAAGAATCAGAAGCTAATAGCTTCTTTTTAGTCATTAATAAAAGTCGTACTCTGTTAGGATATTACAAATTTTTTTTTCTTAATTATAAGACAATTTTTCTTTATTCAATAATATTTAAATAGAACATTTCTTTTGTATGATGCATGTTCAAAGTGTGTTCACGAGTGACAATGAAATGAATCCAAAGAAGTAAAACTTGTACATTTTGTAGTATAATTACTTGTGAATATTTAATAGTTTTGTTTCTGTGTGTGTAACAATTATCGTGCAACGTCCGTGTCATCTGTAACTTAAATTCATTATACATTTATTATATAGTAAGTTCACCTACTCGTTACAGTAGGAGTTAATCTGATTTCACGAAGATCAATTTACTGTTTGTACGAAAACAGAAATTCGTAACAAGTCGACATTAATCGTCATGAATATTCGTTTCGTTCTAGCAGAGATCATATCCGTTTCAGCAATACACGAACATTTTAGAAACGATCAATTAACAGCCGTCGACTTTCTTTAACGAATTTACCATCGAATGATCAATATTAATTTAAGGTATCTCTTTCAAGCACACACGGCTCAACTTTTTTACCGAAAACGTTGGTATGCACCTAAAAAATGGTGGAGAACAGACGAAAATAAAAATAAAGAACGAAACGTACTTATTCTCGAAGAGATCTCATTGTCTGGATTGATAAATGACCGAAAGACGTCCGTTCTCCGGTTATGGTAAAAGAAAGAATGAAGGAGAAAACGTGAAGCCCCGTGAAAATGCGAACGAAAAGAACGGCGGCCACGCGAGCTCATCCTACATATCTGTAAACTTTTTCCAAGCACTGCCTAATCGTGCACAAAGAGAAATGCTCGAGCAGAGTGGCTCGACCCTCCATCTGGTACAATTACGATTCAATGAAGCGATGATTACTTTTACAACGGCACTAGTCCGATTTGTCGAACGACAGAATTCTTCTCGCCAGCTCGAAATTTCTCTTTGTTCGTTTCACATCTTTCGAACAAAGATTAGAGGTGGGATCTAAGTATACTGAAAATAGGTTCGAATATTTGGAGAAAGAGAAGCAATAAGCTCGAACCTAGATGAAGTGGGTTCTAATTTTTTATAAGTACTTTATAATTATAATTCGACTCTTAACGACTATTTTACCTAAGTAAAAATTTTCTATTAAAAGTTTACAGTAAAAATGGACATTTATAATAAGGCACTTTAATGCAGTTATGAATGATACAGTTAATTAATTTCAAAATTTGGGTTTTTAAATGAATATTTTACATTATTAGCATAATACTAACGTTACTCATCATTTTCTACGGTAACGAGCATGTAGGGCTTCCCCGGTGAAGATGGCGATATCCTGGGCTTCCGTCCTTCCCTATAGGTGGCCCTGGCAAGAGTGGCGGTGTAGAGGAGAGGGTCCCATATAATATAATATATAAGTACAGTCGAGAGATGGAAAGAATATTAGGAAAAGGAAAGCGGGTACGATTGGTCGGAGTCGGTACGTCACGCTTCACGCATATGCATTCTAGATTATCGCGCGTTATTGGCCGATGCGATCACACACTAATCGCGTCGTCTGACAAAGAAGAAAAATGAAACTTTGTGAGAAAGTGAGATGGTACGAAGTTAGCGTTGCGGCGAACTTTGAATGGTGAGAATCAAACGTGGAGACAGGGCGGAGCGTGCAAAGTGCTCCCTTTGCCCCTGTGCCGTCCCGCTAATGTTCTTTCCATCTCTCGACTGTACAGCGATTAATGTGTGATCGCATCGGCCAATATGTAGCGCGTGATAATCCAAAATGCATGTGCGTGAGGTGTGACGTACCGACTCCGACCAATCGTATCCGCATTCCTTTTCCTAATGTTCTTTCCATCTCTCGACAGTACTTTATGCAGGACGCTCATCTCCTGCTACTTGCGTTAGACGTTTACGCGGGAGAATTTCAATCGATATTTATGTTATTATTCATATTTTCTAATTATATACCAAATTTTATAATGTTTAGTAATTAAAAATTATATTTTATTTCTTAATCGTTTTTAATATTGAGATCGTAAAAATTAAGTTTTTAAGAATTCCTGTTTCCTTTGTAACGTTATTTTCCCCAAAGAAGCCTATTGTGTTCAATACTATACAATTGTGTAATTAATTATTTTGTTTCGTGTGCGCGTAAAGTACTATTAACATTGCTTATCTACTTTTAATGGAAAACCTAACATTTTGTATTAGGAATTTCAGATCGGAAGGATCACAATACTTTTATACTATAAAATTTTGTCAAATTTTCTATATTTCAATATTCGATGTGACGTTTTATGGTTCGAAAGTAGTTCATGTTTTATGATACAAGTATCTTTCTTCAATTATTACTTTTTACGAGTAGTAGTATTCAAATCCCATGAAGCGAATACATATCGAACTTGATCCCATCTCTAACGAAGACCCTTGTGTTACGAAGAGCGAGCGAGACATTGTGTACATCGAAAAATAAAATATTCGTATCGCTGAAAATATTCGGTTGGAATATCCTTCTTTTGATAATATATATTGTATTTTTCTTTTCAGTGACCCTTCGAAATGTTATTTTTACGCTATTAATCAACTGATATCGAAGGAAAGATGTATACATAAACCATGATACAAACTTGTATCCATAAGAATTCGTGAAAATGTTGTCTATTTTATAAATATTTACCTACATAATAATTTTAAATTTATTTCTTGGTTCATGAAGTCTAAAAATATCTAACGTTTAGCTCTTTACAAACGAAGCTTACTGATTCTTCTACTTTGAGGGGTCGTAATTTTTCCTCTTTTACTAAATTTATACTTATAATTATACTATTTTTCTACATTTATACTTCATTATCTTTCTAAATTTATTCCATAATATTTTTACTCTATGAGTAAATTAACGTTGTACTGTATCCAACCGAAAGTATTTTCAGACGATCAAAAAATCTTTTTCTCTAGTATCATGGTCAGTGCCCCGGTCCTTCTTTTTTGAATCGAATGTAACAAATCAGTGCGGCGCGGCGCGGCGCATGAAAAGAAAGGAAGAATTAAAAAGTAAAACGTGGAAACTATGAAAGCACAATCGAGGACAAATGATCATCGGTCAGCGAGATTGGAAAAATCACTGTAATATAATGACACAAAATGATTGTAACGCTGCCACTGAACACATCCCGTGTAGTACAATTACCATATATATAATATTCCCCACTATATTGGTACACACTGTATTATTAATTGAATTGATATTTATTAACGATTAATTATTACATTATTACCACTATATTATCTATACCAATTTGTACTTTGCATTTCAGTTCGAATGAAATAAATGCCTTCTTTTTCATAAAAATAAAAGTGCTCGGTTAGCGTTTTGTGTTGAATGAAATAACCCATCAAATCTTCAGTTTCCTTCATGGTTTCCCAATTCAACTGTTAAGTGTAATAATTATTATTCACTTTAAAATTAACATAAAATAAATAAGGGTGCGTTGATGCAAACAAAAAAAAAGGAACGCAAAATCACACTCTCATACACGAAATCGTTGGTATTAGGATAGGCGTAACTCGAGTGCACTTGCCCTTTTCATGTCACGCCTGGGTTAGATTAAATTAATATACTAGCTGCCATTAGGTGGCCGGCCATGCAATTCAAAATTATTGAAATAAATTAAGTTTGATTTTTAAGTTCACCCGTTACATAAGAGTTTGCCGGGCTCCATGTCGCTGTTTACAGAAATTATGTACAAGCAAGCGACGCGACGCGACGGTCGTATGCATTGCTACGAACGCATACGAATAAATAGAATTTATTGTAGAGGTAACGATATTTATTTGCGAATATCTCGAAAACTAAGCAAATCCGACATACAGGTTGAAGGAAAAAAGGGATAAAGTTCCGAATGTCCCTGGTCGCGGATCGACAAGTTTGGAGGGTTGGTTGGGAGCAAGTAGACGACTCCAAGTATAAAGTGGTATCTTCGGTTTCCTATTAGTTTCCAAGATATTAATTAAAAACTTTCAGTATAATACATAGAATTTTTCCTATACAGACGTAACTAACACAGCCATCTTCACTGTAGCAACCGTCATCGTCAAGTGTCAAATAGCCGTTGACACCATAGCGATATCTTCCGTTTCTAAAGGGCATAGGGTGTCCCATGTAAAATCCATTTTTTTTTTTGCAACTTATTCAAAAATCATCGAAATCGGAAGGGGAGCGCCTTTTCTACAAGTTCACCCTAAGATTTTATGGTGAACTTGTAAATGAGTTACTCCCCCTCCGATTTTGATGATTTTTAAATATGTTGTAAAATTCGATATTATAAGCAACTTTTTCCCTCTAAGCTATATGTCGGACTCGATTAGTTTGCGAGATATTCGCGAAAAAGTATGAGTACTATTCATTGAATTTCGCCTGTACGTATACCGCGGCTGTGTGTGCGTCGGCAAGCGACACTCGCTTCTCTAGTGTTTCTGTCAATAACACCACATGGCCCGACTACCATTCATATAACGGGTGAGCTTAAAATTAAATTTAACTAATTTCAATGATTTGAAATTATTTACCTAAAGGCGGCCGGAATATTAATATAGCCTAACTTAACTTAATCTGGACAAGTAAGTAACAGTATTTTATTTTTCTCTTACTTATACGTGTAGGTTAGGTTAGATTAGGTTAGATAATACTAATATTCCGGCCGCCTTCGGGCGGCCGGCCACACGAGTCGAATATTATAATTTGATTTTTCAGCTCACCCGTTGTATAATTAGGAGGCGGACCACATGCTGTTGCTTACAGAAACGGTAGGCAAGAGAGCCGGCGCACACATGGCCACGGGCGCATACGTATAGGCAGAATTCGCTGTATTAGTAACATTATATATAATTATCTTTCGCGAATATCTCGCAAACTAATCGAGTCCGACATATAGCTTAGAGGAAAAAAGTTGCTTAAAATGAATTTTACAACATATTTAAAAATCATCAAAATCGGAGAGGGAGTAGCTCATCTACAAGTTTACCGATTTTATCATTATTAAATTCTCAAATTCTAAGATTTCCAAAATTCTAACATTTTAAAATTGTAAGGTTCTGAAGTTATATGATTTCAATATTTTCTCGCAAAATCCTTCAAAATGTAAGATCCTAAGTCTTTGATACTGTTAATAAAGCTAAGGAACCTGGCTCACCCCAGAAAAAAACAATTACGCCAAAGGGTATCGGCAGAACGGGCAACATTAAAAAATACATTTGTATTAAAATAATTGTTTGAAATTATTTTATTAATATATCCAATAACTTCATAAATATTTACATTGGCTTTTTTTTGAAACTTTACATATCAATTTACAGAATGATCTGTTATTATTTGAGATGACTCTTGCTTCGACCACGTCTACGAACTTTGCAACGACAAGTTTTTGTTTCTTTATTCAAAAATGGAAGTTCTCGTTGCAATCTGTCCCATAGTCTTTCTTTCACATCCATAGCGAAAGGCATTGCACCACAATCCCTAGAGAAAGTGCTTGAAATTAATTCTAAATAAATTAATTTTAATTAACCCTTTCGTCATTAAAGAGGAATTACATGAAACGAAATGATACCTAAGAATTGTATAATCCACAGAATCTGTAACATAAAGTGTAAGAAGAAGAAACGTGATTGCAACCATGTAAGTTATAATCACTGTCAAAGATTTGCTTGTGAGAAATGAGATTACTGCATCATCGGATCCAAACTGTTGAAGCAACTGCATTTATTTAAAAACAAAGTAGTTTAATATGCCATTTTTCTTTTCTATTGGAATGTTATAGAATGAATGAAATTGTTACGTTACGTGACAAACAGTCGTGGGTAGCCTGGTTGAGATTAACACGTCAAGAGGTGTCCAGATGCAAGCCAATGTAAATTCTAAGAGAAATACTGTGGCCAGAAACTGCAAACAAAAATAAGCTCAATGGTGTTTCAAGAACCATGTAGTACAGTATCGAGCAAAATAGGCTTCCATAGTAAAAATGGCGTTACAGGGGAAGCAGGAACTCTCAGAGCATTAATTTTGTCGATATTAATATTAAAAACGATTTAGAAACAGAATAATATAGGTTTTATTAACTCTACGTGCCTAAACTAATTATAAACGGTAAAACTATAAAACGGTAATTATAAAATGAATAAAACGGATTCGTCGCAGGGCACGTCTATTCCCCATACGTGGTCGTCGTCAACTGATTGTCAATTTTTTATGATCGGACGCGTCGCGGACCCCCTGCGACCCCTCTGCCATATTATTTCCTACAATAATATAAATTTTAATTGTTAAATATTATAAAATTTAATACATAACTAAAAAAGATTAATAATCACTGTCCAACAAATTTTAACTTTTTTTCTGTTTTCCGATTCCCACTGGGTGATTCTTATAGTGTTTTGTACACTGATTATGAATCTGCAAACCGTTTTGCTCCTATACGTATAGTTTTTGAGAAATTTGATTTTGAAAAAAAAACATATTTTTCAGATTTAAACAAATTTTCTGACGTAATTATAAAAGATATTGAAATTCTATTTATATTAAAAAATTCTGTAGACTTTCCTGAATACAACGATACCTATCTTTAATACATTGTAAATGTTTAAGTATGTTTAAACGATCATTGAACGCGGAGGGACCCCGATTTGGCACCAATTTTTTAGGATATTTTTCAATTTATCTGAAAAAGTAAAGGTCCAGCGTAAAATCAAATTATACCACGCGATGGAGCAGATTCTTATCTAGAAAAACTACCCAGAGAAAGTTGCAACATCTATTTTTTTATCAAGCCAGAAAGCGTAATAGCTTCGCGGGACACGAAGTACCGACAGTGGCGCTTCGCGTCAGGACTTAAAGCAACTGCATTAGGCGGGACGCCGAGGAACCGTCCTAACGCGGAACGCCGCTGTTGGTACTTCGTCTCCCGCAAAGCTATTTCGCTTTCTGGCTTAATAAAAAAATCGATGTTGCAACTTTCTTCAGGTGGTTTTTCAAGATAAAAATCGCGTGGTATGATTTGATTTTACGCTGGACCTCTACTTTTTCAGATAAATAGAAAAATATCCTAAAAAATTGGTGCCAAATCGGGGTCCCTCCGCGTTCAATGATCGTTTAAACATACTTGAACATTAAAATGCATTAAAGATAGGTATCGTTGTATTCAGAAAAGTCTACAGAATAGTTTAGTATAAATAGATTTTCAATATCTTTTATAATTACGGTAGAAAATTTGTTTAAATCTGAAAAATATGATTTTTTTTCAAAATAAAATTTCTCAAAAACTGTACGTGTAGGAGCAAAACGGTATGCAGATTCATAATCAGCGTACAAAACACTATGAGAATCACCCAGTGAGAATCGGAAAACAAATCCACTGTTGGACAGAGTAATCAGATAAGCATCAATTCAAATTTTCCCGCGTATATGTCGACACGGGAGTGGTGGTGAGATTATATGTAGGACATTTACTTATATTCCCTCGCATCGTCATTCTTCCCGAGGCTACCTACTATACAGTTATATTAACCTAATTTTATTCGGTTAAATCTCAAATATGAAACTTCAGATTTTTAAATAGGACAGAATTTTTCAAATACTTTTCTAGTAAGGAAATTGCAATTTTCAAGATATCATATTTTTTTTAGCATCCTGTAGAATATTGTTTAATCTTTATGTGTACATACAACAACGTACTTCTCTGAATCCCTATTACTTTGAATGCTCTTACATTTACTTACGTTTATAAAATGTAAAATATCTTAAATATTGAAGCTTCAATGACTACGTGGGTACCTAATTGCTCACACAAGGGTTAAAAAATCAAAATTAGAATGGAAGTTAAACATTACTAACCTCATAGAGTACTAAGAAACCCATTTCTGGTTCACGGAAAGAACGTGGGAAAAGAGTGGAATGAATGATAATCATATAAATACCAAGACTAAAGAGAAATGAACTAAATGGTGGTCCACAAAGCAACGATTCACGATCTTCGTCCTCCATAGCGTTAGCAAAACATGTTCGAAAAATTGGAAGTTCCAAAGCATTTAGCAATAGCGCCCAAATTGTGTGGAGCAACTGTACCATTTTCAGGAATATTATACTTCAATCATTTTGAGTTTCTATTTAATATTAACGTTACAAAGACATTATTAAATAGGACTGGTTGAAAAGGACGTTTGTTAGATAAATATGCGAGATATCTCGAATTTGTTTTCAACGTTTCGATTGTTACTATAAATGTGTCGATAAACGTGCAAATAGTTATTCTTGTTATTATTTGTTAGCAACCTTTATTTAAATGACCCGGCTTGGGAGGGGTTACCGTCTTAAAACCTAATTATTCAATTTTCTGTTAATATCTAAAGTTTTTTTAAAATTCATTTCATTTCAAACAGTAAAATAACAAACTAAATAAAGTGCAACATTAATATTGATAATGTAGTCTTAGTTTCTTAATTAAATTATTAAAAATTTTACAAAATATAATAATCTGTTAATATGTCATAAAAGGACTTTATTACAAGTAAACATGTATAATACGCGAATAGACATCCAAATTATAAAGCACAACTTATGTAATATAAATACTTATTATAAAATGAATTACGTTGGATTATGAATCTGATTGCTTATTTTCATTCACAGGATCTGCGCTGCACATAAATTTATATACGAACCAATCTGTAACTTCAGGATTTGCAAAACTAATCTTTCTCCTTTTGCATGTGCAAATTGACCAAAATCCGCCGTTTTGTTCTCTGAGAAAGAAATACACAAACATTATAAATATAACTTAAGAAATAACCGAAAGCTTTGAATCATTAAAAAAAATAATTAAAAAGTTATTACTATTAATAAAATGCATTCTTTAAAAAATTTTGTAGTAAGAATAGCTACTCATTATTTAAGCCTTAGTAATAGGAAGAAATAAAATATTACAGGTAAATAAGTGTTTTATTACCTTTTTTAAAAAAAGAAATATAAAAAATTTAAACATTTAATCATAAAAAATTCTTTTTCTGTGTATCTGTTAAATGAAATTAATCCAAAGTGTAATTATTTCAAGAAGTATAGTAAGAAATTAGATTCTTTCGTCTATACAGGGTATCCCGGAACTCGCGCAACTCCCGGAAAAGGGGGGTTGATGGGGTGATTTTGAACAACTTCGTCCTTTACCAAAATGTTGATTGAAGCTTCGTTTTTGAGTTATTAACGAAAAACACTGGCCAATCAGAGCGCGCGTAGAGCGCGCCTTGAACCACGGGAGCGTTGGCTTTCAACCGCGCTCGTGGTCATGAAACAAACGCATTGGCACAGCGTGGGTATCAAGGGAAGCGTGCAATAAATGTTACATCGTCTTAAATTAAGAACAATGTGGAATTATTGATTGCTCATGAACAACGAATAAAATAATGAATCGTTCATGTAGAATGAATAAATCGAATTGATCCAACACTTTTATTCGATGTTCGATATGGATAAAAAAAATACTTTGTAGTCACTTTTTGAAAAAAATGAGAAAAACGAATACACGTTTTTGAAAAATAAGTTTGCAAATAATAAAAAAAGGATTGAATGTAAATGAAACTTACCCATTCGTCTGTAAATGACCAAGCTGCAATGAAAATAGTTTGCAGTCACTGGATCATTATGTCGATCCTGAACATTCGAGGAGGGAATACATTACGAAGAACAGCTGATCTCCAGACTAGATCATTGAACTCACTCAACCATACGGTCACCTTCGTAACGTTTTCACGACGTTATCGGTCCTCCTTTCCAACTTCAAATGAGACTGCTAGCTTGAGCGTTTGCGAGGTCTGTTTCGCTCTTTGTCCTTTTCTATGTTCGGCAATATCCAAAGGATCGACACGGGTCTCTCTCGGTTACTCTCGGTTACCGAGAATAACAGATTTATGGCCACGAACCATAACCTATTTCCAAATGTAGAAACATCGAATGAAAGTGTTAGATCAATTCGATTTATTCATTCTACATGAACGATTCATTATTTTATTCGTTGTTCACGAGCAACCAATAATTCCACAATGTTCTTAATTTAAGACGATGTAACATTTATCGCACGCTTCTAGTGATGTGCGGTCCGACTAATGTGTCGGGTTCCTGACTAGTCGGGTCGGTTCGGAAAACATCGAGCGGATTCGAAAAAATCGGGCAGATTCGAACGAGCTACCAAATTATCTTATTCCAAAATTCCATATAAAACAGATTTTGCACATGCTTATTACAAGTATTAACAAGTACTTATTCCGCAGTTCACCAGAGTCCATAACTGCGAAAAGACCAGTTTTCGTTCTTCGCGCATCTCCAGTACGCATCTTCGCCCTGATTGGCGATACTCCCAAACGAAATGGAAAGCGATTAGCAGAGAGCTCGCTGCGTTCCCCCACCATTTTCCAACCTGCGCGTCGCAGTTATGGACTCTGGTGAACTGCGGTATACATGAGAGTTGGGTCGTGGGCCGCGGGCCGTCCGACTGTACCTGACCGAACCCGAAATAGTCGGGCCATCCGACTTCACGCATGTATCTGACGCCCGCTCGATCCCACCCGAGCCCATAATATCAGGTACCCGCACATCCCTACACGCTTCCCTTGACACCCACGATGTGCCAATGCGTTTGTTCGTGACCACGAGCGCGGTTGAAATCCAACGCTCTCATGGTTCAGCGCGCGCTCTGATTGGCCAGTGTTTTTCGTTAATAACTCAAAAGGGAAACTTCAACCAACATTTTGGTAAAGGAAAAAGTTGTTCAGAATCACCCCAGCAACCCCCCTTTTCCGGGAATTACACGAGTTCCGGGACACCCTGTATACAAAATCTAAGATAAAATTATTTAATCAAATAATTATATCAAATGATTATTTTATTTAATTGTATTACTCGGATTATGTAATATGCCTCCATCAAGTGCCCTAAATATTTTAGATTGATTGATTATATCGCTAATATTTGAATGAAGAACTGTGATTTATAACTTAGTTGCTCTACAATGCAAGTGTCTTACAAAACTAAACATCACTGGTTCACTACTTGGCCCTAGTGTCCAAAATTGCGTCTAATGATTCGGTGGCATCCAGCATCCAGACGAATGACAGTATAGACATACAGAAAGCCATGTGCATCGCGGCGCAATCTTTTGCCATGTAGTAAGCAAAATCAGTCAGCAAAGAGTAATGACTTAGGCCCAGTGTTGCATTCAGCCATAATAACTAGGACAACAAAGTGTAGATATGTACTGTAGGTCCGTAATGTAGATATGTTCGAGAAGTTATTGCTTTTTATTTTTATTGTAACTTTATAACAATGCATTTATAAGCGTTTTTATTTAACGTTCTTTTTCTACCTTTTTTTATTTGTAACCAAAGTTAAGGTACAATTTGGTCCAATTATGTGACCCCCTCTTCATGCAACATAAACTTGATATTCAACGTGTTTTGTGTATTGAAAAACTAATATTTGAAGAAACAGTACAAAATTTTGGCGACCAAAGTGGAAAAGTGAAAGACTTAATTATTACGTATTCTCATTAAGATTTCTAAATTTTTTCTAGATTTATATTATATTGAATTTATATAAATACTGAATACGCTTTTAATTACTCTAGGAAGCGAAATAATTTCAATAAACTCACCCATCTGCTTGATTCCTGAGTTAAACAATTGATGGCATGCATAAGTGGCACCCAAATAGCACGTGTAGTTAAGTTCGTGATCAAAGCTGCTACCAACATCTACATAAAATTTAATTGAAATATAGTACCGTTGCGTTAATTAATAGAAAAAACATTGTACCCAAATATTGAAATATGCTTAACCCTTTCAGCCTTGGATTTTTTGATACTCAACAAAAATTCTTTTGGCGTAAAATAGTGTTTACATATAATTGCCATAAGAACTCCGGTGCAAAATTTTAACGACTTTCTACCGTGGCAATTGTCACCAACAACGACGTCTATTGCAAGTATGTACCGCAGAGCTCTAAATATGATACAATTGCCATCAGCAAAGCTGGAAGGGTTAAGAAATATTTAATAAATTTCTAAAGTTTTTCTTAACATCTTCAGAAGTAAAAGGAAGGAACTATATAACTGTTTATATGTTATCTTCATAAAAATTGTTCGCGCATCATTGTTTTGTAATTTAAATAATTAAAAGCGAAAATACTTATTGTGCTCACTTCATAAATATAAAGAAGTTGAATCGGTGGCTCTTTAAGAGTTCTAGGCCAAAGTCTATATTCAGCAAGAAGACAGAGGACAGAAAATACAAAAATCACGGAGGCATAAGATGGATCGAAAGGAAGAGTGGTGTCTTCATCAAAACACAAACCAATTATGCAAATTTGACGTAGATGAGTATACATCCCTGTAGCGACCACCGCTATCCAATGAGGATTGATGAACGCTAGGTATTCCTTCACTGTTTCCATATCCTATCAATAAATAATAAATTTTAGTCATGAGACTTCAAGTTCACGAAATGTGATAAGAATGAAGTAAATGTTACATTATTTTGCAAAAATATAAACTGCAATAGAAGGTTTAATTCAAATTTAATTTAAAAAAATGATTCAGAGCTATAGAATATTTTTATCGTTAATATGTGAATGATTGTAATTTTCAGAAATGTTCAATTATATTTTTAAACTATTAAACTAACGGTAAGATATGAATTGGTTGATTATGGATCTTATGAGATTTAAGTAATTTTTATGTAACAATTAAGTTTTGGAGAACCTGGACAAAAATATGTTTTTACATCAATTAATTATTGCTTAAATGATGTTATGATATCATTAGCCATTTGAATTAATTTCAAATTATTTCCTTTAAGTTTTGATTTAATTTAATTTGTGGTAAAATGAATGAAATACAAAATTGCCAAGATAGCTCGCAAACATTACGCACTTCTCTCCTCGAAAGTCAGCTCAAGTCTCCCTCATCCCGCAAAAGCACACCCATACCTCGCCCTTCACACACCCGCACCCCTCGCTAGGGCCCTAGGTCTCGCCCGGAAAAACTCTAACCGACCCTTGGGCCTGGTTTTCGTCACCGCCTTTCTCTTTTATGACTCTCTTCCTACCTTTAGAAATACAAACTACGCTAAGACTTAAACTACGTTACCACATTCGGCCATTCTGATTCTACATCTGTCCTCAGATGTTTTCATCGTCACTACATGCACTGTCACAGTCCTCGGAAAAATCATCTTCTTCATTGATGCGCCAAGGCTTCATATGGTCGGCGGCTGTCGACGTTGTCTGGGGACCTTCGTGCTCTCCCGCCTTTTGTACCACGTAACGGTTATTTCGTAGCACTTTTACAATTCTATAGGGTCCCAAGTATTTAGCATGAAATTTTAAACCAGACGCAGCCTGCGTTCTCTTAATTGCCACCAATTGACCCTGCTTATACTTCATAGCCTCTTTACGATTTTTGTTAAATGTCTTTCTATTTTGTGCCTGGACTTCAACGATTTTTTCTTTTGCCCGTTTCCGTACCTCGTCACGATCCATCTGGAACATTGCAATCCACTCTTCCTCTATTAATTTACGAATTTCAGGATCTTCACGTATTCTCATATGAGTTCCGAACAGCAGATGGAAAGGCGTTGTATTAATGCTTCTGTGTGGGGTGGCGTTCAAATATTTCTGTGCAACTCCCAAATATTTATACCACTCCTCCGGCTTAGGAGAAGACAACTTAGTAAGCAACGGTATAAGAGTCCTATTTATCCTCTCAACTTGTCCATTAGCTCGCGGTATTCCTGTCGTTATAAGCACATGAAGTATATTTTCACTACTACAATAGTCTTTAAAAGCGTCGGATGTGAAACTTGTACCACGGTCGGAAATGATACGCACAGGATTTCCGAATATCACAGCTTGTTTTTTCAACCACGCAATCACTTCAGCTGAATTTGTTGTCTTTGTTGCATACAACCACACAAACTTCGAAAATGCGTCAACAACCGCAAAAATATGTCGATAAGATTTTCTCGTAGAAGGCAATGGGCCAAGGTGATCGACATGATACGTATTCAACGGTAGTTCTCCTTTATCTATTGTATTTAAAAGTCCCTCCTGTTTACCGTGCTTACGTTCAGCTAAAATGCAGTCCACGCAGCTTCGAATGACCTTCTCTACCTTTTGACGTATCCCCTTAAACCAGTAATCCCTTCGCAATAATATTTCGGTCTTTGTCACCCCGAAGTGACCGCGTTCATGCGCTCGACGGACTACCTGTACCTGCATAGGCTTAGGTACGACCACTAACGGTACATCATTCAGCACTCGATAAAGAACATCATTCTTTACAATATAACCATCCGCTCGGTATTCCACTATATTATCACGAATCTTTCGCAAATCAGTGTCTTCGTTTTGAGCTTCACGCAACTTAACTATCAAACCATCACCAACTTCATTAACAAACATAATTGTAGGTAACGGATGCCTACTCAGTGCATCGACATGTTTCATATTTTTCCCCGATCTATGCTCAACTTTATATTGAAACTCTTCTAACAAAAGCGCCCATCTTGCCACTCGCACACATAAATCTTTCTTATTCATAGTCATTGCAAACGCTTGACAATCGGTCACTATCTTAAACGATATTCCCAATAAATACACCCTGAATTTTCTTAAAGATTTTATGATCGCCAAAACCTCTAGTTCGTAGCTAGGATAGTTCTCTTCAGCAGGTGTAGTTTTACCGCTAGCATAATACACAGGATGAAACGCACCATTTACGTTATCCCGCTGCAACAATATCGCTCCATATCCCAAACTAGAAGCATCGGTATGCAACTCAGTTTCAGCGCCTACACGATACAATTTTAATACCGGTGAACTACTCAAACTCAACTTGAGCTTCTCAAACGCTTCTTGTTCTAATGTCTCAAATTTGAATTTATTATCTTTTTTCAACAAATTTGTTAACGGCCGAGCAATCATTGAATAACCATAAATAAATTTCCTAAAATATCCTGTCAAACCAAGAAAACTTTGTACATCTTTTACGCATTGCAACTTCGGAAATTTAATTACAGCTTTAGTTTTATGTTCGGAAGGCCGAACACATCCGTTTTCAATAATATGCCCCAAATATTCAACCCTTGTTTGCAAAAAGCTACATTTACTCCAGTTTATTAACAACCCATATTGACTGGCAACTTCTAATACAGTTTTAAGATTTTTGATTGCACTAATAACATCCCTAGCTAAAATTATTACGTCATCTAAATATATTCGGGCAAAACCAGCTACTATAACTTCTCTAAATACTGCGTGCATG
Source organism: Osmia lignaria lignaria (assembly GCF_051020975.1). NCBI lineage: Eukaryota > Metazoa > Arthropoda > Insecta > Hymenoptera > Megachilidae > Osmia > Osmia lignaria. The sequence continues at coordinate 12,808,704 of NC_135045.1, forward strand.
AACTTCTGGAAAACGGCAGGTGAATTGCACAGCCTAAAAGGTGCTTTTAAAAATTCATAATGACCGTTAGGTACAACAAACGCGGTATATTTTCGACTCGTCTCCTCGACAGGTACGTGGAAAAACCCATTCTTCAAATCTAAAGTGCTAAATATTGTTGCGCCTTGCAAGGAATCCAGCTCGTCCTCTATTAACGGCAAGGGATACCTGTCTTTTATAACCTTTCTATTCAACTGTCTATAGTCCACACAAATTCTAATTGAGCCATTCTTTTTCTTCACTAAAACTATTGGGCTAGCATAATCTGAATGAGACGGTTGCACGATCCCCTCTTTTAACCACACAGATATTTGCTTATCAACTTCGACTTTCTCACCAGGGGACAATCTACGCGGTCTCTGATATACAGGTATGTCGTCACTCAACACGATATTCATTGTAACCCCTACTTCGTGAGTTTTATGCGGCTCATAGCTATCAATCAAATCTTGAATTACTTTTCTATGTTCAGAAATTGAAATATGCGACAAATCTATCTCATTTCCATTATCAACATGGATATTAAAAACTTCTGGTACATCTAATTTCTTAATCAAAATTTCTCCTCCCTTCATGGTGAGTTCTACCGAGTCTAAAAAATCAGTACCTATTATCAAACCATGCGGTGTCAATGCATCAGGCACAACATGTATATTTATTAAATAGGTTGTATCGTCTATTAGAATATTAGTTAGAAATTCTCCCATTGTGTAATTTTTCCCTGTTCCTACGCCACGAAATTGCAAAATTCTATTATTCAATTTAGGCGCTCCAATTTTAATATAATGGTCTGCTCGCATTAGATTTAAATCGCTACCAGAATCAATTAATGCTACTAACTTACAATGCTCGATCTGCACATCCTTAACACGCTTTTTCCGTGATTCCTCTGACGTACTACTCACATCTTTTACAGGTTTTTTCACACCGCCACACTCAGGCGCAATATGTCCATACTCTTTACACTTGAAACATTTAGCACCTTTACTCTTCGTCGGGCAATCTACACTTAAGTGATTCCGGTCTCCACACAAAAAACATCTTCGTACGTTTTCCTGCGCTGTAGTTCCACGGATTGTCTTCTTCGTCTTCTCTTCAGTCCGTCGGCTCTTCGTTCGTGAATTTTCCTTCATAGTCTCGTACGACTCGAACTTCTCCTTCAATTCACGAATGCTTCTCGCTCCATACAATATCATTTTGTTCGATTCTTCGTCTTGTACTCCGTCGATAATGTATTTAATGACCGCTGAGACCTCCATATCTGCCTGTTTCGCTATCTCCAACATATGATATACATATTCCTGATATGTTTCATTAGACTTCTTAATTCTCCGAGACAATTCTTTGTGAATTTTGTGCACGTCTACAACTTGCGAAAACTCTGATCTTAACGCTCGCTTCATCTCAGACCATTTACGACAACACTTTTCATAATTGACGAACATTTTGGCTGATCCACGAAGCAGTCGTTTCGCATATATTACCTTCTGCACATCACTCCATTCGCATAACTCCGCCATATCTTCGAACTCCTGCAGCCAACAACGAATATTTTCTTTATTGTCGCCACTGAACGTATTTATGGACTCTTCAACATCCCTAAACGTTAAAACCTGCATGCGCCTCGTGCACTCCCTGACACAGTCCTGCCCACGCTCGTCTTCATCTTCATCACATTCACCTTCATCTTCATCTTCACCATGCTCGATTTCTAATGTCAACGCTGCTCTTAGTCGATCTTGCAATTCTCTCTTGTTTCCACTTATCCTCAGTTTCCGTTTCTTTAATTCTTCTTTTAATTCAACCAGTTTCATCGATTCTACGGCCTTCAGCCTGTCACTGGCAGAGCTACCTTGCAGTGTAACATCAACTATTGTATCATTTCCCGCATCTGACATCTTGGTAGATTCTTCAAATTCAACTCTCTTCACAAATGCAACTCAATTTCAACACAGTCCAACTCAACACAGTGTATTCAACTCAACACAGTGTATTCAACTCAACACAGTGTATCCAACTCAACACAGTGTATTCAACTCAACACAACTTGTTCAACACAGACGACACAGTCAATTTGTCTGGTTCAAATCCCGGACGAGCCCCCAAAAATTATGTGGTAAAATGAATGAAATACAAAATTGCCAAGATAGCTCGCAAACACTACGCACTTCTCTCCTCGAAAGTCAGCTCAAGTCTCCCTCATCCCGCAAAAGCACACCCATACCTCGCCCTTCACACACCCGCACCCCTCGCTAGGGCCCTAGGTCTCGCCCGGAAAAACTCTAACCGACCCTTGGGCCTGGTTTTCGTCACCGCCTTTCTCTTTTATGACTCTCTTCCTACCTTTAGAAATACAAACTACGCTAAGACTTAAACTACGTTACCACAAATTTAATATAACACAGGAAAAGATATAAGACCCTTAGTAATAAGAAGAAATTCAAGAAACAGAATATATAAGAGCAATAATTTTGACATTATTGTTTAAAAATCACTTAAATTTATAACTTGCTCATTAACAAATATAAAATCATTTCAAAACGGAATCATCGAACAAATTCTTAAATCAAACATCTTTCTTAAAAATTATTTGAAACGGTATTATCTGTAAGTACGAGAAGTAAAGAATAGGAACGTCTTAAAAAGAACGTTCTTAAAGACACTTAAAAGTGGTGAACGACCTGAGCTCTTGAACAAAGTCTAGGAATAAAGCAAGTGAAATATGCATTACGTAAAAATGTAACATACCATTTAGACGTTCGTTGGTAAAACACAGTCCGACGTTTACAACAAAAAATTAACATTAGGAATATTTTTCTAATTGCTCTTCTGTCTAATTTGTAATCCTTTGGAAAGAAAAGGTTTGTACATTAATAATATATAATTTCGATTAAATTCTCTTTCACTATTGGAATTAGATAAACAAACAATAATTGCTGGTAATTTTGATTTGAACTATCGATTTATCATCCTTTTATATTTCTTCTGCCATCCGCAAGCTAGGTTAGAACATTTGTTACACTTTAGAGATTCGACGCCTTCTCGAATTTATTGAGATGACAATCATCGAACGGATGATGATAATTTCACGCTAGTTCCAACATTTTGCAGAAGAGAAAATATGTCTACTTCAGTGATAGCTATACAAAATTTTGATCAAACTCATTCATAAATTAGTAAATTATAATATTGTTTTAAATTTGTCTTAAAATATATAATTATTGAATATTATTTATCATTTTTACTTTATTATCTAATTTATAATGTATTATATAACATCCAGTACTAATAGATTAACTACTGAAAACTTTTAAACACATGAAAGGCATAATTATTAACGGATTACGTTGGTAGTGAATAAATAATTAGCGTTTAAAAAGTAGCCATTTGTTGCACATTCGAGATCAAATCAGGCTTCGACAAGAACAATGGTGATGTTCCGGATTCCCTTCTCTCCCTCGGACTATAATTGGAATTGGAACTACAAACGGTAGCACTTTTGTGGAAAAGTGGAGAACTCTACACCTGAAGAGCTCTACACCGCTGGATAGATCACGAAAAATTGAAGTGAAAAGTTCTGTGGCATTTTTCGATGGGATCAGTAGTTTAGCTACATTCCGTTGTTGAAAATTGAAAAATTCACTAATCAGCGCGCAGCTTCGATGGCAAGACCCGCGGAGTAGGAGACAAGCTCCTCTGCCGCCTACGAGTCGCGTCGCTGAGCGTCGCGCTTACGCCTGCACCGAGAGAAAATAATTTGTCTATTTCTTTGTTTGCTTGTTTGTTTGTTTGTTTGTTTGTTTGTTTGTTTGTTTGTTTGTTTGTTTGTTTGTTTAATCTATTAGTGGGTCATACCCAGTTGTTTCAATTTATTAAACGGTTTGATAAATTGTACACGTACAATTTTCGTCTGTATCCTGCAGTAAAGATTGATATCGTACATATCCAAAAAACCATAAAATTGCTATCTTTATAATAGCAAACATCGTTTGAATTATTTAAATAATTAATTCATTCCGTCTCCACTAGACTCTCGGCGCATGCGTAAGCGCGACGCTCAGCGGCGCGGCTCGTCGGCGGCAGAGGGGGCTAGTCTCCTACTCCGCGGGTCTTGGCACTCAAGCTGCGCGTTGATTGGTCAATTTCTCAACTTTCAACAACGACACGTGGCTAAATTACTGATCCCATCGAAAAATGCTACCAAACTTTTCACTTCGATTTTTCATGATCTATCCAGCGGTGTAGAGGTCTTCAGGGTATTTTTTAACACCCTATTTAAACGAAGGCAGAGCGTCATATTATTTTTTTTTTTAAGTAATCAAAATTTTATTTATACCATTAAAACTTCAAGTGATCAATTCACCTGCAATGGCCATGACGCACCTCTTTTCCCTATGTACTGTGCACCGATCATCAGAAGTCTCGCCGGACGACACAGGGGCAAGAGGATGTACTACGCACACATCGATTACTCCCCTAGTTTTACACCAGTTTAACCGTTTCAACCAACCATACGTCGCGACCAAAAGTACGTGTGAGCTGAGGTGCGGTGCGACCAATTAAATTGCGTTATTTTCACGATACTTCTGTGACCCCCATCGCTTGCACATATGTTAAGTCCACGCGGGAAAATTTAAATCAATATTTGCTTTTCACTTATATACTATATTTTATAATATTTAAAGATTAAAAATTATATTACTGTTTTTTAAATTACTTTTAATATTAACATGTATCGTTAAAATTAAAATTCCTCTACGAAAGTCTGATTTCATCGCGAGTTTCTATCGTGAAACTAATTTAGTTTTTGAGTCGTTCAATTGTTATACAATTTTAGAAACAATACTTCAGAGTATATCTTACATTCCAGGTTAATCGAACACTCTTTTGTTCGAATTTTCTTAAACTCGTGGTCAGTTCTAAATCCATCACCTGCTTCTCCTATTTTCTCTTTTCTTTCCTATTGTTTTATGCCATTAATTTCACCATTTAAAATGAACAAATAAAAAAAATATATCATTAAAAATAAAAGTAAATGAATTATACTAGAACTTTAATTCAGAAAAATTTTATTGAAAAAATATTATATCGAATATGAAATGTTGCTATTAATTTTTAACACAAAACTGTAATTTAATAAATTTCATTACTTAACTTGAATCGATCAATTATTTTTCTTTTTTATATTTTTAATTCTTAATACAAATAAAAATGCATTTATTTATTAACATTGGCGTGATATTCTATTGTTATTATATAGTTTTAAGAAATTTTGCAAGGTGTTTTGATACCTCAGTAATAGAAAGAATGAAACAGAAATCACTTGTAAGCATTACCCTCGGTTACGATGGACCTTAAGGGAGGTTCATTTTCTGAAACGGAGTCGTTTTACTTGAATATCACGCATTCATACATAATGCATTACATTTACCGATAGCTTCCCTCCACCCTGAAAAGTAACGAATGGCTACGAATAATTCAGTACTTCCTTCGCGTCAACTTTCCCCCAACTTCAACTGTTATCGCGTTAATGTAACTTTGAAAAACAATAAAGAATATAAATTGCTGTGGTATAAAAGTAATAATTGGGAAAATAAATTTCAGTACGTGTCCAGCGGTTGGAAATTGGTTGGAAACAGTTAGAATTGGGCATTTGATATGTAACAACCTAATAACGTAAATAATACAAATTCTTTTACAAATATTTTTTTAAACTGTGCAAAAGATAATATTATCTAATTACAAAGAAGTATTAAGAGCACTAGAGTGATCAAAGCTACCAAAAAGGGAGAGAATTGGGCGATTCAAAGCCAGCAGGATCTTCTGAGATAGAATGTCCGAACAACTTTACTCAAAGGAAATGTCCGACCAAGAGACACCAGGAAATTGTCCTTCCACGCTCGAATCCTTTCCCCTGTTAATGACATTTTCTCAATATATGCGAATCTTCGCAATCAAATTTAAGAGCACAAAAAGATTGAAACAATATTAATCAATCGGTTAAAACATAAATAAATGTAAGTTATAAGCGAAACTTCTGGCATTGTTTTTATATTTAAATTCGTACATCAACATTTATTATTTTATGTTATTTATAATATTTGTAAAGTATTTGAAATAGGATGGTAAAACAAATATTGAGTATAGTTTTAATTATTTAGAATAATGTAGGATTACCTTTTGGAAAAACCAAGGATCTTGATGAGTATGTTACCTATAAGAGATTGAAAAATAGAAATATTGTCATTAATCTTAATACTAATACATTTTTAATGTGCTCCGAAATCTTTCAAATTTTAATTTTCGGACATTTCAGTCTTCTATTTTTTATCAGTGGCAGAAATAGAGAGAGGCTGGAGTGCCCCCCACCCCCCGAGGGATTGGCCCTTTTCATAAGATTCTAAAATTCTCTCGTAGGATGTTGCGAAATGCAAAATATTAATAAAGCTAAGAAAGGCTCACCCCCGACAATAATCTTATCGTTCATTATACCAATGTTTTCTATTCTGAGTTATCTACTTCATAATAAATCTTTAAACAAATTTCGTGACTATTTCCTTGCATTGTTATATCTTAAACGTCATTCTATTTTACCCTATTTTTATATTATATACTGAAATATTCGATGACTCTCTGATGATGTATCAACATAGATCAACGATGTCTAACTATCTCTCGGAATTAAACTGGAAGCGAAGAACGCTTTCGCGGAAACGAGAAATAAAATGGCCTGATATAACACAGGACATGTCCTTAGAGGCAGAAGATTATCCAAGACGATGGTAGTCATGACGACGGCACAGTGTATCGTGGAAAAGTACATTCGTTTCTTAGCTTTTCAACGTCTGAATAAGGGTGGTGAATCGAAGAGGGTGCAGAAAAGAGCTCGACCATGTAAAAGTTACTTGGAAGTGGAAAAATTGACGAGAACTCGGCTACTTTAACCCCTTTTTTCTGTTTCAACCGCACAGATAACTTCTTTGAGGAGCATCCGACCATTATTCAGCCTTTAGTCGGATTACGATCTGAACTTTTATTATTTTCCAAGTGAATTAATACTTTGTCAAAGTAATCGTTGCAATATTAGAGATTTCAATTTTTTGATTACATAATTTCAGTAAATAATTACGTAAATTCAGTGAGTTATGAATTCATTATATTTGGATGAGGAGTCACTGGAAAAGTTTCAATTTAATTTTTAACATTTCTTTACCATTCTTTTAAAAATGAGAATTTTTGTTTAAAAATTCGAATATTTAATTTTAATCAAAGCATCGTTATTTACGTTTTATAGATCTGACTCACAAATGACTCAGCACCATCGTTTAGAGTTTAGAGATTACTAATTTCAGTAACATTCATTAAAAATCAATTATCTGAATGGTAGTAAGTACGGTACTTACCCTTATTTTACTTTATCATTGTTTCTTTAAATTTTCCATAATAAAAAACTGAGTAAGTTGCTTTCTGAACTTAAAGCGCTTTCATCTTTCACCGCTTTTAAAAATGTTTCAAAGGTAGTGGTACTCGCGTCACGATCGCGAAACCGCTCGTTGCTGGTTTGGATTTTCCGTCTCAGTTCGAATGAGTCAGTGTTGTTTTACGCACGATTCTCTAGCAGGATATTTTTCTGTGATACCACGAAAGTGAACAGGCTGAAGCGAACGAGACTCGAAACTATTGACACAGATATCATTTTAACCGAGTCGAAGCCTGCTACTGTTTAATTAACGGAATCAGAACGAACATTATATGACACTGATAATTATTTCTAGATCGTTAAAACAATTTAATAAGAGGCTGGAATTTCGACGAATGCTAGGAAGCTACAGGTTTCCTTTTCTTCGGACAACTTGTTGATCGTCGACCTTTCTTACACAATCTCGGCTGGTTTTAGAATAATTCATTTTTTTAAATGAATGTATCCTGCTTAACCACAATGCAAGATTTTGAATGGTAGTTAATCTATTTAGTTTGATTAATTTTTGTATGATTCAGTGTTATCATAAGTTTCATTTGGGGATTTAAATACTTACCAAAATAAAAGTAAAAAAATTCGAAAATAAAGGTGTGACGATAAAGTCCATGGTTCAAATCAGTGATGAACTTTTTTAAAAATAATGCAAATATTTGTAAAGTATTCAGTAATTTACATATTTCAAACCTAAGTTTGAACAAATAAGATCTGCTGTTCAAAAAAATGGACCGCTATTTTTATATATATTTAAATAAATTCTTAAGGAAGCCTAGTCAAAATTAAAATGAAAATTTTCAAAAGTATGCAGTTCCGTCCCGTTTTATACGACCTTCGTTGTTCGTTCACTGACTCAAGTATTATGTGTGTAACATTGCAATCGTTAACAGTGAAAGTCCAAACTAGTTGCACGAATAAATAAACAGGGATCAGCCAAACGTACAAGTTCCGTCTCGGCACAGTTTTATAAGAGAGCGCGAATCAACAAGGAAACGGTATAGACTTTGAAAACATTAATTCGGCTTAGCTGACTGAATGGCGCGTTGATTTTGAACTTGAAATCAGATTACAATTCGTCTTAGCATCGCTCGCTTTGATTTGCCAAACGATATTATGCTGTTAGACTTTATGAAGCACGCTCACTTATTTTGAATCGATCTTCAGTAATATTTCTTAAATACAACAGATGACTTTTAATTTAACTATATTCTTGTCTTATGTTATGTTAAGTTTTACTCGATTATAATTTCGATGGAACAAAAACAGAAGATCTCTAGCAAAGATCAAGTCCAAAAATATTCAAAAACTCAAACTATTAATAAAGCTTGAATTTCTAAAAAAATAAAAAAATAAATTATTTCTATTCAATAAGGAATCACTTCATCACTTATCCCTAACCAAATAATGAACCCTTAAGTGCACCATCAACCAAACGCTTTCACAACAACCAAAGGTAAAATCAAATTAAAGCAGCATCACAAAATCATTTTGAAACTGTCTCTTGGCTAAATGTAATTTCCTACAAGCAACACTGGAGTTCGATCAATAAACTCGATTAAAATCCCTAATCAAACTGTATCAGAATTTAGTAAACAACCGTAAAGAAATTCTTTAGAGATTTGATAGTAAGTAGTCCCATCAGAGGACACTTAACAAAACGGCAACGTGAAACGAGCAAACAATTAACAAAGTCATTAATCGCAGAGGTTCGTTCCCGTATCGCTTCGTGAACTTTAATAAAACACGCCGTCGGGCTTATCGATCTTCGACTTCGAGTCGAGATAGATCGAATCGCGAATTCAGGGACGATGTGAACGGATCTAACTGCGCAGTTCGCGATCACTCGATGGTAACCGATGAAAGCCGAACTGTCGTCGATGGGTGGGGCGGTATATAAAGAATGCCGATGCGGAGGAGACGGCAATTTAACGCAGACATTCGCGGTTCGTGCACATCACTCGTTCATAGCTGCTCAATCACCAACCGGATCCACGTGGATACCACAACTGTCAAGCGATAACATCGCTACTATAATCTTGGTATGTTTAATGAACATTTAATAAACGTTTTGATAAACGGATTAATAAGAGATAAATGAATTAAAAAACATTCTTTTTTATTATGATTCAGTGTAATTATTTTGAGCCGTGTTGTTTGTTGATAAGGGGATAGGTAGGAAAAGAGCAATTGAAATTTCTCCATTTTTATTAAATTTGTTATCAGGCTACATTTAAAAATTTATATTACAATTTTAGAGTAATTGTTTTGGGTCAAGTTATATAATTGTGAATGATAAAGTGAATAATGATAATTAGAATTTTAGTATATTTATTGAATTTGTTATTCTCCAAAATATTTTTGACATTTTTGTTTTAAGAGTTCTTACTAATAGATGGCCAAAAGAAATAAGGACGTGAACAAAATAGAGAAGTTTAAAAAATAGATTTTTATCATTGATAGATATAGTTGAAATTGATTAATGGACGTTGGTTAATCATTGAGGATGTCGAAGATCAAATTGATAAATGGTAATTAAATTTGATAAGCTTTGACTTGAATTTTTATTGTGATGGAATTGTTAAGGTTTAAGCTTCATTTTTTGAAATTGAATAGTTTGATATAAAAAGAGCTGAAATATCATAGGGATATATCAACAATTTCAACTCGTTCTGTAACTCTTCTTACATTCCGCATAAGAATGAAGTCATTTCCGTGTCGATTAACATGTTTACGTAAAGTAATGATAAAGATTTTAGTATAAAAAAAATACGATTAAAGGGGGAAAATAATGAAACATACCTGTTTTTTTGTTTCTTTTTTTCTTTTACGTGGAGGAAATCTTCGGAAGACACCTCCAGCCCCCCTAGGGAGGGACCTGCACTGGGGCTACAGGGAGGGTTCCGGGACCTCTTACGAATACACTGGGACCCCCACCCCTGGTACTCCAATCTAAATGAAACATACCTACAAGTCTGATTCAATTTTAACAATTCACATCAAAAAGTTACTCAATTAAAATATACTTTAACATAGTAGATTACACATGTTACATATTTTTTCAAATCGATTGAAAAAGAATTTTAAAAAATACACGTGACAAATACATATAGCACGTAAACATGTGTTCGGATCATGCACTAGGCATAGACTAGTTTAGATGTTCAGAAAATATCAAAATAACGAAAATGTCTGCTACATGGAAAATTTAGAAAACGTAAATATATGATTAACCTAGAGATAAATGATATTACGAAATACACAAGTACGTTGCTGAAGCTTACATCAAATTGTACGCACGATTATGCGTGTTTACATTAGTTTACCGAGCCTGCAATACGTTTCCTATCTTTGCAAACGCAAAGCATTCCAAGGATAGGATTGTCCTTTCGCTCCTGTAACAGTCTAGATGATTAATCGAAGAATTTATTTGCCTTTAATCGATTTCTTTTACTGTTTTAGTTATTTAAAATGGGATTAGATTTTTTTTTGATTAGATAATCGAGAAATGGTTCGTATTTCGCATAATTTTCAACACATTAAAAAATCGTACAATTAATGTACCTTATTATTTTATCAGCATAAAAAGTTTATCGTATATTTGAAATGAAGTTGAAAATGAAATTGCTCATCTTTGAAATAATGTCTATTAATAAAAAAATTTTAATTATCTTTATTTAATAATTTAGCCATCACTTTTTTTTCAGTCAAGCTGAGCTGAAAATCTCTAGAACCAATATTTTATTAAATATTTAAAGAGTATAGACCAATGTAATGTTTGATCTTCTTTTGTTTAAGAATTAATCAGTTAAGTAAAATCAGAGATTTTTAAAGCTGAAATCTTTCGAAAGTTGACTTTCGTATTGAGTTTCTAGAACGTGGGCTAAATGAAATAAATTCGGAGTAATTAGAATTTGAAAGGTGGAAGAGTTGAGTAATTTTTGTTGGGTAACTGGTAGAAGTACGTAAGATCTTGATTTTTATATAAGAACATAATAATTATGACCTTGACTGATCATAGTAAAGATTGAAGAAAAGAATGATCGGTCATGGTCGATTTAATCCAAATATTACAAAGATATTATGACATGTCTTGAATCACTAAAGCATACTCACTTCATCTGTTCACATTAATTTTTACTTATTCGTATGTTTTAAAATTTCGTGATAAATTAAAATTCAGTTTACCTTCTTTGATGTAAGATAATTTACATATTATAATCGTTTCCTGAATAATGCTTTCCAAAATTAAACAATAACTGAGTATTATTTCTATTAACAAAAATGATTGTAAGGAAATGGAAATTTTTATGTATAATTTATAAATGATATTTAGAATAATTTGATCCGAAGTTATTAAACAAAAGCGTAAAATATCACAATGAAATTGGAAAAGTAAATAAGCAAAGGATGGAAAAAAAGTTGACCTGTATAATAATTATTCTTACCTTCGATGAAGTTAACATAGATTTTGTTAAAAGTTTTAGAAAAATTTCTGTAATTTAAAATAGAAAAATTGATGAATTTGCCTCGTATTATATGAATATTATTTTCATTGAAAAGACTATAGATTAAACAATAAAAAGCTCTTTATTAAAACACCTAAGGATCTTGATGCAATCAAATGAAAAATCTCGTACCTATCCCAGCTGTACAGTTATTATAACAGCCTATGCAACTGCTTCTAAGAACAGAGATATTTTCCTTGTATTTACGCAATTTGGACATCTCCAAAGATATCATTTTACCAAGACGAAAATAAATTAATCCTACGTGAAAGTAACCATACGTTCACCTGTGTATCAACAGCTCGATGACCTCAAATGGTTAACGTGTTTAAATGAACTTCTGCTTGCATTTCCACTTCTGAGAGTCATTTGACGTCATTGCTGCGATCACGGGAGTTCCCAAAGGGAATTCCTTCTTTTTCTTTGACGTTCGAGGTTTTACGTTAAATTGTCATTTCCTTTTTTCTACGTAATACTGAACGTTATTAATACGTTATCTGCCGCAATAGAAATAGGAAATCTGTAGAAATTATTTATTAATCGTTATTATTGGTAAAAATTTAATTTATTAATATATTGCAACTATCATAATATATTAAATTTTGAAACCAAATTGGACAAAATACTTGTCAAAATATAAAAAAATTTTATTTAATAATTTTAGATATGTCTAATCGTAAAATTGTATACTTGCAGAGTGATTTAGACAATTATTGTTCATAATGTGCTACACAAGTTAAATGAAATTTGATGAAATAGCTTTTGTTTTCATTTAATCCTCGGACAGCAGATTATGGAGAGAGCCCCAATTTGAAGTTAATTTTTGTATCTCATATTATTTTCAATTTATAAATTTTACATTGTTCCTTTAAAAATTATTTTGTCAACATATGAAACTCTATCGTTTAAAAATTATTCATTTAATTTTTGGGTAATGTCCTTGGACATATTTTGTAGTTTTGGGTCTCGATTGACCCAGACTCCGCTGTTCAAGTATTAAAATAACTTCAAAATAGGATTAATTGATTGCACAGTTTTTTACAATCAATACGAATTTAAAACGTCATAATTTTTTATAAATTTATTAAATCTTATCAGAGCTCTTGTTGTTATTTGCTTAAAATCGATATTAATTTATGAAACTAAATTAAGCTATACTTCACAATGTCATAAATTTAAAATCATTTCATTAAATTCTTTTAATTAATAACAAAATAAAATTAATAGATTCATATTTTTAACAATCGAAGCATAAAATGTAACAATATGCTGATCAAGGAAGCACTGAATTTTAATCATATATTTGTATTGATGGTTCTCAAATTTCCACAATGAATGATTTATTCCTGTCAAACGCTTTGCTCCAACAAATCTGATGACAAATCGATTATGCGTTCATGTTCCATACGGTTGTCAGGAAACAATCTATGACCAATCACGAAGGGGAAAGGTGTCGAACGAAACTTGCTTCAAAAAAGAAAAAAATAGGTCATGGTCATTGTTCTCTCACGAATCAACTTGTCTCTACTTGCGATGGAAATCGTAGATCATTACGCACAGATCAAATCTCTTTTCCTCTCTTACTATCTATCCAAAGAGGAGACACGTGTCTCTACCTCCTACCTCGATTCTAAAGACCCACATTGAGAAGGCAAGTCTCGCCAATTATTGCATCGTATATATGTACATACAGAACACTGCCACGATCTGAACGTCGAGGTACGACGACTTTCAGTGATATCTTGCCATCGGGTATAACGTGAATTGCTTATGATTCAGTTAACTGCATTGGCGTAACTAATTGTAAGATTTTTAGATTTACTAAGGTCCTCTAGATTTACTCATATGTCTAGTATGTATTGCATAAGGGACTACGTGTACCTAAGTCGATTGAAAACCCAATCTTTGAAAAACATTTTAATTTGATAATAGTACTATCTTCAAACTATATTTCTTGAAAACTTAATTTAAAAATTCCGAAAAATTAATGAAGTTGCAACCTACAAGAAATAAATTATTGTTTGATTTTTCAAATGAAAATTATAAGAGATATGTTAATTACTGGGGAAGCTATTTTCAAACAACTGTCTATAAGGAACTGCTATTGCATATTCAGTTTCCAGAATTTTCGGATAAAATTTACATGATTGTTACTAAACTATACCAATTTCAATTGCTTCACAAATCCATTTACAGGTTCATCTCACACTTTGGGTGCATTCTTTACCTTTTACATATACTGAAACAGTTAAATTCAAATTTTTATTGTTTCGTTTTTAAATTCGAATTAGAACTTCTTTTTAATTAGAACAATTTTTTTATATACATATGTTACTAAACTAATTGTTATTAAATTACTTAAAGTAATTATTTATACTGTAACTCTAAATATGTAACAAATGATTGCATAAATTTATTATTGTAATTAGGTATTAATCACAGAAGTATTTAAACAAATAATGCTTTGTTTTAATTATACAATTTACTTCCTCTTTACAAAACCCTCAACATATCTATATTATTTTCATTTTGTAAAATGTCATGATGAAAAAAACAACATTGTATATAAACATCGATCCTTGTTAACCGTAATTTATCAAGTCCAACTTTTTTATTCACACAAATACATAAAATATCAGTCGTTCATAACGTGAGTTAGTTTTGAATATTAGTCAACAGAATGTGGAAATGTTGCAGGAAACGTAACATGGATCCCGACGGTTTCAAGGATTTCGCCAAGGAAATGGCAGAATACATTGTTAATTATCTGGAGAATATCAGGGACAGGTGAGTTTTTTATTGTCTTTAAACATTATATCCTGTATCATTTGTCCTTTGCGTTTTGTTACACATACCTGCAACGGAATGTTCGATATTTATTATCATAATAAGGTACATTCGTAGCAGAAAAATTTTGTAATTGCTTGTAGAAAAAGTCGCTTATTTTCATTCTGTATTTTACAATTGTACAAAATTGTTAAAAAAGAAATATTTCAAAAATTTATAGAATTTATTGAAGATTTTATTAGCTCACAAAAGAAATCCAATCACTACACTTTTTTACATTTAATTAATGTTTCATAATAACTAGCAATAGTACAATGAAAGTTTTAACAATTGCAACTTTTTTTAAGTCAAATTGATCTTAATTTGTAGAAAAGTACTACCAACAGTGGAACCAGGTTACATGAAGCCTCTCTTGCCAGCTGAGGCTCCACAAACTCCAGAAAGTTGGAAGGATATAATGGCAGACATTGAAAGAGTAATCATGCCAGGAGTGAGTAATCCAATCTGAAAACTTATTATTAATCCTTCCACACAGTAATCATTTCAAGAATGAATACCTATTATTAATCTTTCCATGAGCTCTAAAAATATAGCCACCTATTATTGTTCCACTATTAAAATATATTATTAATTGTATTAATTGTTTACACATATTGTTAATGAATATGATTTTAAAAAGAGCCATAAAAAAAGTAAAAGATTACATTAGAATGTGCAATTATTTGCGACAAAGTTAAGAAAAATTTTGCTGCTATTATTATTATTATTCTTTTCTTTTGTTTTTTTTATTTTGATAGAAAAAAAAATTGGTTTTAGGTAACTCATTGGCATAGTCCAAAATTCCACGCTTATTTTCCTACGGCTCAATCGTACCCAGCAATTGTTGCTGATATGCTCAGCGGTGCTATCGCTTGCATTGGATTCACTTGGGTAAGAGTCAATGATACTTCACTTCTTAATTATTATCATTATTTATTTACCAAGATATAAGTGCATTCATTTGTTTACATAATTTTGAATTATTTTCTTATCCTTCTATTCTCACAATTCAAATTAGTCAGTGCCATTTATTCTATGCCGATATGCTTCATTATATTTTAATATAATTTAAATGTGAAATAAGATTAATTAATTTTTGTGTACAGATCGCGAGCCCTGCTTGTACAGAATTGGAAGTGATAATGCTGGACTGGTTGGGAAAAATGTTAGATTTACCTAACGAATTTCTAGCTTGCAGCGGTGGAAAAGGAGGTGGTGTTATACAGGTAATATTTTGAAAATATTGAAGAAGTATTTTAGTTATAATTCTTAAAATTTTGAATGCGTTACTAGATTATACTATACTGACGATGAAATTCTTAGAATTTTAAATAGTGTGCTATACTATAATTTTAACTCTTAAAATTTTAAATACTAACGAACCCAACTGTGAAATAAATGCTAAGAAATTAAAGCCGATTTTATTTAAAATTTAATATAAATTCTACTAAAGCTCATCTTATAAATCAAGTAATATTGTTCCCTAATGCATTTTGTATTGGAAAAATTTACTTTTCTAATTTAATCGTTAAGAAATCATAAAAGCATACATTTGTCACTTGTTGCTCGCCTATTAAACTCTTCATGATGAATCTTAAGCTTTAACTTCGGGAAAATCGGCTAATAGCAGCAATAAAATAGCAGTTGAATTTCACTTTATAGGGAACTGCAAGTGAAGCAACTTTAGTAGCACTTCTCGGTGCCAAGGCTAGAAAAATAAGGCAGGTCAAGGAACAACATCCTGAATGGACAGACAACGAAATAGTGGGAAAACTAGTCGCTTATAGTTCCTGTAAGTAATTAGTTAAAATGAATTTAAAATGTATTCACACGTTAATCTGTTTTTCCAATTTTATCTTACTTGGAAAGTTGAAGAAGTTTGATAAGTAGCTTACACATATAAATTTAAAAGGTTTAATACAAATTGTATAGTAAGTTATAATAATTTAAAGAAATCATTAAACATCACTGAATGATGACGTTCATAAAAAAAAAAAAAAAAAAAAAAAAAAAGAAAACAAATTACTCTTATTTTATACAATACCAAAAATTAAAAAATCACTTTCATCCGGAATGGATGAACAACGAAAAATAAGAATGTCAAGGGGATTAGAAATTAGGTGGATAAAAAATTCTAGCCACTATTCGATCATGATTTTCTCGTAAACAAGATTAACGATGACGTTGGCCGGCGCTCTTTAACATTTGACAAAGGCATGAGAGTAAGAGGGTGAGTTGACAGGACAGAGTACGGGGTTGCAGCACTTCATCAGCCAGCACTTTGTCACCATGGCAACCCGTAATAACCACTCGAGTTATTCCAACCCTTCTATCATCGACCACCCACACTCACCCCTTCGATTGCTCTGCGCTCCTGTTACCACTTCGCTCTGCTGGCACGTCGAATCGTAGAAAGTTACCTGCACAAAAGCATTTCGTAATTTTCCATCGTCAATGTAGCTCGACGGATGCATTAGCAATTCGAAGAAGAAAGGAATGAGGTGTCTCATGAGAATACTTGTAATGCTTCTATATCGATGATTAATACCTCTTGAAATAATAGCTTATTGATTATTGTGTTGTGAAGATTGAAAATTGAAAGAGGCTTTTATTTTGTTGAATGAAATGTAAGTCATTTTATGAAACTTGCAACAGTTGATTAATACTCGAATGAAAATAGTAGTGTTTATTGTTTATAACAAATTACAAGAAATAGGTATAACAGAATAATCATTAAAACATTTCATTTATAAAAATAATGAAACTATTTTTTAAGTTAATTATTTTAAATGTGTGTATATTGTTATTGTAACCGTAGATAGTATGAAAACCTTGAAATAAAAATTTCAAAAAGATTAATTTCAAGTAAAATACAATTGGAATAAATTAAAATGTGATTTTTCATAGGGATTGTAATCAAATTCTATTTTTAAAATATTTATAAACTACTTTGAACTGTTCGATTGAATTTTCAACAATTGAAAAAGGTTTTTATTAAACTAAATTTTCTTACATATATTTTTGATAACATAACAATTTTTTCATATACATTTCTATATATGTGTAACAGACAAGATAAAATTTTATTTTTAATTTGTCTTTCAGGTCAGGCTCACAGTTCTGTAGAACGAGCTGGCCTTCTAGGAGGCGTGAAATTTCGATCCTTAGAAGTTGATTCTAAATACAAACTTCGAGGTGAAACACTTGCAGAAGCGATTCGCAAGGATAGAGAACAAGGATTAATTCCATTCTACGTAAGTTATAAAATTTTCTTTTAAAATATTAACACTAAAACAACCAAAATTTCTTCAAAACGACGAACTTCACATTTTTTATTTTAAGTTACAAAAATGATCAATGTCAAAATAAAAAATTATTTTATATGGTAATTCATTTCTAATTTTTAATTTTTAATTTAAACACAGGTATATCTCTGACGTCGTATTGTTCTAGTGTTAAAACTTCACTTGCTATAATTTATATAACTTATAATTACGTATTTATTAAAATTATTTTATAGGCTGTTGCAACGTTAGGGACAACTTGCTCCTGTGCATTCGATCGCCTCGATGAAATGGGGGTTGTTGCAAATCGCGAGAACATTTGGTTGCACGTGGATGCTGCTTATGCTGGTGAACTATTAAAAAATTATACTATTCTCTATGAAATATTTATATGGTTTTTTCATTAGGTTCCGCTTTTATTTGCCCGGAATTTCGACATTTAATGAATGGTATTGAGTTAGCTGACTCTTTCAATTTTAATCCACACAAATGGATGTTGGTGAACTTTGATTGTTCAACCATGTGGTTAAAAGATCCGACTTATGTTATTAATGCATTCAACGTTGACCCGTTGTATCTGAAACATGACATGCAAGGATCTGCCCCAGATTATAGGGTAAATTTGCACATTCATTTGTAATAATTAATCATTTTTATAATGATCAATGAGTCAGAATATATGTATTATTACACAAACTATTGAATTAACAACAATTTAAATTTATTTGTAATATATTATATTACCTTAAGGATTTTTAACTGTCTTAAATTTTAATTATATCTATTTTAAAATAATTTTAATTCACATAAGTAAATTTCAGTTTGTAAAAGAGAGATATACACCTAATTTTGTAGTTTGCTTCCTTCCCTGTAAAGGCAAAAATTTATTAATATGCACTTAAAAGCAACATCTGTTTTCGTTCCATAGCATTGGCAAATTCCATTGGGACGTAGATTCAGAGCGTTGAAATTGTGGTTCGTTTTGAGAATTTATGGGGTAGAGAATCTCCAACGATATATCAGGACTCACGTCGCCCAAGCTCATGAATTCGAGGCACTGGTCCTTTCAGACCCACGATTCGAGATTGTGGCTGAAGTGGTATTAGGACTCGTTTGCTTCCGGTTGAAGGTAAATTATTTTCAAGATTATCATTTATAACATAAAGTGTATGACATACTATAATATTGTAATTACCTATGTATCCTTTTTTAATTCTTTTTCTTTCAGTTGTTTTATCTGCACATAAAGTAAAAGATTGAAAATTTGAATTTGAAAATTAGCTATTCTTATCCTTATGAATTATGAAAAGAATTTATTTTATATTATAATAGTATTTTATGTCTGCATTTTCTTAAATATTAGATAAAAAGAATTTTTAGCTTGCAAAGAATTAAAGTACCAAACATCTTATTTTGCTAGCTGCATGAAATCTTTTATATTAACTATATGAAAATTATTCACAGGGATCAAACGACCTGAACGAGAATTTGTTGAAGAAAATCAACGCTACTAAAAACATTCATCTTGTGCCATCCAAGATAAATGATACGTATTTCCTGCGGTTTGCAATTTGCTCGCGATTTAGCGAGAGCAAGGATATTCAGAATTCCTGGAAGGAAATAAAACTCAGGGCTGAAGAAGTCCTCGAGGAGCAATCGGTTTCTAAGTGATGGCGGGCTCAGATAGCTCGTGGTTGCAGATCCTTGGCACCTGCAACCTGCAATCAATCTTAGCTTTTAATTCTTTTCTTGTCTTAAGTAGACCTGGAAGAACCAGTGGATGATTTAAATGTGCTGATCTGTCTTACGTATTTCACAATTTTAAATTAATTACAAAATTTATACACTACTTACTTTTTATGTTTATAACAGGTAAGGAAATTTTAATTTATTAAAAATATTTTTTTGCGCTACGACATTATAGCAAATATAGTTAGTGTCAAAGAATTATTTAAAGAATCTGATTACTGAAAAATCTAAACATTTTTCAGAGCTTGTAAAATTAATTTATATGGATGTATTAACCCTTGAACGACGGTTAGCAGGTCAATCATGATCCATTCCTAAGAATGCGTGAATTAGAATTAGAAACATTTCAAACGAAAGACTTTCAAACATTGGAAAAATGCTAATTAAAAAGATAATATAACATTTAAAAAGTAAAAATTTGAAACGAATTTAAATTCTAAATTATGCTTTGGCTGGGAAAAGACCTGATATGTTATTTGAGGATTAATCAGTACCAGATTCTCAAATAAAAATTATTTATTAGGTAATTAGTAAGATTTGGAAATACGCTGGACATGTCCCGTGTGTACGTAAAATGCCAAAGATCGTTCTTCGGATGCCGTTTTACGCAAAGAAGCACATAACTCGCGTAAATGCAGTATTACTGTCACCTTGTGCTACTTTTTCCGATAGCTAGCCAACGTTCTTCAGATCCTTTAAATCGCTTTCTTCCATCGTTGAACGACACATACACTGTGCATCTTTTGCAACACTGTTACATAGTTGTTGGCACACGTGCAACTTGCAAAAATATTGTTGGGTTTTCTATCAAAGAAACAGAATCTTATCTTGTATACATTAAACAAGTTAATAATATAAATCCAATATAATTTTTGCATTTGCTTGATAAATTATGAAAAATGCATGGTGTTATACAGGGTGTTCCACACTTTTCTGATTAAAATTTGTCAGTTCATTCTATGAGTATAAAGAAGAAAATAAAATGTTATTGGATCATTAAGTATGAAATTTGACTAAATTTTTTGACAAGCAAAAATCGGTGAAATTTAAGATTCAAAGATCGGGGTCCAGTCAGGATCGGATCGAGATCGGGTCGGGAATTTTTACATTTCGTTCGGGTACCCGCAATTTTGGGATTCGAACTCACTTTAAGTGAAACTTTAGGTGTCATTACATTTAATCTGTTTATGCCAGCTGTGTACTATTTGAGGTCATTGAAGGTATTAAATGTAACACCGTTTATGGCTTCTATGAGAGCGGATTTCCACTACAGCAGTGTTTCCCAACCATTTTTGTGCCATGCCCCACTTAAGCCTTTCTAAAATTCTTATACCCCCTATGTAACGTAAACATCATTTTTAATATTCAAAAATTGAATTATTCACTGAAGAAACTTAAATGATAGGTTTTACAAAAAAATCACTAGGAAATTGTTGAGGAAACACAGTAAGTAAATTTTCAAAACATACAATGGAGAACCGAAATTCAAGTAGGATATAATTTTAATGAAAGATTCTTCTATATTATATTAATTATTAGTAATTATGGACGTTTACCCACCTTGAGTAGCGACTGAGAGTCGTCATACGATTAACTTAAACTCTGGATGAATCCATCTTCGAATTGCTCCCGTTAACAATCAAATTGCCCCTTTGTGGGGCGTGGACCCCACGTTAGGAAACGCTGCACTAGAGAGTTAAACTCGCGCGAGAAGCTGTTAAGAACATTTATCGTAAATGGACACTGTGCCTATCTAGAATTATATTTGAGAATTTCAATTTATAAATACTACAAATTTATTAAATCTTGAATAGTAATTATATGTGACACGAAGCGTTAAAATTGTAACAGTTCAATGACACAAAAACAATTTCTGACTGAATTTAAATAAACTGTTAGGTGTCAAAATTAATTCGATGCTTTTGGTATTACATTTTCTTAGCTTCGTTTTGAATTTGAATATTTTCCCGCGCTTCTGTGAATTTGAATAGTGGCCCAAGAATATGATAAAGATAACGATGAATTCAATAATTGAAATTACTGTAACTATTAAAAAATGAATCTTCGATTTAAAAAAGGGAAGGCTCCGAATAAAATGCATCTAATATAATACATAGATATATGAATCTTTTCTTTGCATTTGGAAAATAAAATCTAAACAGTATGGTGACCGAAATGAAAAATCTAAAATATATTAGGTTTTAACTATGAAAACTATCGATTTGCATGTAACATTTCTTATTTATGTTCATTGAATTTACAGACATAGTATGACTGAAAAAATTGAGATACCCTGTATATATCATCACAATAATGTACCCTTGTTGAACACATATAATGTTAGTGTAGATATCAAATGCAATACGAGAAACGAATTAACATGAACGCTGTTGTTGAATTAAATCGCGTTGTAAGCAGTGCGCTGAATGCAATTTCCGCGTGTAGACTCAATGTAGACTCAAATATAGTTTTGTTAAAAGGATCTCTAAATTGACTAGTTGTGAATATATCATTAACAGTTTCGTATATTTTAAAAGAAAACATAATAATAAAAGTATTTTTTACTTCTGTAACAAAATGCAGTTTCTATAGTTTCCTTATTTTCAGTATATTTTGTAAAGATAATTATACAAATTAGGAATATATAATTTTATTTGTCACTTTAATACTTTGCGACATTTTAATAAAAATTAAATTATTTGCAAAATATTCTGTTAAAATGTTTAGCTAAAAGTAGGTTAACTAATTATAAAATTGTTCCCTGATGCAATATGTATATGAAAAACAATACTGTATAAAATATTGTTTAATAAGCCTGTATATTAAACAGCAAACAAAGTTATATGCATAATAATGAGCTATAAAATATTGAATAACTGATTGATTAAATTTAAATTAAATTATATTAAAGTATTACATATTTCTTTTACATAAAATGATGATAATGAAATTATTTAATTAATAGAATATTTTTTTTCAATTCAATATTGCAGTTCTAAAAATAAATACTCATCTAATGTGTATTAATTGTTAAAGAGTACGTAACATATTTATGTTGTAAATAAGTTATAATAATCATAAATATGTAGTATATGTATGTATGTAAGATATCTTAATCTTCCTCTTTCGCACAAGCTATCATCATTCCCAAATATTATATTCATTTGCCATAATTGTACTTGAATTTCAATATCAATAATTGAAAATAACTAATAACCAAATTAGTTAGATTTAATGTAACACTTTGAATGTAATACTAATATCTTGAATGATTTGTTTTATATTATACTGTAGCCATTGGCATAACTTGAACCTTCTAGGGTGGGCTAACAATAAATCTCTTTTGAAAAATTATTTAATTTTTGAATTTTGAAACTTTCAGGATTTAGAATTTTGAAGTATTTAAATTTTGGAACACTGAAATTTTTAAATTCTGAAATCTAGGGAATCTAAAAATTTGAAATTTTTGAATTCTAAAATTTAAAAATAATGAAGATCTACATTTTTGTTGAATTTTCATATTGTTAATACACTTATGGCATTTTTAATGTAAAGTAGTGCTGCAACTGGGACAATAAATAGATCTAGAATTACTTTGCACTGTTTGGTCTATCAAACGAGCAAACGTTCTTAAAAATAATTATGATTAAATAACTATTTCATATGCACTGGTTACGATTTGGCACACTGATTTTCTATAAGAATGAGCAACATACAGATATTCAAGAATAGTTAAATATAATAATTAAAATGTATATATTTTTTTATACTCAAGGTATTCAAATATATTGAAAATATTTATATCAATAGGAGTATTAATTTAAAGCAATGAATTTGAATAAGTATTAATTTTGTTAATCATAAGAACGTTTTCTCGGTGAAATAACACAGATTGCTGTTAAACGGGACCAACGGAAAGTAATGAAAAGAAATGTAACTGTATGTACGTACCTGTTATACAAAAAATGTGTTTCAAGCTTTCGTTCAATAGCTTAACATATAAACATTAATATTATCTGTCAAAATGATTGTCGTTATAGCAATAATAAATCATATAAAACATGTGACTTAATTAATATCCTAGGACACATACGAGTACCCCACTGTGTTCTAATTGTTACGGTTAACTCCGCCGGGGTGCCGACTCAGTCGGGGAGTCCGGGGTTCGTGTAAGAATAAGACGGTGTTAGCGGAATAACGTTGTGTATTTCTGTGCTTAATGTCAGTGCTGTATGTCAGTGCTTAATGCTACGGCCCTGCGGGTACGACAGTCTAAGGGACTTAAATCTAGGTGCGCGGTGCTTAGCCTACGGTACGGTCGCGGTGCGGGCGAGAGACGGCCGCGTATAGTGACGAGGCAGCGGTCGCGGTACGGTGGCAGTATGTGCGCGGTACGGTCGCGGTACGGTCGTGACCCGGCGGGATACGGCGGAGGTAGTGGGAAGATGCTCGGGAGACGAGTAGAGATGTCTCTGGGGCGGACGACCGCAGTGCGCGTTTCGTCCCACCCCGACAATCGGGAGACCGTGGCTCCGGTGGACGTTCGGATGTCGTGTACGTCCGGTCTGGCGGTCGGGAAGCCGCACGGGAGAGTCCCGGCAGTGGCTGGCGGATACAGTCGAGCTACCGGCGGACGACCGCGGTACGCGTCTCGTCTGTCGAACACTGACAGAGCCGTGGGAATCCAAAAATGTAGCTAATCTTGTCTCTTTCTCGCTCATCCTGGGATTCGCTTCCGAGTACAGATCTTCCTGTTCCCGGCTCGCGGCGCGGTATATACATGCTTGCGAGGCCGTTTGCCTTGCGAGTTTCGCGGTTCTCGCGGTTGCCATCTGGCGGTGGTGTTATCAATCCGCGAGCTAGCGGTCTCGTGGTTGCGGGTCCGCGGGGGCCTGCTATTTCGCGTTCAATATTTACATTACATAATTATAAGTTATAATTATTCTAATGTTTCTACCTTAGTAAACATACGTGTTCTTTGGTATACTTATTTAAAATGATATGTTATAAGACTATTTATAAGTGATTTGGGTTACGTCTTAACTTTTCTAAAAAATCAAGTATTACAGGTAGAGTAACTCATCATCCTGTGTACTTTTAACCGACTTCGAAAAAGGAGGAGGTTACTCAATTCTATCAGTATTTTTTTTTCTGTTTTTTTTTAATTTTATTTTATTTTATTTTTTTTAATGTTCGCCGATTACTCCGAGATGGATGGAACAATCGGAACGAACCTGTAGCATCTTGTTGATGTAGCATCTTGTTGAGTACGTCTCCCGATTGGGCCCGTTAAAAAAACATTTTGCATTTTTCATTCGTAACGATTTTTATTGCAAAAAACGTAAAGCTGCATTTATATTTTTCGGCGTTTCCTCTGCAAGGAATGTACCGATCGCGATGAAAACTTTCACATTTAGTAGGAGATATATCCGCGATGATCTCACTTGCATTTTATGGAATTTGTTGGTTATTAACCATCTAAATTCAGTCAATATATTGTTTTCGGTTTATGGTTATAAAAACTCAAAATCACCTCACGATATCCTACAAATACTGCACGTTCCACTAAAAAGTGTGAAATAAAATAATTTGGGTATACTTCCGAAAGGCCCTCCCCCCACCCTAGGACAACCAAACTTCGGATTTATAGTAATTGAAGGACGAGAAATCGAATGAGACCATTTTCAGAACTGGCAAATAAACCGTTCTCGAGGGTCAGGTTAGGTTAGGGTTAGGTTCCACGGACCTGGCCAAGTGTACTGGCTGGGCGGAGAGGTGATACCCCGACGTGGCGCGTCCCCAGGTGGCGGATTTTCGGAGTGCATGGAGGGTAGGAGTGAAATAAAATAGATCCCGCGAACCAAACACCAAGGGAAGGAGAACCCATCAAAATCTGCTCTGTGACTGGGGGACAGAATACAGACACGGTAACCCCTGCCTGTCGTACAAGGCGACTAAAAGGGGGGCGCTTGCTGCTGTCGAAGTAGCCTCGCAGATGACCCGGGGCGATGCCGGTGGGATCTACGGATTCTGGCAGGGCCTCCCTTGCCGGTAAGGCCTGGGTCGGAGAGGCGAAAAGGTGGTTGCGGCGTCGTTGAGTTCTCCAGGGGCTAGGCTGCGTGGCGGTCTGGTGCGGGTAGCGAACCCGGAGTGCCCTAGCAAATATACCGTAACCCAGTGGTCACGTCTCGCTGGAACGGGGGGCTTGCCTTCATCGGCCGGCCCGCGAGGATGACAACCTCTGTAAAAATCCCTAGCCCCAGGCTGCGGTCGGCGGTGAGGAGGGCGTGGCCGGAGTAAGCGCCGGGCGTGGCTGATGGGTGCATTAGTCTCTAATGGCCAACCCCGGGGTACCTGGCGACCCCCCGGGTGGACCCACGGACCGACCCACTCGTGGGAATAATTCAATACAAACAGAAAAAACACGACGGGTTACACCTATGACGACAACAGCGACGGACCGGGACATGAACCAGGGTATGGCGGTGCTGACCAGCACCGAGGGGAACGCGAACTTGTTCGCTGCTCCCCGCTCCCAGAGAGCTAGAAGAGAGGCCTTGCGACCCCGTGAAGGTAGGAGCTCCTCTGTTTCGGAGAGAGGAGCTCCGAGTTCGATCGACAGTGGGGAGAACTCGGATGAGTCTTTTGTGTCCGCTGCATCACTGAACCGCCCGTTAAGGAGGGGGGGGCCCGCGGAAGGCCAAGGAAAAGCTCCTCCTGGCGACGAGGGATGAGGCGGGGGTCAGTGAAGAGGAGCGGGTCCTTGACCACTCTCTGCTCCCACCCGCCCCAAGCAAAGGCAGCATTCCCCTCCCAGAGCTGCTTGAGTTGGAGCTCCGCTACGAGCCAACGAGGGCTCTGGCAGCGCGGACACTGGAGCTGACCGCGGACGTGAAGAGGGTTGCCTCCGTGTCCAAGGGGCTCAAAGGGACCTTCCAGAGGTCCCTCTGGCGGCTGCCCGGCGCATTAGGGCCATCAACGCGGAGATGGCCAAGAGAATGGCGCCGGACAGCGAAGCGGAGGAAGTCGTAGGGCTGAGGCTTCAGCTCCGCCAGCGGGAGGAGCAACTCGCACCCTGACCAAAGAGCTGACGGAGGTGCGGGCTCGCCTGGTGGCGGTTGAGGCCCCCATCTTCACTGCCCCGGCCCGCATCGAGAAGGCGGCTAGACCGGCCTCTCCCCTGGCGGAGCAGGGCGGAACCAAGAAGAGGAGGCCGGAACAGGAGATGGCCATGCCCGAGCCAGTGGCTGGCCCATCCTGGCTGGAAGTGGCGCCGCCCGTCCCCATCCTGGCCAAGAGGGCTGCCCCCTCTCCATCTAAGGGGGTGCCCAAGATTTCCCGGGTGGAGGCGGTCGACCTTGAGGGGGGGGGGGGGGGGCGGGGGGGGGCATAAGGGTTTGCCTTGCTGTCCTTATGCAGCAGGTCTCCTCCCTCAGGGCGGAGTTTCTTGGCGTTCGGGGGGCCGGGGTAGCTCCGCTGACGCAGAGGAATAGTGGTGGGGGTATCAAGGCCGCGCTCCAAACCAGGGCTGTTGGCGCGGCCAAGACTGCCCTGAAGCTAAAGCCCGCTGGCTGGGGCCAACCGGCGACCAGGGCTCCACCCCTACCGATGGAGGAGGCGAAGAGGGAGTCGCCCCTGGAGGCGAAGATGCGGGGCATTCAACAGGAGACCCGTCTCGCCGCCCAGGGGAAAACTTGAGCCACGGTCATGGGCCGCAAGGCCAAAAGGGCCCAAAAGAAGGAGGTGGCCGGGGTCCCAGTGATGCAGCAGCAGGGAACTAAGACTACCTCCATGAAGAGTGTCCCAGCCCCGGCCAATAGTAGCAGTTTAGTTTCAATCCGGCCGTCCGAGGACAAGCGCGGATGTGCCACCTCACCCGTTAGGGTATATGCAAACATATCTACCCACTCCCCAACAACCACCACCACCCAGGTGGCGGGGAGTGGAAAAACTGTCAAACTCCTTTTATTTCAAATTCATCGTTATCGGGTACGGAAGACCCAACACTTGACTCATCGTCGGCGTGTAAGGAATTTATTCTAGGACGCTCTGACTTTTATCAAGCTTACCTGATGGTCTCAGCTCATCCCACCAGGCGCTTAACGTCCACAGCCAGAGCCTCGTTTGCCACCGGTAAACCGGTGGCCCGGGCCACACCACGAGGAGGAGAGGTTGGCACATGTCACCGCAGGGGCAGTACTGCAAGGCCCCGTACGGCATCTTTGTGACCCGGCCAATAGTAGCAAGAAGAGGGTTGCCAGGCCGCCAAAAAAAGCGGCCGTCACCTTGACTTTGGCCCCGGAGGCCAAGGCCACATATGCCGAGGTGATGGCCACCGTCCGAGAAAAGGTCGATCTAAAGACAATCGGGATCACCGAGATTCGGCGCCGGCGGGCGGTCACTGGCGGCCTGGTGCTCGAAATACCGGGCGAGGAGCGCACCGAGAGGGTGGCTGCGTTAGTTGGCCGCCTTCAGGAGGTGTTCGGGGGCACCGAGGTCCGGGTGTCTCGCCCCATGAAAATGGGCGAGATGAGGCTTTCGGGACTGGACGACTCGGTGTCCCCAGTGGAGGTTGCGGCAGCTTTGGCCGCTGTGGGGGGTTGTGGCCCAGCCGACGTCGAAGTCGGGGAGATAAGAATCTCCCCGGCTAGGCTAGGCACTGTTTGGGCCAAATGCCCCCTGACTGCGCTGAGTAACATAGCCGCCTCCGGGAGGATCCTGGTGGGCTGGTCGTCCGCCAGGGTCGAGGCGCTGCCGGTGCGGCCTTTGCAGTGTTTCCGCTGCCTCGAAAAAAAGGCCATGTGAGGCAGAGGTGCACCTGCGAGGTGGACCGGTCCGATCGCTGCTACGTTTGCGGCGAGTCGGACCAAAGGGCCGCCACATGCAGCGCCTCCCCGCGGTGCCCCTTATGCACCGGCTTGTGGCGACCCGCGGGGCACCGGTTGGGAGCGAAGTCGTGCGCCCCCAAGGCCCGGAGGCCGAACAGCAAAATGGGCGCCGTGCAGGGGGTTGTAGCAGCCCCCCAACAGGCGCAGCAGCCACCAGCCAAGGCTGCTGCGCCCAATAAGAAGAGGGGTGACAGACCTGCCACGCCGAAAGGAGGAAAAGCCACGGAGGCGGCTACGTCCAAGCAGTAATGCGGCCCATTGGGCCCATAATTCAGGGCAACCTGAACCACTCGGCCAGGGCGCAAGATCTTCTTCTGCATCACCTGGCCGAGTGGAAAATTGGGTTGGCTGTGACCGCGGAGCCGTACAGGGTCCCCGACAGACACGACTGGTTCGGGGACGACGACGGCTCCGTGGCAGTGATTGGCAGCGCCCTTGCCCCGCCCCCTTCGCTAATAGAACGGAGGCGGGGGTTTGTGGCGGTGCTGTGGTGCGATACCGCGGTGGTGGGCGTCTATTGCCCGCCCAGTTGGCCCCTCGCGACGTTCGAAGAGTGTTTAGGCCGGGTGGGAGACGTGGTTTCCCGTTGCTACCCCCGGCCGGCATTCGTCCTCGGGGATTTCAACTCCCATGCCCAATCGTGGGGGTCCCCGAGGACTGACGCGAGGGGTGAGGCGGTACTCGAGTGGGCGGCGGAATTCGAGCTCCGGCTGTTGAACCGGGGCTCGGTCAGCACCTGCGTACGCGCTTGGAGGAAGTCGGTAGTTGACCTATCGTTCGCAACTCCCTCGGCCGCACGCATGGTGCAGAGTTGGAGGGTGGTGGAGGGGGCGGAGACGCTTAGCTATCATCGCTACATCCGCCTCGGATTCTTCACCCTCAACCGTCGCCCGCCGAGCGGCCCACCGCCGCGGAGATGGGCGCTGAAGGGGCTTGACAGGGACGCGCTGATGGCCGCAGCTCTCGCTGTGACCTGGCGGGAGCAACCGGACGGACCAGTCGCGGATATAGGGGAGGAGGTTAAATGGTTCCGAGGCACGATGAAGGCGATCTGTGACGTCGCCATGCCCCGGGCCAAATGCCTCCCCAGACGGGCCGCCTACAGGTGGTCGGGCGAAATCGCCGACATTCGACAGAATTGCAACGTCGCCCGACGCCAGTGGCGGGGGAGGAAGAGCTGTACGGGTGGTACCGTGTATTGGTGGTAGCCTTACAGCTGGCCATCAGGGAGGCCAAGTCCCGTGCATGGCAGGAGCTCCTCGGCTCTCTAAATGCCGATCCGTGGGGGCGCCCTTATATGTGAGCGATGGACGAACTAAGGCCCTGGGCGCCCACCGTGACGGAGAGCCTCGACCCCCAGTTCTTGGGCCAGGTGGTGGACACGTTGTTCCCTCGTGACAACGGTAGCCACTCCTGGCCCCCGCCGGTCGAAGTGGAATGGACCGACGACATGGGGGTCACAGAGGGGGAGCTGGCCGGGGCAATTAAACGCATGGGGGCTCGGAACACCGCTCTGGGCCCCGACGGCGTCCCCGGCCGACCCTGGGTATTGGCTCTCCGCGTCCTTGGACCGCGATTGAGTCGCCTCTTCAGCGTCTGTCTCAAGGAGGGGGTATTCCCCTTGGAGTGGAAGGTTGGACAACTGGTCCTGCTTAGAAAGGAAGGACGGCCCGCGGAGAGTCCCTCCGCGTACCGGCCCATAGTTTTGCTCGACGAGGTCGGGAAGCTTTTAGAAAGCGTTATAGCTGACCGCCTCGCCGGGCACCTATCCCGGGTAGGCCCTGATCTGGCCGAGTCGCAGTACGGCTTTAGACGGGGGCGCAGCACCATTGATGCGATCGATTCGCTGCGCTCCCAATGCGACTCGGCTACATCCCGGGGCGGGGTGGCGATCGGTATTTCGTTAGACATAGTGAACGCCTTTAACACTCTGCCCTACGGGACGATACTGAAGATCACGAAGTACCCCCAGTACTGAGACTGATGATCGGGGCTTACCTGCGGGATAGGTCAATCATGTATATGGGCCGGGACGGACGTGTCTATCGGAGGGACGTCGACGAGGGTGTACCCCAGGGGTCCCGTTTGGGGCCCCCACTGTGGAACGTGGGGTACAACCCAGTTTTGCGGGTCGTAGTCCCGGACGGTGTCAGCATAACGTGCTTTGCAATTGACACGTACGTGTTTGCCACCGACCGGGACTGGAGCAGGACCAGTCGTCTTGTGGAGATTGGTGTGGCTGCCGTCGCAGCTGCGGTCCGGAGACTGGGGCTGCAGATAGCGCCCCACAAGACCGAGGCGATGTGGTTTTACTCGCCTCGGCGTGGGGTTGCACCACTGCCCCAGTCTTGGATCCGGGTAGGTAACACCAGGTGGGTGAAGGGTTCAAGTATCTTGGCCTCCACCTGGACAGCCACTGGCACTTCGAAAGGCATTTCGACCGTCTTGCCCCCCGATTAGACGGGGTAGCAAACGCCCTTGGGCGGGTCGAGCAAGAAGGTTCGCCGCCTTTATACGGGGATCGTGCGGAGCGTTGCCCTATATGAGCCGCTCATATGGGCTGAGGCCCTGATGGCGTCTCGCCGCAGCCAAGTTGTGTTGCGGTGAGTGGAGAGGAGAATGGCTATCAGGGTCGTGAGGGGGTACCGCACGGTCTCCCACGCGGCGGCGATAACTCTGGCGGGTCTCGTACCCTTCAAGTACCTCCAGAGCCGACGGTCGAACGGGAATTGAGGTGCCAGGCCCGACAAGATGCCCCGGACCGGTAGCGTCGCGAGATCATCGCGAGCGGCACCGCTGGCCACCGAACGATCGAGGTGATCCTGCCCGTCAGCAAATAATGGCAGGACCGCGGCTTTGGTCGGATCACCTACCGGACCACACAGGTGCTCAGCGGGCATGGTTGCTTCCGTGACTTCCTGTGCCGGATTGGTCGCGAGGCGGCAGCTGTATGCCACTGTGGGGCGGGGCAGGACTCCGCGCGGTACACACTGCAGCCTTGTCCAGTGTTCGCGCGGCCCCGTCACGCCCTGCAGTGTGAGTCAGGGGTGGATCTCTCGCCGGCGAGCGTTGTGAGAAACATTCTCGCCGGCGAGGATCAGTGAAGGGCGATGACCTCCTTCTGTGAGGAGGTCATCGCCTTGAAGGAGGAGGCGGATCGGGGTCGGGAGAGTGCCAACAGTAGAAGACGCCGTCGGGGGAGTGGTCCCCGGCGTCGGCGGAGTTGGCACGTAGGGGAAGGGTCAAAGGTTAGACTCTCCCTCGAGATGGGGCGCAAACGCGCCAAGGGCGGGGGGGTCCCGAAATGTTCGTCAGAGGTCTCGGGTCCCGCCCTCAAGCCCAGTGCAGGCCACCGCGGGGGTTTTAGCAGGTAAGAATCCTGCACTACCCCCGGCCCTTCCTCAGGGGGCTGAGGGTGTCTTGTAGAAGATTTCCCCCACGAAACAAAAAAAATAAGGTTAGCCGCCGGAGGGCGGCCGGCAACACTGCAACCGTCGTCGTATATTCAAAGTTTTAAATAGAACACCCTTTAGTTAGTCAGGTTGGAACCCCCGCTGCGTCAACGGCTGTTCGACACTTAACGATGACATCTACTACAGCAAAGACGGTTGTATTGCATAGTTGCGTCTGTATAGGAAAGATTCTATGTATTGTACGAAAGTTTTTAATTAATATCTCGGAAACTAATAGGAAGCCGAAGATACCATTTTATATTTGGGGTCGTCTACAGTGCACCGATGAGATGTTGCGGAGGCTAAGGAGTGACTCCTCGGTCTGTCCCGCTTAGTCCCAACGTCGTTACGCACCCACACCACTTGACTTTGCGGTGTGCAAGCAGCGGGCTTAGTATGTGTGAGCGTTTCGACCAATAACGCGCGACGGTCTAGAATGCGTGTGCATTAGGCGTGACTAGAAACCTCTGACCAATTGTACCCGCATTCCTTAGCCTCCGCAACATCTGAACGGTGCACTGTACCTGCTCCCAACCAATCCTCCAAAGGGTATAGCCGGATAAGATGGTCAAAAGTGCCCCCAAACCAAATTCGACTTGCTATGAACCATTCGATAGGTGATCAAATAAAACTAGTCTGTGCCAAGTTTCAACCCTGTATCTCATCTGGGAAGGTAGTTACGGGTAAAAATGTAATCGCGAGGTTTTTGGCCAATTTCTCCTATTTAGTGACATTCGAAAATTCTGAGAAAAAGCAGAGACATTTCTATTTGTGAGGCACATATTAGAGAATTTTTTCAGATTTTTAGATTGAAAATTGAAGCCGTGAAAAATCAAAAATGTCAAAAAATGCTGAAAAATTGCGATTTTGTATTGAAGAAGATGAGGTCCTACGATCATATCTATTTTATAAGTGTATATTATTGATACTATCATCCTCAATTTTTTTCAGATTTTTTGGTAAGGTGCGCCACAGTTAACAAAATTAAAATCCGTTTTTTTCCCTGTTTTTTGCGTGTTAGAATTACTTATTCGGCGAATTTTCGTCTGTTATTTATCAAATACATGGTATATACACTGTTCAATGTTTTTACATGCAGTGGAATAGAATAGGAATTAAACTAAAAAAACCTAATTGATAAAAGTACGTTATGTCCGTTATATTTCAAACGATTAAAGGTATTTTCAATGGTGTCGGTGGTCCAGCGGTAAAGTGTCTGACTGCTAAACCGGTGGAAGCTTCTTTTCGTAGGTTTGAGTCCGCTCAGACTCAATCTTTTTTTTTGGAAGTACAGTATTTCAAACTGTGAGAAACCTATGGTTCTCATTGCCGCTCTGTGTGTACGCGTGTGAGTGTTCGCCCTCGTGACGAACCGCGTTTTCTTTCGTCTCCTTGCATCCCGATTGCAATATGGTGATAGACGTGTAAAAGCAAGCGTACAATAAACCATATTAAAGTAACGTGTCAACGGAATTGTGTTGCCTGAGTTTCCCGACCTGCTCCGTTTAACACAAACTTATCCAGTTTTTTCAAACTACTTATCCAGAACTGTTGAAGATAATGAAAAATATTAAACAATACTGTAACTAACAAAATACATGACAAGAGAAACGATAGAATAGAAAGTACTTCAAAATGCTATTTATATAATATGTGCCTCACAAATAGAATGTTAGGATTATAAGGGTGGACCCGTCTGATAATCTATAAAGATCAGGATAGCGTTTTTAAGTATGACTTTATTAAACATAGCGTTACATTACACTAGCGCGGGCTTTTAATCATATGAACATAGTGAACAAGATCTACGATCGATTATCGATCGTTACCAACCTCGCCGCGGATTGCGTTGTTGGTATCCCTAACATAGAAATGTCTCTGATTTTTTTCAGAATTTTCGAATGTCATTAAATAGGAGAAAATGGCCAAAAACCTCGTGATTACATTTTTACCCGTAACTACCCTCCCAGATAAGATACAGGGTTGAAACTTGACACAGACTAGTTTTTTTTTATCACCTATCGAATGGTTCATAGCAAGTCGAATTTGGTTTGGGGGCGCTTTTGACCATCTTATCCGGCTATACATACCCTTTGTGGTCTGTTTTACGTTTTTGACGTCTTTCGCGAGTGAAAATCGTAGAATACAAATTTCTTCGACCTGGACACTTGTACACACATCAGCCCTTGAGTGCTTGTTTTGTTCTGTTCGACCCAAAGAATAGCGCTCTGGTCTCTATTTGGACATACGATTTGCAAAAATGTTTATATTACGAATAAATTAATGCAGGTGAGTCCGATCCGACATTTTCTCGACCGTTGACAGACATAAATTTTAATATTTTATAACTTTTTGACGATTTGGATCATATAAGGACCAGAGCGCCATTCTTTACGACTTTCTGAACACGTCCCTTAAATTTTTTTGCATTCTGTTTCGTAATGACGACGTAATTTGTGTTCTCATTTCTAGGGATTTTTCTAGGGGGGAGAAATTAAGAAGCTGGAGGTTTGAAAGGGGCAGGATAAGGGAAAAGGAAGCAAGGCAGAAGAAAAAGAAAGCGAAAAAAAAGGCGAAGGAAGAAAAAGAAAACAGGATTGAAAAGGAGAAAAACAAGGAAAAACGAAAAGCAGGGGAGAAAAAGCGGAGGAGAAAAGAGAAGATACAGAGGATGAGATGAAGGAGAAGAGTATAAAAGAG
The DNA here is from genome assembly GCF_051020975.1 of Osmia lignaria lignaria. Classification (NCBI taxonomy): domain Eukaryota; kingdom Metazoa; phylum Arthropoda; class Insecta; order Hymenoptera; family Megachilidae; genus Osmia; species Osmia lignaria. The sequence continues at coordinate 12,843,621 of NC_135045.1, forward strand.
AAAGACAAGAGGAGCAAATAAAGGAAGCAGAAGATAAAGGGAGAAATAAAGGAGGAATACAAGGAGGAGCAAACGAAAGAGGATGCGAGAAGAAAAAAGGGAGAAACAAAGAAGGAGGTCGGAGGGAGATCTGGAAGGAATTGAGGAAGCAAAGGAATGGAGAAGGAGAGAGGAAACAGGAAGAATGAAGAGAGAAGAAGAGGAATGGATAAAGATATGGGAGAATAGAATGGAAAGGGCGAGAAGAGAAAGAAGGAAGAGAAGTTTAGTGGAGGTAAAAGATCTAGAAGAAAGAACAGTACGCATCAAGAAGATGGTAAGAAAAGATTTGAGAAAAAATGGTGGAAATTAGGAAGGTGACAGAAGTATTAGGGGCAGGAGGGAGAAAAGTCATTCTGACAGAGGACTAGAGGAAGAAGATGATAAAACAGAAATGATGTGGAAGAAAAAAGGTATGTGGGAAAGGTGGCAGGTGGTAATAGATGAGGGCCTATCGAGAGAAGAGAGAAGAAATAAATGGCGAATTAAAGAAAAGGCTAGAGAGGAAACGGCAAAGGGAAGATGGGTAGAATACAGCAGCAGAAGACTATGGATCGATGGAGAAGAGTGGAGATGGAACGAAGAGGAAGAGAGATGGGTATTGGGAGATGGAAAGTAAGGAAAACAAAGGAGGACAAAGGTTAGGGGAAGAAAAAGAGAGGGTATGAAGAAGGAAAAGAAAAGGAGGTTATATCCAACAACAAGTGTAAATATGCAAATTTAGCAAATGTAAAGTTAAGAGAAGCTTATGTTCAAATGTAAAATGTACCAGGTTCGGGCACGCTCCTACAAAAAGCAGCTCGCTACCCTGAAAATACATTCATACATACAGTACCCATTTTTCATACTTTAGAAAAAATATTTTGGAGGCCTTGAGGGTGATGTACTATTATATAAATTGACTTCACATTTTCAAACAATGGAATGCAGTAATATAAAATATATTAAAACTTCAAGGATAAATTAAAAATTATATCTTTTATTGAACTTGACTATGTGCAATGTAAAATTGTAGCAAAGGTATAATTTACAATTATAAAAATAATATAATTATCAAATGACAAATTAAATACATTCCTCAAAGAATTTGGAACTTAATACAAATTTCATTTTCAGCTGAACAATATGAACTGACGAATGGCTTTTCGTGGACAGTAGATCTATTTTTGGACGTAACACTTGGTACAGGTACATTTACTTCGACATATATTAATTTTTTACACTTTTAAGAACTCTTCTCGATAATTTTCTTTGGTGGACCACCAAAACGTTTTGTCAATTGAATTATCCTCTCCGCTTCTCGAATGCCACTTAATCTAGCACCGTGTACTGTGCTATAGTGACCCGGAATTGTGGCTTCTCCAGCAAATAGGAGAATTGGTGGTATTGGCTCACATGTACCTGAAGAAAGATAAGAACTTTTTCCAAAACGGCCAGAGCTATTAAACAGATAGCTAAATTCACGAATTCCTCTCCTTTCTTACAAAGAAAAACTATTTTAAAATAACATGCATAAAATAAAAAGATTCTATTTTAATTGCTACTTTAATAGAATAAATTTGGACGTCATTATTCATCCAACATACTTTAGATTTGCATTCTCTTGCACTAGCTGAATCTACATGTTTTGTGTAATTTAAATTTGATAAATGAATTATATGCGAAAATGTCGGATATCCAATACTCGAGTCGGGTTCTGTCGATTCGGGATTTTTGAAATTTGGAGATGTTAGGTTTTAGTCAGCAAAAGATGGTTCTTTTATTTTTGTTACTATATAGATGACTCTACCTCCTCCCCTCTCTCTCCGGTTAGAGTAAAAATATTCGTTAAGGGGGTAGACACGGGTAATGCAGCGAGGTGACATTACCGGCAAATATGGGCCTATTAATGGGTTTACGGAAATCGGTTATTTGTCCTTATATGAGAACACATAGGGCTGGGTGAGGGCTCATTCGAAAGAGGAAGGTACAATGCAGGGCGGTCAACACATGGTTTAATGAGATTATGTCGATATTTAATAATATCAGTGTCGAAAGTAGAAGAAAAAATCGACAAAATGCAGTTGCGAAATCGAAGCATTTTTAGGTCACTAAAAGAGTTTTGTGACTCAAACGGTGAGTTGACCGCCCTGCATTCAACCTTCCTCTTTCGAATGAGCTCTTATTCAGCTCAAGATCTTCTCATATAAGGACGAATAACCGATTCCCGTAAAAGCATTCCCAAAGACGAGTTCCACCATTACAGTAAAACCTGGATAAATGCAACCAAGATTGGGACCCAGTGGTTGCATTTATCCAAGCGAGGTGTCGAATCTCGGGTTACACGCGACGACCAGCCAAGCGTGAACGTAGAAAGGGACAGACAGTGGCGGAAAGAGAGAGGTCCGATGATGAAAGGAAAGAGCCGAAATGTATCGGTGTGACTAATACTAATTCAACTATAAAATTTTTTTATTTTTGACTTTTTTTTATTAAAACTTTCACTAACGCATTGGTGAAATTTTTCTGATTCAAATGGTACCAAACACGATATAGTTTCAATTATAATTACTTGCTAAAATTGATGTTAAAGGTTGGCGAAAAGCAACAGAGATTGAAATCAAAACCACTCGCGGTGTCGGCTCTGGTTTCAAAGGTTTCATTTATCCAGGCAAGGTGTCGATTCTGGGCATTTAATGTTGCATTTATCCAAGCGAGGTGTCGATTCTGGGCATTTAATGTTGCATTTATCCAAGCGAGGTGTCGATTCTGCGTCCGTACACATGTTTTGTATTCAGCCGACATGCCGATTCTGTGTCCGTACACATGTTTTGTATTCAGCCGACATGCCGATTCTGTGTCCGTCCACATCTTTTGTATTCAGCCGACATCATTTATATTCAGTCGTGGTGTCAATTCTATGTTGTTTATTCTATTACTATTGTTTATAAATATAATTCAAACTATATTGTGTTTGGTGTCATTTTAATAAGAAAAATCTCACAAATGCATTAGTAAAAGTTTCATTAAGAAAAAGTTAAAAATAAAAAAGTTTTATCGTTCAATTAGTATTAGCCACACCGATATTACGGTCGGATCATATTACACGGTTTCCTCGTCGAGCGGCTCGGTTCGCCTAGGGGGATCCCCCCAAGTGGAGGGGATAGCGATGTTGCATTTATCCAAGCATTCTTTCGTTGCATTTATCCAGGTTTTACTGTATCTGGATACTACAGAGCAAGTCACGTGACAAATTTAGTTCAGCTAGTAGTTATAAGGTGGCGTCTAAGTAGAAAGGCTGCCGAGTTGTAATCGTAGTCAGAATCAAGCGTTAGCTTGATTACGTCACTCGAACTGTGCTGCGAAGGCAAGCGAAAAAGGCAACATCGCCCGAACGCTGAGAGAGATGCACTACAGTCATGCTGTCCTTCTCTCATTCTGAATGTTGAGATTGTCCCTTTTCGCTAACAAGCTGTAAGTTTTGACTGCGGCCCGCCTGGATTTTTCACAGCGCCCCATAACCTCGCCCCATTCAAACTATATCGTGTTTGGTATCATTTTAATCAGAAAAATTTCACTAATGCGCTAGTAAAAGTTTCGGCTGAACTATACTTTAGGGGACACAAAATTATCTGCTTTTTTCTTCTCAATCTAATAGTTTTCGATGCGTAGAATTCAAAAATGCAGGTTTTAACTGTCGAAATGCAGCGGTTTAAAAGTTATGAGCGTGTAAAGTTTTAGTGCATTTGCTACGTTACTGCGACGCCATATTGGCTTCTTGTCCAATGAACGGTGTCGCCAGCAGCAGACAGAACCACGTGGGTGACGACCATTTTAGCGGGCAAAGTCAAATGTTTTAGTACATTTGTTTTGCAGATGTTACACTTTTTACATACATCAATTGTTTTGCAGCCTACAGGTAAGAATTGTTTCAGAATTTCCAATGCGTTTGAAGAGTTTAGTTGTCTGTGCCACGTTTTCGCTATATTTTTTGCCGTTTTTTTCTTGTTTTTGACTGTTTTGTTTGTTTTTTGTTGTTTGTTTAATTGTTTTTTAAAAACGAAGTTCAACCAAAGTTTCAGTAAAAAAAGTCAAAAATAAAGAAGTTCTATAATTGAAGTAGTTTAGTCACACCGATACGTTTCGGCTCTTTCCTTTGATCATTAGACCTCTCTCTCTCTCTCCTCCACTGTCTGTCCCTTTCTACGTTCATGCTTGGCTGGTCGTCGCATCTAATTCGAGATTCGACATCTCGGCTACATGTATGCAACGTCTGGTTCCCAATCTCTGTTGCATATATTCAGCTTTTACTGTATATGTAGACGCGAGGTCCCTCCATTTATTAGTTCTAATAGTACCATAGTACTTTTTTATGCAGAATGTTTCAAGGAGTTGACACAAGTAAAAAAAAAATGCAATTCTATTTAAATAAAAAGTGGATTTGCATTTTTGAGTGCATCGTTGCATTCACGGAGAAGATGAAATCACAGAAAAATAGACATTATCATACCATTGAACTTTTACATAAACAGCTTTTTCCTATCTCTTATCAAATTCAAGATATAACCCGTCAGAAATTGCATGACGTATCCTGTATATTTTTATTAATTAAGAAACATTTATTTAAAGAAGTTAATAACTTTTTCTAAAAAGTTTCTCAGATTGCACGTTCCTTCGGTTCTTCAGAGTAGGCATATATTTTTCAGCAGCGAGGGGTGCTACGGTGCGCTATATAAAATCCACGCGTTCAGTCAGTCAGAATTTATCGGAGCGGGACAATTCTATCATTTAGGTTGAAAGAAGGATAGCATGATCACCCTACATCTCACTCTAACCACGCGCCAATGTTTCGTTTTCGTTCTTCAGGCGGATCGTCGCGATGCCTCTGGCGAGATGAGCGTTTGAATGTTTTGTAAAAATGCTTGAGGCGCTGTTGCATCCCTAGATCGTGTTGCGCGCACGCTAGCTGAGAATTAAACCTTTCAAGTTCGTAACAGACCACGCAAGTGGCTCCACCAGGCCCAACGAAAAAACTGCTGTAATACCGACGCCCGAATCGGAGAGGTCACGTGCCGTGTCTAGCGTAGTTTTTCGCAATAACAAAGAAGAACAAAGAACAAAAAAGAAGTTTATTTTGCGTTACGATGTAAAGTTTAATATCTTAGAATAAACATAAAATAATTTTTAACAAAAAACAAATCCGACTTCGAAATGCACTAAAAAGTGTAAAATAATTTTTATTTCATTTATACCAATATTCCATAGTTATTAATAATATCTACTTAATCGTTAACTAGGATACCAAATACATTTCAAAGTTTTCGGAGGCGACAAAATTAAAAACTTTTCCTCTACTAGGAAAATCCTAACTCGGGCGTCGGCAACCTATGATAAATGACCCATTTGATAATTTCAAGTAAACAATATTCAACGGGAATCAACATACCCATTGCGAATTAACTATACAGGGTGATCCTCTCGCTAGGGGACACAAAGGAACTGGCGAAAATGAATCCCTTGACCGCACCATGAAGGCACACAGAGTTGTCTCGGCCTGGGTAGGTTCCTGATGGTACGTGACAATACGGACCTCTTTATGGTGCGGTCAAGGGGTCCATTGTCGCCAGTGTTCCTTTGTGTCCCCTAGCGAGAGGATCACCCTCTACTGCAGTTCACGAGTGACCGCATTAACTCGCGCTGCTCACTAGGTCTAGGGAGATTTTTAATAGCGTGTGTGATTCCCCTTTACAGCTTGCTTCTTACTTTGCGTTCACATCATTTTTTTTTCGAAAAATGATAGCAATTTCATTGTATCGTGAAACTTTACAATATCATCACCGGTTATCAGTTATCGTACGTCATATATTTCTGCCCACCATTTATATGATCGCAAAATATAATAAGAAGCAAGCTGTAGGGGGGAATCACACACGTTATTAAAAATGTCCCTAGACCTAGTGAGCTGCGCGAGTTAAGTATGGTCTCTCGTGAATTGTAGTATAGTGCATGTATGTATATCAGGAGTGCTGCCAATTTCTGATACAATCGTTAAAATTACAAATGTTTTCAGCCGGACCTATAACGTTCCGCTTTTTCTCTTACGACTTATTAATTACCAAGTTTGCCATACCGCAATTAAATCGTTATTGGCAGCATCGTTTGTTCGGGTATTTTTAATTTTGCGCCGCCTCCGAAAACTTTGAAATGTATTTGGTATCCTAGTTAACGATTAATAGCTATGGAATATTGGTATAAATGAAATAGAAATTATTTTACACTTTTTAGTACATTTCGAAGTCGGATTTGTTTTTTGTTAAAAATTATTTTTGTACCAGTAGTATTTGTAGGATAGTGTAAGGTGATTTTAGGTTTCTGTTGCTTAGCTAATAACCATAAACCGAAAAAAAATTTCCCGAATTTAAGTTGTTAATAAACAACAGATTTCATAAATTTTTACGAGTGAGATCATCGCGGATATACAGGGTGTCACGCGACTGCCTCGACAGCCGAAGAGGGATGATTGCTAAGGTGATTCTAAGCAACTTTTTTCCTTTGCCAAAATGTTGGTTCGTTTTCGAGTTATTAACAAAAAACACCGACCAATCTGTGCGCGTACAGCACGCGGGCACAGGGACTGCAATGTCCTCGTGAACGAAAACGTGAACGAACGGCTCGGCACCCCGTTGTCATAGCACAATAAAAAAACTGAACTGGTACAACATTTTTAGTCGTTTAAAATGAATACGGAACCTAATCTCTTGTCGCCTGTCATAATGTAAAAAAGGAAATTCCAAGCATTCTAAACAACAAATAAAAATGATTGAAATTGAATAATTAATAAACGTTTGAATTGGAGGCTACGTTAATGATGAAAAATTTGAAAACAATTTAAATGAAACTTTCGCATTCGTTCCTAAATTAACCTGCTACGCTGAAAGCAGATAATTGTCACTGGGAAACGAGGAAACACGTTCGGTAGAACAGCCCTTTTCATGATCCGGCCAGTGAACGGCCCTCATTTATTGCACTTAGATATGAATAATAGACGAGGTATTTCCTCTTCGAATGTTCAGAATCGACACAATGACTTAGCGGGAATTATTTGCTTTCAGCGTAGCAAGTTAATTTAGAAACGAATGGGTAAGTTTCATTTAAATTGTTTTCAAATCTTTCATCATTAACGTAGCCTCCAATTCAAACGTTTATTAATTATTTCACTTCAAATATTTTCATTTGTTGCTTAGAATCCTTAGAATTTCCTTTTTTACATTATGACAGGCGACAAGAGATTAGGTTCCGTCTTCATTCTAAACAACGACGAAAAATGTTCAACCAGTTCAGTTTTTTTATTGTGCTATGCCAACAGGGTGCTATGCCGTTCATTCGCGACCTACGTCAGGCCCGGTTTTCGTACTCGACACTGCAGTCCCTGGGATTGCGCGCTATACGCGCTCGGATTGGTCGGTGTTTTTTGTTATTAACTCGAGAACCAAGCCTTAACCAACATTTTAGCAAAGGAAAAAGTTGTTTAGAATCACCTTGGCAATTATCCCGCTTCGGCTGTCGAGGTAGTCGCGTGACACCCTGTATATCCTACTAAATATGAAAGGTTTCATCGCGAACGATACATTCCTGGCAGAGTAACATGAAGCAATAGATTTTTTGCTATAACGGTAGTTATTAACAAATTCCATAAATTTTGGCAAGTAGGATCATTGCGGATATATCTCCTACTAAATGTGAAAGGTTTCATCGCAATCGGTACATTCCCTGCAGCATAAATGCCGGAAGATATAAATGAAGTATTACGTTTTTTGCGATAAAAGTCGTTAGGAATGAAAAAATACAAAAATTGTTTTGCTGGACCAATCGGGAGATATACTCTACAAGATACAAAATTTTCGATCCGATTGGTCCATCCATCTCGCGGTAATCGGTGAAAAATGTAAATCAAGCATTACGTTCATTGCAAAAAAATCGTTAGCAATGAAACAATGCAAAATGTCTTTTTGACAGGACAAAGTGGGAGAAATACTCTACAAGATGCAAATAGTTTCATTCCGATTCGTCCATCTGTCTCGGAGTAATCGGCGAACGTTCGGCGCACGTACATGAAATAATACGTTTTTTTGCAATAAAAAGCGTTCGGAATGAAAAACTATAAAATGTTTTTTTAACGGGACCAATCGGGGCACATACTTTAGAAGATGCAAAACGTTTCGTTCCGATTGGTCCACCCGTCTCGGAGTAATCGGCGAACATACATTAAAAAAAAAAAAAAAAAAAAAAAAATATACACATCGAATTGAGTATTCTCCTCCTTTTCGAAGTCGGATAAAAATACAAAATTAACAGCAGAGCTGTGTTTCGGGGCGAATTTTGTTGAATATGACCGTGAATTGGGAGTATTTACGAAAAAAAGTTTTTAATTCACTAAGGCAACCAAAACAATTCTTAACCCGTTCCGGGTAGCGAGTACCCGACATTTTTGAATTCTTGCACATCTATACTATCGAAAACCTACCTAACCCGACCCGACCCGACTCGGTATTTTTAGGTTCTCGCATATCTCCAAAAAAACAGTGTCTATACCTGGCAAAGGACTGGCCAAATCGCACTGATGCCCAACAGTGCTGTCCATTCCCATATAACTATATGCACCAGCAAAGTATTGATCCATGCACCATTTACTTCTGAGGAGATTTGCTGGATAGGGAAGCGTTGGATCACCGGTAAATTGTCGAAGGACTCTTGTTATTGACTCAACCACCTCTTCGTCGGAACATAATTCCATATCCGCTGCTTCACGACCACAGATCCATGCACATAAAACGTGCTGTGATGTCGATAACTCTTCTATGTTTGAGATTCCTGTAATATGAGAAAATCTGAATTATTTGATTTAATGCATATGTTATTTAATCACTTTAAAAAATAATATTTGTTTGACACTCGAAGGGCCAATTGCAAACGACGATATCAGGTCACTTTTTACTCACAGCTGAATTTTCATAATTCATACTTTAGATCTTGATCTTTAATAGAAACTATTTTCTGATAATGTTTGTATTTAAAAATATTATTTTATTTAATTCTCTGTTGGTTGTTATACGTTTTAAACGTATTTTATTATACGTATTTGTTGCCATTGACAGGAGTGAAAAGTGATCCTGTATCAGTTGTACGAGGGTTAATAATGTTATCAAGCATATATAACGACAATAGGAATAACTAATTAAAGCATAGACAAACATGGTAAATGGAATTATTCACTTTTTAAATTTAGTAATAAAAGTAACATCGAATACTCTTCCTATTTTTAAATTTTAACTATTATATTAAAATCTGACCTTTCACCCAGTCGCATCTGTCAGCAAGTTCATCAGCTGACCAAGCTAGCTTAATGCCACCTTCTTTCCAAACCCAGAACGGCCTCGCGTATTCCAAGAATATTTTATTAACGTAACCATATCCCAATTTACAAATAGCCTCGACTTTCTCAGCAGGCAATGCTGGACAGAAAAGTTTATCGTGTTGATGTTTCAGGACACCAAGAGACACGGTAACGATAACGTAATCAGCGGGAAATTCTTCGCCATCGCAACACTTCACCACAGCTCGAGGACAAGAATCACTTATGGCACCCCATCTGACACAGCTAACTGGCTTACAGTATCTAATAGAACAAATGTACCCATTTCATTTTCTGTAAATAAATCAACTAACATTGATATCATTAAATATAACATTTATTTATAGCGAAATGAATAGTTATTTATTGCTTTCGATATTGATATTGTTGGTAAATTTGAAGTAATCATTAAGATTGAATTGGTTAGCATAGAACATTCATTGTACTTTACATTAAAAATTTGTTAGGTAAATTTGAGATCTATTCTGGATGCAAAATTCCAATAATACATTACTGTCCAAGGATTGATTGATTAATTATGAGCAGTTTAATCAATGTTATGAACCTTCTACTAAGGAATGTGTAACGAAGAATGAAGTTCATATATTTACGATGTTATAAATAAATTCAATTATATTTTGAATGAAAGTATGTTTAATGACTTTAATAATAATTAGTAGGCAAACTTTTCTTGTTTAATAGTGTTGGTGTGAAGAGTAATAAATATTCATTTTATCGTTAAAATGTCAAACTTAGAAGTACATACATTCTTTATCTGACATTTTAACTTCTAGAATAAAAACTACAATTATTAATTATTAATTCAAAGCTTCTAAAAGTCCCATCAATGACTATTACAAAATTAATAATATCTATGATTAATTTTCTAATACCTAATAATATCCTTTGATTATACAAATTAATATACATATGTATAAATCGTTTTAACCTTTATAGTAAGTATTAAAAATAACATGTAAATTATTAAAATTATCGTATAGAAACTGTGAATTATAATGATCCATACAATATCATTAAACTGAACAATAATTTCCAAAAAATTTGCAACCCATTAATATGTAGAATATATAAAATAGTAAACGACAATTGTAAATATTTTTATCAAATAATTCCAGAGTGGAATACAAATATGTATAGTTGCCAGAAAAATGAACAACAGGTAATCGGATACCCGGTCTCTGTGTTGTCTATTTGAACTTGAATCGGTCAAAATCAATCAGTTTTGCTTGAAACGCTTTGCAAACACCATTGGTAGCAAAAGAGTTAACTAACTTGAGAGAACAGCTTGGCAAATCTCGTAGCAGCGGAGCAAGTACACCGACGTAGCCAAGAGGCACTCTAACATTACCACCAGGAATCTCGATGTAACTTCCAAATTGATCAGCAGAAACTAGCGAAAGATCATCACCGCACCGACATCTCACGCAGTTTGTCATTCCGTACATCACTCTGGCTGCGTCATATCTGAAGACGTAAAATTGCCAACGGTATCGAGAGGGAACATTTTGAAATATTGTGTCGTTAAAAACGCAGTGATGTAACGTAACATGCTAGATCTGATTTACTATCTAATTGCCAAACAATTATTTTCATTCATATAATTATTTGTATGATAGGAGGTGTATTTCTGGAATTAATTAGTTGAACACTTGTGTTTTAACATTCGATTATTTAATTCACGAATTGACGGTTTAAATATGAGGCGTTAATTATTTCAGGTTATCATTCATTTAAAAGATTGTAATTACGAGGGCAAATAAATTTAATAAAATGCAAGTGTCACAAGATCTCAACAAATAGTGCGTGATTACAACTTTTTAAATTTTCCACAAAATTGACAATTTACTGTAGAGCATATTAAAATTCTGCTAGCATATAAAGATCATTTTTTTAAATATGTTTATTGCGGACTGGGGGCCACGGATATTCGCTGGTTTAATTAAATGAGTAAAAATAATATTAATTGTGAAAATAAATTAATATTAATATGCGCAGTATTTGAACCTTTGTTTTTACTTGGTTTCTGATACTTTCAATGTGATATTGTTATTCGTTCTTAGTGTATCTTCAGACTTTCGTGCAATTGTTCGAACTTTGAACACAAAACATTTATACGAATTTTTGAATCTACTCAAAAACTTTTAGCCTACTATACCCCAATCCAACCTAACCTAATTCACTTATATTAGGCTTAATGCAATATAAAAAGTACAAGCTTTTTTTATTATAACTGTCAAATCGTGATCGCCCTAAGACTCTGAGAAAGTGCATTTTATTTAAAGCCCTTTCTTATATAAAAAATACCCGATTTCATTATCAGTAAAATCGTCGTTAAAGGCTTTTTTCCATGGTTTTACCCATATCTTATAAAGTAAATTCATTTTATATATAAAAATATCTGAAAGTCTGCAAGTTTGAAAGTAAATTCTGAAAAGTCTGTAAATAGCGTTGTTAACGATATATTACCATCTTATCAAACTAGAAGGGTATTGTTGAACAACTACATAATAATTAAACTCGTATTCTGAAACTATCTCTAGCAATTTCACTACCATCTACGGTAAATTAAATCACGCCAGTACGAATATTAGAGCTACTTTTACATCACTGCTGATAAAGTTTGCAGTTGACCTGGGCAACTGTACCGTTGCTCCTCCGGGAAATTGTGGAGCTCCTGCTGAATTCTGACACCCATGAAATTCAGCAACGTACCGTGGGTGCGGCCACAACCTAGGGAGAAAAGAGCTGCTGCCTGTTGCTCGATTTGACGGAAGGTATGATATGCAGTAATGCTGACAGGAAGATCGATAGCCCGTCCATCGCTTGTACAAAAAAGACCGCGACTTGGATCAGGTCTGAACAGAGGTGGCTTCAGAAGACCCTCTTGAGCAGCTAAGGTGAAAACAGGATTCGCTACGCATCCTCCTTCGATCCAAGTGGCGCCCATTTCCGCCACTACGTCACCTAACCAACATGAATGGATTCGGCCTCCTGGTCTGCAAAGAAGATTCGTTATCGGCACCTTGTAATTAATAATCTACCAAAAATATGGGACCAACTTTTGATAAGGATGTAAAATAACTCAGCTATACGAAATATGTACACAGGAATTTAGATCAAAATGAAGGACTTAAATTTAAAAACGACCAAATTTCGTAAATTGGGAAAATAATGTCTCAAAAGGTCTAAAGTTAAATTTCAATCACCAATGATTTGTTTAATAAATATATAATCTAAAACAAATAATTCTAAATATAATTTAATAAATAAATATTAAATGATTCCAAATATCATTTTTTTATTCTCAATACTTAAAAAATATTAGAACTATCTTTACTCAGCATGAGTACTTACAAGGAATGATCCCGAACACGGAAATTCAAAAAATGATGAAACTCTGTGGATATGTAGAGGATCTACAGAGTCCATTTGATTAAAACGCAATTTTTTTTGCTATGAAAATCGCCTTTAAATTTTGATCGTTTTTCGTTGTTTTTTCTTTTTCTCCGAAACCATTAGAGATATTCAAAAACTTCATAAACGAAAGTTGTTCATTTTAATATATAGTGTTTTCTTTTAATGTTGAAACAAAAAATGGTTTAAACAATTACAAAATGTTATAAATAAAAAAGCTTAGAAGCTATTGAAAAGTTCTAAATTCTTGCGAAAATTGAAAATGGTCTGTTGTTTAAAGTGATATAACGTTTAATTATCATTTCCTATTTTAAGGGTGCAAAAAATATTACTGAATATAATAATAATATGTTTTGTTTTTATGTTATTATTTGCAAACGGTAACTGATATAAAACGGTCCTTCGGACAATAATGTCAAAGTACGCTAAATATACTTTTTTCACATAATCGTATCTTTTAAACAAGTGGTTTTCTAAACTTTAACTTGCATTTTCAAATGTTCCAGGTCGGAAACAATGATTTAATATTTTTTAACCAACAATTTTCGGTCTCCTAAGACGAATTGCAGCCTTTATATCTATTAATAATTCATATTAACTACAATTAGTTACTCTTGAATGCAAATAATTTTAATAATTATCCATTACCTGTATACATTGTGGGTAACTTTTTGCCAGTTGTGTTGTTGTATGCCCCAGTATCAGTCTTTTATTATAATAAATAGAAACAGAGGGCACAGAGTGCAACGAAAATAATATAAGATATAATTATCCCAAATTTTTACGAAAACATGTTCTCCTGTGCTTTTAAAAAATTGCGAAAAATCGTTTAAATCATCAGTTGGTTGGAATCTGTGACCCTGCATGGCCATATTTTAGTAATTTTAAATTCTCTTTCAAGAGAACATTTCATCTAATAAAATGCTTGCCATAAATCCGGTAAATGTAATTTGTTTGCTTATGATTACATTCAGCGTAACGAATGACAATCAAACACCAATTAATAACCGTGGACAAGAACTTTATGATATATTAAAAGATCTGCTGGTTAGAGCGGTTGAAGATATGTTGTCTGTAATGGAAACTGAACATACATTAAAATTTGTTGATCCGTTTAGATCACATTCTGTGGAATTTGTGGACGAAATATTTTCACCTATTGATGAGAAAGTTGTAGAACAAGTAGAAGATAAAATCGAAACACAGGAAGGAGGTATTGTGACATTAGAATATAAAGGAAATGCTGTTGTATATTGGAAAGGTGGAAAAAGGAAATGACTTTTATGAGAAAATGTGTAGCATAAGTTCCGAAAAGTTCAATCGATTCACCAATTGTACAGGTAAAGCACATTTAAAAAAAGAAATATTTTGCTTTTGTAATAGCATTTGTTACAATAACATTTTGGAATAAAATGAGTTAATCTTTTTACGTTTTTACAGAGATGGGAAGAAGCACTGCATAAAGAGGGAACTCGAAGAGAAAAATAATTACAAATTTCAGAATACGTTTTCAATCAAGTTTGGAAAAGTGAAAATCGTGTTATTATCCACGATTTAGATATCCGAATGTGGACTGTAGAAGCAAATGAAGTAATTAAACTGGAAGAATTTAAGACATTTTGACACTGGTTATGGAGTTTCAAAAAGGCTCATAGAACAGTTTCTAGAAAAATAAACAAATTTATTACCCGTTCATACGAAATTGATTCTCCTAAATTGGACGAAATTGCCTCCTCTTTTGTTAATCGCGTACAACCTTACATTAAAAAAAATATTGACGAAAGTGGATTCGATTTAGAGTTACATTCTGGTCGTACTTTAGCAATGCAAGGATCAAAAATTGTAGAAATTGTTGTTCAATCTACTTCCGCTACGACTCATCGTTACACAATACTTCTTACAGTTTCAGCTTCGGGTAAGCTACTTTCTCCTCTCTTTCTTGTTCTAAATTCTAAAGGAACAAGGAGGTAATTTCGGGCCAAAGGTACCAGGGTCATTGTTTAAATCGTGGAATGTTTATTTGGTGGCATCAACATCTGGAAAATTAACAAAAGAATTATTCAATGAATGATTAATGAATGTATATCTACCCAATATAGGACCGAAAAGTGTCTTGTTAATAAACTCATGGTCACTGTCCAGAAATATTAAAAGAAAATGTGCTGTCAAATAAAGATTTGGAAATTTACACAATACCAAGAAAAACGACAGGATTGATACAACTTGTTGATCTTGATTGAAAAACTTTGTCACAAAATTTTCCGACCTCGTAATATTAAAAAATTATGACATTAATTTGCATTTTTGAGATAATGTTATTAAACTTCAATCGTTAGTACATAATCAGCTATCGCCACTAAAATATCACAATATGTTTTCATATGCATGGTACAAAAGTGAGTTGATTGAAGAAAAACCAAGTAATTTTGCAAACCCAGTAGATTTTGTTTTTGCTCAACAAGATTCTGTAATCCCACCACATATATTCTAGCTACGCTGTAATACGATAGAGATTAACACAAAACCTACGTGATGCATAATATGTAATCATCGTGATTTTTTAAACAAGGGTAAACAAGGGTAAACAAGGACAACAATTATTGTCCTAAGGACCGCTTTATATCAGTTATCGTTTGCAAATAACAAAATGAACACGAAACATATCATTATATTTAATAATATTTTTTGCTCCCTTAAAATAGCAAATGATAATTAAACGTTATATCACTTTAAACAACAGACCACTTTCTATTTTCATGACAAGGTTTAGAATTTTTCAATAGTTTCTAAGTTTTTTGTTTATAACTTTTTGTAATTGCTTAAACAATTTTTTGTTTCAACATAAAAAGCACTATACATTAAGATGAACAACTTCCGTTTATAAAGTTTTTGGATATCTTTAACGGTTTCGGAAAAAAAAAAATTAAAAGCGGCCGAAATTTTGAGGGCGACTTTACCCCTTTAGACTGAAAACGGACAGCAAAAAAAATTGCGTTTCGATCAGGAGAACATCCTCTACGTCAGTGTTTCCCAAACTTTCGACATCAATGTACCCCTTCTATCATTTTCGTAACACTGAGTACCCCTCGTAAAAAAAAAAAAATTGCATATACTTTAATAACAATATATATTTATTTTTTCCTTTTTTAGTACATAAACAAAATAATAATAAACGTAAAATAAAATTCATTCATTTCATTCATAAAATTCTTCCTGTCCCCCAGGAGGTACGCGTACCAGACTTTGGGAAACACTGCTCTACGTATCTACAAAGTTTCGTAATTGTTTGGATTTCTGATTTCGGGAGTGTTCCTTGTTAGTTTGCATTTCCATGAATAGTCTAATGAGTGTAATAGGTATACGATGATTTTTCAGTGTGATTCGTGGTTACTGTAAATGGTATACCTATCCGTTGCCTCTAATATTGTGAAATTTTGAAGACCACATTGTGCTAAACGATGCGCAGCTGAAAGTCCGGCCATCCCTGCACCAATGATCACCACTGTTGGTTCCGGTTTGCATGGATCCAACATGCAAGGATCCAGTTGACATGACTCGAATCTGGCCACTTTTGTACATGACGGTATTTCCTTACCACCTCCTCCTTTCTTTGACGAGTAGGTTCTAGACATATTCAACATAAACATATATCTTATGACGGTTCCCATTTTCTTCTTTTTTATATTTATTTCCTTAGAAATTTGTAGCTAATCAGACAAAGAATTTTCATTTTATGAAACTTTAAGTCACGATTAAACTCAACAAACTCGTTGAAATTGATTATTATCTAGGGTACAAATTTTGCGAATGCATTATTGATAGAAAATAACTACATAATTGATTTGAAATATGAAATATTCTGTGATTTATAAATAAACTGTACGGTAATTGTTAGGCTGTTTCGAGTATTTATTTGTAGAAGAAAAAACATGCAATGAACAGTATTAATTACATTATATTTTCATCCGTACAATTCCAATAATTATCACTGTTTAATTATAAAAATTTGTAAAACTTTTCAAAAGAATCAAGTTATTTATGAAGTTAGCGCAAAATACAATTATGATTAACGACAAACGCAAAATATTGTAAAATAACAATTTGTATCTAATTACTGAAAAATCAGGGCATAATTTAATTTAGCAATACTTCAAATTCAAATATTGATAATCAATAAAAATTTATAATTCTCTCTTTAATCACGCAATCTGTCATAAATGGTGTATGAAGTTATCAAACTTGCATTCCAACCTTACAATTTTTTTTCTATAAACACATTTCTACAGTGTTTTGTAAACAAAATGAAAATATTTGTTAGTTAATTGTAAGTTATTCCTAAAAAAAAAACACTTAGGATGTAAATTCAGGAGTATAAAATCTAAATTTGAAATTCTAACGTCAAAATGTGAATGCTAATTACCGTAATAACTTACTTTACTAAAATTGTTTGGAACCTTCGAAACGATAATCTGGACCTCGTAAGTAGCATCTCATTGGACGTAAATCTGCGAAACTAGTAAATTTGTTCATGAAGACGATAATGCTTAATCTTGATAAAAATTTACATAGATGTTATCAAGGAGGGGTTTTTTATTGGTGAACGTTGCTATGAGGAGAGCATGCCACACGCGCAAACAAACGACCATTGCCTTCCTGATGTTTCATTGTTTAACTCTCGTATGTATTGTACTTACATATAGTACATGGTCACTATTCTGGTCAAATTGACCGAAAATCAGAAGCTAATATCTAATCATCTATTAACCAAATTTTCTACTCCTAAGAAATTTACTGTTTTCTAATTAAAAGCCATTGTAGAACATATTCATTGATTAAAATATAAATTAATTTTACTTTTTACTTATACGTGGAAAAGAATGATACGATGTAATCAAAATTGGAACGGTGCACACGGGTTAAAGTCATAGCCGACTATGACAATTTCCTGTTTTGATTCCGGTGAAATTGTAGCCTTTTATTGAAATTTCGTCCATAATTTCTAGAACACTTTAGGATTATTCTACAATCTTTTGTAAATTAGGGATTTTAGATAAACTTTAGATGAACTAATTGTTTTAGTAAAATAGATCTTTCCAGTCAATGCAAAACTTGTATTCATGGAATTTGCCGCAATTTTAATATCGTGCTGAAGAATCGAACGTTTAAAATTGGAGTATCCATAATAGAATGATAGAAGATTGTATGTACGTCATTCAAAATAAATTATGGCATTCATTTCATTTGAATCAAACAAGAATATTAGGTAACAAATTAATCCTTTATTTTTAAGTTATTTTTTGAAATGCAAGATATCTGGTAATTACATATATTCAAACGTATAATATCTAATTAAATAATGAAACTTTGCTGTAATGTAGTTCTTACAAAAATATTACACACTAATTTTTTATTAATAGCTATTTATTTTGAAGGGGTGAATGCAACCCTCAAAAGGGGAGATGCATGATGTATTATAATGAATATGCTTGAATCTATTAGAAATACGGCAGTGGTGTGAGTTGATGAAATTCATGTTTTCGCACACGTTATATCTGTGAAAGTGGTTCAAATTCGGTAAAATTCATGTATATATTGTAATCCAAATGGTGTCGATGAAAAACTTAATCAATAATCAATAATCAAAAATATAAAAAATACGATAGCTTAAAGTTAACAAAACTACAACTTCAAAAACAGTGTTTCTGAATACGTAAGTTAATATATGCATATAAATGTTTGAAATATATGTATATGTATATGTAATGTTTGCGTATGCGTGCATATATCATACTGTTAATATAGAAGAAAATTAATGAAAAATAAATAGATCTAAAACAAATAGGAATATTCATATGCGCATACACCATGTATAAAAATCGTAAACAATAAAGAAGATATTCTAAAAATAATAAAACAGTAAACAATAAGAATACAAAAAATAGCAATGATGGAGAAAGATCACGAAAGAGATAGCTGGATAACCTTTTAGCGCACATATTATCTACTCACGTGTGTGTACTTATATTTAGACACTTACATGTACGCACGCAAATACGTTATACATATATATATAACGTTATACATATATAAAATACATATATACATTTTTTTCTATATGTATATATTAACTTACGGATTCAGAAATAGCATTTTTGAAATTATTGTTTCGCTAACTTCAAGCCATCGTATATTTTATGTTTGATTTTTTATTTTTTATCTATATGCCTGTACGTTTTTCCGGATTACAACATGTATAAACACCGAATTTGACCAAGACCACTTTTACAGATATAATGTGGGCCTTGACTGTGTAAAATGATTTGCAAAATGTCTATTCATTTAAACATTGTTATGTAGGAGAGGGGAGAAAAAGGCGTTTCGTCTGTCAGATTCGTCAATGGAGCTGACAACCGACGAACCCTGGCCCAAACATCTATCATACCGCAATTCGAATGCTAGGCCTGCCAGGCGACCGCTTGCGAGAGCACTGTCACTGGATCTTTCGCCGCTACCTAGCGATACCCGGCCCGAACTAAAAGGCATCTGGGGAGACGAAACCTTCTCCCCTCCTCCACTAAATGCCTACAGTTACAACATAATTTCTTTATTTTTCAAATCCTACATTAATATTCTTTTTTTAAATCTGCAATAACAAATTATGAATGAAAATATTAATCAACGAACACAATTAATACGAGCTATAAATATTTATGTCAGCAAAAATATCATTACAATGATTACGCTTAAATTAAATCACAAAGTTTCATTTTTTCCGGCAAAGAACTTTGCAATTATTTACTTTCGTCATACAACTCACATGCTACTTTAGATTCGAATAGTTATTACAGATATTTTCAATATTTTACTTTCATAAACTGAACATCCAATTTCAACTATTTTTCTCGTTAACTATAAACGAATGAACGAAGTTTTGCATTAAAATCTTATTTTCTTAAAACTAAACATCATCCTACAAAGACTGAAAGCTCTAACAGGTACTTGAAACTTTGAAATCGAGTTAGAAATTTTAGAAAATTAAATACAATTTTCCTACTTTTGCTCCATAGCGTAAAACTTATTCTACGATATTGTTTGCGTTTTTGACTCGAGATTTAAACTTTCTATCCTCGTCGCTAAATCAGCCGAAGATTTTGCGAATGATTCATGTGCTTTTTCTTCCAAACAAGGTGTCTTAGGTCCCACGATTTCTGTCGCTTGTTTTGTAATTTCATTCCAAGCAAATATAACATCTTCTTCTCGAGTTAAACGACTGCAAATTACGAATCGAACAACCAATTTTTCGCGAAAAGTTGCAGCAACCACATAAATCTTCTTTTCGGCTGTTAAACGGCTGAGAAGTTCTTTAGTTAACTGATTGTCACCCTGAAAATCATAATAAATTGATTAAAATAAAATTTAGAAAAAAAAAGAAATTACACTTTATGTGAAAGTAGAAAATTGTACATATCTATTTAATCTCATATTAATTATTCATATTCACATTAGTGTCTTACAATTATAATTTGTTGAAATATTTACGTAAATTAACATCATAGGTTAAAAAGTTCATAAAATTATATTTCATTTTATGATGAACTTCTTTTCTCTGTTATGTATACACGTATATAACAGCTGAAAGTGGCATTTTTTTAAAAACAATTTTCTTGTTACAGACTTTTAAATTATATCGCAAAACTTTTAACCACTCGGGTACGACAAACATTGGACACTTCTTGTCTTATCGACGGGAGCTGATTCAGTGAACTAAGAAACTTGATAAACAAAACCTACAGTATATGGAGTTTGGTCGATAAACCAAGAAATCATGCTTTCTGCGACCTATAGTTAAATAGGTAATATTCTTCAAATTTCTGATTATTTTAATTACTTCATTATGTATATTTTGTTCTATAATTTTTATATATGTACCTTTATTCTGAAGCAAATTAAACCCATGGATCTACCTATCACTAATTCGAACCTGCTGTCCGATTTAACATATTCTTCAAATATTTGAGCAAATTTTATGGTACGCCTTATGTGTTCCTGTAAACCGTCCACTCCGTATAGACGTAAGACAAACCAAAGTTTCAAAGAACGAAAACGTCGTCCCAACGGAATTTGCCAATTCTGAAAAATAATTTTATATTTTTTAATTTTTCATAAAAATGAACAAAATAATTTATTGAATAAGTAAATAATTACCCTATAATCTGGAGCAACTCCTTCTTTATCGTGCGCCAAATAAATCCTATCTACACTGAAGACTTCAATGAGTCTCCTAGAATCTTTAACCCTATAATTGTTTAAAATATACAGCTATATCGTTTTGAGAGTAAAGAATTTTGTTATTTGTATAAACTGCAAAAAAATACACGCACCATAGTGCAGAACAATCGAAATTCACGAGTAACCATTTGTGTGGATTAATATTGAAGGAGTCAACGTATTCAACGCCAGTCATTAAATACCGATATTCGGGACAAACGAAAGCAGCACCTACAAAAATATATATGTTTACATAACGTTAATAACTATTTTTAATTTTTTGGAAAGAAAGTAAGTTTCTCATTTCTATCTACTTGTTATTTATTTTACGCTGTATGATTTATTGAACATAGATTAATTAAAATTAATTTTTAATTTATTCAAATCATATTGCTTGGTTTTAAAAGATTTGAACGGAATTCAATATAACTCAATTTACAGAAGTTTGAAATTATATTTAAAAAGTGTACTATGTTATACTTTATGGCCTAAAAGTAACGAAATTCAAAGTGATTAATTATTAATTGTTAAACATTTCTAAACAAAAGATTGTAGTTGTTATAAATTTATTAACCTGCATATGCAGCATCGACGTGCAACCAAACATTGTACTCTTTACAAATGGGTCCCAATTCTTCAAGTTTATCAAAGGCACACGTGCCAGTGGTACCCAAAGTAGCTATAACACAGCATGGTACCAAACCTTTCTCCAAGTCCTCCTTGATCGCTTTCAATAACGTTTCACCTCGAAAAACACATTTCTCGTCGGCTGGTAAAAGTTTCATGGTAACCGAGGCTAAAATTCCTGCTTTTTCTATAGAGGAATTTGATTGATCTGTGTGAAACAAACATTGACACTTAAAATGATCAATCTTGCTGTAAAACTATTTAAGAAAGCGATTGATGATTAAACAAATTTATTTTCTGAACTTTAAGTAACATTTATCTCTGTTGATTGCTAACTGAAGTTTAGGTTACAAATTAACAAAATTTCATATTAATCTTTTCTGATAAATTTCAAAAATTGGAAGTAAAATTTAATGTATAATTAGCACATTAAAGATATATTAATTATAAAATTAAATAAGGGCATAATATGAAATAGTTACCAGACGTATATGCAACCAATTTCGACCTAATATAAGCATCATCCCAGTCTGAATGAAGATGTTTTATCCGACGTGTGGTTTGTTCTATAGCTACTAATAAACACACCAACGTAGACTCACTTGCTGATCCCTATTTAAATAAAGAAAACTACGTAATATATGTAAAAGTAATTAATACATTAAATGCTAAACAGCAATTAACCCTAAACATATGTATACAGGGTGTCTCATTTTAATCTTTATACGCGATCTCCTCGAAAAATATTCATTGTTCGAAAAAAGTGTTTAGACAAAACATACTCTATTCGAAGGGGGACATACAATGGTGGACACTGTTTGTTTCTACATGAAGGCGCCTCCGGGATTTGAAAGTGACCTTTATTTTTTTAAATGGAATGGGGTACTTTTTTATGCATCAAACGATCTAGCTAGACATTCTTTATAGAAAAGTACTGACCTATGTATGTCGAAAAGCTGGTAGTTTAGGAGATATTTCAGTTTAAATAATTCTACTACAGTGACTGATATGAAGCAGCGTATTATTGACAAATGTGGCAAAATATCAGCCGTTACATTAAATAACGTAGGCCAGTCCTTACTTCATCGATTTCAAAAATGTTGTGATGCAAATGATCATTATGTTCAACCATACTTGTAAATAAACGCTAATATCAGCACGAATTTTAGAATTATTTAAACTGAAATATCTCCTAAACTACCAGCTTTTCGACATACATAGGTCAGTACTTTTTTATAAAGAATGTCTAGCTACATCGTTTGATGCATAAAGAAGTACCCCATTCCATTTAAAAAAACAAAGGTCACCTTCAAATTTCGGAGGCACCTCCATGTAGAAATGAAACAGTGTCTACCATTGCATGTTCCCTTTCGAACAGAGCATGTTTCATTGAAACACTTTTTTCGAAAAATGAATATTTTTCGAGAAGATCGCGTGTAAAGATTAAAATGAGACACCCTGTGTATTTAAGCTAATAATTTCTAGAAATATTAATTTCTAGTAACATTTATCATAAACATATTAAACATAACAATTATTGAACTCTCATTAAAAGGTACATTAGAACATAACGAAAGAAACAGTAATATAAGAATACAAGAATACAAGAATAAATTGAGAAAACTGATTGAAGGAATGTAATATTTTTGTACAATAACATTAAAAATAATGATATAATAAACTTAATGAATTTTATATTATTAAATTGGTTAAAGAAAAGTGATTGACATAGCGGCTCGTTGGTCTAGGGGTATGATTCTCGCTTAGGGTGCGAGAGGTCCCGGGTTCAAATCCCGGACGAGCCCAAAATTGTTTTTTATTTTTACATTTTAATTATAAAATATAGAAAATGTGTTAAAAAATAGATATTAACAATTCCGCTATAAATGTTTCAATTACAAGTAAAGGATTCTTAGAAAAATATTAACACTGAAGTACACAGGGTGTTTCCTACTTTTCCGGCAAGATTGTAGAAGCATGATGAAAATAAGAAAAAAATGTTATATGAAATTTGTTTAACCCTTTGTTACGAAATTATAGGCAAATATTGAATGTAACCTGAATAGGTGCGAAACAGCAGATTTAAACCTGAATAATACGGAAGGTCGATTGTGTTTACTTTGCCTCTACTTTGCCTCAGTTGCTGAGATGCAGCAAAATCCTCAGGAAATTCAAAATGTAATACATTCCATATTACATCGATGTTAAGTTTGTATCAGTGCAGAAGGTGGTTATTTTGAAATGATGATATAAAAATTCTTAACGATCCTCATACGTTAAGAAATATCTTGTAAGTACAGGCAAAATATGCACAATTGACCTTCCGTATTATTCAGCTTTAAATCTGCTGTTCTGCACCTATTCAGGCTACATTCAATATTTGCCTATAATTTCGTAACAAAGCGTTTATAAACAAACTTCATATAACATTTTCTTCTTATTTTCACTTGTAAATCATACTCCTACAATCTTGCCGGAAAAGTAGGAAACACCCTGTATACACACACCCTAAATTAGTAAGATGAATACAAGAGAACTGTAAAGCATCCTCCTTTAAATTTTTCGAGACAGAAATCTTTTAAAAATACAAATTTGCATTTGTGGATCACAATTGATCATTTTATTAAATTGTTAAATAATTAATGTAATTTGTAAGAGATACAACGAGCAACCTCATTTTGTTGCAAAAACTTAATGCATTAAAGCCATCATGCAATCAAATGTACGATTTGTAAAATTTATTAAAAAATTATAGCATATTTCAATCTTTCCAAAAAAGATTTTTTCCTTAAGATATTTTCACCATATTGAATTAAGATGAAAATACCCTCACTCTGATGGGAAATAAATACTAATTTGTAGGTGAGTTATGTTATGGAAAGATGTTGATACATATATAGATGTGTCTGTTGCGTGCGCATGAGAACACGATTATGAAAGCATATGTATAACTGTAACACAATAATAAAGTTTAATGTTATATATAAAGACTATACAACAAGTTATAAATGGATTGTAGTTTTATATACAGAAATCAAATTTCTATTGATGATTCTTTAGATTAACAATAGTTATCTACCTGTATAACACCACCTCCTGGGCCTTCGCCACAGTTTAGAAACTCCTCCGGTAATCCTATTAATTTTCCGAGCCAGTTCATTGTAATAACTTCGAGCTCGGTGCAGGCGGGTGAAGCAAGCCATGAAAGTCCAATACAACCGATACCACTGCTCAAAATTTCACCCACAAGAGCCGGATAGGAATTTGCTGTCGGATAAAATGCATGAAAATGCGGTGAATTCCAATGTGTTACCTGTAAATAAGCACAAACCACTGTGAAAATGGCTATATGTTGTAAGATGTACTAAATTATTAATAATTAATACATAATATGAGTGGTTCACTTTTAAATTCACGCCTTTAGTTTATTATCCTACATTATTAGTATAATTCTAACGCCATTAAAAGCTTATTTACCCTTTTCTTATTAACCCTTCGATAACTTATCCCTAATAGACATCAGAACTCTAACATATTGACTGTCATATATTTGGCTCAAAAATATTTCACCTACAATTGGCTTAAAATGCATGTACTTATTTAATTAAAAATATTCGTATCAGGTACTTATTTGCAATTATAAACAAAATGAGTAACGAAATATCGAAAAAATAATACCGCGTTATTTCGAGTTTAAGCTGCAGTAGGATTTTAAAATTAGAAAATTGGAAAAAATAATAAAAATAAAAGTGATTTTATGATAGGTATTGAAAAATAAGAAAATATTTGTTTCAATGAAATAGATAGAAATACAAGGTGTTCGACAACAGATGAGAGATCTTTTAAGGGATGATTCTTGGGATCAAAATAAGATGAAAATCAAGAATTACGAAATAGCGTTTGCGGCTTTGTTTTCCAATAATTAATGTTTAAAAACTCGAGTTAAAGCGCCTAAAACCTGCAATCTGCCCAGCACCGACGACTGAACGTCGCGCGTCGCGTCGCGTCGCACAGTGGGACAAAACGGCTTTCGGCGATCAAAATTCGATTTTCGTGAATTCGAAAATTGAAAAACTAATTACATATATCGATAGAGAATGAACTGTAGTTTAACGTAGTGTAATCCGTTTTTTCATATTTGCTTCCGTTTTGCCGTGGTTCGCATTCCAAGTCAGTAGAAATTCGTCAAAACGAAACGCTGATAATATTACCCGTAACTTCAATGTACGATTCTAATGAATTTTACTCGGAAAGATAAAATTCAAATGAATTACAAAGTTTACTAGATTAGTATAGATTCTATTCAGTGCATAAAATAAGTTAAAATGTTAACTTTTTAAATAATAGGATCTGATTGAAACGAAGTACATTTAACTAAAATCACAACTTTGCGTTTGATTTAAAAAAAAATGCCACAACGTGCCACATGTTTAATTATTACTGCAGGAAAGAGTGAACCTTCCTCTATTAGAATCAGAAAAAAACGGCTGCCCCAACTTGCCACTGCTCAAAAAAATGGCGATTGAAGTAAATTACACTCATCTTGGCCGCAGCGCACGATGATGGAAAAGCAGTACCAGATACGATTATTATCCAGTTAACTGCATTCGACGTGTATATTCGTTATCCAAAACTTTATTTTGGTTCAATAAAAGTTGCCGATCCCTTCTACAGTGATTGTAATTTAACGATCGCGATAATCTTCAAACATCTACCAGCTATTCTATTAAGTACCAGTTGTGCCAATCACCATATCATAAACTGATCCACTTTTTTTATTAACCTATCGGCCATCAATTACCTTCTATAAACGTTGGCACAGCCCTTGGTTAATCAAATCAGTAGATATATTTTCGTTATGTTCTCTTAACTTCTGCCTTTTGGTCACTGCTGAACAATCCTGCAAACTTTTCACTGGTCTACCTATATTAAACGTGGATGGAACTTCATATATCGGTGTGTCACATGTTTCTTCAGTTTTTAAAATCATGCGGGTACTAAGCCACAACTGATTCTGCGCTTCGAATCTTGATACCGACCTATTAGCACCATTCCACCTTCTTTTGAAGATTCTGTAATAATGTCGGATCGGTGTCCTATTAACAATTTGCACATTGTTCGTCCTTGCAACATGCCATAACAAATGAAAACTGTTTTCACGTATGATTTGGTATAGATCATAATAAATATAAATAAATATATTATAATAACACATGTCTTGTCATTTTGTCATATTTTGACACCCTGTAGTTCAATATGATTCATATTGATACAACTTATGTACCATAATGTAGACAAAAACTTCCCAAAATTTCATTAAAATATTTCCAATAGAACCGAAGTTACAGAATTTTCATCGCCGAAAGCCGTTTTGTCCCACTGTGCGTCGTCGAGAAACAGAATAGCACGAGGTAAGTTCCTACTATTCAATGATTTTTGGTTATGACTGTACCCACCCATGCTGACCTGACGTTCAGTCGTCGGTGCTGGGCAGATTGCAGGTTTCAGGCGCTTTTTACTCGAATTTTTAAACGTTAATTACTGGAAAATAAAGCCGCAAACGCTATATCGTCATTCTTGATTTTCGTCTTATTTTGATACCTAGAATCACCTCTTAAAAAGTCTCCCACCTGTTGTCGAACACCCTGTATAACTATAATAAGCTACTTACAATTTATTGAAAATCTTCTTTAGATATATTATCACTTTCGACATCTACATTTAACATCTGATGTTAAAATATTCGGTAAATATTCGGAAGTGTAACTCCTGTCAGAATCGAGCTGATTTTTTTTTTTGTGTGGTTTCTTACAGTTAAAAAACATCATATTTAATATTATTATGGCAGCGCATCAACAAAAACAATGTCAATAAATATTTTTTTAAAGATTTTATGTACTCGTTCACTGTGCGCGGTGAAAACTCGACGAAATAGAAAATATTCGGTTGAACAGTAACATATTAAATTCGTTTGGCTGACTGGGGGGTTCGGTCCCCCAGACCCCCCTATATACTAGACTAACTAATACCAATAAATATGTTGCTTTGTAAATTGTATTTATTATTTCCTTATATTAAAAGTGGGTATTGGTATTAGTTAGTGTAGTATACAGGGGAGTCTGGGGGGCAGAACCCCCCAGTCAGCAAAACGAATTTAATATGTTACTGTTCAACTCGAGGGGATGTTTTGTTTTTTGTTTACATCTGGAATTGCTGTGGTAATATCCCAAAATTTGGACGACGTGACTACCACATGGCTGGTTATATTGCCGCACAGTTAAAGCGTACATGCCATTTTCGATGCTATTCAGCAATTTTATAATGAAGAATTGTCAAAATAGTTTGTATGTCTATTGTATTTTGAAAAAACAGAATATTTCTTTTAGAAACCTTGAAAAAAAGTTCGAAAGATCGACGAATAAAAGTCTTTAAAAAAATATTTATTGACATTGTTTTTGTTGATGCGCTGCCATAATAACATTAAATATGATGTTTTTTAACTGTAAGAAACCACACAAAAAAAAATCAACTCGATTCTGACAGGAGTTACACTTCCGAATATTTACCAAATATTCACTTAGAATTTCAACCGCACCATAATTTGACGACTTAAAAATGTGAATAAAAAGTGCGGCTTAAATTCGAAGTAATACGGTAAACCAGATTTGTTAAAAATAATAGTATTTAATGAAACTTGTTGAAAGATTGGTTCAAAAATAATTCTATACCTGACTTTCCAGTAAACCAGAAAGACAAGAACAGTAGTCCTTATGATTACATCTTTTTCATTTAAAATGCAATATGAATATGTTTCTGTAACTGTTATAAAGAAAGCATAGTAAAATAATGTACTGTCTACTGATGACAAGAAGTCTCACGGGAGGGTACGGGGGCAAAAGGGTGATACTATGCTTATATCCGCTGACCCCCTAGTTTTACACGAGCCTAATTAACAGATGTCACCGTTTCGACCAATCGTGCATCACGACCGAAAGTACGTGTGAACTAAGGTGGGGTGGGGTGCGATCAATCAATTTACGTTATTCTCATGGGACTTCTTGTGATCGGTGAATAGTGTATAACACAATTTTTTTTTTAAATGGACTTAGGTTAATCCGGCTGTCAGGTACGAAGTTAAATCTTAAAACGCATTCACATCCGGAACCAATAACCAACATATGCATCGCGTGATGTTCCACTCGTCACCATTTAATTTTATTTAACCTTTTTTTTCAACAAACAAAACAAAAAATGAAAGAATTTAATAAAATACAGACTTACCCCTGGTATAATATACTGCTCGACATCTTTAAGCACTTGCTGCCAGGTTTCCGCTTTCTGTGGCGCTTCTTTCGGCAACAATTCACTAAGATATCCAGGTTCAACATCCGGAAGAACATTCTTGTTCCTCAAGTTATCCGTATAATTAGCCACGAAATCGATGGCCGCTTTGCCAAAATCAACAAACTCTTTTGTGTCCATTACCGATCAGAATTTCCCAATAATATACTTTTTTATTTTTAATTAATCCTATGTGTTAGAACAAAACAACAATTATTAAGATATAAATAAAAAACACAAAAAGCTTTTGTGATATTTGTTATAATATCAACGTTCTATAACATGCTCGAAATTTCAACGGAAACGATCTAAGGACAAACAATCGAACCCGATCGGAACCTATGATACACGTGTCGTGTTGAGAACGGTCCCCGAAGGAGTGAGTTCGCTTCTGAACCTCGCCGGATAATGTTAAATGCCGACACATAAGACATAGAAAACTTTCTCTCGCTTTCTCCATAATTATACAAAAAACAAAATTAATCTGTCTGTGTCACGGAGGAAACGAAAAAGGTCCTATTTCGGGAAAGACTCCGTTGAAATTTCGTTTTTTTTGGGTGATTCTCTTGTAAACGCACGTTATTATGAAATTCCCTTAAAATTTAATTAGATATAAATAATAATAATATCTAAACACTGATGGGATTTAATACTGTAGAAATTTTAATCTCTGGATAGATTGAAAAATAAAACTTTATCAAAAAGTCAAATAAACTTCGTGTTGACAGCTTGTATTCAATAATTGACAGGAAAGATATATAATTTTTCCTTATTTTACATTGTTAGACTACGACGGTTAGGTCATTTGTTATATTTATCAATATACTGATATTTACATTTAATCTTAGAACGTTCTTTCATTCTATTATCCACTTAAGGTTTTTGGGTCAAAAATAATTCAAAGACCGCTCTAGGGTTAACTTCTACGATACGTACAACCACTTCCATTAATCCATGAAACCGACGATTTTATACCGATATTTGTAATATCAGTAACTTTAGTTTTATGAAATTGATTGTCAAAGTTGTTCGTCTAGATATTGAAGAATGAAATTGACGATTAATACACGTATATACGTAACTGAAAAACATATTAGGTTAAATAATTGAAAAATAATTATTGATCATATTAACCAGTTTAATTATTTCATTGAAGATTCATTAATGTTGATTATTATTTTGTTTGTTTTGTTGTATTTCATAATTCTTACTTTTCAGTTTAATCAATAATTTCAGTGCTTTTAAAAAATTATGTGTATTAATTACTATAGAAATAGTTACTTTTCAAATTTATGCCGTCAGTTTATCGCTATTAGTATAAAATAATAATAGTACTATACAAAAACTTTCTTTCCCCTTTCTTTTAATTAATCAATGAATTACCTTGAATCTCTTATATCCTCGTGATAGTCAACGTGTTAATATTCCTTGAAAATTTTTATTAATTTCACTTAGCTTTCAGTTCTACTGTTATTTAAAATTAAGTGAAAAAAGAAACAATAGAGCAATCACTGCTTGTGGATATGCAACATGTATAAAGGAAATGGTACTCTAAAAATACTAGAAGCATATCGAACTTATTTAAATATGCTTGAATATATCCATTTATGAATTATTGCTTTAGTTAACGAGCGAAAACGGTAAAAATGGTAAAAATATGATATGCAGAAAAAATGTCCTTGAACTAATCCCGGAAGAGCATTAATCAGGGCGGTAGTGCATAACGGCCTTCACTTCTTCCAAGGAAATTATCCGAAACGGGAAAAAGCATTTACAGCAAATGTAAATTTATGAAATGCATTTATTTTCCATGTTCCAATTCAATTTTCAAAACTAATCGTTGTTACCAACTCTTGATTTACTGTTCAGTATGATGGTTAATTTATAAGAAGAAATATTGCTCAAATTAGAAATACAGATATCGTAAATTTCTAAATTATTCTAATGTTACTCGCGAAAATATTGAATAATTATTTCGCGATTGAATTAAACATTAGCTATCCGATGCTTATTCCTTAAAAATAAACTTAAAATATCTTACTTTAAGAAATACAGCAAAAATTAAAGAGCAAGTATCAATTCTTTTCCGCAATAATTTTAATTTGTTGCTTAGTCTGTTATCTAATAAATTTTGATGAATAACATGAAGTTTATGAAATGGAGTGATTCACAATCATGATTACAAATTAAATATTTGTAATAATATTTGCACGTGTAAACTATTAAAAATCACATTCCTATTAATATATGCCCTAGATAACTTTTTATTATGTTCAATCAATATTCGCATAACTTAGTCACAATTGTTATACAATGTCAAGAGTAATTATACATTTCGTGGTATCTTTAACTTTTGCAATTCTAAATTGCTTTTTGTATCTAATAATATGTTATAATTATATTTAATTGTTTTAATTTTACATAAACTGGAAAATTATTTACTTTTAAATGGTACTTTGTATTTGTCATACTAGGTAAGGAGAAGATAAAAAATAGTAATAAATATCAACATTACGAATACAAAATATCGGCTGTCAAGGTATTAAGCTATTCAAAACTTTTCTTCTTTTAATTATTTTATTTTATTATTGAATTGATGGTACTGGTCACCGATAACCCCATGGCATTCAATGTATTAAATTTAACAATGGCTACCCTGCTACCTTGTATAAACAATGCAATATTAATAGCGTATGAAATTCTCTTTAACCTTTTTTTCTTTTAATTATTTGATAATATTAAACTTCTATTGTTGATCAGTGATGACAGAAATTAACGCGTTAAGTAAATAAATCTACTTACCAGAAGGGGCAATGCACTGAAAAAGATGATTTTAGAGAATTGCAATTTTTTGAATGGTCAGCTTCAATCAACGAAGAGAACGTATTCCACTGAGAATGATAGCAGAACCATCCCCTTTATATACCCTCGGCTGATTAACACTGTTTTTCACTTATTGAATGTAAAATGGCTGACATTTCTGTGCATGTTTCTTTCTCCCAGGATTTTCATTGCTGTCGTGGGCAACCTTGATCAATCATGGCAGCACGATCATTTTTACAACTTCACTAATTATTTGTTTCAATTCTCTGAAATTGTTTGTAGGAGTGAGATGTGAGAGGAAAATGCTAAACTATGGAATCCGTTTGTTGAATAACAAAAATTGACTTTACAGTGTACAAATTTAATACTAATACGTTGAACGCTGCACAGCAAAAGCAATTAAAGATCATTTTTAATAATATTAGTATTATATTATTTATACAAAAGATCGAATGGAAAGTTTAAAATGCAAACTACAATCGTATTCAAAGAAACTATGTATAATCATAGTGTGCCATACTATAATCAAACCTGTTTTTGTGCGGTCTTTTTTTATGCGATATGTTTTTATGTGACTTGTTTATTGCGATTTTTTTTTGATGCTATTTTTTTTGTCAATCACAAAAAAGAATCGCAAAAAATAATTCGTACAAAAAGATTATGCATAAAAGAAGATACATTTCATATTTCTTTTAGGGACAGTAGAGTATTTCCTTTGGGATACATCTGTGTCCGCCATGTTTTGAAAGTACCGCAATGCGTTTGAAAAATGTGGCGGCCGATGTCGATAAGGAAGATCAGTCAAGATTATTCTCACCGCCACCTTTATTGAACTATGTTTATTATTCATTTGTTATATTTAAAACAAATTGGAATTAATTTTATGAATGTTCATTCCTCCAAGAGCCTTTAAACCCAAAAGACGTGTATACTATTATATTAACAATTTCAAATATATTATTATAATTAATACGCAATTCATTCAATTTAAATGTGGGATAAACCCCCATAAAAACAGTATCGCTGGCGCCATCTTATGACGCACGAGAAAGTTAACAGTATAAGCGATTTCTTTCATTTGCAAAAATTAATGACATTATGACTATAACACGTTCGATTCTACTGAATAAAACTCAAAAATTGCTTACTTGACAAAAAGATGGAGCTTTCTATTTCATGATTTTTTCCGTGCAAGGTCAGACGTCACTAACAGTATGGATCTCAAAGCGCGATAATGTAAAATTGAAGAAAAGATATTGTATAAACATAAAGTTTATGTCTTATTTCGCAGAATGTGCAGTTATAGAATTTTAATTTAGAATGTAGATTGTAAGAAGTATAGTTATGCAAACGAAAATGCAGTTTAATTATAAAATACCGATAATTTACATTAATTTCAAGCAGAGGTCAATTAAACCATTAAAAACATTCAACGCAGAATCATATTTTTCAAGAATAGAGACAAAATATCCACTTAGTCATTTGAAATTAAAGCAAAATATGTTCACTTTTCTCATTCAATATCATCAGTCATTTTAACGTTTTGCAGCATTATTTAAAATGTGTACAAATATATAATAAATGTTTGTGAAAGATAAATTGAGTAAAATTTTCTGACCAAGCTTTATTAATATTTCAATCATATTTGACAATAATACACATGTAAATTAAAATATTTACAACGTAAACAAACAAAACCATTTCTCTATCAATAGAA
This sequence comes from Osmia lignaria lignaria, assembly GCF_051020975.1. Taxonomy (NCBI): domain Eukaryota; kingdom Metazoa; phylum Arthropoda; class Insecta; order Hymenoptera; family Megachilidae; genus Osmia; species Osmia lignaria. The sequence goes on from NC_135045.1 coordinate 12,877,262, forward strand.
CCTTCCAATTTGGAAATAAGCAGAATAACATGATACACTATATTAAAATGGTTATAACGATGAAATTCAAATAATTAATAAAAGGTTTGAAAAAATAAATCAATTTTTGGGCTCGTCCGGGATTTGAACCCGGGACCTCTCGCACCCGAAGCGAGAATCATACCCCTAGACCAACGAGCCAACTTGTCAATGTCGTTCATCTTAATGACTACCAAGCTCCTGACAAGATAAACTAAAATTAGATAATAATATATATTTATAAACATATAAAATCATCAAGTAAAATGTATTATCTAGTCATTCATCACACAATTCCTTCAAACAAGTTGTATGAGTTCAAAATTTCAATCTATTCCTACAATCTTTATTAAATAATTTTTTTTTTAATAATATTTATGAAATTAAAATGTATTATCACCTTTCTGATTAAAATTGAAGATTCAACTGTCTAAGAGGATTATTTTGCTAGATTAAAATGTGGAACCAATGTTACCGACTGAGGAAACGGATTTAGGTCGATTTCTCAATAATTTGTTCTCCACGATCAGCTTTTTAGTGAAAGGATTGTTTATTAATCTGGCTCGTTGGTCTAGGGGTATGATTCTCGCTTAGGGTGCGAGAGGTCCCGGGTTCAAATCCCGGACGAGCCCATATATTTTTGTTTAAATAATCAATTTCTCAAATTTTTTATTCCTTATGAAGGTACCAATCTCTAATGAAGGTTTGCTCTCTAATGAATACTTCACACTTTCAAATTGAAGAAAAGAAGTTTAAACGCCTAAAACTTTCAATATTTTATACTGAAACATACTGTATTGTAATACAAAACAATAGCAACAGACCTTTGCAAAACATAAACTGACACATAGTGTTTCAAATTTATTTCATAACTTGAGAAATATAAAACGTATACATGAAATAAAATTTTTCAATCGCTTGAAGTTTCTTACATTTTCAACTTAGTGGACGCATACAGTATGTATGTACTTAAAATGTTGAGGTCCGATACCAACCATCATTTTATCCCTTGAAGATGACTTCCGCTTTTAACGCGCCCTGTATTTCGCACATATAATTAGTTTTAAATACAACTATTCTTTTATATTTTTCTTATTTATATATTTCGTATCAAAGTGATGTATGTATTTCTTAATTTATTTATCATATTGAACTTGAATATTTTATGTAATTCATTTAAATCGTAACATATGAATTAAAATTAAACATTTTCCTAATGAATAAGGTCGCATTCAAAAAAATGGAAATCTGTAAAATTTTCACACAAATTGAACACAATACATTTATACAGAAGTATATTGAAAAGTCATATTTTCTTGGCCATACCACATTTTGATTGTTAGTTATGTCAGTCAATTTTGTTTTTCTAGTTTGTGGATTCTGATTTAAAATTTATTAAGATTATTACAAAAATTAAAATATTTAAATCTACTAAATGATGGAAGTTAATATAAATATTCGCACTGATTGAATTGGTAAATTGCATAGGAGCAGAACAAAAAATAACAAAGCGGAATTTTATTTAAAAAAATTTGTTTACCTCTCCACAGTGATATAACGAAGAAAATTTAACTTAAATTGCAGTTCGACTTTCTCAAACTTTCTCTTAGCCACATTAGTTCATTCTGAACTGACCTTTTTCCTAAACGCTTACCCTCATTTCCTGAGAAAGGATCCACGTGTACGTACAAATTTCTACAAACATAAGCAGATTTTTTAAACCTAACATTTCAAATAGTGCAGACTGCTCACACAACAGATATTTAAATTAGTTTTCCCAATTTTTGAAATGGAGCAAATTCCGCAACAGAAATGCATTGGAAGTAAAAGGATAATAGCATTTGAATACTTTGCATAACAATGAAACCATTTACATAACATTGGACGATAAAAAGTAATAAGAGATATGACCATGAAGGTGGTGATTGTCATGATCAACTATTTTCAGTATCTTATTACCATTTACCGGAACTATATTTTCATTTGCAATGAGAGAAAAATGTTTCTTTTGGAAATTTTTCTCTACGAAGATATAAGTTGAATCAAAAAAGTTCATTAGCATATAAACATTAGGTATTCTCTGTATTTTTTAATGTTTTTATTTAGCTAATAAATATACTCAATGATGGTTTGTGTACGAAATGAAATAAATATTTCAACTCTTTAATATTTAGTACGCTTATGTTGAGTATTGATACTAGAGTAAACATTATTAATTGAAAATTTCCCAAATTTTGTTCTATAACTAATTAAAATGAAAAATGAACCTGAGAAATATAGTTTTAAGAATAAGTATTTAGAGTTTGAAATGTATTTCCTTTCTGTATTATTACTAATTCTGGTAACGTACAGTTAATCAACTATTTTAAAACCATATCCATAATTATCCCTCTAAATCTTCGTAAAATTTATGTTGTGCTTTTTGTTCAATTCCATTTAAAAACCTGTAACTTATTGTTAGGTAATTGTTCTGATTCCAGAAAATATTATTTATACTTCCAACAATACACAAATCAATGTAAAAGTTTTTCCAAACTTGAAAATATGTAAGTACTTTCAATATAAGTGTACTGTATGTTGAAGTACCTAAATAAGAAAAAGAGATTTCACATGGGGGCGTAGCTCAGATGGTAGAGCGCTCGCTTAGCATGCGAGAGGTACCGGGATCGATACCCGGCGCCTCCAGAAATAAATTGTGAATTTAATTTTTTTACCTTTCAAATACTGATAAATAAAGATATATTGCCATGATCGTTAAATGGTTATTTTTAGGAACCTTCAATAGTTGCATAATACGTTGAACGCTGCAGTGTAAATGAATGTGTGTAGTCAGACAGTGATATTCTGCTTATAGGGGATAGAAATAGTTAATTTTCAGATTTAAAATTCCAAATTGCTGCTGTACATTATTAGATTGTCATAATGCTATCAAAAATCGATTTTTACTTTTATTTTATTAATTACTCGATTACAATTAGATTCAAATAGTTACTACGTTCAATGGGTTAAGAGGACAGTTATTTTGCGTCATTAGCTAGATGCATCTATAGAATCCTCGGCGCCAAGTACTAGAAATCAAAACATTTGTCTATCCGCTTATACATACACCTATGCATTATGAATTTATATTAATAAAAATATTTTTTATTAATTGCTTATACAGATCATTATAAATATGAAAGAAGCTCGGAATCAGCGGCGCCGTGGCTTAGTTGGTTAAAGCGCCTGTCTAGTAAACAGGAGATCGAGGGTTCGAATCCCTCCGGGGCCTTGCAACTGCAGATGTTTTTTTTGCCATTGAGACAGTTATTTTTATACTTGTGTCGTCTTAAAATCTACAAGCGATTCGTACATAAATATATAATTTTAAAACATTATGCAATGAAAGTTATGAATCTACAATGAATTAAAGGAAAAGTATAAATATTAAAATACTTCGTGGTATATACCAATTTGATAAAAATTATTGAAGAAAAAGTTATTACAATTTCTCCTCGTAAAGAAAGCAAGGAATCTGCTGTTTAAAGTTCTATAATAAATGTTTCACTAAATTTTATAATTATTATAAATTTTACCTATAAATATTAACCGTTAAATGTGAGTACCACGTTATGTTTTTTCTTAACTAAAAACGTTAAGGTTGGAATTAAAATTCCATGTAAAAATCTTTATGTTTTTCATTATATTATGACCCAACTTGCGTTGGGCACTACAAAAAATTTCTATTAAGACTCATCAATTATTCCCCTCCACGGAAATCTTTAGTAAAAGGCGAAAGATTTATACGTGATTTGAAGGGAAACCAGAGTGCTAGTTCAATCTCCAGTTCATAATATATATCCTCGTCATTCACATTTAACAGCGAGAAAGTTCGCCACCTAGTGGCCTACTTGTATATTAAATCAAACTGAGAAAATAAATATAAATTCTTTTTACACTTAACTTATTTGTTGAAATGGTGATTGTCGCTAAAAATATACATAAAAATTCTTATTCAGCAATAAATTTGTAAAAGGTGTCACATTTAATCATTATTTACTATTATATATTTTTGTAAACATTAATAACTATACAAATATTAAAACCAACATATCATATGCATCATATTGCATCAGAATGCATCATATTTTTATATATGTAGGTACATTAATCTGTAATTAATTATATTTTTTAATAATAATAATGAAAGTATTCACTAGTAATGTGAATACTAATATGTATGTCAGAGGACACTATTATGTTTTCTACTAATATATTAATATTAAATATAGTGAAATGTATAATAACAATTAAAATTTCAAATTGGTGATCTGAAATAAATGTTTTGAATTGTGTCAGACAACAGTCACTGATTTCGTAGGAATAATTCTATAGTGCGCCACCCGATGGCGACACCAACATCATTGAATTCGAGTAGAATAGTGTGGGCATTTGTATCAAGTGTTTTTTATGCATCAAAGAAGCCATTTAAATCTGTATACATCATACGCCTTATTGGATAGTACAACAAATGTTAAAGATAAGTTTTACACCTTAATTTAATTCCATTAGCAACAAAATCTATGTACTTAGAATTAAATTTTATGTTTATTAGCTCTTTTATTATTTTGCTTAAATAGTAAATATAGTATGTATATTATTTTAATATAAAATGTTAGGAAGAATAAAGTTCATACATTCTTAATGCACTTAACCTTATAGAGACGGCGTTAAATTTCTTTTGCGCCAAATTTTCTAAGATAGGACTCGGTGTTTTATTTAAATATTTGTGTTTTATTGTCACCTGGATAGAATAGAAAAGAAATGACTTCTTTTTTTTTAAGTTCAATTATGAAAAACGTAAGTACCTACAACATCTAAAAAATATACCTGCCCGCTTTGTCAAAATGAACTTGGCTCATCCTGTATTTGATAAACAAACAGTATTCAACGTAGTAATCATTCTACCGAAAAATAGAATAAATCTCGTATTAAAGCTCAGTCCATCTCAACTTAAATATTAACCCTTTCACTATGATAATTTAAATAAAAAATGTTTGCACTATATGAATATGAACATGGAATAAAATTCTTCCTACTTACCACATAGAGTTATTTCGGCAAAAATTCTGGCTTATTGAATTCATTTTACACTGCACACGTTGTTCTGTTTCATTGTGACTTATTCCATCATCTTTTCATATAATATATGATATATGTTGATATAAAAATAAGTACAGTTACTGTTAGTATACAATCACCACTTTTTCGTAATTCAATTTTTTGAATATTTTTTAACAAGAAGAGGATTCAAATTTATTAACTTACACACAAAATATAGACCTGCAGTGAATGTGAAATTTATTATTATAATTTCATGGGTTTACAGATTTAAGCAAGAATAGAGTGTTCTATCACTATACAAGAACAAACAAAAACTGCTCGTCTGGTCAGAAAGAAAATCTTTTCCGGGTGTTGCATTCCCCAAAGTCCTTGAAGGCGTTAGAATTGTTGGGTTCGACACACATGGCCCATATCATAAACAATAGTATAGGACCTACTGTCCGGTTTTTCTTAAGGTGTTTATACAAACATCGGCAAACCGTATTTGAGCATAATTTTTACATATTATCGTTAGTCTAACCTGTGAAGCAAATAATGAAAATTTATTCTAAGATACTAATTGTAAGTTGTACCATGACTTATGGACAGGGGTGTATGTATATTGCTGACGAAGTGTGGATCGGAGATGCACCTTTACATCGGCAGCAAAAGAGTTAATGCTCATCAGACCGATAAGCTCGCGTGTGTCGCGTGCTCGGAATAAACGCGTGAAAAAAGTGTGACGAACGGTATGGACATCGGCATGCGTTCGCTTCTTGCAACAGGCAGCAGGCCACGCATGCAGATGAACTTGCAGGCTACGTCGATAGCAACGGCAAGGAGGGGTTCTGTCGATTGAAAAAGGGACAGCCGATAACAGCGCGAAGGGTAGATGAAATGGGGGTTCGTTTACCCCTGGAAGAGTCACCCTGTCCTCATCGATCCTCATCCTCCGCCTTCTCTACGGGCGTCTCCTCTTTCCACCCTCTTGTTTCTCCCTCTCTCGTACCGCTACTACCATCCTTGTAGCGCCTCATTCTATTTCTACTACCACCCGCGCGATTCTATCCTCTCTCTGTCCCACAAGCCGACTCTTCGACTTCTTGCATCTCGCTCCGCGCCTCTCTCTATTCCTCTTGTCCGATACTCCCGTCAGCATCGCGAAGAAATTCACTTTCGCGAAAAAAAAGGAACCCGCGAAAAATCGATGCTGGCCGCCTATTGGTCACGTAGTCGGTGGATCGCGACCGCATTGGTGCTCGCCGACTCGCGGGCGTGGCTTAAAGATGAGCTCTCGCTATGTCATCGCTTATATTGATCCTATACTCGGGCCAGCCGGTGGAGAACGACGTGGGCACACACCGACGTTGATCCACATGCATGCCGTGTTACGCGGCCCACGTTCCATTGCGAGCTGATCCGTGCACGCGCGGCCGAGCACACGTCCATTTCCGTTTCCACGCTTATCCGCTGCCGGAACCCGCGCCACGGTGTGCCCTTAACACGTTCGCTGTGGACTCCGCCGATCCGCGTCGCCTCTGATCTTTAGCAATATGCGCGCGACGGGGATCCTCATCACATTCAATAATTAATATTATTTTTACTAATTTCATTCACCTGAAAATGCCCACAATTCTTCCTAGGCTGTCCCAAAATTGAAAGCGAATAGTGGAACCTGAATGTATCTGCACGTTGCCTCCTACGTTGCACCTGATGTACATACCTTGGACAACATAAGAGGAATTAGTCTCGTGTTATCTTTCTGCGTAGAATGAAATTTCATGTATTCGCACGAAGGAAATAAATCTAAATCTAAACACGGAATTGATCCAAAGTGATACGTGCTCACACGTGCTACGTGCACGGACAACATCAAACGCCAAGGGTCTTAAGGACCATAGGATCTACCCGTTCTCGTTAGATCATTGATGTGAAGCTATGTTGGGCACGGTTTTAGCCCTTAAGTGCTGTGTGCTGTTGGCATATAAAGAAAAATAATGAATTAAAAAGTCAGAAAGGCTATACATAGTTTGTTCAACAACATAGAAGAATTTAATTTCCTGGAACCCCATCCTGTAGGATCTCTTTGAAATAGCTGATAATCAGTCAATTATTAAGATGTTTTTTTTTGGTAGTAAGCGTTGTATACGGACAAATGTGATTGAGGTCTAAATTGACCCCTTATTTTGATTTTAAGGTATATTCGCACACGCACAGTGTGCTTGAAACAATGGCAACAGTTCGTTTCGAATTGGGTAGTATAGTATATTCAGTAACCATAACTTAAGACATTTAATTTTAGGTTAGCAAAAGGTAGATTCGATAGCTTTAAGGCTTATTTTCATATTAATAGTGTACAGAGTACTATGTCAAGTTTATAAATTGAAAGGATCAGAAAGAGAATAGGAATGTATGTTGCAGAACGTAATACATATTTGCCAAAGAGAATTCTGAGCTGTACATCTATACTTCAAAATGCGCCATTATGCGAACTCCAAACGCTGCGAAATGTGATTAAGAATCGTGAATATATTATAAGTACATGCAACCTGAAATACAGCATTGTTGGAATTGATAATGTTTAGTTGCTCGGTGCAATCACGAAAGTTATAATACATCATTTTCAAATCTCAAGTTCAATACAAAAATGAAATTAAATATTTTCTTAATTATTTTTTAACCAATTTTCGATTTATATATTAAGAACATAGTAACCTATAAGTAAAGAAATATTTTATAGGTATTAGACTTAAAATCAACAGCTATCATTTTATTTAAATTCACTATTCATTGATAATATTTGTAAAAATTAGAAGTTAAATGTTTGAAAAGAATATTCAGCAGCACAAATTCATTCTCATAAATTTTATCAAATTCAATAATTTCACAAATGTGTAGTATTATTGAAGTATCGTAGATAGATACATTATCGAAGAATTATTTTATATATATACATAGATATCAATATTGATAGCGCGGAAACAAATCACGGATAACACTTCCTGATGATAGCTGAATCTTTCATTCACTCCTGAATATCGAATCGGGGGATTTCGAGGTCGATAGTCTCGAAGAATGCATGAGGGAACCGCGTGATTAATTTATCAGCTAGAATCTCTCTCTTCATTATGAACGACACATATATTTGGGTTAATGGTGCCAGCTGGTTTGAAGCCAGAATAGTTTACGTGGTAGATGTGTGGTAAGAATCAAGTACTTACTTGTGTCTTCATACTGATCCCTTTGCATTTCATGTAATGAACGCCTTGTCCTTTAAGATGTAACAGAAATCTTGAAAACTGAAAAAGAAATAAGAGTCTTGAATAACTTTCCGATTCTGTAGTGTATATTATAATCATAATTAGAATTATTCTTGTAAAATAATTTAGATTAAAATTTGTTCTTTTTATTTTTTACATAATTGAAAAAATTTAATTGATGAATTTAAAAGATGATAGGTATGCTTATAATTTTTACAGTTTGCCGTTGAAAGAATTAAAAAATTTACCTATTTTATTTGAAAATTTACAAACTTGGGTAAAACTATAAAAAAAGGACTGTGACACCGAGTTTTCTGATTTTTAAATACGCATAGAAAGAAGTGCCCTGTGTAAAATGCACTTTGTTCAAGACCTCGGACGATTACGGTTCAAAAGTTATGAGGGAAAGAAAATCGAATATATTACTATTCAATCAAAATGAACTTTGCAACTTTTCTAAAAATTGCTACTGCATTATTCTTCTTTATTTAGATTGCCCTTATGCAAGTTTAAAGCATAACTATCGGAATATGAGACATTCAACGCAAATTTTTTCGCCTTTCTAGATCATAAGTCTACTATACCCTAACCTAATCCATTTTCAGTATGTAGGAAATTCATGAATGAATAAAGACAAAATGTTTGAGCGCGCTACCAGTAATTTTATTACTTTGCATAGGAAAAATATCAAAATCTATGATGAAAACATACTACTGTATGATAATTATCCATTTTTATACACATATTCAATTCACTGTAATGTAAGAAATACAAGTTCTCTTTTTGTTATAATTTTTGAATCGAGATTATCCCAAGACTCTGGCTTTTACTCTGGGCTCATCTCTTTACAACATTTCCAAAAATCAGCGAAATAGGCGTTGAAGCCTCTTTTTCTATAATTTTATCCTGTAGTAAATTCATTTTCCTATTTAATAAAAGAATAATTTTAAGAAAGTAACGTAACATTTCTTAAACTAAAAAACTAGTTTCTCAAGCACGGAAAGTAGCAAGAATTGTGAAAATTTATATTGAACTGAAGTAAATTGAGTTTCTTTCCGACTTTCTAGTTGTCACCGTATTTAAATACGGTGCGCAATCAATTTCAAAAGTTTTGAAGGTGAACGGAAGGGGTAGCAAAAAGCAGGGGCGTGAGTTATATCGTGACTGTTTTGATGGATTAATTCGCGAACCGAACGGAAAGCTGCAAAGACCGACTTCGGTGTTGGGTGGTTCGTTTCATTTTTCTAGTTAGCCGAGGAACTATTGAAAAACGACTCGTCGTTCTGTATGTTGATTTTTCGAATTCGACTATGTATTGTACTCCGATAATTGTACCTCAATGCTTTCTAAATATAACAAAATATTACAGGATCAAACCATTTTTTATTTATTTATTTATTGTCGTGTGAGTTGACTGCCACCAGTGATATTATCATTTATATTGGTGATTGTCTTACTTATGTCATCATAAACTTCCACTAAAATTAAAATATAAATAAATGACTGCTTATACACGATTTGTTAAATAATAGTATTTACATTACAATTTCTTCTTGCATTATTTTTCTATTATTTATTATATATTACTTAATATTCTTATTTATTCTAAAAAGGATATGATTTCTTTTACACACTTTTTATTATTCAGGCATTCCTTTATAGTTGAGGGTAGTTTAGGATGCAAAGAAGAAAAAACGTTTATTCTTGATAATTCGAAGTAGTTTAAAAAATGTTTCTGGTAAATTAGATTACCGTCAATTTGAAGGTTGAAGTTTTCCCTTCGCAATGATTGCCTGAAATCTTAATGTACGACTTTTTATTGCTCTTTTATTGTAATTTAAATAATGATGAAAAAATACAGTAGCAATAGCTAATTTTATTCATTTATTTATTAATACTGATAACATACATATATGAGGTGTCAATTCAAAGTTTGTTCATCTGATTAACTCAAATCACCGAAAACAAAAATGTAAAAAAGGAAGGAGAAGAGAAAGCAAAGTTATTGATGTCACGTTCACGCTCTTTTCACAAGTCCCTTTTGAAGAATCCCATGCTCTTATGGGGTCCTGTACACATCGATTGCGGACCATGTGCGCCTTAGTCACGGTGGCATATGGCTAAGTCATGAAGCCACTAGGTGGTCCTCAGTATATTACTCTACCTGTCGTCATCCGTTCCTTATGGGGGGTTCAACTTATGGCTATTTGTATGACAACAAAAGTTGTTTTTATACTGCCCCATGTCAGTCATTGATGACTTGCAATTACTAGAAAATATATGGTAGTTGTGGCACGTGCGAATTCATTCGTTCTTTATTCAATGACCACTATGGATACGTCAAAATTCTTGTGCTATAGTAAAAGAGACTTTCCACATTAAAATTTAGATGTCACTTTTTTCAAATTGAAAAATAAATAAAAAGTAGGTGTTTAGACCGCAAAAGATATTTCTTATTTAATACTGAAAGAATATTTAACTTATTTACAATTAATTAATAATTTAAATCTAAATAATTCAACGTTTTGTTAGATATCAGTTATTATAATTGAATAAGCAATTATTAAATCATGTCAAATGCAGTTAGAGTTATATTACATTTTATTTGGAAATAAATGTAATAATATAATAATTTTATTTCATCATATGTAGTAATATTAAGTCTAATAATTTTCTGTATCTATATTCTCATATTATATGTATAATAATATTATTCAGATAACAATCAGCTCTTCAGTTATTTTATGTTTAATCATCTTTTTAAACAAATTTTAATGTACGTACACCTATGTGTATGTTAGATGCTATTATATATCATATTACTTGTTCTGCTTATTATGTATAAAATTATATTTCTAAAATAATTAGATTTATCTATTAATTAGAATAAATTAGGATATCACCTAAAGACTGGTATCAGAGAACCTTATAATAATTGGGGGTATAGCTCAGTGGTAGAGCATTCGACTGCAGATCGAGAGGTCCCCGGTTCAAACCCGGGTGCCCCCTTACCCTTATTTTTTCATTTTTTTTATCTCTTATTCTACACATTTTATATTTTAATGTTATTTATAAGTTGGTTTGTCAATATCTGAACCAATTCTAATGAAATGACTATTTTTAAATGGAGGAAATTACTATGCTTAGACGTTCATTTAAGTCAATTTACTATCTATTATTGATTTATTTATCTTTAGTTTAAACCTATATATAGATGTAGGTAATGCTGGTTTTCTTAATGTTAAGGTCGTAATGTTGTTTTCTTATTTTTTAATACAAATACTGATAAATGGTACTTGCAATAACAAAAAGTAAATAAAACACAATTTTATTTTACATAATTGTAGCATCAAGTTTAACCTTAGAAATCCTAAGGGAAAGTTGAAAAACTTCCACAAATCTTTACACTTTTCAACCTTTTGGAATACTTAGGGTTAAAGAACTCAAAAAGATGGCTACAATATTATTTTCATTTTTTTTTAAATACAAATTTTAAAATACAAAGAAAACATCGTGTTACTATGACGCGTCGTTTTCAGAACAGAAGGTTTATCGATCAATCTTTAAGATCATGTACCTAATCACACTACATGAATGTTCCAAGCGAGAACCACCTGCTCCAGCATTAAACGTTAAATCCGTAAGCTCCACAAAATATTCGATAAAATCCGTGAAATGCCCTCTATGTTCCGGATGATCAGGCCAATTGGCTGATCGCCAAATGAAATGTATATGCGGCATAAGTTTCCCCATTTGACTCGTTTGTCATATTTACGTTCATGCACCCTCCTATATCGCCATTCATTACTGGTAACCGGTACGTGTATAGTGTTTGGTGAAAAATGAATCAAAGAAAGACGAACATAAAGTCAGCCAATTTGATTGCATAGACAAGTGAAAATTATAGGTGCATCTAATATTTTCGGAAAATATAATAGAGATTCATTCACAGTTTTTAGATCATTCTATGCTGATTATATGTATTTTAATACAATCTTGAAGAATTATGGTTGTTTTATCTTAAATTTTTGTATCATTTATTTTTAATATAAATAATTTATTTTAAAAAAATTTATCAATAAACTTTTTGATATTAGCAATTATTAACCAAAAATTAACCTTCGAATAGCTGGACCAATAGTTAGCTAGATTTTCAAATCATCTACAATCAGAGGCCGATTGCAATTTAAATTTTTACTAGGAGATTAGTGATTCTTGTAGAATATCGGACCTAATTTTAATTAATTAGGCTTCAAATCCTTATCGGCCCACCAAGAATTTTTCTGAACTCCCGATGGTTAGTCCATTATCCGCTGATTGGTGCATCGACAAAAATTAGGCACTTAAATTTCCACACGAAAGATTTTTAAATATTAGAAATAACATAAAATTCAGAAAATTAACATCTTAAACGATACGTTGAGTCAGCGAGGATTTGACTCCAATATCCAAGGGTTAATAAGCTTATTTAATCCTCGATAATGTATTGGGTACCATTGCTACCTTTACGCGATTTTGGGTAAGTCAAATGACAGATGGTACCGCGCTAATCCACCATTATCGCTGCCAATGATCGGTAGTGCGTTGAATAGAATACTTTCGATTCACTAGCTTTAGGGATTCACCCTGAAGGTAGTTTAGTATGAGCAATCGCGTGAATCACTGTAGATCGATCTAACTGGTCTAATCCAACGATTGATAGGAAGAAGTATTGATACATGTAACTTTCTTTCAGAAGGGTTAATTGTTGTATTTGTTTCATTGTTAGAATTATAACACAATAATTACCAAAAGTAAATAAAGATGCTATTAAAAGAATTTTAAACAATTTATGTTGCCTATTATGCGATATATAAGACAAAATTATAATAGTCCATTTATAATCCATTATAATGGCCCAATCAAGACAACACTTTCCTAATATTTTTTTTTTTTATTTCATTAACTAAATATAAAGAGAAATTATTCCTTTTTATGATGATTTTAAATTTAAATATTAAAAGAGAATTTTTCATTCTTACAAACTTTATTTTAAATTTTTAATTTAAAAAGCTAGTATTCATATTTATAGAACTCTTCAGAAAAAAGATTATCATAAATTATTATAAATTATTAGAATTTATTAGAAATGATTAGAAATCATTAGACATTAGTTGCGAAGTTTCCACTGTACGATTTGCTTTTATTCCCTAAACCCTAAATAATTATTTCATAGTGGTTATACTCGATGTAGGTATTAAATTCTATTGCTGCTTCTAAATTCTAAATCAAACAGAGTAAGACAATTTTTGATAACTGAATTAGTTAGATGATAAGTAATAATTAGTACAAAATTGCCAGATGTTTTTGAGTGGTATTTTTTAAATTGAAATCGAAATTTCGATAATTTTATATTTTCCTAGGCATTTATTTATAAATTCACAACCCCTATGCCGTATACGGTCGAGAAGCATGGTACAACATGGAAGACCAACGCAAACAGTGGCTTACCACGTGCGATAGGTTCAAAGAGCAGGATCCTTGCTTCAACCACTAGCAAGGCGGTAACAAAGGGTCTTCGTCCCTGAGGGGTTTCTACGTTTTGTCCTCGGAGGATTGTCAGTCTCACCCCAGGCCGATATCTAGGGGCTGAACGTTTAAATTATTCATAAACAGTCGAGTGATTTGTAGAATATAACTTACTATTACGTGCTATAACGTCCCCGGCTTCATTCGAATTCATCCCGACCAGTTAATATCTGACTCTTTGTCGCTGTCTACTTATACAGATAATAATTTCCTACATTTATGTACAAGGTGTCCATTCAATGAACATTTTTTTAAGTTAGACTTATTTATTTTAACTTTGAAAAACATATGTTTATAAATTTGAAAAATATTATCAAAAAATTATTTTATTCACTTATTGATAAAAAGGTTTTAAATTTTATTTAACAAACGCATTATACAATTCTTTTTCATTGAAATATCATTCATACTATAATGATAAGAAAAATAATTTATTGTGATAGCAATATTATTACGGCTAATATTTGAAACTTTAGAAAATTTAATTGTTAGTGATACTGTTACCGCAAATGAATTGGATTGATAAAACATCGATGCAATGATGTCTGCGTGGAAAGAATCGTTCACGACGCTAATTTAATTTTCCCTGAGTTCACGAGAGTCTCTTTGTTCAGAGGTAATCCAAGATGGAAACCAATTCAGAATTCTGCTGACCGAAGGTAACGCGAAGCAGAAAAGTTTTCTCGAAAGCCGAAAAGAAATGCACGATATAAAAGTTTGCAGACCATTGTTCCTGAATTGCTTAACATTGCAGAAACAATTGTCGTTCTATTTTATAATACATAATTTAAAATTCTTGATCGTTAGGTACCATTCGAAAACTAATCTGATAAAAATGATTATTAAAATTCTTTAGTATAGAAAAATTAATGTTAGTTTTTCCCATTAGTCATTCCCATCTAAATTATTATTTTATCAATTATTAATTTCAACCGGGACTCATTTTCACTTCTTTCAATTATTATTTATTACATTATAAATAAAAAAGTTTCTTTAATGTTACTTCGTAATGTGTAATAGGGAAAGTTGTATTTTAGAAATAACAAAATTATTTAATAAACAAATATCACGCTTATAGGAATCCATATTTCTTAAATAAATCCATTCTACTATTGAAATTCTAAATTTCTGATTATCGATTTTTAAATTTTTCTGAGTTTTGATTGCTACGTTTCCCAACATCAGTTTTAAAGGTTTAATTTCTAACCAATTTCTTAATTTTAATTCCTAAATTTAAAAATATCAATTTTTCCAGTTTAATTTCAATTTCAATTTTGAATCAAATGAGAGTTTACAAAATTGCACGCTTTAAAGAAAAACTCAAAAGCAAAGTAGTTAGTGTACATTTTTCATATTTATTTTGTGAAACAATTTCATTTGATGCTAACATTGTTTTTTCTCTTGACATGAATCGATACATCAGTGTTTATGGGTAACCCATTTTTCGCGAGGAAAAATGTATCCGAGTATATATGTGACATTCTATCAGTTAAGCCACCCCAACTTGGCTAGTGATCTAATTTAATTGACACCCTAATAGCGAGCCTGTACGGCCGTTAGAGTTTCGGGTATGGTGCTCGAGTGCTCGTGGAGAAGGATGAAAATATAAGGGTGGTTAGCTGGGCGACGCATGGGGCGAAGACAATTGAATTTCATAGGGGTTTGGCCGCTTAACCAGCTAATTGGTTTGTTCATGTTACTGCAAGTACATAACTTGTTGGCTATTCGACTGACTCGTTATTTGTCCGTACTTTTTACTTTATACAATTAAACGGTAAGTAGGGTGCGTGATTTTATAATAAACAGGAAATAGTTATCTTACCTACATAGAACAGTGTTCTCTTCAATTATCTAATTGGTATTAAGAAATATCATTTTGAAATAGCTTATCTTACTAAATATTAAATTATAAGTTTGGTAGATGTGGAATCATTAAAAATTCTAAATAAAATATGGATAAGTATAGTAATTAATATAATTAAGCTATAATTAGGAATTTTTTATTTTTTATTTTCATAAATTTTCAACATGATAAAGTTTTCATTGTTCTTTCCTTTACACTTCAAACATATTCCACCTCTAATACAAAAATTCATTTCAAGAATAAAATAAAAATTTGTTAATTCCATTCATAAATAGAACAGAATTTGATGGGATAAAAATCTTGACATGAAAATGTCACTATAAAATATTCAAACGTATTTATATTTCAATCATTAACAATTCGATAAATGAAACATACAAGTAATTATACGTAGATATCAGTAAAAAATATAAACATAAATTGTAAATTATATGAATCAAGAATTTCTGTATGTGTTCGCAGAGGAGGTAAATGAATTCCTCGCCTCTATTCCGACCAGCCAAGCCACTAAGAAGCGAAAACTGTGCCCCTTTACGGCACTTTCATGAAGTGAATATTTAACTTTACGTCTTGCGGGTTAAAAATGCTGACCCGCCGGCAGAGGTTTAAAAAGTTGGCGAAGTACCGAGATAAAAGATAACGGCTGATAAAACTTGCTCAAAGTTTCGCGCCAAACTGTACGGTACTTGCGTTAGGCACGTAGAAATTACTCCTGTTCTTCCAATTAGAAAGTTTTTCATTGTTTTTTGATAAGCAATCATCTGAATACTTCTCGTGAAATTTTCCAGACAAAATACTATTTCTGTCAAAACATTGTCATTCACCTAAGAAATAATTATCATTACCCATTGATAAAATCTAATTCATAGTGTTAATGACGGTAAGAATTATTTTTAATTATTGTTAGTTAATGTCATTTGATGTTAATTAATGTAGTTGATTAACCCTGTATGGATGAAACACCTCTAAGCTTGATATTATGCATGAGTCGTATATTATTTATCTAAATTAAGTTATTTCTTCCTAAAAGCATACACTGTAAACTTATAATCTCTCTACCTATAAACTTTATTTTGTACTAAAATCATAACAAGGATTTGCTCTTTTTCTTCTCCAACTGGTTAAGTTTTAATATGCAACTTTTAAATTAAATAAAAAATTATTTTTAGCTTAAGATTTTCTTTGCTTATCCATGTCAAGTTAAAAGCTTAAAATTATAAGGATAACTCTATGGATGTATTTATTTATAATCATTTAATTTGTATTTTACATTTCACAATGATATTGAATTAATAAAATACTGTGACATATTTAAAACATTCATATTAAAAACACGATAATACGTTTGGTCGTATTCCATTCCATCGTTTTAAAATCAAGCCAACCGGTATAATTAACAGAATTCTGTGTAACATCTGTTCCAATCCTTTTGTTACTAATTTAATTACTACAGCAGGAAACGAAATTTTACATTTTTATTATTAAGACTGGTTGATTTGGACCATTATTTATCGTAATTTGATTTTAAAGCTGTTAAAAGCGTGGGACTCTTTTTGTCCCAATAGTATTTTTTTGTAGGATAATAATGACCCATCAATAATACAATATATTTCAAGAAATTGGGTTATTAAATTTAACATTTTCACTGTTGTAGTAGAGATCAAACATTTTTAAATTTCGATTACTAAGGATACAATTATTTAATTTTTACCTAAAAATTGAAAGTATAGCGTCTCAAGTTAGTATCATTAACGTAATAAATAATTAATATAATTAACATAATACTCACGTTACCCAACATTTATTTTGTTGTATTTATTATTGATTATACACCAAATTAACCCTGAATGACTTTCCAAAGGACGCTGTGGGTTTTTGAAGCTATAAAATTCGTGTCCATGGAATTGCAGTTTATCTCACAATGCGTAGATCTCCTGCCGTACACTGAGCAAAAAATGACTTTTTTTGTTCAAAATTGTCTGGTCTTCTCAATTTTTAACGGAATCGAACTTTGCATTATCGGCTACGAATCGTCTGATGGATTAATTGGGCTATAGGTTCTTGGGGTGAAATTTTTTCAAAAATCGACTTCCTTACTCCTCTTTAAAATCTTTCTACGAGTAATTTGAGCCACCATACGTTCGATTCCGTTAAAAATTGAGAGCTCCAGACAATTTTGAACAAAAGAAGTCAGTTTTTGCCCACTATGTGCCGTCATACACTAAGGTTCAATACAAAATTTAAGACGCCGCTTACCGATTAACTGATAACCATCTAACAGTCAACGCGTTAAATGAACTTTGTTCTGCCTTATATTAAAAGAAATAGAAAAAAAAATTAATTTCCTGGAATTTTTGTTTTAGGAATCCAGGCTCCGGAGGGATTCGAACCCTCGATCTCCTGTTTACTAGACAGGCGCTTTAACCAACTAAGCCACGGCGCCGTTGAAAATCCGACGAATTTGTCCATATTTCACTTATGTGATATGCTTAATATACATAAATTAAGTTATACTTAATAATATAAATTATAATTCATTAAAAGTGTCACATTTCTATCTGATGAGATAATATAAATTGCTGGAATGAGAGTTACTTCAATTTCAACTATTTTTATTGTGCAATATTTTTCCTTATTACTATTTTATAATTTATTAATGAATAGAAAAAATGATGATAATAGAAGCAAACAGGTACATACATATATAAAAAAAATTGGTATTAGGTTGTTGGATGTCAAATAACCAATTTCGAATCAATCAATTACGATGGATCAATTTACAGTTTAATGTTGCTCACTTTTTAATTATTCCTTATATGTACTTCCGAATGGTTATGGATCTTTTGATTTGTTATTTCAGTTTTCTAGTTTGTTTCTGTTACTTTTTGAACAGAAAATTAAATATTCTCTAATGACAACAATACCAATCGAATGTTATACGTTAGTCGATTCGTTGTTTATTTAAGCTAATAAATTTTATCCCATTTACACTAAGGATATTGATAAAACGTTTGTGTAATCATTTTGGTTAAACTTTAAGCTTTAAATTGATATGACATAAGTGTTATTTTACGATACTTTTATGTCATGAAATCATGTCAGATTTTTTTGTATTTCGAGAAACTTGGTATAAATTAAATACAAAATAATAAATTAAACGTCATATACTATTTAATACAAAATAATAATTCATAAATTTTCTTTGAGCCAAATCATTTTGGTTAAATTTTTTAAATACCATATAAAACACTAACAATATTTTTATGGAAAAGTTGGGTATTCTTATTCATTCCACTTTATCTTCCGCATAAGAGAATATTAGATTAATTATCGTGGCCAGGAATAATCTTCAGTCATATTTTAATGTCTTTCAATTCATCTGACGTACAATTACATTCTTTTATTATTCATTCTTATTAAAAGTAAATCTCTTCAATATTAAATGCATCATTCTCTTTTATCTTTTAACCTACCGCACACTTCGCGTTCTTTTCATACATTCGCAATTAATGCACACACAATTTGATTATATTTTCCGTTTCTGAAATTTGATTGCTTCTTTTGTGAATACGTAACACGATTGTAAACAGTGTATCAAAAGATTCTTTACAATCATACCGAAGGTAGATTAAAGGCGTAGCTCGAGGCAAAAGCATATTCCCTTTTCAACAAGTTATCTCGCTTACTTCGTTAACAACTAATAATCTGTGAAACTGGATTGCTCCTGCTACGATCCATTAATTTCTTATTAATTAGGTCGTTAACATTGAAAACACCATTGAAGAATCTGCCGCGAGCTTTTCAGCGCGTTTAATCGAATTCCCTCTGGAGCTGGCTTCATTTGATTCAATCAATACATCTTAAATTACTTGTTTTATTCAGAAATTGACATTCACATAAATAAATTCGACAAGTCTTATTAGTTATCTATTTGAAATAAGAGGTTAAATAATTTAATTTGATCCTTATTTTGATATTAACGATAAGATATATGAGTATTTACACGTAATTTTCATAAAAGTTGTAGTTTTCTTTTTTTAAGGTAAATTTTGAAAAATACTTAAAATTTTTCAAAAACGTCTGTATCATATTGAAAATTAAATAAATTACATAAAATAGGTGACACATTGGTCAGTGGTAATCGACATTACAAATTTAATTTAATTAATCCTTAAATAGCAGAGCCTGAGTCAATCGTGACCCAAACCTGCAAAATATAGGTATACAAGAATATTAATCTAAAGTTAAATGTATAATTTTTAAATGAAAGAGTTTCATATATTGAACAAATAGTTTTTAAAGGAACAATGTAAAGAAAATGAAAATATGTGAAATACAAAGTTGTATTAAAATTGGAGCTCTCTCCATGGTCCGCCGCCCAGTTCAGAAATCAAAATACTAAAATTGTTACAACTACCATACAAATTATATGATTAATATAAAATATGAAACTGAAGCATTCTATCAAAAAATTAATTTTTTATACTTTCATTTTGTAATGTATCTGGCTAAATATTTACTAATACCTACATTCGCAGTGAAAAAAGCTCTATAGATAGTAAGCCATTATACATAATACAATTTATTTAGAATACAATTAACTTAAGTTTTTCCCTTTATATGGAAAAAAAAAAAAATATATACACATCGAATTGAGTATAAAAAGGGGTTAAAAATTCTGTATTGTTTCTTACTTATTTTGTCTATCCTCTGTATGTATTGTACTATCAGTTTTCGACAATAAACAGTTTAAATATCAAGATAGGAAAAGCTCTCAGAAGCGAAGAAAATCGAGAAATACGATGAGCAGATAGATGTATGGATAAAGAGTAGACGTGGGAGACGAGAAGACAGAGAGAAAGGGAGTATCGGGTATTCCTCGTAAATTCTCGCGAATAGCTTCAAGTAAAATATAGAGGTGGCTACGTTCCGCATATGTCATTCCTGCTCTTTCTCGCTCACTTTACGAATACTCGCGGACGATCACGTAGAGACGGATAGGTGTGCGGTTCTGTTTTAATCCAGCGCTTCTCACACCAATGTTCTGTCAGTAAAATTGATAGAAATTCAGTAAATTTAAAAAAAATTTGTAGTTCTAGTGTAGAAATGATTATCATCCCTAATTTCTATTTCGATAACATAAAATTTATTCCGCCTTATTTCTTTTTATGTAAAATTATTTGAGACTATCACACAAGGAAGACGTTTAAATAGATAAACGTTTAGATTTTTACGTATCATTTTTAACTTTAACTTTATATTATAATTTTTAATAAATAAAAATGTTGCAAAATAGCGGAGTTATTCGCTACTTTTAAAATCTATTCTATTAGAAGTCTAACCAGAGCATACGGTTTTAGGGACATGAAAATATTGACAAAACAATAAGTACAACATTTTAAAAATAAAAATATTATTTACTGAAACTGGCAGTGGTAACAATATGTTATTGACATTTACGATTTTTCTTTTATTTTACAAGATATTATCAAAACTTATTTTCTATCCTACTTTCCACTATCTTCGTCAAGAACGAAGACAATTTCGAAAGGGGCAAGTTTGAGAAACTCTGTCTTAACTTACGTAAACGACGATGCCATTTGGAGCATCGTGTCTAGGTGGGTGGAGTTGGAAAGAAAGAGAAAGGGTGAAGAGCAAATCGTGGGGACATTTCACACGCGACAGAGCACATGCTCGAGCCAGCAAGTACGAGGTACATTGGAAAGGACAGAACAAGATGTGTGCCCGATGAAAGTACATTTTCTGCTTCTATACTAGGGGGTACATAGGATATACGGAATAAAGAATTGTTCTTTTCTATTTTGCTCCTGGAGACTGTCGATGACGTTAATTTTAACATATTTCCTTGAATTCTATTGTTTCAATATCTATTACCAATAGATATGTAGAGGTTTGATATGTTTCTTAAAAAATGAAACACGATGTAAATATTGTTATTTAACATATTAAATACACTGACATAACTAGATGAAGGCCAGGGTAGGCCATATTTGGTATTTTAAAATTTCAAATTTCCAAAATTGTAAAATTTCGAAATTCTAAAGTTTTAAAAATTTAATATTTTACAATTCTAAGATTCTAAGGGTTGAAAATTCCAAGATTCCAAGATTCCAAGATTTTAATATTCTAATACTTTAACGTTCGGCATTTGTCAGACAGGTTTGCACACGGTACCAATTGCCGTGTGCTAATTACTATGGTGTTATTTGTATCAAGGCTGGTTGTTATTTGTTCAAACACGGACGAACGAACAACAGGGAACGAAGAACAAGGATTTCGTATCGGGAATAGTAAACGAAGAGCGATACAACGGCTAAATAAAACTAGCAGGACTGCGATATCAATTTCCAGAAAACCAAATAATTTTTCCCTTCGGTTTGAGGAAAATAACGGGAAATATCGTTCTTTCGGTGCGATCCTCTGGCGATGCCTGTGCCTGTCCTGGCGCATAGAGTGCAAAACGAAGGGAGAGTAACCATAGTAAGCTCGAAAAGCTCTGAACAGCTCGAAAAGCTCGAAAAACCCGAAAGAGAGTGTCACGTTTCCATGGAAACCTGGTGGGGCAACTCCGCCTCTGGACTTGCCGGTTCGATATCCTCTCGTCTGCTTCGTTGCTCCAACGTCAACGTGTTCCACATTTTTCCGAGCCAGCCTCGCCAAGTATTTTCCCTGTTGGTTCAATGGAAAAAAAAGAAAAACCGAGAGGAAGCACCGATGGCAGTGCGGCGATCTGAAAAAACCTCTTTTTTCCAACGAGACACTTCGATACTTTCAAACCGTCCGAGGATCCTCACTCCGAGGTCCGAGGATACTTTCTTCCTCATAACCCAATTTTCATCCTCTGTCAGGTTCGATTATATTAGTTTTTTAGTAAAATGAAAGGGTGGATTTAGTTCGCTGATTCAAAGTGTATTTAACGGAGAATGATTAAAAGTCGAGAAATTATTAAATATGTAACCGATTTCGAAACATCAAAAGTCTGAACGGATTTGATGACATGAAAGTATTATAATCAATTTAAATCTTAAAGTTTCCTTGAAACGAGTTCATCAGGAATTCTTCGACGTTCTTAATATAATTTGAACGATTGCCAATTATAGTAAATGATGGCCTATATTTCTAAACATCAAAAGCTTGACACAATTTGATAACATAAAAATGGCATAAAATAACACTTATGTTATATCAATTTGAAGCTTACAGTTGAAAATGTCTATATAAACCTTCGATCAATATACAGACTAGTTAATGCAGAAACAAAGATAAAAATCTCAGAAAATTTATCGGTGTCAAATTGTATGATCCTGCTAACCATTTGACATTTCTTCTTCATGAAATTCAGCATCCATTGAATTTTTCATACACTGGAGTGATTAGGGTGATTAACTCCAAAAGTGTTGTTTCGTTTTATAATTTTTGCCATGAAGCAAATTTTATGTAAAAAAATAGAGAAAATCTGATATATATGTTACATAGTTTCTGTTTTATTTCAATTTGCAGATATAATACCTACTCATCGTCAAATTTGGTAACCCCATATAGTATAACTTACTTAAAATAAAAAATCAGAAAAAGTGACTATTACTATTTTCTTTCAAACAATTGCAAAAATGTCACTGAAATGCCATTATTTGAAAGCGTATGCAAATACCTTTTGAATCCATTCTAACAGTAAGTGCAAGGATTAAGAAAATGATAAAATCCTATTATGGACAGAATGGAAGTTAGAATTAAATTAAATTAAAATCAATTCTGAATCATATGTAAGGCAAGGAGTAGTTTGTGCTCTAAAAATCGTAACCAAGAAATTTCGCGGGAATAAGTTTGAAGTGGCGCGCGCAAAACGTGGTAAAAGGTAACGTTACCGATATCTCGGCTGGACGTGACTGCGACGTCGGTCCGAGGTCGAGGAACGTAGGTTTAATTTCGTTGAGTGCATCCAACGGGTGATCCGACGGGTCGACGCTACCCTCTGGATATGTGTCTATTCAGAAACATGTGCATGTAAGTCGTCATGCGCGCGCGAGCGTGCACTAGCGATGGGCATTCAATGCACCCCCAATTTGATTTTCAAGCAAATCTGTCGTCTTAACGTCTCCAATGCTTGTTCATTGTGTACCTGACAGAAGAAAAAAAAATTTTATTCATTTTGCAACTCACTTACACCTTGTCAACTCTTAGATGGCGGAGGGTATTAGCTAAATTTGTATTTTCAAAAATTTAAGTATCTAATTTCCAAATGAAATGGTTTTACATATCAGAAATATAATGTCTAAAGAAATAGTAAAAAATTTCGAAAATTAGAGCTAAATTTAAATTCTAAAGTATATGTATCTTTAGTCAGCAAAGTACCTACTCGGCTCCATCGTACAAGGGTTAATAAGGGGAAAATGGGTTACTATGGTACGAATTAATTTTTTTTCTTCAAAGTAAGAGTGGAAAACGTTGGTTAATAAAGTGTAGAATTATTAACAAGTTGTAATAAATTTAAAACAAAATATGATTTTTTACAATAAAATTAGATAATTTAATTCTTAAACAAATTTACCTTTTCAATTTTGCACGTTTGAAATACTGCTTAAAATAAGTTGAGAAAGTCATAATAAAATATAAATATTGGCATTGTATTTGAACAGATTCAAAGAAATGTTAGTTTCGAAGAAATTGAAGTTTTCAGGGTATGAATATTTCTAGGAATTTTGCTGCAAAAGATACCGGTTCGTAAAATACAGTACGTGAAATGAATTGAGAAAAGCATATAAAAATTTCAAAATAGGTATGCTTCTTCAAACAATAAACCTGTAGCTCATTTGAGAACACTTCACGCGGTTTTATTTCTGTTCGTTGACTTTAAAGTCTGACCGAGATTTTCTTCGTTTCTTCAAGAAAAATACAAAAAAAAAATGAAGAAAAGCATCACATCCCGAAGCATTAATTCTAGAGAAAGCCGAAATGCAACATTGTGCATGATCTTTAAAATGTATGAAGTACATGAAGACTTTGAAAAAGATTCTGAGATAAAATTATCCCGTAGTATTACGGATCCATAAAACTTGTATGGTTCATTATACCTTAATCCCTTTTCTTTTGTTTTTATTCAACTTCATTAAAAATTATCAAAACTCTTCATTCATTAACACGTTGACTGTCAAGGAAATTGACACTATAAAAATGTAAGAAATAAGTAGAAGAAAGAAAATTTGGAGTATCAGTAGAATTACACTGAGACTTTAAATCAAATAATTAATGCATAATATTCTTAATATTTATTTTATTCTATTTTATATTGTATCAGCTGTGATTATTTTCTTCCCGGTAGCCAGCATATTTAAAGAAGTATGTGATATATAATTTTTATATTGTATATGTGCTTTACAATTTGTCCAGCTGGACATTTGGTAAATTTTTCCATCAATTTATAATACATAAATAGCTATACAATCTTCATTTACAATTTTTATTAATATAAATGTTAATATAAATCTTAATGTTGTCCTTCGAGTCACTAGAAGAGTTTATAATCTAGACTCATAATATACCTATCCATCATTTCAGAAAAATTACTAACATTTTCAAAAATGAATAATTTTAATTTGCTATTGAATTTGTGATTTCTATCCTATTTGAGTTTAATTTGTATTAATTTATTCTGTCTCCTGTATATCATTAAATTCTATTGTATATTAACTTCTAACTATTCTATTCTATTCTATTTATCACTCAATCCAATAAAAGTAATAAAACAATTTTTAATATAGTGTTTCTCAAGAACTTACAATTTTTTACCCCCTAATTATTAGAATATAAGAATCAAACACAAATAAGGATTACCCATATGTCTGAAATTTGTAATTTTTATTCCATTTTAATTTAATTGCTAGTAACTTATTCTACTGCTTTCCTTGCATCACCCAATTTTATTTGATATTAATTTTTAACTGTTTCCCACCTTGAATCTTTCGATTATTCCTCAAACCCATAAAATTTTTAATTGAGAGTTTCTCAAGAACCATTTTGCCTCCCCTGTACACTATTTGTTAGGATATGAAAAATAAAAATGAATCAAGAGTTACGCTTATGTTCTATAATCCAATTTTACTTTTCACGAATACTAAATCAACGTGGTGAGTATTTAAACGATTCAATTCACCTTGTTCCCATCGCTAGCATTCGCGATAGTACGTTTGGTTTACGGCGCGAGTGAATAACACATAGAAAAAGGTCCCTGTAGCAGTGATTCACCTAGGTACAATAAAAATATGTCTCGCTCTCCAGCTCTTGCCAGAATCAACCCCTGTCGACTACTGAGGGGCGAAGTGCCGGCTTAAACCACCCCCGTACACGCCCGACGCTCGAAGGGTAGGTTGGACTTGGGTCCGACCAACCCGTGGCCGCCATTATTGACCATCGGTCTTGATTAGCACGATACTGTTCTGCCTCTTTCCTTTCGCAACCTTCCGAAGTATCCGAAGCGTCGCCAAACTTTTTTTTTTTCATTTTGTTACCTTCTTCCATCTGTCATCTGTTGTTTTTTTATTTCGTTTTCCATTACAAGATGTTTGGAGATTTTCCGCTCCACCATGTGAAAAGATATCTTTTGTTCTCTGGAAGATCGAAACGAAATTCTTGTTATTTGTTTGAGATCGCTCAAAAATTCTGTTTCTTGAGTTTTAATTTAGGATGAAAATAATTGAGATCCTTTAGTAGTTTCAATGGTCTTCTTTCAAATTTTACCCTTAGATAATGCTTTGATTTATTTTAAATGAGCAATAAGATTTCTTCTTTACAATTACACTGTTATGATTACAATAGTGATTCTTATTTTAGAAAAGATATGATTTTTTGTTATTTGGTATAATATAAATTAAATGCCATCATGGTCAACGATAATTAATTTAATAAAATAATAAACTAGTGAAGGAAGAAAGAAAATTTGAAATACTACTGAAGTTATCTACACTAGCAATTGAAATTAGCAATAGATTTGAAGCAATAGATTAGAAAATTAATTTTTAATGACTTGTATTATCTATACTATTCAAAATTACCATTAAATCTTGAATATAATGCGCATGTCCGATTTAGTCTGACAATACATATCCATAACTTTTCAAAATTCTATTTTAAATTGCATAAAATATTTGTTAACAAAACTGAAACTTTCAATAAAAAATAAATAAAATTTATTAAGGAATATCCTTTATCGACGTCGCCGGCTCAAAATTTAGCTCGGCGAATTTCTCGCATTAAAATCAAGGAATGTTTTATGAATATTTGTTTAAATATTGATAGGAGACCATTAACAGTGTCGAAAAATGTTTACTTTTTTTCATAATTCAATATAAAATCTTAGAAATAAAATGACGATCACCTAGATGATTCAAGGACAAAATTACCAGTACCAGTTTCACAGTTCAGAGATGCTCAATAAAATTCATCTTTCGCATTCCCTTGAAACGCAACCTTCAGACATTCAGCAGAAAGGTGACACGACTTGTTCTACGTGTTCCATCGTTCGACTTTTCCATTCGATTCGCTCGCACGTACCGCAAATCATTCCAAAATCTTCTAGTAGGACGCGTCCGTGCCCCCTGCGCGTATCTCGCACGAGGGAGACAGATTTGCGGCGCAAGCGTGCCAACGTAGCTACCCCACCAAAGCTCTCCCCCGTTTCGGTGCGAGCTAGTCCGAGACGGTTCGGTGGTGACCATGGATGGTAGGGTGGAAACCTCTCCTCCGACAGGGCTATGCACACGGTTTCACAGAACGTTCAGAACCACCACCTCCACCTATCTATGCGTCCCTCCAAGTCCCTCCAGGTCCCTCCAACTTTCTCATCCTCGACGCTGAAGCCGGGAATCCCGCGAAGCCGACTCCATAGTGTCGCGGTACCCGCTAATCAAATCGCACATTCCGAGATCTTCGTGGCAGCGTGCATTTTTTTCCGCTCGATTCATAGATATTCATTCAAGTTTCGTCACTTTGATAGAGAGCATCTTTGAAATGTCTCAAAGTATCGTCACTTTTTTCGTATCGCGTCATGCGATGATTAACGGCGCATCGGTGATCGCGCGAGTCGCTTGACGAATCGACGAACCCGTGGACGGTGAACGAAGGAAGAACGAAATAAATTAAATGCAGAACATTACCGAAACATCATGGAAGTATGCATCGTATCGTAATCATCCGCGTTCTTCATTTACCTCGGAAAGTGGACTGATCGGTGTACCATTTACGGAGTTGGACAGCATAAAAGGAGAGGAAGATTAATTCAATCGGTAGTCCATCGACGTGGAAGATCAGTCACCGAGCGGAATTCGAAGGATTCCGAAGAAAAGTTCGGACCAGCCCGAAGGGAAGAAAGTCATTGTCAGTGGTGGATAATCATCGTCGGCTGAATGGACGGGTGCGTCGGCCGATGACGAGTTCGAGACGCGTCCTCTCCACCGATGCGAGGGGCAAGAAAGAAAAAAGAAAAGGAGAGCGTGGCAGGACGAAAATCGCGATTCAACAGCCGTGGAATTCGTCGTTTCTTACCGGTCGCGGTCCTCGCATTCGGCTCGTATCTGCCGGGACGAAAAGGAAGACCCGCGACGAACGGCAACCTCAACGTCCGAAAGTATCGCTGCTACGTGATTCATTGGGTTTTTCTCTCTATTGGCATTCGGAATTTACATCGGTCCCGGCCACGATTTCCATCGACACGCGTGTAAAAACTGCACCGCCTCCTGCTGCTGATCAAAGCCGAACGCTCGAGATAGACGCGCTGCGAACAAGATTAGAAGGATAGAACTGAGAAAGCCTTAGACTGCTATCGAGGCGATCTTCGTCTTTCTACTCGACTCATCGAAACGTGGCCGCGGCCGCGGCCGTCGCGAAAAGGCTCGTTTCGACTGCCACGTTGAGATTCGTATTAGGATCGGAACGCAAGGAGTACTCGTAAGAAAGGCATCCTCCTTAGCTTGCTGGGACCTGGATTTTACCATTTTACTCGTCTTCTCGATGTATTAGAAATACAAAGTTTTAATGTACCGATGTCGAAGAAATGTTAAACAGCATAATATCCTCCCAAGAAACTTCCATAAAGAAGTTCAGAGGGATCTTCAGTGTTTTAGATTGTTTTTATTACTTTCGTATCAGTGCTATCTCGTGTCAATTATAATGCAACCGCGGAAGCATTTCGATGCACTTTGTAATGATCAATTATGAAACTGTCTGGCGTGAATTATACAAGGTCTGAATAAAGGGTGCCAGGGCAAACGAAGATAATCTCGCTAAAAGGAGAAAAGAAAACGAGAAAGGTCGCAGACAATTTTACAAAGAAGACCGGCTTAGATTGGAGAAACATAAGCAAGGTTATGGTCGAGATAAACCGGGAGCCGTGGACAAACCGATAAGACGCGAACTGTCGCTTTGGAGTTCAGAGCACGAGAGGGACCGAACGAGTCCGTGGCTGGCCTCAGGTCCGCTCGGACCTTGCCGGAAACCGAGGTGCTCTGCTCTCTTCAGTTCCATTCCTGATCTCGACCTGTCGATTCGCGTCTCGATCCGTCTGCAAGCGCAAAAATTCAGCCCGGGAATTTCAGTGATGTCGATCATTCGACGCGGTGACGCGCGATTCCAAGTGACAGTTTTTCCTCTTTCGTGAAACAATTTAACTATCTATTGACAGGGAGCTCCGCATCGTTACGTTTTCATCGAGACGAAAATTCTTATTGAAAGAATGCAATTTTCATGAGAACGGATAAGGCGATTAACGACTCGAAACGTTCGAGTCATTGATCATCGACGTTGCGACGTAAGCACTGTCGAGTGTCCACTTTATTGCCGGTAAATAGTGGTATTTTTCTTGTTCGCGAAGTCGCAGACAGAGACTATTTACAAACATGCCATTCAGAGTCAGCTTGTAGCAGCGGCGCTCGTAAACATTCGTAAGCGTCGTTCGCTCGGCACGCTCGTGGTGATCCTAGAAACAAGAAACGTCAGTGCTTCTGTTGCGCCCGATACGCGATCGTTCGACTGACAAGCGTGCGGACTTCTCTACCCTGTGGCAGACAAAGTCATCGGAAGGTGACAAAAGTAAAGAGCCTCTCGACAATCGATCGTCATCAGCGGTTACTTCGCAACAGCGGGAACGAGATTACGACGGGAACTTTGGACGATCGATCGATAAAAAAACGGGAAAAACGATTGTTTTCTTCGACGTCGTTCAATGTGATCTGCCGAGACGCGAACGATAGGAATAAACAGGCTCGATGAAGACGGCGAAAGTGTGTGTCGGTTTCGTGTGTCTGATCAATTAAAACTGTTCAGTTAGTGATAGAAAGATTTTGTGTTCTGACGAACAGTGACCCGAGAAGTGTACGCTGAATTCAGTTTCAATTTCAAATAGTATATTGTCTCAGGCCTAGTCAACATCATCAAGAATATTAATAATTCTTCATATTTAAATTAAAACCAACTAGTTTTTTTTTTCTTCGGCGACAAGGGAACACGACTAAAGATGCATTCATAATTGAAAAGGTTCATTTTCTGCGTTGAGGAAGGAGAAAATATTAACTTGAAAAGTGTGCATTGCATTAGGTTTCAATTTCATAAGTTAGCACCATACAAAATAACAGAAATTATTCTCAACCTTAAAATCAAGACCAAATCATTTTCATCAAATGTGCAATCATAATTGAGTGAACATTAATCTTGGAATAAACTACATATATAAATAGAGAAATTTCGTGCTGCTGGAAGCATTGATGTTTCCCCATCATCTAGAATAATACCAATTATCCTCAGTCTTGGTGTCTGCAAATGTGCAATTATAATTGACGACTGATTAGAGAGACTGATTGAAAGGATCCAAGCTTAAGAACAAAAGAGACGGCCGTCGGTCGGTGTTCCCACGATTGCCTCTTCCTGGTCTTATACTGGAGCTGTACTTGCCGTACGCACCACTGCCGGGGGGTGGCGGAATCCTCCCGGCGGTGAGCAGCGGTCCTGGTTCAGGAGGGTGTCGTCCGGTACTGTTGGGTGGCGTCGATCTGTCGATGTCGGCGGCAGTGCAGCCGGTCGCGACGCTGCCGACGCTACCGAGTAGCGGTCCGCCGCCGCACAATCCGCTTCACCATACACCTGGGGGGCTACCTCTGCCACCATTGGGCTCGGCACCGGTGATGATGCCTCGGCCACCGGCGACCACCATGCCATCTTTGGGTCCTTCGTTACCGCCGTCGCATCAGGACACCGGCGACTTGGCAGAGGCTGCGCCCAACCAGGACGTCCTCTTGGCTCTCCTCGCCAGGAACAAGAACTTGGAAGGTAAGGATTCTTTCGATGTTTTTGTGAGATCTGACTGGGCTGTGACCGTTCCAGAGCGCGATTTTCTTGTACGAAGACAGTATTTCAGGGAAGATTAGGTATGTTTGGTTCTACCTTTGATGTTTTTGAAATGGAACAGTTGCGTGCAACTTACTAGGCTTTTTTAAAATTAAAGAAACGAACCACTGTCCTTATTGTTTACATCAAAGGACAGGAGGATCCACGTTAAGTTCTTTAATGTTCTCTCTAAACCTTTAACTTTCTTACTTAAGAAGAGCCTCCGTTGCACCGCAATGTACCTATACGTAAGTCTATCACGGATGATGCATTCCAAGCATAAAATATACAAAATTTATAGCAGTTGAGAATGTTATTATTATACATTGTTTTGAAAATATTTATGATTGAAGCAATAGCTAAAGGATTAACCTCAATCCTTTGTATACGAAGAATTTACATATGTATATGTGTTTAATAAACACTGTGCTGTTCTGTAAATAAATGAACAAAGGCTGTAAGCTTAAAACAACAAAATTGTTCATTAATTTAGCTTAAATAAAAGGTCTTTCTGTACAGAGCGTTGAGCTGAAACATTATTTGTTACCTACTTGAAGAATTAAGATGATGAATTAACATTTATGATATGTATTTATGTAAGATTTCAATGAAATAATAATATTTTGTAATTAATTTTAAAGATGAAGAATTTATATTTTATTTAGTTAGTTTTCTTGAATGCTGTATTTGGTTGAGGAATAGTATTATTAGTTATTAAAGCACGATATACATTTTAATTAGAAGGATTATTTTCAGAATGTTTATTCTGATGTTGAATTGATAGTAAAATTTGAAAATTGCAACATCACTTTTAACGTTATATGCCTTTAATGAAACTAATAAAAAAAAACGTGGTTCTGTTTCTTTTTTTTTGAAAGATGAATGCTATTTATTTATAGCAATCTGTCACGAACCATGCTATCATATTCTTTAAAATTTTGTAAACTTTTTTCAATTCAAAGTTAAAGAACAATTATCGTTCTACATTGAGCTGCGTAAAATTTGTTTGGATTTCTTTAAAACGAAGTACATGATGCAATTCGTTACAAGAAGTAGTGTTACTGACACCACGATTGCATTATCTGTATGAAGAAAATTATAAATCTTACCAGATTCACTCTCAAGGTAATGAGTCCAAAGTGCATCAACTTACTCGAAAACATATAATTCGATTTATTTTTAGTTCTCTCCTAAGCCCCTAAAAATATTTAAACAACATATATAAATTATATAGTGTAATAGTTTTTTTTTAATTTTGATCACATCAATAATTAACAAAATTAAGGGTACTCACAGTTCTCTTAGAAATCGTCAAAAGTAAAAAATCACGCTCCATAATTCTATTTCACAAGATTTACTTGTTATCGCATTAGGCAGATTGCAAAAGAACAATTCTATTTGCATCTGTAATCGGAATCACTTTCCTGATTCCAATTAATTACAATCGATCATTAAAATCATAGAATTAATTATTCAATCGGCGATCAAATTTAGCTGCGAATAATCGATTTTACATAAAATGAGACGGTCATCGAGAGACATATACTGGAATCATTTATTTATGTGTTTTATATACGAATGATAAAATGCAATTGCGCAGAAAAGCTGAGGATTGATGATTTGAAACTGGTTACAAATTTCATTATTTCATTGGTTGGTTTTTAATGGACCATGGATAATACTTTACCGCAATAATTTTTTTTCTTATTTTGAAAATTAATGAAGGTAATAAAAGGCAATTAAAAATAGTATCACTATTTACTATTAGATGAAAAATATAGAAATTATCGTTTCCAGTAGTTGCAAATAACATTACGATGGTTATTGCAAAAATTGCGTGGAGTGAAATTTCACCCATCAGCATTGATCCTTAAAGGGTTAAAATTAATCATATTTTTTTCACACGTTGGCTGACGTGAGTAGTGTTTCAAATTTAATGTAATCAAATAATAAAATTAATAAAACAGTAGGGAATAAAAATTTTCGGATACCCGCAATTTTGGCACCTCAATACCTACCGACTCCAGACCTAAACTCAATTCGAGACTGGAAACTCAAATCGGGAGTCAACGCTGCATTCGGGGCATCATTTTTCATACTTACTCTAAATTTTTAATTTTGAAAGCATTTTCATACGTTATCGTGTATAATCGAATGTAATTGAGTTCCGGGTTCCAAATTGATATTCGCGTTTTCAAATGAGGTGTACTCAAACTTTATGTACTAAAGAAAATTCCCGACCCGAATTTTCAGGTACCTGCAAAACCTAGGGATATAATGCAGGATTATACTAATAATAATTAAATAAGAAACTCAAAGCTTTAATTTAAAATGTAATTATTCATACCTTATATAATTAAATTTTTAATATATTAATCTGTTGAAATTACTGAGTAATTAATAAAACAATTAATAATTCTAAAAGGGAAAATCAGACCGTTTATTTTTCGAAAATTACCTTTATAAATTTTTATAAGATCATCTTCAGATAAGAAATGAGCAACTTTAGCCTAAATAATGAAGTCGCTGTCACGAGTTCTTCTAATATCGGGTCAGGTTAACATTTTTGTGCCACAGTACGCGAACAGTGGGGACTTTTCGATAAGAGGATGTCGATCCGAATGATTGATAAGATTAACTGTTCACATCGAGAACGCACGATTTTGTCACATTTCGGCTATCTACACCGATTCGTATCAATTTTGAAATATCCGGTTTCTTGTTCATCGATAGAAGTCACGATTCACAACCTTTCGAACACACCTGATCGATATTCGTCGATACGCATTCTAAAGTACTGATTTTGTCACTTGAATCGCATAGTACGATTAATAAATCCAGAAAAGTTAAAGTATAGGTACTTTCACGCGGTTCAAAAGTCATACATATTATAATGTTCCAGCGTTATCAGTGATATGTTATATTATCATTACCAACATAAGATTAAGTCAAACTAAGAATCAATTCATAATTTACTATTGATCTATTTAATTGGACGATTAACAGAAATAAATTCACTATTTATTACGCGCGTAAGATTTAATCTACCATTAAGTGGAGTACATTACGACGGTGATAGTCTTGTATCGTACTAGTAAATGTTATCAATTGATAGAGGCTATTCGTAAATATTGGATTGGAGTGATGCGTACAATTAAGATTTCCGATTTGTTTGTTTGTTTAGAATTAAAGTTTATTCATACACGTGGTAATAAGAAAAACTGTGATTGATACAATAAGAAGATATTATTAGTTGCATCATAATCTAATTTGGATTATTATCAATATTCTTAATGCGATACAGTTGTGAAATTTGTATAAAAATGATGGAAATTTTTTCTCTTACTGAATTATAAATTATTTTCAAACACAGAATAATATATTTTTGTGATACTTTTTATAAAGAGAAAATTTCATATGATATTTTGTAAGTGATTTTTTAATTATTCTTAAGAAAAAGATAACATCAAGTTCTTTTTAAAATTTATAAGCAGTTCAATTTTATTAAAAACACACACTGTAGAGAATGAATAAGCATCAGAGATAAAAATACCGTGCCAGTTCTAAAAAAGAAATTTTCGTGCAATAGAAAATAATTTTTACGAATTAAGATGAATTAAGATTGATTTTCACTACTTGCAGTTTCATCGTCGATTCATCATGGAATATTTTTTATCATGTTATCAAAATTCCATGTGTAATCTCTTGAATTTGGAGATGTACCTCTTCTATTCAAGTAATGGTCGTTTCTAATCGCGAAAAATTGCGTTGTATATATTGTCGACAGCAATTATGATCATCTTATACTAAAAATTGTGATTAGGATGAATTGAACAAAAAATTAAGTTTTATTTTATTATTGTAAAACTTTTCATAATTGTAGGAAATCATAGAATGCAATACTGAAATTTTATTTTAATAAAAAGGTTGAGGTATAGTTGTAATATAAAGATTCCCTTTGTCTTTGTTTCTTCATTTCTTTTATACTTTCCTCGCAAAGCAAGTTATCGCATGAGTTATTTATACGGTCGATTTCGGTGAGTAGAACAAGGTCGAAGATTTCTTCAATTATGAATACCCTTATCCAGAGATTTCTCGGTTCCATTCGCTACGGCTACGAGGTTTCAATTTCCGACTACTAAATATTTTTTAACGGCTCCATTCAGGTGCATGACAAATGAGTTACGAGCTCTAGAAACCTATTCCTTCCTATTCTAAAAGTCCTTGCGTTCTCTCTAGGAAGGGTATTTCTTTTTACCTATTTTTAGAACAAAACATCTTCGCTTTAAAATTTTCCTTTCATAATGAAAGTTTGTTTAAAAATTAATCCCA
Organism: Osmia lignaria lignaria; assembly: GCF_051020975.1. NCBI lineage: Eukaryota > Metazoa > Arthropoda > Insecta > Hymenoptera > Megachilidae > Osmia > Osmia lignaria. Next base: position 12,912,776 of record NC_135045.1, read on the forward strand.
ACATGAACATTGAAAATACAATTAAAATGGTAAAACTTTTCTATTATTACATTGTTTTATACCGTTAGTAGGTATCTGTTATAATAAAATATTATTTTTTTATTTGTTTACTTGTAATGCTACCTTTTATATTATTTATGTTGGTTGCAATATTACTATAACCTTTTGCCTTTACTGTCTGATCTTTCATATTTCTAAAACTCTGAATTATATTTTCATATAATTCTCTTAATTTTCCTTTATTTTAGTGTTTGTTGAGAAAAAAAAAGCATTCGTATGGATATGATTTCAAAGTTACATTCTAATGTGATCCTAATCCCGCATTCATCTCATCTGAAACTTTTTTTTTAGAAAAAAATACGAAATCAGCAATAGTTTCTTTATTTGTTGAAAGTGTTAATTCTCGGACAGCGGACCATGGAGACGGCCACAATATTAATTTAATTTTTTATTTTATATTATTTTCATTTTCTAAATTTTATATTGTTCCTTTAAAAATTATGTTTCCGATATATAAAATTCTTTCATTTAAAAATTATACATTCATCTTTAGGTTAACATCCTTGTTTATATTTTGTATGTTTGGGTGTCGATTAACCCAGATTCCGTCGTTTAAGAATTAACGCGTTTAAGTATTTAATGGATCCTCATCCTTTTCGAACGAAAGTTCAAACTAAACAGCTAACAAAAATTGTTCGAACGTTCTTCGATAACGAAGAATAGAGGACGAAATTGTAGCTAGTTCGCGGGTCCGCGTGAAGGTTTTGTTAAAAGGGCGCGGTGAGAGTGGTGGATATTTTAATAAGGTAAGTGCTGCAAGACCGGTTGCTATGCCATTGGGGCGGTTTAATCATGTAATGTGTTCGGAGGCTCGGCCACCCCACAATCAATACGGTATTGCTTCGGGCACGATAGCGAATGTGCTTAAATCTAAACCTAAATCTAAACTTAGGCCCAAACAGACCGGTCTAAACTGCATGCCTCTGTTAGCCTTTTCTACTGGTACTGCCAGTCGATTGAGCGTTTCCTACCTAGTAACACGTGGCTATTAAGTTCTGTCGTATCGCAAGGTGGATTTCAATATTGTAGAAAATTAGTTGATGACATAAAAGTATCATAAAATAGTACTTATGGCACATCAATTTCAAACTTGAGATTTGAAGAAAATTACTATATAAATGATTTGTTAATGTTGTTAATATAGAATGACTGATCGTCAAGCACAGCAAGCAGTAATTAGTTTTAAAGTGTATAAAGTCTGACACGATTTCATGACATAAAATTGTTACAAAATAACACTTATAATACAGTGGTACCTCGATATACGACCTTAATGCGTTCCTGATGTTTGGACTTATACCGAATAGGACGTATACCAAACGAACCTTTCCCATAAGAAGTAATGTAAAAATGAATAATCCGTTCTGATGTAAAAAAAACTCCTATTGATATTATATCTACATTAATGGGGTTGTAAAATAATTTAAACACTGTTTATGTCATGAGCAGCGTTTAAACGATTTCCTAGAAGTTTATAAAAAATATTCACTAGTTTATTTAACATAATTAATTTGTAAAAGATAAATGTAACCCAATGATAGATTCTAAATTAGCAAATCAAATGAAATAAATTTTATTGCTTCCTGTTTTGCACCCTTACTTGTATGATCAGTCAGTTAATAATACATCAACTCCGAATATAATTGATTATTAATTTAATTATTTAAAAATAACGTAAAATTCACAGAAAAAATTTATGTCGTATACCGAGTAAAATTAGTCACATCCAAACAGGACGTATTCCAAAGCAGACGTATACCGAGGTACCACTGTATACAATGTATTAATGAAAGTTAAGGGTCTGAAGAAAATTACAGTACAAACGTTTTACTAATGTTCTTTATGCAAAATGATCGATTGTCAATTACAATAAACAATGACTAATTTTGGAAAATATGAAGTTCAACATGATTTTTCGTAATATGAAATAGCTGATTGCTAATTACTATAAAAAATAAGCGACTCCGAAACATAGAAAGTGAATTGATTGATCGATCATTTCTTCTATTAGAGAACTAGCCACTTTATGTAAAGAATTTTCAGCCAATTTAAGCTTCATATTGATATTATTATAAGTGCTATTTTGCAATACTGTTATGTCATCAAATCTCTAACTTTTGATTTTCCAAATCGGCTATTTAATTTGCCACAACCTAACGATTTGATGACTTCATCGTTACAATGAGAAAATATTTCCCAGAATAACTTAAAACCAATCATTGGCCATGAACTGAAATGATCAAACACGACATGATAACAAAACACACGTTGATAACTCAGAAGAAAATGGGGCCAAGTGAAATTTCGGAACAGACAGACAAGTAAAGAGTCGCGGTTTAATAAAGCGTAGAAAGCTCCAATGAGGATGTCAAGCATCCCTCGCGTAAATGGTAACCATAGGAAACGGTGGCTCATGGCGAATGGGAGTCGGATGGTGACGGGGGTGGAAAGAAAATGGCGGCTGGTTAGAGGGCGCGTGGTATTCACGCGCGGGGGTGGAAGTGCCGGGGCGGGAAAATGAGGATGAAGGTTCGCATCTTTGTTGCGGACAGCGACGGATCGGCTTTGTCGTTTTCAAAGGACCAAACCTTGAGATTCTTGTCGAGTTTTGTGCGTCTGTAGCGCGCGTTGGGAACGTACTTTTCCGGCTTAAGGTAGCCTAAGCCGGTGATTGGAAGAGCTTATCGTATTAAAGAGATGAAAAAGGCATTCTTTCTAGAGGGGTTTTTCTTGCTGTTTGGTAATTTCATGTTGATTAGATTGTTTAAATTAATAAAATTTGAGTTTTTTTATATACTACATATAAGAATATAAAACATATAAGTATATGCTGTAGGACAATGTTATAATTAATTGATAATTTTAAAACATTTTAATAAATGTTGTTGACGATGTTACTGGCATGAGATTATTAGTATTGAAAATAGGATAATAAGTCATATTAATGGTAAAACAATAATCTTGTAATGATCCGCCTATAAAATAAAATAAAATAAAATTTTCGGTGTTATATTAGTCAACAATCTTGCCTGTTCTTGCACTAGGAGACTTGTTATTTTTCTATTGAAATATGATTTAGAAATCTGAGAAATTCAATTGAAATGAAGTACCAAGTTTTAATATCATGTTGAAAGAAAGAAAATATTGATAATCGAGATTAAAAATTGAAGCATAGAATGATTAGAAACGGTAAAATTGATTAATTCTGATTATTAGCATTTCGTTAAATAATTTATATTTTCATCTCAGAAATCTTAGAAGTAAGAGATAGTTACGTGATTTAGGATTGGAATTAAAAGCAGTATAAAGAATTGAAAAAAAAGTATCAGTTTTGATGTTTCAATGAATGGTAAAAATGGTAAAAAGTTTTGGCATAAATAGATCCTAGCTAGTCAAATTTATATTAAACAAAAGATCATAACGTGTTTTGTAAAAAATTGTAATATATGTTAAGTTGATAATGAATGATTAAAAATAATAGTAAACATGGACATACTGTCAAGAAGATGAGAATGGTAGTTTCATCAAAGATCGATTAGAGAACCAGTACGCACTAAATATTCTGAAGTAATAAAAAAGCTGGCCGGTCTTTTTTCTTCCGTACAAAAGAGCAGGAACGTTTTCCCACCTACATTTCTCTTGGTGAAATGTTCGCGGACCGCCGAGATGGGAATTGCTTTCCAAGTCGAAAGTTTCTGCGGTGACGGTGGTTTTTCCTATTTCTCTTTTTATGGCATCGCCGCATCTCCACTACCCACGCCGGAAACCCCGTTGGAACGAACCCCAACGACCCTTCCGGCTTTCGTTTCCTTCGTGTTCTTCGTTTTCTCGCTACGACTTTGCCCCGAGCAACCACTACGCGTGATACATCGGGCTTGTAACGTCGTTAAATAACAGTTATCGACCAGCAATGACCAGTTTCTGTCTTTATGAGAGAAAATTATTAGCCGCCCACGTATCGATACCCTCTCGATGTGTCATTTTTTATGACCAGCACAGACGAAACTCAGCTTTCAACGATATAATTGTTTTGGGGATGCGTTCTGGCCTCAGGACTTAGGAAAAATTAAAGAAAAAAATATTTCAAACTATTTTATGAAAACATTAACGTAAGTAAGTGTTGAAGAGTTCAAATAAAATGGTATTTTAAATAGAAATGAAATTTTGACAAATAAAGTCATTATTTCAGGGATGTTTGCGACTCTACAAGTTCTATGGATATTAAGTAGAGCTGAATAAAATTTAGAGAAAAAATATTCCAAATGTTAAATGTTACAAAATGGTCAAATAAAATTATTTTATTTGTCGAAATTTCATTTCCTGTTATTTAAGCTGTGTAACATCTAATAATTTAAATATGTATTTCAAATATTTCTTGACAATAAAAGTAAATTGATAAAAAGAACGGTATATCTATATTATAACTCAAGAAACTATAATATTTGTCAAAGAAAATTTACGTTTTATTTATGTATCATTTATATATATATTAACCCTTGAACAGTGGAGCATAGGTTAATCGAGAGCTAAACTTACAAAACTCGTACAAGGATACCAACCTAAAGTTAAATGTATGATTTTTAGACGAAACGGTTTCATATATTGGAATAATCATTTTTAAAGGAACAGGAGAGTGTAAAATTTAGAAAATGAAATTAATATGAAATCTAAAATTAAATCAAAATTGTGACACTTCATGATCTGTCGTCCCAGGGTTAAACAATGCGTCACTTAAGATTTCCATCACTAACAATAAGCTACTGCTTTGTAGACACAAAATTAATTAAGCAAAACTAAATATACTTCAATCTCTTATAAAAAATTAACTTTTCCTTCCATTAAGTTTGAAGAATAAAAATAGCTCGAATGCTTATAATTTCAATATTTTTCAAACTCTTATTATCTTTTATTCCTAAAAAGGAAATCAGAAGTTATTTCGAGGGGATCTGATTCACTTTGTCGACAATTACATAAAACAAAAAACCAAAAACCAAAAAAATAATAAAACGAAACAAAAAAAAGATTATAAAAACCAAAAAACAACATAATTGTCGACAAAATGATCGTGTCGACAAAGTGAACGGTTCCGATTCAGAGGACTCAGAATTTCTTTGCACCTCGGATAAAATTCACGACTACGATACTGTTATTCATAACCACGATACGACTAGAGCGTAAAAAAGTTGGAAAATAGCACGTCGCGAAGTCGTTTTCCTCCTGTTGTGAAAATTAATGCGAGGATAAAACGCGACGAGGACACGGAGAAAAGCAAACGGCGTGTAAAGCAGCATCTGGGAAAGGAACTGTTCCTGGGAGTCCTTTGGGCACGCGTCGAGCCTTGGCATCAAGTTACCACGTCTCACCCTGTGGGTCATTACGCTATTACCAGTTTTTTCCATTCTCTTGTAAGCGATCGAAGACAGCCCATTTCCGGGCTGACGTTTCAAATTTGAAGTTTGATCGATAGTTTCTTTTTTATGACAGTTTCTTTTGTTTTTTCTTCTTTTTTTTCATCTTTGGATATACTCGTGGGATCATGGTAGACGTTATTCTTATATAAATTGATAATACTCTAGACTGTTTTTTTTTAGTGAAAACATTATGTTATTATTATAATTATGTTAAAATGTTTTGTTTGAATTAGTTTTTATACATGCAAATCATGTTTTTGACACATGCTTATCAAGTTGCAAAAAAGAGTATATTTATTCAATACTCATATTTTTCAAATAATTATTTCAATAATTAGATAATTATTCAACAGTTTATATTTACAGGATTTTCAAGTTACAAAATAAAGTACATTTTTTAGATATTTAAAAAATTGCAGTCTTTAGAAGTTATTAATCTATTTTAATGATCAGAAATTTTAAATAGGTAAAAAAATAAAGATTTTTAACAGATAGAAGTAAAATTATTTTATTTGGTATTTGTCTGAGTAGCGACCGTCTTAAAATTATTAGGTTCCTGGAATTAATGGCAATGGTAAATCAATAATAATTAAATGAACTAAAATTATATCACGAACGGAATGGAATGTATCATTTAACATTTTACTTATAGAGCAACTATTAAGATTTTCGAAATTATAGTGTATCCAATTTGATTGATTTGGATTATAAATAAAATATTGGTAATCAAATGTTCGTTAATTGATTTTCTATCAAGAACTGTTAGCATTCAATTTGTAACCTATGAATGTTTAAGATATAGTACTATTGATATAGCATTTCTGAAATAAAAGCACATTAAATACAATTACACGTGTCTGTATAAATACGCCCCACTAAATAATCATATTTCATTGTTGTTGAAGTAAAAATATTATTTATCTGGTATAAAAAGATACACGAACTTTTAAAAACTGTGCTTGCATTTTTATTAAGTAATATAAGTCATGGTACTTTTATGTACAATAATCACAGTGAATACACGTAGGGCTCGTCTTACAATTAGCGTACTTGTCACTATGAGCGAAATTTTCTTCGCCCCCTCCCGCTCGCTCAATAATAATATATGCACATAAAAATGTTCTACCTCGAAGTTGATGCATTTTTTATTACACGTTTTTATAAATGGTATTTAAGGCGCCGAGGATGTTTACTGCCCTGACCGGTAATCCTATTTCACCCTTCCCTAAAGCTGGTGCTGAATACATATATGTTTTAAATGATGAAGTTTCCTCAATAGGTAACATGCTGCGACATAAGTCGACCTCCTTTTCAGAAGCTTCTACGCAAGTTACCACATTGACTAACACCGAGATAACACTATTATACTTCAGTATGTCACCGACACGTGAGTCGAGCTACTGTCTGAAGAGGAATGTCTTCGATAAGATTAAATATTTCGTTCGTCACTATTAGAATGTCAATATTTGATTAAGAGTTATATATAAAGTATATAAAAAGAAGTTCTTATCAAAATTAACCCTGTCATGATCTAAATCCCTAATTCTTCAATTATTTACTATAATTATCCTATTTAAAGACTTCATTTAACATTTGTGATGCAGCTATTATAAAAATAAGGGTAAGGGTTGAAAAAAATGCAGCAAAATGAAATAGTTCCATAATTTAATATCTCATTAATATCATAATTTAAAATAAGTTTTCTACAAAAGAATTGGTGATATTTTGATTGCTTTAGTTTCAAACATTAATTTCAATTCATAATTAATCACGGGAACTGAATTCGGTCTTCATTAATTAAATAGAAATTCAGCAAAATTGACTTTATCTAATTACGTACGTAATTTTATAATTTTTCTTCACTAGATTAACTTCTCATGAAGATTTATTATATGATTGTAACATATGATTCAGTAAAATATCTCCAGTTATTACTTTACGAATAATTACTTGCCTGACACCATTTACTATTTCAAATGCCAAACTTAAATGTTAGATTTAATATTATTTGCAAATGTAATTTACATAAATGTACGAAAAGTATTTTTCAAATGTTGATTGCAGGCTTACAATTAGATTATGGCTTGTAATTTCAACCGATTACAATTTTCTCAGGTCATCTAATAAACCAACCTTTTTAGCTTCTTCAAGTTCGAACTTTTAAAGAGTGTGTAAATATTTTTTTTTTATCCATTGTACATGCGACTACGCTGGTGGCAAATGCGTTAATCCAGTAAAGCATCAAAGTTGCCAACAATACTTTGAAAAACGATTCGATTACAGTCCTCGACAAACAAGGAGACCGCACGAGCAATGGGCAACAGCTAAACACCGTGTAATCCGAAACGTTACACCGAAAATTCGAGGGGGTTGGAGTTGGTTTATGCGCGTATGTACGTGGGAACCCATGACCCGGGGGTTGTTTTTCTTGTAGGCGGTGCTGGTGGATTTTTTCGGGGTTTGCGGTTAGGTTTTTCGATGAAGAACAACCGGCTCGTGTGGATGTTATGCCCGTTTTTCCGGCGCCACGTGACTACTCGATGAGGTTTGGTCCACGCAATCACGTGTGTCCCTTTTGTGGCCACGCGTTACCCATTGTTGCCTGAGTTTACACGATCGAAGATTAAGTGGCTCTTGATGGGAACTAAACACCGTTTAAATCGCGCACTTAGAAAACTTATGTTTATATAGAATTAATAACGATGGCTTGTTACTGCGAAAAACATGAGGTACAATACATTTTGAAACCGTATGTTAACGAATTATACTGAATATAGAGTTCATTTTTTGCAACCTTGCGTTGAGATCCATTCTATTCAGTTGTTGCATATTAAAAAGTTGCATTATTAATTGAAAATCCTTTTCAAGTTCATTCAACAATTATTTTGCCAATACAAGGTATTGCAGGCATAAATTTATAAAATATTTATAAAATAATAATGTAAAAAAATAAACTTAAAATTAATACATAAATTAATAATTTTTAAACTTTCTAAAATTCAAGCTCATCATCATACATCAAACGGATGTATAGTATCATTAAGAATTATTATTCATGTTGAATTTGGTATTCTGGTAGATTTCAAAATATAAAAAGTCAAACACAATTTAATGATATGCAAGTACCTCAGAATGACACTTGTGATATGTTAGTTTGGAGTTTAAGTTTTGATGATTATGATTATATACCCCTGGTGAACAGGACCCCTACTGATACCATACTTCCCACTGAAGTGAATTTTTCCCGTGAAAAATCTCCAAATTTGTTAGCGCAATATTTCGAAAACAAACGAAAATCAAGTGTATACATGCAAGCTTAATGAATTCGACTTCAAAAACACTATCAAATGATCGAAAGAAAAATATGTATATAGTTCCATTTAAAAAACCAAACTTTGCCATTATATTTTTGAAAATAACAATGCAAAAAAAAATTCGTCTACGTCAAAATGTTGCCCCAGCTTAGCATGCAATGACCACCAAAGCAATTTCCTGTATCTTTAATAGTTTAGGAAATAATTGAGTGTTTCCACTTACGCGAGACACACTGTATAAGAGTTTCATAAATATTCTTAACACAAAATGATTAATTGTCACTTAAAACTAATTTTATAATCATACTATAGATTGATGTTTGATAACGTAATAGAGATTGGGTTTGACTATTTTATATTCTATGTCATTAAATGATACTTAATAAGACAATAGAATATGCAAAGGATAAATACAAAATTGGTCAATTGTAGCCCTCACTGCTAATGAAATTCTTAATTATTTATTCTTAATCTAATGAGAAATTTATAAACATTACATATAATAAATATAAAAAATGTATGTATAGATATTACAAAATAATTTAATTTTTAGTAACAAACAATACTTAAAACGAAATATCATAAAAAATGAGTTATTTCATTTAAAGAAATTATGAATCATAGTATGGTAAAAGTAAACTAATTTACTTTCAACGAAAAATTCAGAAAGTAGAAGATTATTATTTATTCTAAATCTTTCGAAATGCTAATTGTTATATAAATTACGAATATTTTCATTCAGTCTATGTTTCTGCATGCATTCTGTACATAAATTTAATAACAAAAATGTTTATCTAATTTCAATTTAATTTAACGTGCAAAATTATGTGAGTGAATATTTTCCACACAATTTTCGCGCTTTTTTTTTTTCTTTGTAAAGTATACATGGCAATTTCAGTGTTTACGCGCGAACAGTTTAATTCACATGGGTGACGAATCAGAATATTGCACAGGTAGGTGAACGAGTATACTCGTTTGCAGGTAAATTATTTATCATTTCTACCGCGAGAAAAGTACTATCGAGTTTAAGCACGACTGACACGATATCCCATAAAAACCTTACTATCCTTGGTAAGATAAAACGTCAGCATTGTCTACATATTTTTGAAACAAAATCACGTATAAGTCGGTAAAGAATTCGAATTAACCGAACTTTCTGTTGTAGTTTATGCAAATACAATAAAATATTTCATAACAGCTTTCTAATTTTATTTATTTGAATTTTATTTTTTATTTCAATAATTTCTTTTGATATTCGTTCTTTTATTTTCATTTCTTTTTATATGATTTATTTTAATAGTTTTAATCGGTTTGTTCTTTTCCTTTTGTTTTAGAACGGAAGATCAAAACACCAAGCTGTTTTCCGATCAAGGAAGAACGTGAGTCCTTTTTAATTTGATATTCATTTGTTTTTGTTTGTTTGCTTCTGTTTCTTCTTTCTCCCTTAGTTTTTATTTGTATCATTTAATTAAAATTATTCTTCATATCAGTTCATGCGACATTTATAAATAGGCGTGGAAGTGCGACTACTTTAATACATTTAGGTACTTATCCTATTTTATATCAATTTTAAACACTTCATGCAGATGTGTAAATAATAGCATTTACAGTAAGTTTTTGGCAAAAAGCTAACATATAGTTGGCTTTTAATGTGTTTCAAAGTTTAGTTAATAGTTTCTTTCAATGGAATACACACCTCAGTGAATTTAAATGAATTTGTGTGCAAGGTAAGGAGATAAAATAACACAAATTACAATATATGTATAGTATATTCTATGGTACACTATATTCTACATACTTTATTTACAGTATGCATACATATACACTCGTGATCAAATCAGACTTCCCTAGAAAAAATGGTGATATCCCGGGTAGCCGTCCAATCCCTTTCCCTAGGAATGGTCGGAGAAAATGACGTTGTCCACTCACCACTTGCTTATAAGTGTTTACACGGGAAAATTTGAATGAATATTTACTTTATTACTCATATTTCTTAGTTTATATAGTAAATTTTATAATAATTAATAATTAAAAATTATATTATTTTTTTTTCTATATTGCTTTTAACATTGGTATTGAAATTAAAATTCTAAAAATTCCTGCTTCCACTGTATCGCTATTATCCCTAGAGAAGCCTGATTTCATCGCGAGTATACCTATAAGCAAGTGTTATGCTAATTTCATTTTGGTAAGCCACTGAATCAACTATCTAACAGTAAAGGTATATAACATTTTATTTTTTTGGTAAACCTCTTCTTTAGGAGACCCCACTCCAATGACTTTGACATATATTATAAGGGACACCTCCCTGAGTAATTTTTCCTTATAACTTAACCGTCGGTCGTTGCTTATTAAAACGTTATTAGCAACGAAAAATTGAAAAATGTACCGTTATTTTTCTAAAAATCTAAATTTTCTCCGCATAAAGTGCTGCCATGTTAATTAAATATTCTAGTACTGAAACCGACAAATAGGAATTCAGAATTCAGGCATTGGAAGGTTAAATGATAATTGTATGTCTAATTTAGTAAAATTGTATCTGAGACACATTTAAAGAAGTTTATATTTCTCGGTCCTTTTACTTTCCATCTAATGCTCAAAGCTCTGTCATTCTTTCAAAATATTCAACTGTACATAGGTAAATCTCAAAATTCGATCAAAAACCACCGCTCCAATGTATCATTATCAAAAGCAAAGATCCGTTTCAAGTACTGACCCTTATTTTTCCAAGTGGCTATCGGCAGTTGATTCTACAGAGGGGTAGAAAGCACGAAACATTAAGTAGAAGACCATCTACTCTACCCCATATGTTGTCGAGAACGTACTATCAGTCATGCCAGTTGGTCGTTCGTTGTATTGTACAATGGCATTGTTATGTGCGATTAGGAGTTACTTTTCCAGTTGTTTATCATCGAGCTGGCTTATCCTTGAAACTTTCAAAGTCGAGTGGTGTAACTTACGCCGAAAATGCGGGCGCCTCTTGTTGGCCCCTAGCTGCGACCCTTTCAACATTTTTAAGACCATCAAAGACAGTTTAATCGGTGATCTCGTGTAGCGAGTGACATGGTGGTTTTTTAAGCTAACATTTTTATTTATCTACATAGTGTGCTTATGATAGAATATAAACTTACTTAAATACACTTAGGAAGCAATTGATTGATTCTATAGCGGAATTAATTTAATGATAAAAATATTATAATTACCATATTAAATGTGATGGATGGTATGAATTTAATTAAGTCAAATAATTGAAAAGCGAAGGAAAAAAGGGAAATTACATTAACACATCATGGTAGTCACCAGTGATCGGTGCCCCAAGTTTTAAATAATTGAATAATTAATCAAAGTAAAGAGATTTTGAATAGTGTCAGTGTTATATTTGTAATGCAAGGTACCAATCGAGAAGCTTAAATTTGAATATTAACCGATTGTATCCTTATATTAACTACAATAAACTAATAACTACAGTTTTAATATTTCTGACTACATATATCTATTTTCATTGTGGTGGTCAACATTAAGAATTCAATGTAACAAACTTTACGTGTATAGATATTAGCAGAAGAAATTTTGTAATTGGAGAATAATTCCATAGAGAATAAATCGAACAAACAAATACGTATTCTACCATTGCATGGAAACAAATTACAATAACGGTCAATGACTCCAACACGAAATTGAACAAAAGTCATCTGCATGGAGTCGGACAACAAAGAGTGAAACACAAAGAGTCGTAAGTCGCAACAAGGAGAAAAGGGTAGTAACACCTACAAGTTACGAGATGATCTTATACAGCAGAATTAAAACGCGTGTACAGCACGCGTACACATTCATCGACGCACATGGTGCCAGAAGCGACGGGGCACCAGTTGTTCTGGCACGCTCCTGACACGTGCAACTCACGTGGCGACTCGAATGAGTGGATTGTTCATTCCAACGTTTTGTGAGCCACTTTTGCGCCAACCTGAAAGAACATCGGTTTTGCTGCAACAGGACACGATAATAGGAAATAATTGATAAAATACGAAACAATTACGGTACGCTTGACATATAAATAAAAAAGGCTTAAATATGAGATTGCTGCATAATGAATAACGAATTGCGAAATAGTGAAAATCTGACACTATTTTATGACACAACAGTGTCGTAAAATGACACTTACGGCACGTCAATTTGAAAACTGAGCTTTAACGAAAATGAACACAAATATTTTAGTAGCATTCCTATCAAACACTGACTAGTTCTTCTACGAAGAACGGTAAAATTACTTTTTAAATTATCTCTTAATATAAACGATATTAGAGTGTCTTAAATATCGGGACAAAAATCATGAATTTGAAAACCTTAGATTATTTCATAAATTGTCAACTATTTCTGTCTTTTGACATTGCACTCGAATGCCTTTGCATGCAGAATATTCAAAAAAAATTGATCTGTCGTGAGTAAAAAAAAAACACATAATTTCATTTAAAAAGGAAAATTTGTTTGCCTAGATACTGTTATATTGACTTGAATAGACATATTACATCATTTTCCATACACTTTTTGTTGATTAATACCAAGGACATTTTTCTTGATCCTACATCGTAGAAGAGTTACGAGTCAGTAGAAGTATCACACATGAAATCAATAACGCCCAGCGGCGTCCACAACTCCATTAAGATAATTGTATTGTCGCTTTATTTCTCCTTCCATTTGTCCATCTATCTTTTCGACTGTCTGTTTAACTGGAGTTTCTTCGTGGATACGACTGGGTAAAAATGGCCTTAGAAGTTAAAAATTGTCTGCTAAAAAAAGAGTCAATTTGTACGACCCTACTGCCTATTTAGGATGATTGTATTATATAATTTAATAGCGGAAGAATTTTCATTGAACTTGGTTTTCTCTTTTGAGGGAATTCTGTAGTTGGTTTCATATTACCTGAAAATAATTTAAAAGGTTTTATATAGTTTCTTAAGGCTTTGCATTTATATTTATTTTCAAGCTTAAAACAGAAAAATTAGTGGTTTATTATTTGTTTCTTGTTCGATATGGAATGAAAAGAGATACTTCAATAAATGTCGGAAAATTTACATATATCTTTAGATGAACAATACAAAGAGGTATTCTGCAATAAGATAGAAATTTTGAGAAAATGCTCATAGGAACACCATAAGAAGTAATAAGTGAATTATTTACCAAGTTTTAGTAGTAATAAATGATTGATTTGTTTACGAATTGAATGGTGATTATTACAAATAAAGGGATTAAAGATGTTCCATCCTGAAAGGGTTAACAAGCCATCCACAATTTAAAATGAAAATTTGAATTAGTTCTAAAATTCACATTTCCTATCAGTCAAAAAGTACTCATGATATAAGCTCAAACCGGTCTGTCGATCACTTGGGCGGAAAAAGGAAACGCCCATGGCTTTACCACCGAGTGAATGGTCCGCAGAAGAGGCGTTAAATGCGACAAAACCATGACATCCGGTGGACACGGGTCGACACGTGACCCGTTCAATGCTGTTAAGCCAAGTACTCGATGAGGATGGCCAAAATGCTATTCTAAGCGTCGTTCAACACTTAAGACCCTTTATCCTCAGCTTTTTCTTCAATTTGTTACAATACCGTTTAATTTCTATGTTTGACAACTGTAATTATTATGCTGTGTCATCAAAGTATGATACCATTCATAAGGATTCAAATTAATTGATATCTACAATATTACAACGCTGTGAGAAATACAAATGTAACCCTTCACAGCTTTAGATCCTTGATCACATAAATAAAAGATATTACTTTTATTGTAAAAATTTGTAAACATTTGATATAACGATCAATTACATTTACATATTATGTAGTAGAGACTTTGATAAGTATTTTAGAATTTTTTTAAATTTATTGATATATTAAAACTATCCAATAGTGTAATAAATACTTTGCCTATAAAAAGTTAATTATTTGTTTAAAATAAATGACACTGTATTAATGAATAGAATAATACTTTAATTCAATTTTTAAAGAAAACATTATTACACAAAAATAAAAGTAATGGACGATTTTTACAATTTAAGATTTCACTTTTTCATTATCTGAAGTTTAAACATAACATCAAAATTGTTAATAAATTTCTAACTAAAATGCAGTTTAAAAAGAGAAGCAAATGTATACCAGTTTGTGTACAAATGATTGCCTGCAACCAAGAGTATTTACGATAAAACAGATCTTTACGGACAATTACATGATGGAAGCATGGGAACTGGGCTACGGGACATCCCGATTCACCCATAAATCCACCTGCAATTTGCAATGCATGCCATGGATAGCCAGAAAGCATACCACTGGAAACACTCGCATTCGTTGCCATCTGTATGTAGGTGTGGCGTGGCAAGTATTGTCATGCTAAACTATTTTTGTCCACAATAGTCATCGACAAAACCGCGAATCGATGACCGTGATGGATCGTCGCTCTTCTACCGTGGTTGGGATAGTTTGCTCTGAAACTAGGTAATTCTATTTGTAAAATTGTTGTCTATTTGGTCGAATTATCTAACCTTTTGTCCTGTAGATTAATTTATTAATTAACTTTTGATTAATTTCTTGATTTGACGATTTTAAAAATTTTATTTATCCCATGACTACATCTTTTAACAAATATCATAATTATTAAAATATAAAAAGTTTCATCAAATGTGATAACATAAAGGTACCAACAAATGGTAATTATACCACCCTAATTTGTATAAATTTACATCTAACGATAAGTAAGGAATAGTTATTTTGTTTTTTATATAGATTAATTTATTTATGACATACTAGGTGTCATTTAATTGATATCCACTGCAATTAAAATGAAAATGTAGAATCATAATTTTTGACATAACGCCCTTTTTTAACAACCTAACTTATTTAAACCTTCACTTTATTTTCAATCTTTGCTTCTATTTTAATGCAATATTCCAAAATTTGTAAATAGAATAACAAATAAGCTTGAAATGTATAAAATTCTTAGAATGATTTTATTATATAACTACACTTAGAATATTAGCAAAAATATATATATATATAAGTAAGTAAGTCTTTAGGATAGTAATAAAATGAACCATATTTGTGTATTATAAGAAAAATGAAAAATGGATCCTTAATCGATTACGCTTATTGAACGCAGGGGAAGCGATAGCACGCAGTAATCCATCTTGTCTCTAACGTACCAAACAAAAGGAACTAAAGAAACGAAAATCATGAGCGCCATCTGCAAGGCTTATCTTTAAATTTACTTAAATCTAACAAAAATGAAATTGAAATTCATATTATATTGTTGTTTTAAGAGTCCTTGGTAATGGAACTTCAAATATGAAAGCATCCTTTTGCTGTGATTTTAATGAACTTTTGTTTATATTGCTTACCATACCAAGAAATTAAAATGGTCAGCACCACTCTAGTCGGATGTATTTAAAATTTTATCCAACAATGGGTATCCATCCCACAATTGAAAGTAGGTTTTCTATAGCCAGCAGGGGAAAAAGCAACTAAGCACGAATTTGGTTTCTATTCATGTACGCACGAAGCCCTGCGAGCTTTTCATTTTTTTTCTCGAACAGAATTTCTTGAGCTTCCGGTCATTGTTGCGTTAATAATAATCCAAAGCGGATTATTCGTGTGCTCGCTGAACGATACGACTGCCTACTGTCGATTGAATTGAAACGACGTTTCGATGACAATTGAATAAATGAAAATAAATTGTCTTTGAAAAGGTAAAATAGTGTATTATCGATCAAGAATAAAACAACCTATGCTTTCAAATATTTAACATACATACAATATAAAATTGAAAGTTTCATTTTAAGAAGCATAAGACTTTTGATTAATTTTCATTTTTGTGAAGGATTTAATTTGCTTTATATCAAATTATCAAGTGGATTTATTTTTATAAACACGTACGTAGAAAATAGAAATTTTAAGGAACAATCAAGGGAAGAATCGCAAGGAAAGTGAATTTTAAGAGTTCTTTTTGGCTTCTGGAAGGTATTATCACTTTTTATAATTTTCATTATTTCATGCTTTACATAATTCCACTATTTTTCGATTTGTTCCCCTTTGATTCTATATGACTGTATTATTATTATTATAATAATTACAGAGTAAAATTCGAAGTGTTGAAAAGTACCCAAAGTAGGTTTCAAGCGTTCACAATTAACAGAAAATGTAGAATCTGTTATTTATCATTCACAAAACATCTACTGTGACCATTATTCAATCCAAACTTAAAAAGCAAATGATAATCTTTACTCAGATAATGAGAAAAATTTGGAGGAAGAAAAAAACGTATAAAAACAATTATTTTTATTTTCCAAGGAAGAAAGTACCTTAAGAAATTTCTGAAACAGTTAAACAAGAAGGAATTATTCTCGTTGACAAGTCGAAAGTCAACGCATCGCGTAGAAATCAGTGAAAGAAGAAAAACATATCGTCCCCTAATAGCCCTCATTGACGAGAGCACCGGAGACAAGCTAAGGGGGTGGATTCTCCTGTTTTCATTTCAATTTCTACCCCTTGATAGCTGGGTCTCTTTTCGAGGCCAGATGGCGAACGCTCGTACTCTCTTCGTCCCCTATCCTCTTCTCTCTATCTACTTCCTCTTTGAGCGCGTATAACGCGATCGTGTTCGTGAAGCGATGGTAGGTGGAGAGATCGAAATGATTGAACATGTCAATGTTTGGTTTGGCTTATACCAGCGTGCCTGTAACGTGGTTAACGAATCGGTTTACTTTCCTAGGGTTTAGCTCGCTTTTCCTCGCTCTATTCGTCTCAGGACACGCTTCGAGTGGCTGAGAGAATTTTCACTGAAAACTGAATTATAGTTATCGATACGGTGATTAAAGTTCAAGAAGATAATTTCGTTAATGAGCATTTTTATAGATTATTTAAACACATTAAGTGTACAAATCAATTAGTGCCTTCCTAATTAGTATTTTAGATTTGAATATTTTATCACCCCCTTTATGATAATTTCAGGTAATTATCGATATCTCGTCAAACCCATCGATTTTGCTCGTTTTTTACTGTATCGTTGGGATGATGATTCTGATAATCGCCGCTCGGCTTTAGTTTTCAAGATATTTGCAACAGAAAGTTGCTACTATACAGTAAATTCTGCGTATAGCTACACGTCCATGGCAGTGTGTGCGTCAGTATGGGATGGCTGATTTCTATAAACACAGCATGGTACCTGTCAAGTAGTATACATAACGGGTGGAACTTAAAAATACAATATTAATTTAACCTAACCTAACCGAACCTAATCTAATATAAAATTAAATTAGTGAATTAGATTAGGTTAAATTAGGTCAGATTAATATTCCGGCCGCCATGAAGCGGCCGGCCACGCAACTCAAAATTCAAAATCATTGAAATCAATCAAGTTCGATTTTTTATTTAATTCACTCGTTATACTTCTTAAGTTTCGGCCGCCGTAATCTGCTTGCACACACCGCAACGGACGTATAGATATACGCAGAATTCATTGGTATAGTAGCAACTTTCGTTTGCAAATATTTCGAAAACTAAGGCCGAGCGGCGGTTATATATATATATGCTCAGAATCATTATCTTAACAACATGTTAAAAAATGAGCGAAATCGGTGGGGTTGACGAGATATCGATAATTATCATATTATTTTCTTCCTAGATAGGAGGAAATATTAATTTCTGCCTGCTGACTAATAAATATGGCTTGGCTTACAAAATATTTTCCATTTATTTATTCATGCCTTCATTTCAAATAACTTAAACTTATAACTTAAAATTATAATTTATACTAATACACTATTTATTTAAAATTTTTAAATTTAATATATATTCCACCCCATATCCTATACTCACCCCTTTTCTTTATGTCTAATTTTTGTAACCATTCTGTTCATTCCTTCCACTACCTGTAACCTGTTTGAAATATCTCATCCCGTACAACAAAAAGTGCGTAAAAAGTGGAGTTGCCTCCGTATTGCTGCAAACCCCTCAATTCAATTATCAGCCCTGTGGCCACAAGCGTCGATAGGCTGCGGGGAAGTTGAAGTGTTTAAATTTAGACGAATGAAATAATAAGATCAAACGGTAAATATGCTCGATGAAAGGCACCGCGTGCAAACAAAACTTTTGAGACGAGGGTGTGCTTTGACCGCGTTGCTTCTGAAAATACATATCGCGATTCTCCCGGGATACTCGGTGCTTCATATCGATTGTCGGCCCTGCGCACCAACCGCGAAGAGTTTTAGTAAACAGCTATGCGACACGCGAATTAATGTTGGGACAGTTAATTATAATAAATATCGATAAACTCATTGATTTTTTTAGAGCTTTTGAGTATGCCAACGGACATCATTCAAATTCACAAGAATAGACTGCATTTTTAAACTCTTCTATTTTTTAACATCTTTCTTAAATGTCATTGAACCAGTCTTAGTAATTTGAACAAGAATTAAATAAGAAAGTATTTAAAGTAATTTAAAGATGTTTATTAATAGGACAATTTAATAAATATTCTGAAAAAGTCAAAATGTAAATTTATCATCAAAACAGAAATTGCAATTTTAATATCATATTTGTTCGAAGAGACTCGTTTTTCAAGTAAAATTATGGATACTATTAATAAATTGAGGAATTGAATTTTGGAAACATTACACATTTATACTTATCCTTAATAATTGTTATCGCAAAATGCCGTAATGAATTAATACCGTAATGCTTAATCATTCTTATTAGCATTAAGTGTTTTCATTATTTTGTTTAACCCCTGTACATTGTACATACATACATACATACATACACGGAAAACAAATAATATATTTTTGGATATTGTTGTATCCCCCTTTGTATATGCTGGAATTTTTAGAAGCGATGTATGACGAAGCATTTCACTTTATTATTGTAGGTATAGTAATGTTCACACATGCGTATTTTGAGGGGTACATTTTTTGTTTCTGTAGCTGAATAATATGTTGATTTCCCCTTTTTTTGATGAAAGTCGAAGTCTCCGTAGGGGTAAATTTACAGTTTGTATAGAAAATAATGGTACAAAGAAATGTGTATTATATTATAGATTTAAAAAAATATTAATTTGTAAAATTGTTATGAGAGAGAATTAGAAGTTATAATTCCTATTTTTCTGATTTTCTTTTTAATATTTACATTTGAATAAAATTACCTAAATTTCTTTTGCAAACTACTGTGAATTTCATTAATTCTTCTGTTAGAATAAAAATAAAGAAAAATTGTTTTATAGTAGCATAACAATTTATTGTATAGATAATAGCATAGTCAAATGCAAGAATTATAGAAGTAGAAATTTGACGTATAAAAACAGGACACGAGTGGGTACGTCATCGTTACTTAAAATTTTTACGTTTAAAATAACGTTTACTTTGTCAGCTGCACTCTTTCGTTCACTTAAATGAACATGCTCCAGATACGGAATTCCATCTTCTTAAGTTATAATGCATTTCTTATTCTACTTTCCTCGAAGGGAACATCAATGTAAAGAAGAAAGGAAGCGTGAAGTGCATATTCAAAGAATAGATCACTCTGATATGATCAAAGAAAAATGGATCAAAGAAAGTTGAACAAGTAGAGCACAAAAGATGCAACAAATGTGTGTATCACATTTTTACATCAATAGATTTCTTACAAATGGTTTTTTATCAGCACTGTTTTACTGATAAATCATTTTCTTCGCTATTGTTTATTTTACTTCTTTTAATGTATTATTTTTACACTTTATAGAAAATAATTTTTAACGGGAACAAAAGTTTCATTTATAACATGAATATGGACTTTGATTTTACGATATGATAGCAAAAAAAAGTATTTTATCAGTTGTTTATTAAAATTGGTACATTTGAACGCCATAAAGGGTTAAAATATTGTTATTATTATTATTAATAATCACTTAATAGTGATCCATATTATTCAATTTTATTACATTAAACTTAAATTTTATTGACATAATTTAATTATAGATAAATCATTCATGATCAAAGATATATTAATTGATTTTCATTCAATAAGTAATTTGATATCAAAATTACCAGTCGATATTAAAAAGTCTATTAATAGAGGTCTTAATGCGGTATCAACACGTTTTGTACATACTAAAACTCGATCAAGAGGTCTTCTAGTCATGAGGATTTTCTAGTCAACGAGATGTTAATATGTTTAACATGTACCGATATTGAAGATTTTGCAAAAATTATATCACAACTCTTAATGGTAAAAACATCACAAGTATATTAACTAGCTATACTTTTACTGCTATATTGTGCCTAAAAGTATATTTCTTCCCTAAATTAAAATTGGATCTTTGGTAAACACCTTGTTTTCTGCCAATCATACCGTGGAAAACAAATGTGTAATTCCGTCAGCTAAGTTCTACTGCTCTCCTTAGTTAAAATATTATATTTATGATTTCTTCTTACTTTTCAAAACATTTGAAAAATGCTTCGAAACATTAGTTAAAACACTGAAGCTGAGGAGGACAGTCAAAAGGCAGAAAACAACAGTGTCGTATATTCTCAGAAAACGATCGTCTAAAAGAAAATCACAGGAGAAGATTTCGTCGAGTAGAAGCCAAGACGGAGTTGAAAGTCATCCTGTTAATTACAGGGATCGTTCTAACAAATCATCACGGGCCGACCGCAAACCCCATAATTGCAGGCCTTATGGTTTCACCCGTGGCACGAGCGCTTCCGCAGCTGACCATCGAGTACTACGAAGTCTATAACGGGAACGCAATATCCCGGAACACCCGTGGACTATGGAAGCCATAATGTAGAGCAGCGCCCACCGTCCATGAACGGAGTGATTCACCGAAATGCGCGACAGATGCACGATTTCGAAGATAGCTGGTGGATATAACATTTAACGTTCGGAAGTAGCCCGATAACTTCTGGAAGCCTGCACGTGGTTCGCCTTTGTTTTTATACCAACCCTTAGCTTGCTTCATCCTTCCATAAGGTTCCAGGATGAATGGATCCTTACCTGACATAATTACGAAAAATTCTGAATTTTTTGCATTTAATTATTGAAACATTTGGCATTGATCAAAAAATGAGAAATTATATTTTGAATAATTTACAAATTTACATAGGTGAAAATTATTATATCTGCATTATTACAGTACCTGACTATCAAATTAGGGCCCCATGTAAAAATGTTTTAATTATAATATTCATTTGTAAATGGCCCCGTGTTTATCAAATAAATCACACGCCTACTTTGGGATTAATCACGAGTTTATCTGAAATTCAACGCGTTGAAACGCTATTGTGCCTCTCGTTCCTTGATCACCGACTACAAATTTCCTCTCATTTTTCCATGCTAACAATGAGAACCACCCTTCTAGAGAGGGTAATCAGGAAAAAAAGGAGAAGAATGACGCGGCAGACGCGAAACAGACGAGCGCGTTCGGATAGTCGTGGCTGCTAGAAGTAGAAGAGGGTGTCTGGTTTGTATACGTAGAAAACACGCCGGATACCGGTATCTGCAACCTGGAAATAAGAGAATCACGCATAATCGGACGTGACAAGTGACGTTCTCGCCGGGTAGTAAGTCAGCCCCTCTGCTTTTCGTCGGAGCGTTACGATACCGAGGGGAGAAACTGTACTCCCCCTTGGCTTGTATTCACAGTACACCCACGCACAATGACTGTCCCTAATAGGTACACGCAGCCCTTGATTAGAATCTAGGAGATGCCTGTGACTTTTGTGAGCTCGCAAATGTGTGTTTGTCCGACCGAACAGCTTCACTACTACTCAAAAGTATTTTATTACGTTGGGATATCAATTTTCGAGAAAAGGAAACCATCAGTTTTTATTTATACAACAAATAATTTGCGCATATGCGCAAAACTTTTCCGTTCTTCGCCAACGTGTATAGGTAGCACTAGATAATTTTAGAAAAATAACCATTTATTTCTATTAATGCAAGAATAGTGATCATTGTGTTTAAGTTATAAAGTACATGGTTAAGTGCAAATTACGCAGAAAGTGAGAAATATTTTTTTTCCGTACAAAGTAGAAGCTCGGGCAGAAAGTCACGCGATATTCGCACTATGTATTCTCTTTAGTTATACAACGCGCCAGAAAGTGATGTTACACCCGGAAAGATGGACGGTCACCTGATACGAGCCTGTACGTGTGCCACTCACGTGTAATTATAATAATGAACCGTAATTTATGATTTATGACGTTGATCATTTTTTAGTGGTCAATGTCGGACAAGAACGATAAGATAAAAGGTCGTATAGTAGCTTTATGTAGATGACCTAAATATTCTTGTAGAATTAATTTTTAATTTTGTGCACTATCGTGTGCGTGTTATGGTTATAAAAATCCTTTCTGACTTTACGTTTTCATTAATTCTTTGAATTATGATGGGTGTTAAAAACGTTCCACTTTTTTTGTCCTTAAATATGCATGATGAGATTTTGAATACCTTCTCGATAAATTAATATTATTTGTAGCACAAAAATTTACATTACACCTTACTCCTTTACTTTGATTGAAACAAATTTTCTTTTATTCATTTCGTATAATTTTACGTTCCTATAATAATAACTATTAGGTATAGCTCTAGGAGAACCGAACCTCATACTTCACAATTTATTTTTAACGCTTTCTTGTTTAATAAATATCTTTAATGAACCAAAATCACTTTCTCAGTCTCACAAGGGAAAGGTCAAAAGTGGATGGTAGAGTTGCTCGTCCAGACTATGTTTATTCGAAGGAGCATGAAACGAGGAGTTTATGGTGCAATTTTTGGGTGCTTTTAGCAGCGGGTTCAAAAATTATGGAACTTTTAAATTTTCATATTTTTAAGTGCAAATGATCACACCAGTACAAATTGCATCACTTGGGAAAACATGCAATTTTCCCTGATACTCATCTTAATTGTTAGTAAACATCGTCACTTTTACACTTAATTTTCACTTCATATTTCGATTTCTCATGTTTTCTAATCATTTGCACTTAAAAATATGAAAATTTAAAAGTCCCATAACTTTTGAACCCGTTGCCAATGGCACCCAAAAATTGCACCATAAATTCCTCGTTTCATGCTCTTTCGAATAAACATAGTCTGGACGAGCAACTCTACCATCCACTTTTGACCATTCCCTTATCAGTATTTTCTAATTGGTGGGCTTGACAAACTCCCTGCTTGATTTTCCTAAGATTAACCATTGGATATCGGACGCAGAATCAATCGTGACAGAAAATATTTCGACTAAAATTAGGTCCTAAAAGTATATATTGGAAAAATAATACCTAAAGAAATACATATCATACATAGTTTACAGCTTACAAGTTAGAAAGTGAAAATGAAAGAGAGTTTAAAATTAAATTGAAATTATTGCTAACTCAGCGGTCATTCATCCAAGAGTTAAAATGAACTTATTTCATCAATGTTTATTAAACGATAAAAAAATGAGATTTCTACGCAGCATGTGCCTGTTCTTATTGTTAAATTCGGTGCCTCAAGAAATTTAAGGTCCTCCTTTATGAAGGAACATAATTTTCAAGCACGTTAATGGATATCTAGAATCGCGAGGATGTTGTAAAATGGACATACCAGGAGCCTATTAATAAGCATGAACTCTGTTGGTTAAGTTTAATGATACACATTAAAGCAAAATAGGGCCGTCTGAACCGTCGACCGTTTGGTCAATTATGCAGGCTTCAGAAGTGTTTTCAACGAACGAGACTACCCTTTTTGGGGTTGGCTTTCCTAAAGGATGTCAATTAATTCTAAAGCGAAAATTACCTACTAAAAATGTATACATATCAAGACGAATGAAATATTTTAAAATTTAATACACATTTTTACGCCTATTAACACTTATCCTATCGGCTTTTACCTCCTGAAATCCTGAATTATCCTATCGGTCTCCTGAAGGAAAAACCAGCCTATATTCTTTTTTATGCATTATTTTTAGGTAAAAGTACAAAATCGTTTATAGCTTTGAACCATACTGTATATCATATTACAAATTGCAAAAATGCGATGCCGACGGTTTAGCGATAGACCAGAAACTTTGCATAAATGCAATGCCGACGGGTTAAGTGTTAAGTAATTAGACTACCCTAATCAATTAAAATAAATATGTCATTTTTCAGGATTTTTTTATAAGTCACAGGGATACTTTTTTCGATCAAAACTTTTAATAAAAACAGATACGTGAATAGTACATACAAGTTTTGTTTCACTTAAATTGTATCGGGCTTTATAGATCTTGAAATTTACCATTGTTTATTATTCACTGGTCATCGTTTATTTTTTGTTCAAAATATTACTGAAAGGTTTATATAATAATTTTCTTCAAATTTTAAGCTAAAAATTGGTCTATCATAAAAGTTATTTGACAATATTTTTACGTCATCAAATTTTGTTAATGAATTCTAATGGTTTGAAATCACCCATTTAATATGCAATAATCTAATGTGTTAATTTTTCTAAAATCTATTTTTGACAATATTTAAAATGGAAAAATATTTTTGTTACATCAAGAGAAAATATTTAAAAGTCACAAGTGGTAACAAAGCTACGATATAGGAGCATCCCGAAAGGGAAACGAAAAGTTATGAGCGTACACGCACAGTTTGGATTATGAGGCTTGCTCGGCTCGACATTAGGTCCTCATGGGACGTTATTAACGTTGGCTATCATGCGTGGTGCAAATAGAGCGTGCCCGAAACACGAAAGCATTACGCTTGATTACTCAACCTGCCAAGCGATGAACTGGCATAATGCGTGACGTTTCCTACGGTTACATTCATGACATGCTTTGTACGAAGCTGAAACTAATTTTGAAAATTCGCCAGACATAGCCAAGATTGTAGGACAGTCGTTTTTTCGTCAAACTGGCTGTAATGTTATACAAACTGAGACAGAACGAGTAATACATAAATGGTATATAAACATCATCTTCATACAAAAACTTCAATGCAGTTCAATTAATATTTCTTCAAAGAAAACCCAATGCAACATGTTAAATCTATTGACAATCTTATAAATAATTTCTGCATAATTTTAAAAAAAATCCATGCTTACAATAAATTGTACAGAGTGGTCCAATAAAAATTAGCACCTCGAATATCTTTCGAATTTCAAACCATTAAGGTAAAATTTTTCGAATAAAAATTTGTTAGTAAAAATAAGTTTAATATGTAATCACCCTTCCATGAGTTTGATTGACTTTGACCTCTTTGCCTTCTAAGCAAATGTATTTAAACAATGTGATCATGCCATAATCACTTTAGTACTGAAAAATTTTTCCCTTACTTTTATGGTTGCACAGATATGCAATCGTGCTGATTCTTATTGGATCACTTTGTATATCTGTATATTATTATCATTTTCTATTAACATAAAAATTATTTATTATTATTCCTGATAACGAATTATGATTCAACATTGTATACCTACAATAAAAAGAGGTATAAACTGAAACAATGTATAAACACGATCAATAATAATTCTGTCACAACAATTTGCCAAAATCTATTCTGAGGTACCACGGGTATCGTTGATAAAGATCTACCCCATCAAATAAAACTATTTTTATTATCAATATTCGGAGTCTGTTCCAGTGTGGATCAGAGAATTGGCACGGGCCTCTCGATCGTGGGATTTCGCATCCCTTGGGGTTAAAGGGAATGATCTGGATTTCGTCCGACTGCGGTATCCCTCGGGAAAACTTGGACGTTCCCTTAATTACTACGTTTTACCGTCGTTGGAATAATTAAGACCAACGGACGCATCCAGCGAAACGATTATCGTCCTGAGTAGAAAAATTCTGTGATTAAAGTTTATGCACATCATAAGAACACGAATTTAATTCAATCGTATTTCCATATCCTTTTATGAGAATGAAAAAGAATAAAATTTGACTTTTGTGTAATTAAAACATCAGAAAAGAGACTAAAAAGTAAAACAAGGAAATAAATAGTTTCTTCAGTTATAAAATTGGCAATTATTATGGCAAACAAGTCAATAAAATAAACAAATAATGTTGTGAGGAAGATTTTAAAGGTTATCGCAATTAAGAAATTTGAATAAAATTTAATTTTGTTATTTAATAATTTAATTCATATTACACCTACATATAAAGTCCTATCTTTATTATTATTTCCCATACAGGCAAAAAAAAAAAAATTACGTATATACAAAATAAAGAGGAAATAAAATCAACAATAATAATGGAAAAATAAAACAGTACTAAATACATACGGTTTTTAAGTTTGTAACAAGTAAATGATTTTCATCGTTTGCTGGTTAGTAAGACTTGACGCAAGCGGATCTGAAAAAGCCCAGGCATCGTTGTGCGAGGGTTAACTTTGAACAATCATTCAGATCACCTGTTTCTGATTCTTCTCCACAACCTGTTCGATGAATTTTTCAAACATTATCGATTGGAAGGCATCAATGGACACAATTATCCGGTCACGTGTCGATCCAAGCGCGTGTTTCCGAAAGAGAGCGAAGGGTGCTCAGGGAGAAGGTGAAGATAGAGCAGATCCTTTCGTCCTTTGAAGGATTCGACGTTGATGAATGTCGTACACGTGACGGTCGTCTGTTCTTCATTTATCTCGAATTGTAGTTGAACCTTCGTGTATTTTTGATACACGCTTTGATCCGTCCTTGCTTTGCTTTCATTTCATCATGGAAATTATTAAAACATTTAAAATTCTACAACAAATATACTTGAATGAAACAATTTTATATTGTTATACATTTAATAATACCTTTATAAAATAATATTTATATTTTCATAGTATATTATCTTACATTACATAAATTAACACATTTATATATTAAATTAAGAACTAAATTCGTGATTTTTACATTTCTGTTATCGTAGAATTATTTATTCAAATTGAACAAATAATAATCTTAAATTGAGGTAAGCATTATTTAAAATATAATCTTTGCTATATTACTGAATAATAAATAGTAATAAAAGGAATATAAGTTGATTAAATATTTATATTCTAAAAGTACAAAATTGTTACTCTTGTTTTTAATAAAAATCAGTGAAAAACACAAAAAGGGAACAAACTATACTGCTTTCCTGAATATAAAGTTTCAATCTTATGAAATAAAATATGTTAAAGATAAAATGAGATTAAAACTTTTTTTTCGCAGACGATAGAAATTTCAAGTAAATAATGAAATTATTATAAATATTTATATAAATTAACTGTTATTAAAAATGATACGTTTAATATCGAATTTATAGCAAACATTTCGTCTCAAACAAAAGGTATTATCGAGTTGTATAAACGATACGCGTGTCAAATACGTGACTTCGATTAGAATCGGCAGATGATCATCAAACAATCAATTGGATTATTTTTATCTGATTCCTTCAGATACACGTTTCACTAGTGTAAGTTACATGAGCGATTACCGTTCACGTAACAACTTTCAATAAAAATATCCTGAAGTATTATCGTCTGTTATAAAATGTTTACTAATTAAAGCAAATAATTAATTAGTTCGTATATCTTCTCAATAAATTACAATTATAATTATAATTTGAATACTTCTGAAAAATATAAAATTGTGTATCAACTTTCAAACTTCATCAATGGTAAATTAAACACTTCTAGTCTTTCAATTATTTATTTCATTAATTTTCAACGAATTGATTTAACCATATTTTATAAATAAAATGTATATCAGTATACCTATGCATTACAAATAAAAATATTTTCTATAATTCCTGAACTTTCTGCTTGCTTATTATTAAAATAATTAACAACAACAAAATTATAATTAGATTGAAGTTGTTAAAATTCTTGTCTACATTCATTTAGGTATATAAAAATTAAGAATAAGGCGTAGTATTTTAAATCCTATGAATTTCTCCAATTTTTCAGTAAATTCATTCAGTAAATTATGTATAATTATTTATTCATAAAACGTAATAATAAAATAAAACAAAATATTATAATAAAATTTTATTGGTAGTGAAAAACTTTCTATTTTGTTTCAACAAATTACAAGTCTTCTTATCAAGTTTAATACAGTTTTCGTACTGGTCAACCTTCTTTTATTTGTATATTTATCTTTTCTTATATGTATATTGCAAAATTATGTGTATGTAGAATTTCTAGAATTTTATTGTAAATGTAGTTCCTTTCCATTTATTGTACTGACTCGAATGAGCTTTACTTCCACACTTTAATCATTTATCTGTGTAGATATTTTTGCACAATGTTATGTGTATTTCTAAAAGCGTATAAAAACGAACAGACGCATCAAGCGCATATATGCATCAGTAATACAAATCGATTATAATATGTAACGGCAAAATAGTTTTCTTTCGATCAATATTTGATCCTTTTCGATCGTCAAAATATTCCCCTAAATTCGAGATGTTTTGTTCTTTAGTAACAGCAAACGAGAGCTGGGCTAATGTCAACGCTCGTAAAACCGGGAACGTATCCTCGAAACGCACGGTCAGGACGATCCATCCGGTACCGAGACGGCAAAGTCCTGTGCCTCTCTGATTTCCCAGGGGATTTTGCCAGCGCTTCGTTTCCACAGTTCTACACCCTCGAACGTTAGCCTCTTCCCATACGTGTTCTCCTTCTCTCATGGAAACTCACTGTTGCACAGGCCCGATGATTACGGTGGTATGTGATTTTGCTTCGTCGAGTAATTTCAGCATGGAAAAATTTCGTTTACAACTATGAAACATGATGGACTGAGCATAGAATATAAAAGAAAGCTCTTGCGATTGGTACGTGAAATCAGAAGATTTACCATTTTGATAAATGCTCAAGTATTTGATTTAGATATTGTGAGATATGGTTTTTTGAGGACGTACAGGCTGGTATGAATAAATATAAGCAATGTCTTTTACTTTGACAAAATAAAGGCAATGCTATACTTTTAATGAATAAAAAATAAGCATTACTTATACCCCATCTGTTTTTTTCTTTAAGCAACTTTTCATATTATTATATAATTTTCTTTTACCTCCTAATTGCTTTTGTGTTCACTCTTAACTTATAACAAAAAGGTGTAACTCATATCAGCCATAGACGACTTCATAATTTTTTTAGTATTAAGCTGAGGTAAAAGTTCCTTTATGAATGGATTCTGAGCAATATCTGTATATATATATTTGTCGGTTGAAAAGTTTCTATTCTGTATAATTATCTTTTTATAATACTTTATTGTTTCTTTTTTATAGGGGGAGGTTCTTTTTATAATAATTTTTACAATCGGTATAAGTATTTCAAAAGTAATTATCTTTACATATGTAAAGCGCAAAAGGAACAGAATTATGTACAATGAATTCTAATATAAACCGATTGATCTTTGTATTTGGAAAGGATAAAGAGAAATTCTGGGATCCTGATTAACTTTCTCGCTCATCAGACACATTGTGGTTCTCGTTACTGAAAGTTAAACAGAAATCCAGGTCGACTGTAGCTTAGCGTATCGATCTTCGATAATTTCCGTAGTTCGCACGGACAGTGTTTAATCCATTTACAAGAGTTGTTATCCTCCTGTCATCCAATAATCCATGTTCGATAGATTGACACACGTTCGAGAATAGAGTTAAGACTACCTTAATTTTTTCTCACCAAAGTACTATAACAGAATCTTTTTTTATTGATGCTTTCCCATGATTATAGGATATTTAAACACAATCGTAAAGACAATTATTATTAACAAGAGAAAATTTATCTGAACAATTTTACATGTAATTTTTTTTTTCTTTCATATTTTTGTAAATATATAATAAATTCCATGGTATATAATATAAAACAGAGGTTTTATTTTTAAAAAATTTGAAAAAATTCTGGGATACTTATTGAGTTCTTCCTTTAATATATAGGTATAACCTATTTGATTCTCTGAGTCAAATGTTTAAAGAATTAATTGTGGAAAATAAATATTCAGAAGGAAATTTGGAAAAGTTGGAATTTGCTTCGAACATAAACAACCCACCTTACTCACGAAGAGTTAATATTTAAAAATCACAAACTGCAACTCATAAAAAAAATAAATAAATAATAAAAACGTTGAAGAAACAATCACAGCAGTTTTAATTTCAAAACAATAAAAAATATAAAAATAAAGATAATAATATTTGATTTTGCTATACGCAGTACCAGCAAAGGAGCAACTCAATTAAAAACCCTCATGGTGTATCACCATAGGACACCAGCAGTTTTTTCGATCTTCACCGTGAGAAGGCAAGTAGCCGATCACCCTATGACCCATGGGTACCATCGTGGAACGTGTCAAGTGTGGAGCAAAAACAGCCATGAACAACGACCGTGAACACAATGGCAGGTCGTAACACTTGCACACTGCTCCATAAGCGGATCCATGCATCTCTTTCTCGTTCACATATCCTGTGTCATTCGTTGCCGACTTCTAGCACGGAAAGCCCTATGGGCACCTCCTGCAATATGCTGGCGAGTACATCGGATACTCTTGGGTTTGGTGTTTGCAGTGCCGTTCCCATAACTCCCCCGTGAATTCACTCGGCTTGTTACATCTCCAGGGACTCGATGCTGATATAATGTGAGAATCGAGACTGGCTGAGTCTTTGGTTGAATCGATAGACAGCAAATTTCAACTTTGGGCGATCCAGTGTTCCGATAACAGAAATTG
The DNA here is from genome assembly GCF_051020975.1 of Osmia lignaria lignaria. Taxonomy (NCBI): domain Eukaryota; kingdom Metazoa; phylum Arthropoda; class Insecta; order Hymenoptera; family Megachilidae; genus Osmia; species Osmia lignaria. The sequence goes on from NC_135045.1 coordinate 12,944,231, forward strand.
TGGCAAACAGTTGAAGATGGAACTTTGTATTTGCAATTAGGTGATGGATAATGAAATAAATTAGTTGATTAGTTTATAATAACGATATAACCTCAGAATTTAAAAAACTAGAAAATATGTTTCTTTACCATGTTTAGAATATTAACGAATTGTTAAATAATAAAACTACTTTAGAAAATTATTATTGAGGGTAGATGTAGCTACTTTTTTCTCAAATTTTGTTATAAATTTGAATAAACATAAGATTAACAACAGCTATATTTAACGAAAATTGGCACGTGTCAAAGGACAGATGGTGAAGCCTTTGCCATCAGTTCTCCCTTTTCTTAGCATCCTTCAAACTTCCTGTCAGAAGAAATTGACCAATGTTCTTGAATGATGACACAGTTCAATGGATCAGTTGTCCGGTATCTTGTTACCCCATTCGACACCATTGGCTTCTAGGACCTCGTGCTGCTACTGTATCGTTTTCACTGTTTTAACCCTTCTGCTGTTGAAAGTCAATGGGTTACCGATAAAATTTCATTGTGTCATCAAGAATTACTTGAGTAAATATGTAGATATTGTTGAAGATGAAATGATAAAGAAGATATTAAGTATGTAAATTAATTAACATTTTATCTACTGAAAATCCTCTATATCCCAAATTTTCTACGTTTGTAAAAAGAAGATAAAATAACATTAGGGTTACTTATATTTTTAAATGACAGTTAATGATTAATTAAAAAATATAACTTAATATTTTCAAAAGATATGGTAACCTTTATATGCTTGCAAACCATTAATTTAAAAATGAAATAATTACAGAGAAAATAATTCGTTTGTTATTCTTCGAATTATCATGTCATCGGCTGAAAGAGTTTGATTGAAAACATGTTCCGCAGGGGTGCTTTCGATTCAACCACCCTCTCAATATGTGACCTCAAAGGAACAAAATAAAATGGACTTTTATTAGAGGCCCTCCTGGAGTCGTAACGCGAACAAGTCAAAGAAAATAAGAGCAACGGCAGCTGGTGCTCGCTGAAGCAAACGAAAAAAAAAAATATATTAATAACTGAGGCCTTTGCATCGTCCACCTTGTGACCCTTTGATTTCCGGTTTCTCGACCTTTCCCGGAAGCAATGTCTGTGTGTAAAGCTCCGTGACGTTGTACCTCGAATGAAAATCACTGTACGGAATAATTTGTCAATCGTAGAAAGAAAAATGGAAACAGCATGACTCGAAGACATCTGTCTTTTTGGTTCAGTGATCATTAGTTAAATTATAATTATGTGACTGTGCTGATAATTATTTCATTTTATTCAATTAAAATTCTTAAGGTTATTTAAAACTGTAATTCTATTTAATTAATGTTTTATACGTTCAAATGTAATTTTAGTGAACTGCAAAAATATATAAGATGTTTAGAAATATACTATTATAGGTACATACAAGATGACATGATGAAAATGTACTAAAGGTTTTTATAAAGATATTAATTAATTACATAATTGATTTACAATAAATTCAATTTAATTATGAACACTATGAATATTATTTAATTATATAATTATATAATTTTTATTTGCACATAGAAATGTATATTCTAGATAATGCTAATAAATTTTGGATAATTTGAAAAAAAAATTTAAAACATCCACCAAAATTGTGAAATAATTAGTTGCACTTATTATTCTTTAAAAAAATCGCAACTGAAATTAATTATAATATTTTCTAAATTAAGAGGATTCATTTTATTATTTTGTACTTTTTGTATTTACTATCTGGTATGCTTGTGTTATGGTTATTTGTAAAAAGAAAAAATATAAAAGAACAAAAACTGTGATAACTGAATAATTGAGTACGTCCGCACTTAGCCCGCTTTGCCGAACTCTTTACCTATTAGCTATACCTGTAATACGCACAATAATTATAGATTGCGCTATTTTATGGACTAGGTGTGTGGAGTTTTCTTCTATACCGTCGCGTCGGTATCTTCAACAGTTTGCAATACTATACAAAACTATTTTACTAACACTTAATTTACTATAATTTTATTAGTCTAATGATAATGTTATCAGCCACACATATGCACACTTTAAGTAATCAATCAACTTCTCGTGGCAAAGAACTAATATTGTAAATATTAAAAAGAGCAACATTCACATTGATTCATTTAAAATTGATTATTATTTTCAATCGATACGATTTATAGTCATTACTATAATACAAGCGACCATGGAGGATCAATTTAGAGTTCGTCTCGTCTAAACGAGCGTGTAACAAGAAGCCACTTCCACCTAGTCGACCAGTAATAGATTAAAGCCATCTTCCACCCCTGATCCGAAACGTATATTGTCCCCTTAACACCCCTATCCCGGTAGTTTTGCTTTAGTTCACTTGACCCTACTTGTCCCATCAGGGTCTGGTGCCGCGTTTCTCCCTTCAACGTGCTCCATTTCGTTTATGTCCCTCTGTTTTACTGCCGAATTTTTCATTCTATCCTTCTTTATCGCTTTTTGTCCCTTTGTACCCGGACTCTCTTCTGCTTTCGCATCTCTGTGAATTTTCTCGCGTTTAGTTTCATCGTCGTTTGTCTTTATACGCCTTTTATTAGCTGCTTGCCTCTCAATTCCTTTTGGATTTGCTTACTCTCTTTATACATTCATCTTTTTCAACCAATGTTTCACTGTTGATTATTTGAATTACTATTTTTGGAAACGAATTGTTATTTTGTTTTTAATTCGTTTAACAACAGCAAATATTACAGATCCCGCCCTTACATTGTCGTAAAAGTATTTCAATCCTACACCAATCAGTAACATGAATTTCTTTCACCAAAACCCACAATATCGTCTTTATCCTCCAATATATATTTGCAATTGTACATATGTATAATGAAATCTAAAACAAATATCTAAACAGACAATCAAAGTGTTGTAAAATAGGAATTGTAATACTTAATTTCTTTTGTGGAAATTCTTCAATGAAAAATCTTCAAATCTTAATATTTAATTAAACCAGTTAACATCAAATCATCTTCGAGAAATTTCATCTTCAAGTAAATTCGAGTAGTTCGATTTTTGCGAGTAGCTCGCTTTTGTTTCAAACAGTTCGTCGATTTCAAGTAATTCGGCAAATTCAAGCGCTCGGCTCGGCTCGAACAATCGAAGCGAGTTCAGCTCGGTTTGTAAATTACGAGTACTCACACACCTCTACTAAATATCTCCCACAATATATATTTTTAATAAAATCCTGAAATAAATCTAAACATATTTGGTAAAATAAAAATTATAATAATATTTTTCATAAAAAGTTTTCGATAAAAAATTTTTGAAATGCTAATAATTAATTCAATCAATCAACATCGCGTCAGCCAACAAATTACCTACTTAATCTTTCGAACAGTTGCGTATCGTCGTTCCGCTATAAAACAGCACGTCAGTAGGCATATCAGCGCATCTCTTTCAATTCTCTGCTCCTTTTATCTATTCGACTATCTGGAAGCTAGACAAGCGTATATATATGTGCGAGTGCTTTCCATGTCGGTCGGGAAAAAGGCAACCCTTACTCGCACCCCTCGCTCGTGTGGTTTATACGGAAGAATGCGAGACCAGGCTGGCTGTGACAGGGAGCGGTGCGAAGAGTCCACGCAATTTCCTTAATGTACTCGCTAAATGTTCTAACCCTCTTCGTCTGATACATATACCAGCCAGTATTACGTATGTACATACTGCTTCTATATGCCGTATGTGTTCGTGTACGCGAACACCCTTCGAGACAAGGGTGTGCGGTCACACGTGGAACGCTTGAAGGAAGTAGGCTAAGCGGGCACGAGTGGGTGTCATGATGGAAGCGATTATCGATTACGTAGCATATCTATGTAAGGAGTGCTATTACCAGTTTCGTTAAACGTGTATTTCCTTTGAAAGTCTGTTTTGTTTTTTGTTTTTATAAAAACATGCTTTTTTTTGTCTCCTGCAGAAAGTATTGACAGAGATATTGGAAAAAATGTTTTTCTTTTACTTTTTCTTCAGGTTTTTTAACTGATTGGACTGTTGAAATAATACTTCTAATTGATTATGGGTTACTTATGTAAATGCATACTTTTATAAAAAAATAGATTAGGAAATTGGGTGCCAGATAGATAGATACCTACTTGTTTTGTTGTTAAACAATTGTTCTATAAATGTTTCTTTTCGATTTTTCAAACCATAGTTATTAACACATTTTTTCGTGTAAAGAATAATTCATTGCACATATTTTGTAGCTTTTTTAATTAAATATAGAACCTTTAGCATTCTTTAATTTATTAATAAATTGTATCACTGATTATTTCACTAATTAATTGTATCACTAAGTATACGTCATTTCTATACATAATTTCAAATTACGGAATTTGGGTCAATCGTGATCGCACTTTACAAAACTTATTCAAAAATATTAACCTAAAGGAAAAAAGAGTTTCATATATTAGAATAATTTTTAACGAAACAGTGCAAAATTTAGAAAATGAGAATAATATATAATACAAAATCGAATTAAAATTGTGACTCTCTCCATAGTCCGCTGTCCGATTCTCAATAACATGTTTAATAAAAGCCTAAAATGAACCAAAAACATTACATACACACACACATACATATTCATTTTTTTCTCTAATTACATTTGTACATCTTAAAATTTTACATAGATTGAATAATGTATCCCATACCTAATAACTGAAAATCAAAGGTAAATATACCTACACACAATTATTTGTCATACTTTTACAGACTTTTAAATCTACCTTTCTGTTCTTCTTCTGACAATTATTCATAATATATTTTGCACATAGTTTGATCTATGTATTCGTTTTTAGACAGAATGACAGACATTAGTCAATGTCTGATTATATTCTGATCACTGTATCCTTCGTCATGGATCATTTTGGATCGAGCCAGTTTCTAGGATAGAAGGAACACTTGGATAAAATGCTTAATGGGGTAGCTAATGTCCCCATATGCCTAAGCCAGCGCATGGATATGCAGGACACGCAATGGGCGGTGCGCATAAATAATTTAAGCCCCGGACCATCATCCATCCTCGCGAAGAACCCCATTTGGTGTACGTGGTGCTTGCTTTAGTCATGCGTTTCCTACCTACGTAACGTGTTACTTTGATAGCTTAATACAGAAACCTCACTCTGATCGCTTTGTAATCCGATGCAAGTCAAGTTTACTGAAATTCCGAACTTATCCGACAATGAGTGACTTCGCACACCATAACTTTACTGATAGTAGGTACGTTACATTGGTATCAAACGAGAGTGTTTGTACATTGTTGAGCGAAACTGTATTTTTAGTAAGTCGTAGATGCATCAAATGCAATTATTTTGTTAAATATTTCGAAATGTATGATTTTAGGGATGAAAATAAGGGGCAGGATAAAAAAATGTGCTTATGTGCTGAAGAATAGAAATTATTACAAAATCTGATGTTTAAGCTTTTAATAAGAAAAAGGAAATAGTTAATAGCTTATAAAGGGGAAAATCTATATTCTCATAAAAATATTTAGATTTCAAATTTGATCTTATTTTAAAATTGTTAAGCTTCTACATTTGAAATTTTCTCTTTTTTTACATTTCTGAATTTAAACTTTTATCCTAATTTCTTTTAATTTGCATTTTTTTAAGCATGACCCTTTCTTTAATTTTATTTATAATTTCCTTTGATCTGCAATTATTTAAACCTGAAAGCTTTAATTTTGCTCCTAATTCTTTCTAATTTAAAATCTTGCTTGAATGCTACTTATGAAATTTAATAAAAATCATACGAATGCTTCTAATAAAGTTAATCGACATCATTTGTCCGAGTTGTAATCGACGATAAAATCCATGAACGTGACTCGCTCTTTTCTCCATGGTGTTCACCCCACGTGAAGAAGGGAAAAACAGGTCCATGGCCTTTTTATCTGGGGTTCTGTGAGCCGCAACGAACCATTCGTATATTAGCCAGTCCCGCGGACACATTGTGAGCATTTTATACATGTTTGCACAATTCCCGATGAATTTTCGTCGTCCACGGCCAACTGTTTGCCAGCCAGGATCGTTCAGAAGGGAGAAAAACGAATTCGACGGATCAGTTGCCGTTTTATCGGTCGGAAGTTATTGGATTTATTAATGTCGTTGGTTAGGCACAGTGAATTTATTTTATTGTCAGTAGTGATTATTCCCTATCACGATATTTTATCTTTGATTTTGATAGTACTTGTCTTTGTAGTGTTTAGATTTCTTATTTACTACATCTTTAATGAATTAATTTCTTCCTTTTTATACTCTAAAATATTTGTAATATAATTAAATTATGAAAAATTGCATACTTAGAAATGCGGGAAATAATAATATTAAACTTGATTTCAATAACTGATAAAGTATACAAAATTGGTATGTACATTCGTATTAATTTCTAATATGAAAATTATTTGAAAAACTGAAGAGATGGTTATTGTAAGTTTAACGTAAACATTGAGAAATATTCAACAGTTTTCCATTTGCAATATCTATGATCCTAATCGTTGGTATTTTCCAGTTTTTTACACTGTACGTTTCAACTCATTCTATGCACTTTACTTAATTGCATCCTCCATGAAACACCAAGTTTGCTGTCGTTTCGTATACGCATCAGTTTTATCAGGAAAAAAAATTGTGAGAACATAAAATGGAATGCTACTTTAAATGTTGAGTAAAAACGAACAAATTATTTACTTACATTTCTGATCAGTATTTAAATTGAAGCTTTCAAAATGGATACATTTATAATTATCTCTTTTCTTCTTATATTTAATCGAATGAACACAGAACTAGAAATTTTAATCATAAAATTAATATAAACAGTGCTTTTAGTTTGTATTTATTAATACCTAACTGTACAATATTATGTATAAAAAATAGTTTTAATAGAAAAGATCATAATAATTTGATCATAATAGTATGCAGCTGATTGCTTGCAATATCAAAACTTATTATTTTTTTCATTATATTACAATGTTACAACCAATCATAACACCATAATTTAAAAAAGCTTACTTTTAGATTCTATCAAAATAGCTTCAAACAAACGGATTATTTTATAATACATAAAGATAATTATGTACTTGAGATTCCAATTTCATTATTCCAATCGTTAAGTCCAAATATTTAGGTGTCTAATATAAATCCAATTAATCTCTTCCGTTGAAATCACCTCTGTCAGACGGATCTTTCACTATCCATAGATATCAAACTCGTCGATTACTACATATACGCGGTTAATTGACTTTTATTACAAATGATTGATTTCTAGGACAACCTGTGTGCACCTACCGCACTTGGCTATATTTACGAATAAATCTTTTATATTTTATAGTCATATAGTTGAGTTACAATTATTGAAAAGGGTAAGACTTTAATCATAAATTAATGAAAGCAAATACAGAAAAAATTCTAAAACTTCCCTTGAAATTTTCTATGCTTGATTTCTATTTTTTTTTTTCTTAATACCAAATAGTTATCATTGTCACAGTTATAAATTTGTTGCTTACAACAGGCATTTAGTACTGAATTCTTCTGCAACCATAGGGTTACCATAAAGTTACATTTAATACACAGTTCAACTTAAAAGTGAAAATTTAGAGATGATTTATAAGTACACTTTGGTGCAAAGTAGACTTTTTTGGCTAAAGAAAAATAAATATAGTTCAAAGAGCCTTTTTTTGATAAAACCCTGTAGAGATCCTAGAAAAAGTCTAATCTAGAATTTCCTACTCTCATGCATAACCTATTATGACCAAACGTCGTAGGATCTACAGACGAACCAGGGGTGAACTGAGAGTTTGAGAAAATTTCTGTTGGGCCAGTAGGTGTTTGAGGACTAAATTAAAATTAGGGCCGGTATTCTGCAATAAGGTCCATAGTGTCACTAATCACCAGATAAAAATTTTAATCCCTGAGGCGAACTATAATTATTCTTAATAACATAGATCTACCCCCTTAAACATACAAATTTTCCAGTTTGAAAAGCAGGATCTTCCCTTTTTTATACTTCTCCTTAACTAAAAGAAGCCTAAATTGCACACAATCGTACATATTGAACTTGATCCCATCCATGTGCACCCCACCTACCCGCTGGATTTTGATCCACGAAGCCGGAACTGGCTGCGAAGTCAGACATCGTTGATCTCCAGGGATCGCGTTACTTTTGATTATCCCTGAAACAGCAAAAGGGAACCGGACATGAAAGGTTCAGCGAGCACGGACCGGTGCACGCAAATGCGCGGGCGTATGTCGTTTAAGCCCATTTAACCGTACAAACGTTTGAGAGATCTCGGACGGTGCCGAGGAGACAATGAGAGGGAGCTGTCGTCGGGCTTTGTGAGCGGCTTTTCATACGAACGCGGACGGGGGAGTTGCAACGAGGATTGCACGTAGCCGAAATTCGAAATGACGAGGTAGCTAGAGGGGTTTGGCGGTCCGAGGTCGCTGCTGAAATCGACGAAGAAGGGGCTGTTGGCGAGGCGGTGGTTATTCTGCCGCGACGGCACACCCACGCACGCGCTCTTTTCACCCCTTTTACCTCTTCTCTTCTTTCTACCCTACCTCCCTTCTTCTTGTTTACCGACGAAACGGTACCCATGACTACACCAGTGAAAATTTAAATTCTCTGTATTATCGTTTGGATCTATCAATTGTAAAAGAGATACTGCAGGACAAAAATAAAAATTTCAGGATAGAGATTTTTTAATTGAAATGGATAATTAGTTATTTTATTAGGAATTTATGATTAATTGCGTTCAATGCAAAATAATTCCAATCAGTAAGGTGTCTATGCGTCAGAGAAAGAATTAATGATATTTAAAATTGAGTAATGTGAGAAATATTCAGTACTGTCCTACTGTTCTCATTTCTTAATTATTTATGAAAGTCATTATTTTCTATATGCGTAGTTTGATAACAAGAACAATAATTTTATTATACAGGTTGACAAATTTATTTAATTATGAAAGTTTATGTAATTATTTTTTCATTTATCAACTGTCAGGATCTACTTGCAGTTTAATATAGTAACTTACAAACAAAATCCGAAATTCTCTGAAACTTAATTATGTAAATAATTGTATAGAACGAAAAATATTTTTGAAGGAAATTTAATCCTTTGACTATTATTCTAACTAATTAGTAACTTTCCTGTGGAAATAATCATTTTGTAATATTTTTTTCCATTTTGGTACTAAAATTGTATATTTTCGATGATTTTTTACTCTGTAATTAGTGCAAATATCAAATGCTTAATCATTTGTAGACTCTTAATGTAAAAAACTCATCAATTACAATCTCAAAACAGTAATATGAATTAATTGATCGATTAGTTTTACTTAGATAAAATTCTGGATAAAATCTCAAGTATTCTGAGATTGTATCATAAATCATAAATATTTATTTAATTTGATAAAATATACAATATTTTATGAACAATATATTGAATAAACACTAATTTTAATTGATACCTTTTAGTCTTCACGTAAGAAGTGCAAGAACCAAAACAGCTCTACTTTCATAGCAGTAAATATAATAAAGAGCAAAAGAATCGAGACTTTAAAGGGCCACACTAGAATTTATATTTCGACTCACTTACTCTTTCTCTACCCTTTTCTCGTTCCCCAGCTTTCTCTGCTACGTATTCTGTTTTCGACTTTGCGTACACCTCGTCTCGGTCCGATTTTCCCGCTTCCCTGCCCCGCAGACGATTCCGCTCGCGTGCACGTCCATGACACAATGGCACATCTGGTGCTAACTTCTGCTTTGCCCGTCGCGCTTGTCGCAAGAAATCGGCCTCGCTCGTTCTCGTCGAAAACGCGCCAAATCTGCTCCTAGTTACGACGAGGAATCGCGCCAATGTCGGTATATAGACGTTTGTTCGTTGCGACGCCGTGAATGCGACAACCTGTTCTTTTTTTTTTTTTTTTTTTTCTTTTTGTAGTCGACGATGAAACTGGTCGGTGAAAAATGACGGTTTATTATTTTTTCAACGACGCTTGCTTGCCGAGCGGGTGCTTTTATACTCTTTGTACTCGACACAATGACAATGGAACGCTGGATTTCGAAATGGATCGTGTCAGGTTTTAGTCATTCTTTCTGTCACTGATGACCGGGCTGATACCTCTCAACAGGTTCTCTATGGTCTTTTTCCAGCGGTGCGGTGTATTAAATATTCTTATTCTTTTATTGAAAATTTCACGGTAGATAATTTTGTCATTTCTTTAAACTGAAGATTAAAAAACAATTGTGTTGCTTTTTTTATTATGATACAAGTGTTCTTAGACTGTTTTTGATCAACAAAATTATACAGGTTGGACCAACGTTATTTTACTGTAAATTTTGTAAAAATAAATTGAAAAACAAACCTTAATTAAAAAGTTATTTATTGATTCAAATATTTTGTTTTAATTAAATAAGGAAAATTATATCCATTCAATGGCTACGATTCGGTAGCTCACAAATAGTTCTTTTCTCAGCATAATTAATTTAATTAAAACTTTAAATGATGGATTATTTAATTCTTCAATAAATCAACTCGTTGAAAGAGTGGTAAAACAATGTGACTAATGATTGATAATAATGTCATTTAAATCCTAAATTTTTAATTCGAATCATGCATTTTGTTAAAACAATAAAACTAATCTAGGAGAAAATATGTTTCATCACATATTACATAACAATTTTCGCACACTGGTATAATAAATACATATGTATTTATCATAAACTATTTTTCAATTCAACTGTATTTCTAAAAAAGAAAAGAACGCAATAATGATTAAAAACAAAATGTAAAATTTTTTGGAATGAGAAAGTGACTTTGGTCGACCCTGTATTTTTCGTGCAACTCATCATTTTTTGTACATAAAAAAACAAAAAATAAAATTAAATATACAGGGAAGAGTGTCTTATGATGATACAAATTCTTTGAAATGATCTAATACTTCTTCGAAAAAAAGTCGTGGAAAAAATGTTCTACAGATGAGGAGCAAACCGGCAAAAAGGCGATATCGATGAAATACGCGCGTTCACGAGGTCCGTACGTTTTTTAATTTAACGCTATTCCCGCGGCTGGGCGGAGTGGAAGGCGCGGAGGAATCGGGAGCGAGATACAACTGCATATAACTGAATTTGCACGGGCAGATCCTCTCCATGGGCGTTTCCATTACATCGGCGGGTAATAAATTACGGCACCCTCACCGCGTAAATACGTTTGAATTTATATCGGCCGGTTGCTCGCCTGCCCCATTTACGCATATGGTTTTTTAGGCGATGAATTTTAGGCGGACCCCGTCCGTATCGTTGGCCCCGTGCTGATCGAATTATTAGATCGAACGTGAAACCTTTTATATAGAATATCAACACGTTGATGCATCAACTAATATACCTAAATATTAAAAATTGTTAATTTTTTTACATTGGATAGCATTCAACGGCACACTGTGACTTAAATTTTTACGGAAAAAATTAATGACGGACCATAATTTAATTAATTCAGCCCCAAATCTCTACCAGACCAGCTTAAAGTTTCCCGAACCCCCGAAGAAATAAAAACTTTTGTTATTAATAATGTTAGGCTTCTTACGTTTTAAAATCGGTTTTAATACTTCACCATTTGATTATTGATTTTATATCTGTTAAACTAAAATTGAGATTAGTTTTAATGATATTTCTGTTATTAAAAAATCATTGACGACTGTTTAAAGAAGAAACTTCCAGTGTTTCCAAAAATTATATAATTGCTTTATAGCAATTTAGATAAGAATTTATATTCTACACGGTATTTTAAAGAGCTATTGTTGGCGATGCCAACGCGCCTTGTCGTGTACTTAGTACGTTGCGTATGCGCTAGGAGTGCATCCCTACCATAGACTGTGGCCCAATGATTCGGCCGTTACATATAAAACCGTTATTTCTTTATGTGATGTTCGCGCCTTCAAGCAAGACCACGTTTATGTATTCTTTGTCGTTAAATCTAAATATATATACCTACTATAAAATAAGAAATAAAACAGCTATCTTATTTATCTCATTTATAAACTTGAACAGACTTTCTTTGAGAACTGTTTAACAAAATGTGTATTAAATATTTTTTAGTCAAAGAAGTGTAATAAATGTAGATTGCACTTCCCATTTATGATGTAATGACAAAAGTTTTGGAATAATGAAATGTTTTACAAAGAACAGAAACCAAAACAAAAAAGCATCGAGAGAAAAATCATCATCTAGGGGATGAAGGTGCCAGAAGCGCCGATAATGACTCGAATCCGACCCTCATCCCCTGACCTTTCGTTCTGATATTTACGATATCCTCGAAGGAAGCGAAATGAAAAAAAAAGAGAGAGAAATGTCATCGTTTGTCGGGTCAAGTGTGCAACGCCGGGGGGATGCGTTCCATCCTGACGAGCCAGTACTGCTTGCAACCCCCTTTTTTCCTGCCTCGTGGTCGTTAGTCTTGCCACGAGCCAGGAGGAACCCGTAGGCGAGCGAACCTCCACCCTTGGATAGGCCGCGATAAAACCTAGCACTGATGCTTTTTACGGTGACGAACGACTCCTGGAGGCGTGTCGACATGTGCAACGGAGTCGACGAAGGGTGGGCTCGGGTGATCGAAGCTCCAGGAGGACGCCCACGGAAATCACGGGGTCGCGCAATCGCAGAGCCACCCCCTTAATGGATCTTCGCGATGGAAACGAGAGGGTTGTATCGGATGTATCGGCAACCAGCGACATCTTCGGCTTTCCAGGTGTCCTGCTGAAAATGCGAACGGATGAGGAATGGACAGCAAAAAGTGAAGTAGTAACAGAAGGTAAACTCCTGCCAGGGGCGTCGAGTAAGGTATGGTAGCTTTTGTGAAGCTGACCTTGCTAGCTTAGAGCTATGGAATATCGATTTTAAAAATCGGCAATTAATAACTACAACAGATTGATGAAAAACTTTCATGAATGAAGTTGATGTGAAGTATTTTGGTAAGTTACTGATAAAAGAAAGTAAAATTTCTTACCCCTATCTTTTTATTGCTACGTATGTATAAATTCAAATTTTTTATTTATTAAGAATAAAGGATGATAGAACTACGTATCTAGGAAAAAGTTAACATGACGCCTCTGATACGAATGAATTAATGGCGTTGAAGAAGCATACAGGGAACTTATTATGAGATTAAATATTAGGGTGGAATGAGCCACCTACAGTCACTCACACTGAAAATCGTCCACCCACACCACAGTTGCCAATCGGTATATTAGTCTAAATAAAACAATAAATACAAATAAAATACAATGTTTGCCCATATTAAATTATTCTACATAAATAACTACATAATATAATCTAAAAGCAAAAGATTCTGTTGAATAATAATCGAGATATACCATTGCAAATAGAATCATGTCCGAAATGAACCTCACAGTGAAAATCGTCCACCTGCAACAATGTTTGATAAATTGCAATAGTTATTTGATTTTGTAATTTTTAATGAGTAATCCTTATAGATTTTTGTGTGCTGAATCCGAATCTTTAAGCCATTTTTATCTAATTTTTATAGTTTTCGCGATAATAAATCTTAAACACAAATTGCAAATATTCAACTTTGAAAATGATTTATACTTTTACAATAGCAGATATTCAGGTTCTTTTTTCACGCAATAATTCTGTGAAATCTACCGAATAAAATGATATAAATTGTTACTACATTATAAACATGTAATGTTTAAATAATAATGGAAGTGGAATATTTTTTATTATATTTCAAAAACTAACAATCTAGGAGAAAATCTAATAATATCACACGATAGAGAAACATTTTTGCTAAGTATACCATTAAATCAAGGTATAAAATTATGTTTCTACTTTAAGATTTAACGATAAATATGATAATTTGACATAGAAGGAAGGAACATAATCGCAAAACTTACCCGACAAACAGGTCGACGTTCAACATTGAGAACTACTGGTGTCACCTATACATATAACGCCATCTAATAGATATCTAATAGATTTAATTTAATTTAATAATTTAATATGCGCAATCATTGTATTCTATTTGTATTTATTGTTTTATTTAGACTAATATACGCCCCATTGAGGGTGGACGATTGTCACTATGAGTTACTGTACGTGTTTCAATTCTTTTAGACTAAATATAAATTGTTTCGTTGCTTTTAGTAATTATTGAGTTTATTATTATAACTTATTGGGTGATTTAATTAATTATCATTCTTGGTATCTTCTGACCCTTTTAAATTTCTTGGGCATAATTTGAAAGAAAATTATTAGTTTTTATTTCGGAATGCATTTAAATCTTATTATTATTTCTTGCATTATTTTGCATTTTCGATTTTCTGTTTAGATCAAATTATAATAAGGCTGAATCTTCTAGGCTGAATGCAAGGTGATTTTAGCCCAATATGTATCGTACATTTCTTTCTATGCGTATATACATACACGCAGTATTTATGTATACTTCATTATAGTTAAGTATATTTTGATATTGTTATAAGTCAAAGTGACCTTGCATTCTATTATCAAATGTTACAGAGCATTCTTCTGACAAAACTATGTTCCAAAATCTAGCAAAATCATAGTAAAATCATTGTCTACATATATTATAGCGTGTCGTATTCTAATATAGTTTTAAATAATTTCATTAAATTTATAAACGAGTTTCCATCTTTCACTGTTTACATGACTACTAACCTCTTCCTTACAAAAACATAATAAACGCTTAGAAATTTACGTATTCATATTGTTCAACGAACAGTAATCACGGTTCGAACACCAGACAAGAACCTGTTCAAGCGAGACACAAGCTCGTAAGCCTTTAATCGACCATGACAATCGACAACTATCAGAGAAATCATCCACTCGTTTATGATCTCGCTGTAGAATCATAATCGACCAACGATTCCAGTTAGATCGGTCGCACTACGAAGAATGTAAAATTTTCCACCTGATGGGACGAGAGGCAACAGATGGTTCGACACTTTGCATGCACGACCATGGTCATGCCCATAAAATCTGCTATGCGTACGCGTCACCTTCCTTCCACGCTTCTAAAACGACGTGCCAATAAAAAAAAGTTTGACACGCAAACGATTTGCCAGGCAGGGTGTGATGTATCTTTTTTTCAGCGGTAATAATGCAAATTGGTTACACGTCATTGCACTTTATGGCTAGTTTTTATTATCATTAGGCTGTGGATATTTATACAAATAGGCACCAGCATAATTTTTATTGTTTATGTTGATCAAAAATATTTTATGTATTTCCTATATTTTGAATATTCTAAATAAGTTCTATTGATTTCTCTATAGTTTATCATTTAATTATCATTTATTTGTTCTAACACTTTTATTACTTGGAAAGTATTTGTTTGTTTATTCATTATAGAGAGTGGTGCAGTACAGATAGTATGTATAATCCGAGATAATAAATAATTTGAAAGAAAAGAATTAAAATTATGAAATATTGTCGGCGCTTAAGTGGAGGGGGAGAGGAGGGTTTCGCCCGGGCTTTAGTTCGGACCAGAGACCGCTAGGTGGCAGCGAGATGATCAGTGACGGTGTTCTCGCAAGCGGTCGCCCGGGATGCAGTTCGAATATATAGAAGTTTCGAATTGCGGTGTGATAGGTGTCTAGGGCAGGGATCGTCTGTTATCAGCCCCACTGACGAGTCTGACAGACGAACCTGAGAACGCTTTTTTCTCCCCTCTCCTACAATAAATATATTTTTGAAAAAAGCATCTACTTTTTAATAAAACAAAAATGGCTACTTTCTTACAGCAAAAATACATACTTTAATCCAAAGGTTAATTCTTTGAAAGTCCAATAAAATTACGAATTGCTGTCAAAAAATGTGCGTATTACTAGAGTAGGTATATTTTATACTAGGGTATAACAGCGTCCTAAACGACAAAAATTAAACAATATTTTTGGATCCAATAATCAACAATGTCACTTGAGATAAACTGTGGAAGGGTTAAAGATCTGAAATATGAAATAGAAGAAAAAAAAGTCGGTTTTAAAAAATTTCTAGACCAGAACCTGCTTGTTAAGGGGTGCGATCAGAGGTCGCACAGCCAAGAGGAAAATCGCGAGCACCGCGTTTGAAACGCGAACCGGAGAGAGGGTTTTCATCCGAAAGGCGAAGGGGGTGAACGAGATACAAGGACAAAGAGGATACGAGCCATCTGACGCGACCGAGAAAAACAAAGACGAGCATTGAAAGTGTGCCGGTTGATGGTGGTAGGCGCATCTATACGTCTACTTACTTATACGTCGACCTATACCCACCCTCGTCGACTTTATTCGGTTCGGTGTGTATGGGCGCGCGCTCGCCAGCCAGGGATGAAAAAAAAAAAAAGAGTATACACGTCTGATCTCGACTAAGATTATAAAATGGCGACCCTCACCCCCCGAGCCGAGGGCTGTTCTTAATTTCGCTCGGATCCTTTTGTCCCCCACCTACTCTTCAGCCCCGTTCCTCCTCTTTTTCGCTTCTTTCGCTTCTTTCGTTTCTCCAGCATCCAGCTCGCCTCCACCCACTTTCTTTGCCTTTCCGCGACGCTTGCTTTCACAATCGACGCAGCTCTCTAGACGTTGCCAAAGGAATTCGCCGAGTAAAGGCCGACGAATTCTTTTACGTGACGATTCTGATGAATAGAAACCGTAGCCACGCTCGTACCCGTGGAAATGGATCCACGGATGTGCCGTTGGATGATCGTCGACTGAAGAAAATGCGAGCACAAACTGGTGGGGTGGTTCTCTGTCATTTTTTTCTTTTCTTTTTACGACTCGGTTCGGTTTCTATTTGTTCTTACAAAAAAGTCAGCACGAATGTCTTCCTTAGATTTTTATGAACTTTTGCATGTTGATAAATCAATACTATTACGATTTTTCCTGTATAGGATGTTCAATGTAAATTTAACAAATTATAAATAAAAAATAATAAATGCTAGTAGATGGACAAATTATAAAAATACTTTTTGGCCAATAAAAAATTAAGTTAACCATCTCCCTTTCTAAATATCACAATATGTCATTGAGATAACGAAGAATTTGTATTTCTAATCCAGTCGTTTTAACATAAGCATTATTTAGTTTTTACAATATTTATAAAATATCAATCCCCATTGTTCAATAATTTTGTCAGTGCGGATAGTATAATAGTACAATTGTTATTTTTAAGTTGAAACGTTTGAATATGAAAAATTTATCACTAAATGAAAAAATGATATTGGATAATAGTTTGATATAAATGTTAGTCGTCAGATGTGATTTTGAAAAATTAAACAATGAATACTCCTTATTTATGGTCCGCTTGCCAGACTAATTATTGTTCTACTCTACTTCAAATTGAATGTAAAGCGTATCAATAATATTTGTAATTATAACTTTTGACGATGAAGTTAATTTGTGTATGTTTGCACTAGAAACACAGAAGAATAACTTTGGAAGAGAATATCAAGGAACTTTAAAAATGGAATAATTACATAACAAACGAGGGAAATAGATCTAATCTAAATGAACAATTTAAAACAACAATTTTCATATAATTAATTAGATTCTTAGATTCTAATAAAATATTAATATTAATATTGTACAACGTTCATTTAAGAACTAATTTTTCACTTTTTTCTTTTTTTTATTAAGCTTTCAAATCATAATACAGATTTATTCGCTTTTCGGAGTGACAAAGAAGGAATTATACAAACAATTTATACTTTGAAATTACAGCTTTTAAGAAAAGAAACAATACATGTGCACGCTGCAATATGGGGTTTCCTGAGTAAAAAAGTCATTTTTAGAGGCAACTGACACTTGATTGATTAATAAAAATTTCAAAATTGCATATTTTCTAATTCCTTTAATTATTATATTCGCACATGATCTAATCAAGTTATAGATTTTTTTTACCTGTACTTTAAAAAAATGTCTATCTATATAATCCAGAACTTAACGAAAATACCTAAATTCTATTCTTTTATATATCTAACTAAATTAATTTGCCAAAATCATTGTAACTTCAGTAAGAACATTTATACATAGACAATAAGATCAAAGATCGCTGCCAGACCTCTGATTTACATATGTACTAACCATCCAACTAAAATTGCAGTAAACTGAAATTCAACCCCAGCAACTGCAAATGTCACCACCCTAACATAAGCCAATACATTTCTCTGTCAAAAGCATCAGAAACATAAGAAACGTTCATTCTCATCCTCGTAGCGTATCATCACCGTGTCAACAGCACATCACCGGCACTCTAGCCAGCACCCAGCAAGTCAGGACAGCGTTCGCGTACGGAAAGCTGTTTGTGGTGCGCCGATCGCCATATTGGAGGCGGTCGATCTTTCCACCAATCGGTGTCAAAGCGTTAGAAGCGTAGGTGCGAGCCATAGCCAATAGGATTGCCACACGCCCCACCGAAAATTTGCCACACCCACAAGTGTCACGTGCGCACGAGCAGCTCCAGTATCGTTCGAACAGTCTGTCGCGTATCCTCGCATCGTTAGCATCGCTACTCGCTGATTCACTCTCAATGATTTTCCTTCTCTCAATACATCGACATCCTTTATAATCATTGGTCCTTTGTTATCTTTAAAACAATAGTTCGATGGATTTACAAAAGTGTTGGATAAGTTTGTTGAATGAAGTTGGTGAAGCACTTATTGTTAAATGAAGGACATATTTAAAAATATGTACTGAATTGGGACAAATTTGTTACCGAAAAGGATTGAAATATCCATGTTTATTTTTAAAAAACAGTGGAATATAACATCTGTTATGATGGTGAGACGAATATTCTAGATATTAAGACCTAGAACTTAGGAATAATGAATGTTAATCATCAGGGTATAAAAGAAAAATTAAATTGAAATTCTATGGGGACGTAAAAAGTCCCAAAATAATCAAGATTCAATAAACGAACGTCATATGAAGCGAAAAATAAAAATTAACATTAGGATCAAAAGCTACACGTAGTATTCAGCTAATTAGTCCTAAATTATCAACGTCTGGAGTTTGACTAATTGTCGATGAAGAAAAAGAAATGACTGGAGACAAGTGAATCGGATAGAAAGTCGCAGTTATGACTATGATAAGCCTGGAAATGTTGGGCCGGGAGGCTCTGTCTCTGGAAGGGATGTATCGGCGTGCTCGTCAAGATATCTTGACACCGCCACATGACAGTCCAGAGTCGCAGAACGTCCGCCGGAACAGCAGTAACGCCGGAAACACTGTGAACGTCACAAACTTCGAGAAGGCTGACCACAACGAAATGCATCCACTCGATCAGCCGGCTCTGGAACTCGGTTTACCGGCTCACATTCCCGAGATTCTTTATTGTAAGTGAGGAATGTTGATCCTGTTGGTCGAATTTTCATTACCAATGGTGTAAAGAAATCGTGTGACACTTAAATAGTTTCTAATTAGAGTTGACACGATGTGCAAGTGTACTTGAAGTGTTGAAAGAGCTATAGTAATGTGAAATTTGATTTTGAAGAAAAGAATGTTAAATTTCGTCTAATAATTACAAAATATTTTTTTTTAATTTATTGCGTTATTTGATGTTGATTGGTTTAATAAATTAACCAAATATAGGCATTTCTCATTTTTATAGTCCGGCCTTTCTGAATTTGTTATGGATAATGTGAAAAAAAATTACCATAGTATTTATTTTTTTGATTATTTGATCTCTTATAATTCTCATCAACTTTTATTGCAATATTATAATTATAAAATTATGGTATTACAATATTGTAGAAATGAAGGTCGAGTGGCAGTAAAAATTATAGTAATTTCTTCTCAAAATATCCACATTAAGATTAGAACATTAGATGATAAAAATAAAATATAATCAGTTTAGCAATTTGTTATTATGACAGTGAATCGACTTTAAAAAACCGTGATAAAAATTTTATTCGTGATAATAGAAATCTAAATTAATTTATAATCATTGCAACACACACTTACAGAAAAATTCAAATCACATTTATTTGTAATTATTCAAAATAAATATAAACAACTGTTATTATTTTGTGATTCATGTATTTTCAAAATCTTGCATTTAATCTTTCCCGTCGCGTCGGTTCGATAGGATAATACGTGTCCATCAATATAATTATTTTTGTATACTTATCTTTCTTAAAAACGTAGAATTAATCACGGAAATAGTATTCAGTTTAGAAATCACTATAAAATTTAATAGATTCATTAAATGAATTCATTAAATTCAGGTCTATAATAAATTATAATAAATATCATTGACCACGGCATTAAGTATTTTCTTGAATTTTGTGCTCTTTCAGTTACTCAATTATATTAAATTTGTAGTGCTAATCACCATCGACTTCCACGGCGCTCAATATATTAATTTGCTCATCATTTATATTCACAACTTTTTTTTACTCTTTGATGAATCGCGAAAATAACTCATTGAAATTTTGATTCGAAAATGAATGATGATGTTTTTGGTTGCTGTATAAAGGGTCTGGTGAATGTTGCAGCCTCGATACCAAAATGTGGAGGCTGTCAGGAAGCAATTTTGGACAAGTACGTTCTGAGGGTTCTCGAAAGGTGTTGGCACGCGAGGTGTCTCACGTGCAGAGATTGCGGTGCAAGATTGACCGACAAATGTTTTGCGAGGAACGGTCATGTTTTCTGCAAGGACGACTTTTTCAAGTAAGTACCAATAATTATTTCTAAAAATTCAATAATTTTTTATTTTACTTTTATCTTTTCATTCCCATCGCCTTTCTGATCATTACAAAATTTAACTTCAGCCAATCATTTTCTTCCATTGTATTGAATGCAACAGCTATTGCATTGTTGGATAAATAAGTTCGATTTTAAAAAAGAAAGTTACGTAAAGACAATATCAATATGTTACACGTATTATAAAAAAATATTGTTCAAAACACCTTTATGCCGCATATGAAAAACGTGTGAATCGTGAGATAATCAATACATCATTACGTAACAACATGTACGTACACTTTTTCTTCCTATAAACACTATCTGGAGAGATAGTGAGAAAGGTATATAAAACTTTTATCAGTTACTATTTATCGCTTGCAAAATGCACGTGGAGAACCGAAACTCTGTATTATTCATCATGGATGATAAAAAAGTAGATATTAATAGGAAAGTACAAAAAGTTAGATCAAACGTGTACACATACACACACACGTAAGTAAGTACATACATCTGGGAGCGGTATCGATTGTGTCCGTAGAACGCGCCTTTTCTCATCCACCCATACTTTGGTAAAGTACGAGACGCCATTTTTCTTCTTCTGAGTCGAAGGTACTTGCTCCCTTTCCGCTTCGTCTCATCCTTCTCCATAGAACTCGCCCTTTCTTGGGATCGGAATTTTCAGGGGAATTGGAAGATTCGAGTTCGCAACGCGTTCAGAAACAATAAAAAGAACATTCAAGTTCGATGAAGGAATGATTTGTTGCGTTTGACGTATCGGCTCGGAGATGGTTTCTATTATTTCTAGAAACAAGCCTTATTTTTAATCGTCATAACGTTTATTAATACCTTCAAGAAAGATTAAAGTATTGTTAGTTTCTTTTTTTCTTTATAATGAAATTTCAGCTAAATGAACTAGCATATGATGGTCACCGAGAATTGATATCTAAAACTTTATGTTATAGAATAATTTTAAAAAAATTTGGTATAATGTTATGATAATAATGTATGGTACATGCTAAGTTGGAAATTTTTATTTGAAAATTAATTCAACATTTTGATTAAGTTGAAATGATTTTTCTAATAAAAAATACAGTAGATAAGTTATTGAAGTAGTATTATTTATGTGCATAGTGATTCAGTGCCTGTTGTTCAAGAGATACCTACTCTAACAGTAAGTGGTTTACAATCTTCCAGTTTCCCTGATATAGATACATTGTGGTTGATAAGAAATACTTTCACTATTTTATGGTATTAATTTTATTCTAACTTTCAATCAATGTAATTTAATCAAATAGTTACTAAACCAAAAAATATAGGGTATTCTAAGTACCATTCAGACTTTAACAGTAATAGATGATAGCAATATAAATAATCATACTAATTAATAAAATCATTGTATCCTCAATACTTTGTATTGAACGGCCAAACTGGATTGATCGTAGTTTAAATCTACCGAACATACTACTTCAACTAAAGTTGAAGACAATCTACCAGAAAACAATATTTAAAAGAATGTCATAATACAGAATTTATAATAGAAAAATAAAATATTGTAAAATATAAAATGAAATTCAAATTATTAAATTAAAATGTATGGTACCCTATGTAGTCGTTTCAATTGTAACAATCAGTACACAAATTAATACTAATTATAATCCCAACAGTTATTTCATAATAGATATGGTTAAAAAAACTATTCGAATACAATATTTACAAAGAAAGCCTGTTGTGGTATCCCCTTCTAATTTTAAGAAGAATAAAATGTTTTATCTGTCACAAAATGTTTCTAAAGGGTGAAACCCCACTTTAAAGTTTATCCTTTATTTATTAACTTAGACTATACAAAAATAACGCTCCGTTAAAATATTTTTTTAGTAAACACACGAAAACGTGTATAAAACTTGTCCAAATTTCTCGCGACCACTCTAGGGTTAACTAATTTAAAAAAAAAAAACCTGTAGTTTCTAATACAAGAAAAAAACATTTCTATTTTTAAGGCAGTATCAGCATGATACGGCGACACGTTGCTGTCACTAATGCACGAACGTAATGTGAAAATGTTGTGTGTTGTTGGTGTGGCAGGCGTTTTGGGACGAAATGCGCGGGCTGCGGCCAAGGATTGGCACCGTCGCAAGTTGTGCGTAGGGCCCAAGAATTGGTCTACCATCTAACTTGTTTCTCGTGCGCCCTTTGCTCTCGACAGTTGGACACTGGCGACGAATTCTACCTCATGGAGGACAGGAAGCTTGTTTGCAAGCCCGATTACGAACAGGCAAAGGCAAAAGGTAAAAGATAAATTACACTCAATTGCAATAAATTTGTTTAAGTTCAATCCTTTAAATTACACTTCATTGATCAGATATTTCTTTTGTTAGTAAAATGAGATTGTTGCCGATCAGTTGCTCTATATCTGTATAGATTTCTTATTTTAACCCTTTAGATATAATGTAAGAAAAAGTAATTTTATTTAAAACTCTTCAATTGCAATGATTGTGAAGGTATCTGAATAATATTTTTTACTCTTGATTGAAAAGATATTATACTTGAATTTTTCTTTTCTTTGCTGCTATATTTTCTTACAAAGTTTTCGAAAGAAATTTAAATTCTGTAAGTTATTTGAAATTAGATGCATGATGTTCCATAGCACAAGGATTGAATTGGTGCTTAAACGAATTTGATTTTCCTTAGAACACCTTAGAACAAGTATCCTTCGAAAAATTAATTTATTCTACTTGCTACATTTTTTTCGAATGTCTAAATTGTAACGTCATAGATAGAAATTTTAAAAATATTAACAAGTACAGTGAAATAAATAATATTACCCAAATGTTGCATTGATATGATTGTATAGATTACGAAAAAATAATTCAGAAGAATGTTTCTGCATGAAATTCCTTTATTTACAATTTGTTGTTGAACGCTCCCATTTTTTCAAATTGTAGAATTGGCAGACGGAGGAAGTATAGACGGTGACCAACCAAACAAAAGGCCGAGGACGACGATCACGGCAAAACAGCTGGAAACTTTGAAATTAGCTTATAATACCAGTCCTAAACCAGCAAGGCACGTGCGAGAACAACTCTCACAGGATACAGGACTCGACATGCGTGTTGTTCAAGTCTGGTTTCAAAACAGGTATGTTTATTTGAAATATTAACATTTAGTAAATACGAGCTAATGATACCTAATACATTTGTACTTACCATTCATAAACGATATAGATAAGTATCATCATTTTACAACTTATAGCTAACAGATTAATTCATTTGTTATCAGTATCCCTGTTTAAAAATTTAAATATTTAGTTAAAAGAATATATATATATACATATATATAAGTAAGTACACGTATACATATACCGATCGAATTGAGTAACCTCCTCCTTTTTCGAAGTCGATTAACAAAATAATGATCAAAGATTTAGAGAGAAAAAATGTAACCGTTCGTAAACACGCTGAATAGTCTTTTCCGAACTTCCTAACAAATATTTACTTTTTCCAATTCATCTTTTAAACATTTGACTGAAAGAACGATTATTAAGTATTCCAGAATTTTTTCAGATTTTTTGAATGACAAGCATATTAAAAAGATTGATCGTGAACATAATTGACTCAGGTTGCCCACGCCGAATCAACTTTATTACCTAAATTTTTAAAAAATGA
This sequence comes from Osmia lignaria lignaria, assembly GCF_051020975.1. Classification (NCBI taxonomy): domain Eukaryota; kingdom Metazoa; phylum Arthropoda; class Insecta; order Hymenoptera; family Megachilidae; genus Osmia; species Osmia lignaria. Next base: position 12,968,620 of record NC_135045.1, read on the forward strand.
TATAAGCATCATATTTGAAGAAATAGCATGCACTTAAAAAAATGGAAATACAATTTAATTTAATTTGTTAGTAATCTGTCGTTCGAGCGTTGATGGTCCAAGAACTTATGTAAAATCGTTCACTTTATTTAGAACAACTTGACCACGGATTGCATGAAATATAGTACAGTTAATAGTGAAAATGATTCAGAAACAAAATAATATGATTTCTAACTATTAACACTCGAATTACCGAGTTTGATACACGCTTACTATAAAGTTGAAAATAATGTAGAAAATTAAATAGATAAAGGACGAAACATAATTCTTTATCTCGTCAAGCCAACATACATTTCAACAAAAAAACCTTAATAATACTTGCACGTTAAAATAAGAAACTTGAAACCTGTAATTTTAACTGGTTTGGTAGTTCTAGTGTTAAATATTATAAAATCTAGTATATAACTGAAAAGTAGGAATAACAAAGTAAATATTAATTCAAATTTTCCCGCGTAAACATTTATACACAAGTAAAAGGGAATTACAGATTTATAGGGTGTCCTAGCTAAAGTGTGACAGAACCGTTATTCCGTAACTGTTAATTGTACAATAAATTATTGATATGGAAATTGCACGGTAAAATTTTTTTGGTGGAGAAAACACCATCCTCCACACCATGGGGTACTTACCGCAACAATAGGGCCACTTTTACGATTTGCTACTCGAACCGAGACGGCTCTGCTAAAAATTGGAAAATTTGTTATATCTTGAAAACTAATTAAAGTCGGGCGTATACATTAAAGCTTAATAAATTCGTCTTGAAAAGCACTTTCACGTGATCTGAGAAAAATATATAGTTCCATTTTAAAAAACAAAACTTTACCATCATATCTCTTGAACTAATAATGCAAAAAATTTTTTACTTCTGCCAAAACATAGTTCCCATAGTACCGTGCAATTTTCATATCGACAATCTTTTTTAATTAATAATTACGGAATAACGAGTCTGTCACACCTTAGCCGGGACACCTTGTATATGTACAAACATGGGGCCGTTTCCCAACTTTGTCATTTTCCTTGAAAATGCCCTTTGAAAAGGGGTGGGAACCTGAGGGAGAGGAAGTCTGATTTAATCGCGAATGTACAAGAGTGAAACCAATTAAAAGTAATAAAGTTTTAAGCAACTGGCACAGGTTAACATTTAAACGATACTTAAATTTTAATACCAAATACGATTACACGAGTCTTTTCTCTTACCCGAATATTCTCGTTACTAGTTAGGATACCATAGAAAAACAGTTTTGTCATGGTTTCAGAAGCCATTTATAACTGAAACTTAATTGGACCAGATAACATCAATTTCTATAGTTTTTAAGCGAATCTAATTTAAATAAATTTTTATTTCTTCAACATTGAAAAATAAATTATCTTCATTTTTTTAAATATATTTAGCAGCTTTATGTGATACGTGCTATGTTTTATTTATCAGTTATCTGTAAATTCAGATTTTTATAACACATCTTATCGGTTTCGACAACGTAGGATATGACATTGCGTACAATGTAGCAAGCAGAAGAAAAAAATATTTTATCAGCTTTACAAGTACCTACGTGTATTACAGTTACTAGCAAGTCTGTGTTTAATGTTAATCCTATGATTTTTTTATATGGAGCAGAACACTGTGAAAATGTCGATGCACTGTACTGTTATCACGATTTCTTTTATAATTATTGATAAAAGGAACGTAGAGGTTGTAAAAATACGCACGTGTGATGTAGGTATATTTTTCTCTGGAAACATCTTCTCGATGCTCCTTAACAATGTTAAAATAACTTACAATTCTTGTTGCAATGGGTGAAAAATCGCATGGATATAAAATTAATGCTTTGTTAGAATTTTTAACAATGGTAATCTATAGAAGTTCTTCAATTTCAAACGAGAGAGTCTGAATCACCATTGTATTCCACGATCTGTTTTTTTCTTCTTTTTTTTATGAAGAGAAAAATTTATTTTATGAAGATTTCAGGCATTGTAAGAGAATTTCAAAATAAAAAATTTAGATTTATTGTAGTATCTAAATAAAATGCTCATTCAACTTGATCTATTTATATTTTTTCAATTAGCATTCTTAGTAAAATTAGCTGATTTTGGAGTGTCTGCAAAAAATAAACATATCTTACAATTGGCATTCTTTCACAATTTTGAAAAAAGGAATGAATAAATAGAAATAAGAATAAATCTAATACTATTCATTTTAAAGAAGAATAATCTTCTGTCAAATATTTAAAATAAATTAAAGTACACGTAGGTACTCATACGTTTTCATTAGGAACTTTGTCTAAAGTCAATTAATTAATTAATGTTACTTTTGTATTACTATTTATTTGTTTAAAAGAAATTATATTAACAGCTATTGATTAATGCGAAAGCTTTTATCAATTGCCACCCGTAATAGTTTTTATCCCTTTGGTAGTGGTGTATTTCAAATAATAATTATTTTTTGTATTATTTGTTGTTTATAGGAGAGCAAAGGAGAAGAGACTGAAAAAAGATGCGGGAAGAACGAGATGGTCACAGTATTTTCGAAGTATGAAAGGAACAGGAGCTGGTGGACATTCACCTAGACATGATAAGCTCCTTGATAAGGATGAACTTAAGGTCGACTTAGACTCCACCTTTGGTCACCATGGTATGTACCAATATTTACATTTACCTATTTTGTTCTTTGTTCTTATGATTTTATTGCAAAAATAGCTCAATTGATTTGTCAAACATTTTATTAAGAATATCGTCATACATTATTCTGTGAAAACAAAACAAAAATGAATCTTAATGATTGAAATTTGATCCCACTTATTCTATTCAAAATAAGATATAGCAATTAGAATAATTCAAATAAAAAGGATCAACCTTTAACTGAACAAACGAGTACCCCTTTTTATATTTCTTTTAACAGTTTGTATTCTTCTGAACATGTGCATCGATTTACATTTGCAAAATACAAATTTATGCAAAGAGATTTTTAATATTCAAGCTGCAATTGTAATTAATGATCTTAAAATATTAAACGGTTTATTCAATTTTTGTAATTAATATCTATCATCATAAAATTCTAGCAGACATTATGATTAAATTGTAAATATAGTTTTATCATAGTTTATATGTATATAATAACAAATTATTACATCTTGATTAATTCCATTTTCATATTATTTTATTTGAAATTGCAATTTATAGGAGCAATATTTGTACCGTCTATCCCAAATAATGTTCTTGATGATTCTGTAGTCAAAAAATTGCACGGCGTTATTAAAAATGGGCATTGAAAAGCGACCGATAACACGTTATTTGTGTTTCCAATATCGCGAAATGTACGCAGGTTCCCCTTTTGTATGCACAAGCATTTCTTCCGTTTCGTGAAACGAGAAAATGTTGATATCAATGCCTAGGATCGTCGAATATATTCGTGTTGCAACAGATTTTATTACACTGAAATGAAATAACTTGCTACAAAAACAAAAAATTCTTCAAGGAATAAAAAGAACAAAATTTTTGAATGTTCAAATTCTCTTCCTACATTGCAGTGTGCTTGTAATTCTCCTTTCAAAAAAGACATTTTTCGTAGCTTCAACGTGGAAGTTAATGTACGCTTTCAAAATAAAATAAATCAGCAATTCTCAACCTTTCCATAAATGCGTATCACCAAAATCACAATTTAAGAATTTTATTATCATTAACAAAAGTAATATGTCTTGTAGTACATACATTCGCGATCAAGTCAGGTTTCTCTAGGAAAAATCGGTTCTCGGCCTTTCCGAGAATATAAGATTGTATAAGAATCTGGCCCTATCATTTGCGTGTAAACATTGAAGCTTGAAAATTTGAATTAATATTTATTTTGTTATTCGTACTTCGCAGTTTTATACTAATACTTTGACTGGGTTTTTACAAAAATCCGGTCGAAAAATGCCACGCGGCGCGATCTCGCGTCTTCTGTTTTATGTCACAATGCGTTATGCAGCGCGGTAACTCTATTTAATTTTATAGTTTTGTTAATTATCAAATTATTTGCATTCTAAAATAATCAGCTTGCAAAAATACAGGTGTTCAATCGTGTAACATTAACAGTGTATTGCATTAACGTTAAACGTACGGATAGTTGGGTCCACTGAGCCGATTCCGTGGCATTTTTTGACATGGAACAAAGTGCGATCGCATCGCTTAGCACTCAAACCGTTAATAAGTAAAGATTATATTATTTTGTTTCTAAATCATTTTTAATATTAACATCGTCAAAAGATTTCAAAAATTCTTGCTTCCTCGATATCGGCATTTCCCTAGGAAGGCTTGATTTGATCGCAAGTATACATACATAAAAACCTAAGAAAGATTATACATTTAATTATATTGAAATTAATAAAATTTAATAAAATTGATATATAATAAAATAATTATATTTTATTATATTAATTTATTATATTATATTAATTATATTTTAATGATCGCAACAGTAGGGCCGCTTTTACAACTTGCCACTCAAATCGAGACGCATCTACTGAAAATCGGGAAATTTGTAAACGTTATATCTTGAAAACTAATTAAAATCGAGTGTATACATTAAAGCTTAATAAATTCGTCTTGAGAAGCACTATCACATAAACTAAAAAAAAAATATATAGTTCCATTTGAAAAACGAAACTTGACCGTCATATCTCTTAAACTAATAATGCAAAAGATTTTTCACTTCGGCCAAAACATAGGCCCCCTTTTACCGTGCAATTTCCATATCAACAATTTTTTGTATCATTAATAGTAACGGAATAACGGAATTATAACACTTAAGGTGGGACACACTGTATATTAATAAAATAATTATATTTAAAGAATAAACTAATATGTACAATTGCTAAATAATATTGCACAAATATTGTACACTGTATATTGCACAAATCATCCATCTACCACTCAGATGCCTTGTGCATATTATTAGTGGTACGTGTACCACTAGTTGAAAATGACTGAAATAAAAAAAACGGAGTATAAAAATATCAGCAAAACGTTGAAAACAATTTAAAGTTTAATCAAATAATTAATCTTATTTTTATGTTGAAAGATTAATTAAATTGCAACTTACAATTGCACAATGTAATGTTAAATTAATTCGTGATACCGGTAGCAAGTTCTTTCCATGACAGTTGACGTGTTAAAAAAAAAAAAATTGGAAAAATACAAATACTGAAAAGAAGTATTCTTTTCCTGTGTTACATTCGCTTTAACGTTGGTTACATCTAAGCTCTCGTGTACTGGAGCGTTTAGCGGAGGGGAAGACGATCTCGTCAATTATTCAGGTAGTCGTGGCGGCTAACTGCCAGTTCACCGTGTCCGAGATTTCAGGAAGATTGCGGACTATCCTCGAATTTATGCCTATCGTTAACCATGCTCGTCGTAAAGTCATGTAAACTTCAGCTATTGCGTAAATTTTAAACAACATCATTACCGAGTGTCTTTCCTTCGCCTGACAGCATTTTAATCACGCGCACTTCAATTACGTTTCAGATTAAAAAATAAATTTGTTAAAGTGCATTCATTGTTAGGGTAAAATTTTACGCTTAGAAACGAAATTTACTTTTACATTGCATAAAATCTGACAGTGAGTATTGAAAGGATTTTTGTAAATTTTAAATATTTTAAAACAAGTTGATTATCAATTAGTAAGAACTTACTTTCAATAATAGGTTTATTTTTATGTGCCATAAGATTAAATACATTGCAAAGTTTAAATTATAAATTATTTTAATTGCTATATTAAATTGTTTGTAAAGCAAAACGTTAGATATACAAAATAATCATGTAATGATTTTATAATTTATTTAACACTGGAACAACCGGATGAATTTAAATTACTTTTAAATTATTGAAAATAAAGTCAAGAAATGAATTAAAGAGAAGAAAAATAAATTAGTATGTACAATCCATCTCTATCTCAATATAAAAGTTCATCTTTATTTCGACAAAAGCATCTTAATAAATTCTGCAATTTAGTTATAATAAATCTGAAATTCATTATTTCGAGGGGTTTGGTTGTTCTAGTGTCCAAGAAAATACATTCTTTGTGATATTAAAAGCATTCTTTTTGATAATAAATGAATATTTGCATTTATCGTTAGATTTGAGTAACGACAGTTACGGCACTGTGGTGAACATGGGATTAGATGGTGAAGGCGCGAGTCCAGGTGGCGGTGGAAATGGGGCAGGTGGGGGCCCTCCACGTGGTTATTTGGGTGCAACAACACCCCCTTATCTTTCAACGTCCAGATCACCGTCCTTACCACCTCAATTCCCATATCCACCGGATGCTGGCCTCTCCGTCTACACTACCCTAGGTAAGTAAATGTATCATTATCACACCATAAACTATTAAAACATCAAACAGCCGACTTCGAAATATCAAATTTTAAACTTAACATATTTTATGTTCTTTATATCGTACATTTTTACAGCACTGATAGAAGTTCCTGTTAATTGTTAATTTAGTTTTTCTACGTACATTTTAACCCTTTGACTATGACATACTTTAATAAAAAATCCATACAACTGCAGGATAGAGGACCTTTGTTACCAGTACAATTCTTTAACATATACAATTATTAGTCATTAATCGTAAGTTTCTTTTCTCATCATTAGGTACAAATGAGCTATGTATGTCATGAAAATGATTGCTTTTACGGTGATCATTATTTATACTTAAATTTTGCACTAATATTGTGTTGTGTAATTATCATGAATTCTTGTTTAAATAAAAGAATAAGTGTTGTACCCCCATCGATAATTACCAACTGGACGATGAATGTTGCAGGAGGCGCAGGTGGCATGGTACCAGGGCCAGCGTCGGATTTGAGCAACGAATCGAGCGGAGGCGGCGGAGGCGGTGGAGGCGGCGGCGGAGGCGGTTACCCAGACTTTCCACCCTCGCCCGATTCATGGCTCGGCGAACCACCACCTCCACATGCTCACCACCATTCACACTACGCCACATAACCCGGCAAACTTACGCGTTGCCAAGCACCGTTCGGAAGAGCGGATCGGCGCAAAGCGTTCACCTGACGAGCCCTTCGACGAAACATAACTCGGTCGAAAGACTAAGGCCCTCCATCCGATCAACCTGTCCTTCGTCGATCGTCGATGTTAACGATCCTCGACCCGATCGAAAGGATCTCGGTGTTCTCGATGTTCCATCGTAAAAGAAAAAGGATTCATCTACGAGAGGAACTCGATACAAAGCTGACAATCGAGCACCGACTCGAGCCAGGGAATCATTCTACACCGTACTCTGCACCGTCCCGGCCGGTTTCCCGTCATCGAAATGATGCCATATTGTCTGAGCTGTCGTATAACGTTACATTTATAGCGCACGTACGATACACATTCGATAGGTACGATTAATCTAAATATATTTATGTACAAGTTCCTCGTTTCTCGGTACTATGGAGTTTAATCGTCGAATAAAGAAACCTAGAGGGTAGTTTAGACGTGTCGCGAGAAACGAGCGTTCGTTTGAATCGATGCGACTCAACAGAAACAAACTGCTCTTCGAACATATACCTTGATATTGATCAAAATCAATATTTGGGAAATATTTCGGAGAGCTCCATTCGCTTCTTCCAACGAACGACTCCGTTGTATCGATCGAAAAATCGCGATTCTAATTCGCAAATCACATCGTTTCGTTCATAGGACACGTTTCTGTGGTATTACAGCGCTTACGTGACGATAGAAGTTTCAGGTGTCATTTATTGTAAATAGTTTTCAGATTAGATTCTATCATACTACAGTAAAAGAAGGCAGAAAATGATAAGTAGGAACAGAATATAAAGAGGATTGGCGTACAGCGATCTTTGCAGGGACGACGCCGTCCGCAAGCAAAATTCCGAATATAAATTTAACCCTGAAGCACTTTTACGAATCGACGCTCGTTAGATATCATCCGTGTGAACAAAAATTTACCTAACATTTTTCGATATTTTTGATTAGTATACTTATAAAAATACATCGAATAGCAAAACTTTGTTTGGAAAAGATATCAACGAATTATAAGGATTCGTTTGAGAAAGATCAATGTTGGTTGATCACAGTGTAAACAATCACATTATCCCATAAAAGTCACCACGTGTAAGGATTTAGTAGTTTGAAATTGGCGCGTATCGCGGCCAATCAAAAGCACGCTACTTACCTTTCCGCGAACCGCTCATGGTCAGTCGACTTTGAGAAGCGGTAGGGTGTAGACGTGACGTGTAAACGGTCCGCGTTAATTGTATACTTCCGCTTCTACTTTCGAGCGTCTTGTAAACAATCTTGTGATAGCGTGATTTCTAATCGTGACAGTTGGATGTGAACCGTTGATCGTGTCGTATTTTATCACGTATAAGACGTTTTGTTTCCGATCGGCGAACCTCATGGGACCCCTGTCATTGGATAGACGCATCTACATAACTGTATAATTGACGGTGTATCGTGAGATATATAGTAACTCTTGAAATGTTTTCTACCCTGGTACCAGTGTCTGAGGTTGTCATCTAAAAGTAAGTCTTGTTTTAAACAAATTATTAGACGATAGTTACTCGGTTCCGTCAACGTACACGAAATCGCCAAACAAATATGGCGACGTTCGATCGACTATCAAATCACAGTTTGTTTGCATGTTTGTTTATCGTTGGGGTAACTGAGCGTCATTAGATTACACCTTTGACGCGTTCTGTGTCACGTTTTATCGATTAACCACTATCGTTGGACGATTCGATCGATCGATCTGATTTAAACGAATGTTCGATTTGCACGGTTGACACTTTACGGATGAAATTGTGAAATGTTTTCTAGGATAAATACCTTACGTTTCTTTAAAATTTTATGAAAAATATCTGTAACTAAATGATTCGAACAGATAACAGTTTTTACCATTTGAACTTCCTCTTTTAATCCATAGATTTGTTAATTACATTTTCATCGGTAGAGTGGTAATAATTTTAAATAATCAAAGTCATAACGATGTCAATTGTCCTCGATTCATACATGCGTTATGTATAAAATGTATATGTATGTACACATAAAGTACACATACTCGCAAAAGTACGATTAGATATAAAATAATCGATAATCAAAAGTAGCAGGTTCGATCGATCGAATCTGACGATTAATTTTAGACGCATGCGCAATGATACGAGGCATGCCGCGGTCGATTCTATTTCAAATATTTTGGCGCGCAATCATTAATAATCGTATACTTTTGAAATTATTTTTCAAAAATTATTCGTGTGCCTCGTATTATTCGAAGGAGCAATTGAGATATCACGCGACATGAACAAGGACCGAGACAGAAAGAAAAATATCACTGTAGAATTGTATATACGTCGTCCCCAATCGTTTTACCCGCGAAAAAAACGATCGTCAAGAAATATGCTGTACTCCGTCGGGTAAGAATATTGAATGTTGTACAAAATTATGAAAAGCGAACACGTGCTCCTCACCGAATTTCACAAAGAAAAAAAAAAGAGAAAGATTCGCGTGACTAGCGCAATTCATAAACTTCATCGACATGAGTTACTACGGATCTTTATATTATTATCTAGTCATCGAGTGATAATAAAAATTCTATCGTAATCTACATCACCCTGTATTTTCTTTTTAGCTTTACAATTGAATCATATTTTTAACGTCGGAATATTTCATTTACAGGAATGATTGTAGTAAGCAAATTTTATTAGGATGTTTTATATTTCACGTAGGAATTGCATATAGATTCCTTTTTGAAGTTTTACTTGTCGGTTACGTGGATACTATATTAATTTTTTTTTATTAAAATTGAAATTAGAAAAGAATTAAATTTGACGTTATGAGATTGGGAAGTAACTTTACGAGCTTTACCTTTTTCTTTTCTTGAGAATTATTTATTATAATATTAAGTAATAACAATTTTTAATCGAAGTAAGCATTATTATTTGAATCAAATTCGTGTCATATTAATTAAACTCGTCAAAATATTCCAAACTTTGTTTTTAATTTATTAAAGTTCTTTCGCTGAAATCTACATTGATTTTGAAAAGATAAGAAAAAGTTATTATATGCTAATTAATTTCTATTCTTTATTTATTTATTTAAAATTTTAAAGTAGATATGTACCCATTTCGCAAATTAATTGTCAGCCTAATACAAATTATCAAACAGTAGCAGATGATAATACCATCGTGATTAAATATTTTTTTCTTTTTATTTACTAAATATGTCTTGCTTTTCTTTTATTCAAATGCTATCTTATGAGAAGAATGAAATTAGTTTAAGAATTTTTCTAATGTTAAATGTTGGTAAAGTTTCTTTTGTTTCTATTAAAAAATAAATATTGTTTAATCATTTTATCAAATGATATAATACAGTTGAATAAAGAAGAAAAGAAAAAGGAAACGATTTATAATGGAAGGAATGATTTTAGGAATTTTAGGAATGAATTTGGTCACAAATTTCAATATTTGTCAAATATCAATGGCACTTTATTTGTGGGACTATGTACAGATGCTGAGTAAAATGATAAATTCTGAGTTTATATGTACACGAGCGCGAATTTCTGGTCTCGAAAAACACGAAATACGATAAAATGGACAGTTTTATCTTTTGTTAATTAAAACTGCGTAAATCTTTGGAAAGAAGAAACAATCTACAAAAGAACGATTACACAATTATATACAAAACTCACAATGTACAGTTTCATCTTCTTTTCAAAAGTACGCTTTACCTTCTTCATTCTTTTCTTTTCACAAATGTATGAAAATACTTTCTTGCAGTTAGCACACAATATAACAAGCGTCGCTGTCGTTTATCAATTGGTACAATTTTAATTTGAAATTTAAATAGAATCAAACAGCGCGTCAATAACAGAGATATAATAATAACGCAATTATAAAAAGTAAACTGTAACGTCAATTTTTAAAATTTGCAACCAACAGCGACTTTACATTCTGGTTCCTCTAACTCTATCAATTATCCAACGGCTCCTCGTACGTCCTTGTTTTCTTCAGTATACTCTTCGTGATTTGTAATTGTTTTGCTATAGCCTTTTCGACGTTCTTTTTGTTTTTGTTCGACGCGGATAGATGTTGAAAAGTATCCTCTAATGCCCTTCTAGTTTTCATTAGCCTTCTCTTCAGCGTTTCATTTTCTTGTTTTAAAGCTTCCACCTCGTCGAGACCTAATAAAATAAAATGGAATATTGTTAATTATTATACTCTAATTGAACGAAATTATAGATAGTTAAGAAGATTATAATAATTTGTGAAAGTTTGAAAGAATTCGGTGAAATTATTAGATATAATCATAGTAAAATTTCTATAAAAATTACCTTCTATCGGCAATGGGCTTTCGTTATCCATTTCTCGAACTGCTCTGTTACTATTGCCATTGTCTTCGTCGCTTAATAAATTTGTCATTGATTCGGTGATTTTCAAAGTATCTTTTAATGGTCTCATAGTTGTAATAGCTGCATCGCTCTCAATCCCTAAATCTGGTGAACAACTTGTCTTGCTACGTCCACCCATCGTTGGGTAACTTACAGGTAACCAATATTGCGAATTCTATATAAAAATAGTAGTTAATAGTAGTTGATTGGAAAGCAGCAAATAATCCAACTTAACACCTTTCACTATCAATTGTTACAATAATACACTGTTAACACAAATGTTGCCTTTTTGTTTTTATTGAATATTTTTATTCTTAACACATTATCTACCGTTCACAAATAAAATAAATAAGCATTATCATTTTATAACTTGGCATTAGACAAAGATTAAAGGTGTAACTCTTAGTTTCAATTTCCTCTTAAGTAAAGTGCATTTAATTTTTATTGCTTCAACTAACTCATAAACTAATTTGTAATAATCAAAATATCAACAATTAATTTTTTTTTCAACAATCGATGGACTCGAAAAATCTATTAATAGGCTTCCAGTAGAAAAAGTGTAAATAAGAATAATATGCGTCTTCTCACTTAAAAGAAGAATATTGTCTCATAGTGATAAGTATTATTGAAATAATTGACGGAATGCAACACATGCGTCAGTAACAGCGAAGGTGTTAATCGTGAATAAAAATTATCAACTAACGCTATAAGCTGGATATTCTTGCATGAAGTCCTCGCATGTTTGTTTCAGTATAGCCTCTGTAGGTATTGAAGAAACTCCACTGGAACTTGGCGCCGAATCACTTGCTTCGCAAAGTGCAACATGCCTTCGGAGTTCTTTGTTAGCGACCTCTAGCTCCTGTAATCGTACCCTATGAGATTCGTTTACTTGATTTAGATCCGATATCTGAAAACAGACGTCAAAAATTATATTTCAAATCTATATTAATTTTAATCACTATTTAAACGTGACGATGGAAGCTTTTGAACATTCCTAACCAATAATATAAAAAATAGTAGACGTGATTTGAAATTATATTCTATCATAGCAAAAAGGTTGTTCATATTATTTTGTAAAATAAATCTTGAAGACCTTACCTCTTTGTTAAATTTGTCGTGTATAGAACGGACGGTCATATCACATCTACTCTCTGTTTTCCTCATTTCTTGCTCCAAACGTAATTTATCATTCGTTAACTTAGTATTTTCTACAAGAATTTGGCTGTGCGATAGAGTGAGGTGGTCCAATTCTTTTGTCAATGCTGATATGCTTGCTTTAGCAGTTTCATTTTCTTCCTCTAGCTTCTTAATTCGTGTTCTCAACTAAAATTGGATAAACAATAAATTGTAATTGAAAAATATCCATCTAGGAATGTAAAACTCATTTCAATTTCTTTTAATTCGATAGCTAAATGTTTTTTAAATATTCTTCAGAAACAGTTGCATTAAGCACAATTCTTATTTTATTACTATTTTCACACGAAAATTAATAAAAATGAAGTATTTATTTGTATTTCATATAATTGTTAGAAGGTTAAAAAGCTTGGACATTGTAATATTTTAAACAGTAAATCTACTAAATTCTACAATAACTTTTAAAGCATTGTTTACCATTGAATGTTGGTATTAAGATTATAATTAAAAAAATTATTCTATTAATATGAATCTAAACAAATAATTGTATCTTAAACATGATATAAACTAACGTAAGTCTTAAAATCATAAATTTTTCAACTCGAATATAATCAGGAAAATAATTAATTACCGCATCATTTTCTCTGTTAAGCGTTATCAACATCTCCGCGGTTTTCCTCTCAGAGTTTTCTTTATAGTGCATCAATTCGGCTTTCTGTTTGTTCATTTCCGCTGCCATACTTTCCAGATCAACTAATTTCTTTTCTAATTGTGCTTTGCGAGCACAGTTTTGTTTATTTTCCTTCTTCAACACGTGAAGTTCGTGTGTTCTCCTTTCCAAAGACGATTGCAATTTCTCGCAGAACTTCTGCGACTTTTCCAATTTAATGATTAAGGGAGATATTTTTTCATCAAATTCCTAATAACATTAACAAAAAAATATTATAGCAATAACAAAAATTTGTATAACAGGTTAATAACTAATTTTAAGATTTTAATATTTACTGACAACTTTCAATAACTATGATTTTATTAAAATTAATAGCAGTCAAAATTTATTCCTCGTAAAGTAAAATACTTAAAGTAAAAATATTTACATTTTTCTTTTAAATTCTGAAAATTTTAATTGATAATTATTAAGATCTCGCGATTGCTTATTAGGATAGATCATAAAAATTTTAGAAATATCTGAATGTGTTTTTGAACTTTTCCTAATTTTTCCTAATTATGCATATAAGTATAATGGTGGACTAATAACAGGATTTAATCATTTCAATTTCTCAGCCAATTCAATTTTATATAACCAAATAATTAGTAATAAAGAAAACTTTAAATACTCTTAGTATTATGTTAAAAATGCAAGGTACCAATCTAAAAACCGAAATTTCGAATTAACTGATCGTATCTTTAATAATTATTGTTTTAATGGACCTTATCAATGATAAAATAACAAAGATCTTCGTTAATAATTCATTACCCTAACAACAAGAGTAAATAAATACTTACACAATCGAACGAAACGTTGCTGGTCAAATCATTTCTAAGAGCACTGAGCTCATTGTACAACAAAGCATTCGTTTCCTTCAATTCTTGTATATGATGACTCGTCTCAGAATCATTCAAATCATTTTGATAAATATTATGATAAGGCACATACTCCAAGGAGTCCTCAGAATCGCTGAACGTCTTGGTGTACTTAGAAAACCTGGATCGATTCAACGATTTCTGTTGCGTCTCCTGTAGCCCAATCCTAGCCAAAGAAACAGTTCTATCCGGTTCTGAAAACGCTTCTGAATCAGACTGCGTAGAGCCATGGTTTTTAGTAGCACTGAGCAGATTCTCTGACCAACTTTTCTTCACCGAATTATCCATCGACCTTGCGCTTACTTGCTCCAAGTTAAATGGAAGATCATTGGTCGAAAGACCCTCCAATGCGTTAACAAAATCATCAGACAGTATCTTCGAGCTCATCAACACATCGAGTACAATCCTCTTATGCTCATTACCAACTGTGTCTGCATGGTCTACAGTCTTCATCATCTCTTGCATGAACTTCATCAAGTCTTTCAAATGAGTACGTAACAATTCGCAATACTTTTTCGCTCTCTCCGTCTGGTTATCCCCGTATCCGTCGATTTCTGTCGCAATGTCCGGTCTCGAGACTAGTTTCAACCACTTCAAGTAGTCGACTTCCTTCTCTAACTCGTTCTTCTGCATCACCAGCTTCTGTACATAATCCGTCATGGTTTTTACATCAATGGGCTCGTTCCCGTCGACGTAGTTCAGTTGGATCACTTCATTGGTAAACGTTACCCTGATACCAATGTCGTTCAATTCCTTGACCAGGGTCGATAGCTGCGCGCTGGCGCTCTCTTGCATCATGTCCGACTTGTTTCGGCTCCTTTCGTGACAGTAGGTGGCAGTCATATGATTATGGAGTTTCGCTATTTCCTTGTTCTTGCTCCACAATTCCGTGTTCACCAGCTTCTGCAAATTCTGAGTTTTCACCTGCAGCTCTTTCGACAGCTGTTCGATCTTTTGATTCTTCTCCTCTATCTCTGTGTCTCGTTGCTGAAGTTGTCGAAGAAGGTCCTCTCGTTCAAGCACCTCTTCACCTTCAGTTTTCGCTGTTTCTTTTAATTTGTCGAGCTCCTTCTCTTTGTCTTGTAGTTGCTCCCTTATCGTCTGCTTCTCGATTTCTAAAACTTCTATCTTCTGTTCCTTGTCTTGAAGTCGTCCCTGCAGTTCCTGTGGAACAAATTGTATTTATGTTTGATGAGTTTGGGAAATGATATGTAAATCGTGTTAATAAGATGCTTTACATTTATTTGATTTTAAGCGCTTTGGGTTTATTTTTATTAGTTTTGTAAGATAGGAGGATATGTAAAATAATATTTAACACGTTGACTACTATATTTAAATCATACTTAAATTTCCATAGTAGTCTATAACTCAAATCGTTCAGAATTTTCGAACGATTCGAAATATTCATATTAAATACTTGAAATTATGTTGATGGGATGAGATTTGTTCAAAATTAAAATTAATCGCTTCAGCGTGGAAATCAACGTTTTACTTGTAAATAAAAGGTCTTGTTTGGAAGTAAATGAGAGTCACTTTACAAATTAAACTAACTCGTACAAATGATATGTGGGTGGTAAGAGTGAATATTTTATAGTACGTTAGTTAACTGACTCTTACTTGTCATAAAATGTAATCAAAGATAATTCTAAATTAAATAAACAATGTTGTAAAACAATTGAAAGAACTAATTGAAAGGCACTGTAAGAGCCATCAGGATGTAAGGAAGTGATTGTAATTAAAACTGAATTGTAATATAACGTACGAACGAAAACAGTTAGATTTTATAAATATAAATCAAAAGAGGTAATAAACAAATGGTTATTATTACCTACGTATACGTTTTTACAATCAATAAAACGATTTCTTTAAGAGATCTGAATAGAAAATACAAAATAGTACAATTCTTTATGAAAGTTTGCTTTCAAAAATTTAGATACA
The DNA here is from genome assembly GCF_051020975.1 of Osmia lignaria lignaria. NCBI lineage: Eukaryota > Metazoa > Arthropoda > Insecta > Hymenoptera > Megachilidae > Osmia > Osmia lignaria. The sequence goes on from NC_135045.1 coordinate 12,984,695, forward strand.
TAATTTAAAAATTGTTATGATATTTAAATTGATATAAGAAACAATACTCAAAGGTGAAATATTCTTAGTTCTTCATATTGTGTATTAATTCTTTATCGGTTTCAGTTAACTACTATTTGACAATTCTTCCGTTTCATTTAATCGTATACTTTAAAAATATTTTGCTTTTTACATTAACAATAACAGGAAGATTCTTTATACAAGGTGATCGCCAACAAGTGGGACAAATTTTAACAAAAATCACTTTAACAAAAGTGACGAAATCGAGTTCGCGGCTTTATTTTTTGTTAATTAAAGTTGAAAATTTGAGTGAATGCGCCTATAACCGGCAATCTGCACAGCACCGACGAGTGAACTTCATGCAAGTAAGGACGTGTACAATCAGAATACTAGAAGCTCAACATGTGCTATTCTGCGATATTTAATGTAACGTGTGAACGGTTGACAATCCTGTATTAATTTTAGTGAATACGATGTGCGTTATAACATTTCGTCCAAGATTAAAAAAAGAATGTTTAATGATATGCAACGATTTGTCAGTACTTACTTTATACCATACTATAGCAAAAAGGAACTCAATTTCACGTGGTAAGTTTTTAGTATCCAATGGCTGGTGGCAATGACTGTACAGGCCGGTTTTAGGCGATTTTCACACGAATCTTTTAACTCTAATAACTAAAAAAACAAGTTCAAAAATCATCTCGTATAATTTGTTTCACCTGTTGTCGAATACCCTGTATAATCTAAGTGGCTAAAATTGATGTTCCAATCAAAATACAGTTATTAAATATAAAGTACTTGGGTTCTTCACATTGAAGATGAAAAAATGTTAATTTTTACTATTACTACATGGAATGTGAATGTTTACTATCATTTGGCAGCTACCTTTCTGTTTTTATATAATATATAACAGAGTAAAATTACTTCAGATCTTACATACTGTCTACGTGTTATACTATTTTCTATGTAAATGTTTAAAAGAATTGTCATTTATTTTATAGTAGATATGATGAAAAATTATGATTATTTCAAAATTGACGTTCCGTTATAAGTACTTGTTTCTAGGAATAAATGAAAAGACATTTCCCAAATTTTAAAATAATAAAAAGACAAAAGAATCCAAGTTTCTTACAATTGTACACTCACGTTCAAATCAGGCTTTCATAGGAAAAATGTCGATACAAGGTAAACAGCAATTCTTAAATCATAATTTTGACTATATCAATATTAAAAGTGATTTAAAATAAAAATAATATAACTTTTAACTATTAAATATTGTTACATTTAATATACATATAACTACGAATAACAAAGAATGTATTAATTCAAATTTTTCTGCGTAAACATTTACACGCAAGTGGTGGTGGGGGCCACAGACCTATATATAGGTATAGATATGGGGGGCCCCATTCTTATATTGCCATTTTCCCCTGGGACGCCTACGAGAAAAGGTAGAAATCTGGGACATCCCCGTATTTCCTGGGAAAATCTGATTTGATCATGAATATACTTACACCGTTCATATTTACTAACAAGTACAGAATACTTATAGGAAATTGTTGAAATAATTAAATGAAAGTTACCTCCGATTCAACTTCAATCTGCTTCTCCAAACGACTCTTCTCAGCCTTGATCGTCTCTATTTGGTCTCGTAGGTCGTTAATTTTGGCTTCCATTTCGTCGAATCGTTGCTGCACATATAAAGTATTGTTCTTGTCAATAAAACTCGGAAACAAAATCGGTTTGAACGATCGGTAGGCTTTATTTGCAAAACAGCTGCGATTACAAAGATAGTATGTTTATGTACAAAAGTTGCGTGCGACAAAATTATTGTTTGCATTTCTAAGCCGTGCTAATTAAACAAATTGAAAGAATTTCGGTGTTCATGGAATTCGTGGTAATCGAAGGTAAAAATAGAGGGACATTTGCATGCTATTAATCATCGTGTAGAATTTTCTGTTTTAGTGATTTAGGATATTTAGAGTTTCGGTTTCCTTGACCAACTGCGAGGCGAGACAAGGGTTACAATATCTGGCCCCTAAAAGCAAACAAATAGATCTAATTTGTAGTTTTACTCGATTAATGCTCTACCGATCTTCTGAACACTTAATTTGCTATTTTATTTTTGGTATTAAACTCGGATAGTTTAACAGTGGAATTTAGAATCTATGATAGTTTCAGAATCTTTAGCGTTGCGAAAGTGAAAAGAAAGCGAAGCACTAGAAAAGAAATATTCATTAACAAGCAGGGAAACAATTAGCGATATTAATTGTAAATTAGTATAATTTATGTGCATTGTGTAGTGTGCTGCAGGTGATGATTAAATTGTTGGCTACCAGTATTTTAAGTTTGTTCATCATAAATCACTTTCTTGTTTTTAAATAAAATAATATTCCTTTTTATAAAAGAAAGTTAAAAGGGTACACGACTAAATTTGATTTCTATCTGTTTCTATCTGAAGTAAATAAAAAAATGAATCATGATTTCATATTTATGTGAAAAATAATTTCATTACTTTTTATATTTATGGGAGCCAAAATTAATAAATATAACTTTTAATTCGTACATTTGTCTGGGTTAGACGATAGAAATTTTGAAATGACATTGAAGATCACTTATTAAATGTAATACAATAAATAATATTTAAAAATAATTGACCGCTAATTCAAATTTTTGTATAAAAATTCAAATATCTAATCTCCTGCCCAAAACTGACATGTAATTTAGTTATGATATACATAGTTTCCCAAATGATTGAATCATACTCTTTTCATTATCATTAAAGATATCGTTGGTTTGCCAAATAACACAACTGAGAAAAGTAAATTTTTTCAGAGAAATTATTATTTACTCACTTTCAAAAATACTATAGTAATATTTGTTTAACTTCCTTTTATTTATCAAAATCAAACACGTAATCTTAAATACACTGAATCAAGATGTTCTAAATGAAAATTCCGATTGGCTCTTTTTTAACACGACACTCAATACGTTTACCTACCTCCATCCTCATCGAGGCACACAAACAGGAGAACATTTTTAATCGCTTGTTCGATTTCAATTGTATCGAATTATAATCCTTGAAAAGATACTCGACGCGAATGCTAGGATACTTAGCACTGGTGAATATCCACAAAAAATTCAAGATAGCGTCGTTTTTTTCGAGTCGATCTTCGAATTCAGTGATGATCCGTCTTTCAAAACGTGGAAAATCGTGAAAAGTCGTTGCTTTTCAATCTCGTGACAATTCGACCGATTTTTCTCCTCGAAATTTCGCTTCTTTTTTCTCGAAGGTCGTTTTTCCCTTCGTCGTTAAGATAAATAAAAAATAATAATAATCACACGTTATTTTTCCTCGCGATTCGTACTTTAATCGTCGTTTTAATTAAAAAGTAAAAAATAAGGATACGTGGTCGGTTCCTCGAGTCTCCTGATCGAGATTCGTCGATCGTGTTTTTTAGTATTTTCTCGTTTTTTTTTTTCTTTTTATTCTTTTTTTCGTTATTGTCGTTCGTTGTGGAGGAAAGCCACGGTGGTTGGAACAGTGTCGAGACGAATTCTCGTGCGAAGACTGTCGTGAACGGATCGCGCAGACTTCGCGAGCGGACTGTCTCTATTATTAGACGAAAGGCACGTCTTCGTTTTCGTATCACGAGGATAGCATGTCGCCGGGACTTGGTCTTCCACGAATATTACTCGATAGCTGATCGTCTTAAAAAGCATCGTGCCGATTTCATTCAGTCGTATTTCTCCTAGCATCGATAATTCGTGCTCGTTTAGGATGGAATTTCTGTGTGGGTTGTCAATGGTCGTTAGACTGGAGAGTCCTAAATTAATCTGACTTTTAACATCTTGTACTCTTGACTTTTAACAGATTAAATATCATTAACCTTTAGAGTACTACGCCGGATATGTACGTTCATTGTCCGAAAAAATTGTCATTATGGCAAATTGGCCTAAAGATACATTTATTTGCTCAGAATGATACGGCTGCAACGACCTGATACACAAAGCGAGACACCCAAAGGTGATAATTTCAATTTTTTTGTAAATTTATTCCTACACGAAAGAAATATTTCGAAGTAAAATTATATCGGATCAAGAGTTTAGGATTAACTTAATTTTTTTTATAAACCTTTTGCTGTCGTTGCTTCCGTTAAACACAACTGTACGTTTGTATAATCAGGGTCGGCTTTAGGGTGTCTATAACTTTTCCAGCTTGAATTTTTTTTCCTTTTTTATAAAACGTTTTTAAAAATTAAAATTAAAATTAAGGCACCCTGGGGTGTTCGCCGCCCTGGGCGGTAGCCTAAGTTTACCATCCCTCAAACCCGCTACATACTGTTTATATTAAATTATTTCATTCAATATCCGAATATAAATAAAGTAATTTTATTCATTAAATTCTATTCGTAATAAGATATTTCTGATGTAAATATTACTGTTTTTTCAATTATATGTCTGTTATTTTGAGATGTAAATGTTGTGTTAGATGATTATAGTAACACAGTAACGTAAGAGTCAAACAGAACAGTATATTTTTCTTTTCACGTAAACCGATCGTACACGATTACACAGACATTTGTAAAATTTAAAAGGGAAATATTTCGTATAATAACTTGAAATATTTCATGAGTGTTGATACTCTTTTTATAGAGAGTAACAAAATGAAAAATATACATTTTCACTTAGAAAAACAGTTATGACCTAATAAAATTAGTTTCTATCTTTTACTCTATTATAAAATTATAGCTTCGCCCAGTTTCGTAAGACACTCTGCATATAAAACAATACTATCGTTTCCTCAAAAAGATGTTATTTATCCCCGTATTAGCACAAAATAATAAGAAACTCATTTTGTATCATTTTAAAACTGTTTCGAATTAAGAAATAATTTAAAACATCTTGTATGTGAATCGTAATTTTAGAAAAAAGGTCATTATAGTAGTATTATTGTGCTTTCTATTGTAATATTTTAATTTAATGTAACAAAGGTAGAACTAAAGTATTAAAAGAATTTATATTGTGCAACCTGTAAAAATTTTGAGTTTTTGTTGCTTTAAATGTTTTTAGATTTACATGTTTCAAATTAAAAAATAACTTTTAAAAGTAATTCTTAAAATTTTTCTTAATAAAATATTTTAAATAAAAGTTTACGATAATCAAATGAAAAATCAACGGAGATTAGGTTAATCTTTTGAAAAAATATTTAAATTTAATAACCCTTGAGGAACTGGAACCTTGGGCTACAGCTTAATTAAACTATATATAGATTCGCCCATGGGTAAATTTTGGAACAGAATTGAAGAAACACCGGAGCTTCGCAGCTTAAAAGAATTTTCTGAAAAGTTTTACACAACAGCAGGTGATTATAAATTAGTTTAAAAAATAGTATTTCTGAACAACAAAAAATTAGATATTTTTTATACGTTATAAAATTGTTGTAAAATTGTCCATAAGGTTTTAAAATTTAATATTTTCCCTCCATAATTTCCTTAGTATAATCCAATCCACGATATAAATTAACGAATAACTTTAATTTTTATTAATTATAGTCTCTCGAAAGCTTCGTCAATTTATATTTGATTTACATTTGCAAAATTTGACATAGTTCTGTCAATTTTGATGATATATATGCCAATAAAATTTAAAAGATATATGGAAAATCTAATTATAAATTTATCAAACAGTCTATTTGAAATAAAAAACATGTAGAGTTGAGTAGCTTGGACTTTGAGGAAACAGTATGCAGTATATGATTTTATGAAAGAATTAGTTAGGAAAACAGTATAAAAAAAAATTGTACAAAAATTTATTAAAACTTGTCAGTGAAATAAAAAATTTACATATAACTGTATAAAATACAACTATTCAAATCAACAGCGGTACGCATACACAAGTTAAAGGTATAATACTCTTGTTCGTAGTTTTTATCCATGCCATGCGTTAATACTACGAATTCGTGCAAAAAAGTATATTTTTTCTTTAAAAAAAAAAATGATAATCAATAAAAATATTTGAAACTTCTTGATAAAAATCGACAAAAAATAAATAACAAACAAACGAATAAAAAAAGAAACCTTTATATATGTAGGAAATTGTAGTTCAAAAAGTGATTGAAAAATTACTAAAGTCTGAGCTCGAATCCTTTAATGCGTACATGTTGAATAGTGCACAGCTACTTGTTGTCTCAATTTTTCAAATTAATAAATGGTAGCCCAAAAGCAGTAAGTGTCATGCAGTGAGAGTGATGATTGGCGAAAAGTAGAAAAAGAGAAGTAGAAGATGTTAGGTGATATTCAGTATCTCTGAAAGAAAGAGAAACGTTTGATAATAGTTAAGCCATGCATTACAGATTCAAAGATCTGTCTCTACGCTTGCAAATTCTCATACAGTATAACTAATTATGTATTTGTTAAGAATTACAGTCGTTTATAAAAGTATTCGAACGATTGCATTCCGAATTGTTAATAAATAAAATATACACATTAGGTTCAAATTTTCAAGATAATATTGCAACTGATGTAATGGTCGCATTAGAAAAGAAAGTGGATAATTGGTGGACATTTAGATACAAAATATGATAAGTATAGAAAGTTCATCTTTTACTAAAAATACTTTTAGTAGAAAAATTGAAAAATAAAAATCTTTTTTCTTTCATATTTAAAGATAAGTCTAATTTTTTGTTCTAAATATATAAAAATTTTACTATGCATATTAGGTGTATAAATTAATTCGATGCCTTTAATATTACACCTTCGTAATTACCATTTTAAATTTGAATATTTATCCACGCTTCTGTATATTTAAAAAGTGGCACGAAAATATAATAACGATACAAATTATTTCGATAATTAGAGCTATTATAATTGTTTAAAAATCTTCAATTTAAAAAAATGAAACAAGAACACTTAATATGTGTGAAGGGTGACAAAAATTTATGGAACTACAGACTACTTAACCCTTTGATTGTAAAGGCCACCGCGATTCGCCTGAATTAAGATTTTAGTAATATGTCTACGATATTGATATCATTACTATTGTATTATAATAATATTAACTGAATTGTATGTATATTGCGAAGGTTACAGTTTGAATTTGTTGATACATTCTTATCAATCATGAAAATAATTTAGGGATAATAATGTAAAGCTTCAAAAAAGAAACTTTTATCACTGTATGATCTTTTAAAAACGTAGAGACAACCGTGCAAAGTAGATAAATCATGATGTCCACCTGATTGCTGGGATCTCGCTCCGGATCATCCGTCATGTCGGTGCTGAAGTCTCTTCGAATAAACTGATTATGACTATCCCTCGATGACTGGATATTCTCGCACTCTCGTAACCTGTTCAATTCGATTTCCAACTCCATGATCTTCTGTTCCTTCCTCAGCTTCACGTTCTCCAGTTGTTGTTGTCTCTCCATGAATCCTTGGATTGTCTTGATGGCTTTCTCGTGTTCTCCTTCCAACTTCTTCAGCCTGTAGTCCGTCGTTTCAACGTGCTTTTGCATGTTACACAACTTCAATACCAATTGCTTTCTTGATTCTTCTTGACGTTTCAAGTCAGCATCTTTTTCTTCTATTTCCTACAGTTAATATGTTTTATTTGTATAAATGGACAGGTGTAAATTAACTTTAGGAATCCCAGGAAGAGGTCAAAGAATGTTTATAAAATTTTTAATTCCTAAGTATTTTTTTCTTTTTTTTCAATTATCATAACTTTAGTAGATTATTAATCATCTAGTTTTGTGTCTAAAAATAAAATTCGTTATTATAAATTAATTAGGATTTGTATTGACAGATAGAATGAATAGAAATTTAATATGATCAATAACAATTTTAAGAACTAAAGCATATGTATATAAGAAAAAGACATTTAATTCTTCTTTAAATTTTCAACTTTGGTTCCATAGAGGATTTTCTGTGTCCATATAGGTCCAATCTAATTTACTTTGTAAAATTTAAAAACTTAATGAAAGAATAGCGAGTAACATGTATAAATTTTCAAATAATTATATCAACACACATTAAAGTCTTCTTAGTTACAAATTTTTACAGATTTTGTAAGCCCCACAGTTCATAGAAAAATTATATAAAAGTATAGAAAATACTTGATTTATTGAAATCATTTTTTCTTATTTTTGAAAGGTCGAGTTTAAACTTTACAAAACCTTGTGATTCCTAGAGTTAATATTATTTATTATATATCTTTACAGAAGTAAAAAAGATTAACTGCAAGCGTATTTCAAGACTGAAGTAATTCGAGGAAGTAAAAAGGGGAAGGATAGAAATTTCCACGAACCTTGATCAAATCTCTCACGTCTTTGACCTCTCCGCTAAGAGTTTGCAATGGCGACTTCATTCTCGTTGACCTTTCTCGGTTTGGTTCCCAATCGAGACAAGTGTTTGCCTTCTTCGTCATCCCTTGGACACACGTTAACTTCTGTCCCATTCTCGATTGTAAAGGATCTTCAATTGGATTCATAGCCGATGGACTGCTAGGTGGAGATCGCTTGGCGTAACCGTTTTCAAACTGTAATGAAAATTAATTAAAGATTTTGAAAATTATTTATCCGATATAACTCAAAATAACATATTACGTAAAAACTATTTAAAGAAAGTATTATATTTTATTCAGTCCTTTGGAAACTAATACAATTACAGGGCAGTAGTAAAAAAAGACCGATTTTAGACTTTTTGAATGCACACTTATTTACCTATAATTTAATAGGAAAATTATAAAAACCATGTATAAACTTTAGAATTTTTCCATTAATAAAATTCATCTAATAAGGGTTTCAAATTATTGCATAATAAATGATGGATTTTGAAACATAGAATGTCTGACATGATTTAACATAAAAGTATTACAAATTACCATTTGCAGTACATATATCAATTTGAAACTTAAGGTTTGGTGGAAATTACTACATAAACCCTTCATTAACATTTTCAATGTATCTGCATAATAATTATGCATTTCAAAAAAATTGATCAATAACAGCATTTTCTAAAATTAACCAAATTATACCACTGTTCTTCATTACATTGTAAACTCTAATTATGCTCAAGCATTATTTTATTTTTATTGCACAATGAATATTGTAATCACATACTACTATATTATTAAAATTTAGTAACTTCAGAACCATGGCTTCGCGTTTACACCAGTAGCAACAGATAAACTATTATCTATAACCTGTAGTATAATTTTCATTTGATAATTGCAACAAAATACATGCAAATAAAATAAGAAATCAAAGAATCACCTGAGTGAGTAGGGCACGATGTTTGTTGTTCAGATCCGTGAGGGCATCGTCCCTGGTTTTTATAGAAGCCCTTAACTGATCGACTTGTTTCTTTCTTTTCTCTGAAACTGCATTCAGCTCCTCGTACGCTCGATACTTCTCATCCAGCTGAGCGTTTTTCTCCTTAATGATTCTTTCTTTTTCAATCAGCTCGTTTCGACTCTGTTGAACGACGGTATCTCTTTTCAACACTTGCTCCTCCAGCTCTTTTACCTTCTCTCGTAACTCTTCTATGTCTTGCACCCTTTCTGCAGCCAAATTCTCTTTCAAACGCGTCTCAGCTTCTAAACGTTCCCTGAATTCGTCCCTTTCGCTCTCCAGCTCTTGTGCCCAAACACGTTCCTCTTCTAAACTGTTCGTTACCTGTTTCACCTATATTAATCCATGAATAATTGTATCATAATTGACCTTGGTTCGTTTTGGATAGATTGTTGCTTGAACATAATTTTCTATAACTTTCCTTATAACTATAAGCGTACCACATTAACTAGTACAAGAATAATATTTAACGGACAATTTTTATGAATTTTCATTAAAATTGCGAGAATGTCAAAAATACAGATTTCATTAAAATTTGTCAACGATTAGTACAGTATCAAAACTAATATAGCTCGTCCTATTTGCAGAGTATCCCCAAAAATCACAGAATTAATGTTTAAAAAATTTTTAAATGTTGAACACTTTCCACCACAAACAAAAATAATTTTTATCAGAATCAATAAAGAAGAAGTAACTGTTTATTTCTCTGAATACTAAATACTCAAATATACAACGTGTTGCAAATGTTTTATGAGTGAAGAATATCGGTGCAAGCTCTTGCACGAGCAGAAGCGTACTGATTAATTTTTTTCCCTCTTTTTGAGGAATGATAGCCGGCTTATCAGGAAACGCATTCCTTTCGCGGCAGCTGAAGGAAGTGGATACTGATAAGGTAAAAACGATGTAGATACATAGGAAGAAAAATATGTAGAACAGTATTTACTTGTCGATTGTAGCGTTCACGAACAGTGTATCATTCTTTAGGATGAGTTCCGTGGAAATGAGTCAGAAATGAATAAGTCACCTTCTCTACTTTCCTTAGAATTCATTTGTATACTATTATATTTTTTGTTCGTTTCTTAGGACATGTAATTTTGCCCTTTATAGTACGTATGACAATTCATTTTATTGAAGTTTTATAAAATGAACCTTTGTATTTTATACAATAAGCTAAATATATCATAACAAATAGCTTCAGTAATTTATTCAGACCCTTATTAAAATCATTAATAATAATAAAACCTTTTTTCCCTCTATATGTCTTAGATTAATAGAATTAATCTAACACACACACAGTGAGTTTAATATTAATGGATTAAATATGGTTCTCATTATTTAAAACGTTTGAACAATTAAACATTTTATTTTATTTTAATCCACTAATATTAAACATATTTGTATATTCATAAATATATACGGCAATAAAGCTAATTTAAATTATTTGCATGATATAATTAAGGATTATCAACAAGGGTGTCCCGCGACTTTTGAGTAGGAATGCTCGTTAAAAGATATACATATGTTTCTTCTTGTATGAAATTATTCAAAAAAATACTTGGAACTCCAATAACCCACGTACCACTCAATGTGTTAATAAATTACATATTCTGAATGACATTTTACCTCGGCCTCTAGAGATGCAACAAGTTCCTCCATTTGATGCAATTTCTCTTCGTTCTCCAGTGCCTTCTCTGGCGTAATGCCGAATGCTTCCTTATAGTAGATTGATGCATCTGCAACCTTTTCCTGGTATTCCGCTAATTCTGTCGTAACAGAGAGCAGCACAACATTTTCATCGCACCGAGGATAAATTAGTCTTAAGGGAGGCAAAGAGTGTAAATCGAAAGAGGAATTCAAACGAGCAACGGCATAGTTACGACTAAGAATGAAAATCGATAAATTAAAACCTTAGAATACATTACTTTTTCAGAATCTATTTTAGAGTTTATTATAAATTAAATGGAATATTTATAATTACATAATAATACAAAAATTATGAAAGATCAAATATATAAACTGTGCATATTAAAACAAAAATCATGGAAACTGAAATAATTCCTCCATTTTCATTTGAAATCTCACAACTAACCTTTCTCAAGCAGCCTGATCTTTTCTCGTTCATTTTCAAGGGACTGTTGATATTGAGCTTGATTCCTCGAGGAAGCTTCTTTTTGTTCTTCAATTAATTCGAACGCTTTGGCTGCTTGACTAAGAAGTTCCTGCTTCTCAAGTAGCTCCTTCCTCAATGATTCAATTTCAACCTAATAGTAAAAGTAAATCTCGTGAACGAAGACGTACAATAATTTAATTAGAATAATTAAAATCCATCTGTCGTTATCTATTAGATTTTTCATTCCCAGATACTGAATTATTTAGTACCCTAGTTTTTAAATTATTCTTTCTAATATGGTTTTGTACAATTAATGCAAAATTTGTAATTAATTGTTCGTAAAATTACATATAAAATTAATATATTTTGGTCAACAAATAAATTGAATTTATTTAGTTATAAACTGAAATAAATTTGACTAGCTTATGACAAATTTAAACAGTTTAAACTGGAAAACATTGTATAATTTTAAAAAATATAATTTTTTCCGATGCATTTATTTGTATTTTACCAAAACTTAAATAATAAACCAAAGAAACCGTGTTGTAAAGTCGATCAAACATAGCGCACTGATAACATCTGAAACTTAAAAAGGTCAGTACAAACTTAATGAAAACAAAAGAAAATACATATATGTGAAAAAACAAATTAATGCCAATTCAAATGACATAAATTCATAACTATATAAGAAATTATGATTAATAATTAACTGAAGATCTATGAAACGTGCAGAAACCTTCAACTCAATATTCTTCTTGATCGCATTTTCGTCCGCCGACGTAATACCCATTCGTTCTTCGAGAAAGTAAATTCGTAATTTAAGGTTGAAGTTCTCCTTTTTAAGAGCTTCTAATTGGTCTTCGTATTCTTTCATTGTTCTACCGATTCCTCCCCCGTCTCTAGTTCCGATTACCCCCGTTGGGGAGGTCTTACCAGGCGATTTCACATTTGTACCTGAAATAGAAAAATAAATGCTTTTAGTTTTTCTTATGTAAATGAGTAACACAATTGCATACTATCAAACGTTTCGTTTTCTAAAAAATTTTAATTCTGTTGATCTATTAACCACCTTTCTGATACTAGGAATCATTATACTTCGTCACAATTATATTCATTACATTATTTTAATCATTCTCTGATATGAAATATTATATATAAAAATGGACGATTAATAAAGTCTTACTATTTTTACTACTAAAACTCTTACTAATCACTACATAATTAAAAGGATGAATAGTGTTTACTTAAAATTTTTATTCGAATATATCATAACTTATTACTATTATGATAATAATATAATAGTAGGAAATAAATTATAATGCATAAAAATAGAAAAAGATAATAAGGACTTGACGATAATAATTAGTCTTACTTTTCATAATTAGCAAGACAAATAATACCATAATAATAATAATAATAAAAATACGAATAATAGAAATACATAATAATGTAATAAGTACCTTAACCTAATAATAAAAAAAAAAATAATAAGAAACAAGAAAATTGATGATTAGAGATTATTAGAACCTTACTTTCCATAATTAGCAGAAGAGATGGTGTTACCCTAATACCATTGGGTATTTTATCGACGTCAGAGCTTCTCCTAAGTCATTTCTAATGAAAGAATTTTAACGAGTTACCAACTTCTTCACACGCGAAATTTTCACCGTTTACGTGTTATAACGATCTTTCAACAAGTCACCGGTTTGATCACGGCTACGATATACTCGTTTACATTGATCCGATGACGGTAACTTTACCTTTAACATTTACGTGCTGAACATGAGAACCCAAATTTTGTACGATCACGTTTACGACTATGACAGTTTCAAGCTTCCTAACCCGTAACCCCCTTTCTGATTTTCCATCAAATCTATCCGAGTTGCCGAGAAATCGTGAACAAAAGACAATCTATCAACGACGTCATAAACATTTACGTAACTAATTATAAGCTAAAGGGACCCTCGAATGATCAATATTTATTGACAAATTACATTCACCTCTTACATTCAATATTTATTGAAAATACATTCAATTTTTAATTAACATTATTGATATAATTCAGTAGGGGTCAAGATGAGCCTGGTCTTTCCAAAAATGTGGGCTGATCCCCTCACCATTTAAAAATTCTAAGATTCTGAAATTTCCAAATTCTACAATTTTGAGGCTTTAAGCCCTGAGATTCTAGGGTTTTAGATCCTGTTGTAAAATCTTATGAAATGCAAGATATTAAATATTTGACACTGTCAATAAAGCCAAAAAACTTGACCCACTCTATCCAGAATTCTTACGATTAGTTACAATTCCAATGGTTGATATTTGAAAATGTCTAATCAAACGAAAACTTGTATGTACATAAATACATACAGTTTTAATCTTATCAGTGAAAACAAAAAGAAAAGAGTATGGACTAGGGAGTAACTTTTAAGAAGAAACATTTTTTCTTTGAAACTTGAAAACATTTTTTTAATTATTTTTGTAAATAAGAAGTTTTTTTTACAATGTATTAAATTTAGTAAGACCAGCTATCATGAAACAAGATACAGTTATGCGAAAAGCTATTTCAGTTGAGGAACAGTTGTCATTAAATCTCCAATTGTCTTAACATATGTTTCTTGGTCGTGTAAATCTGGAACGTGCATGAGAAATACCATATTAACGAAGGCATTTCTGCCATGTAAAAGGAAACCTATGGACAAAAAGTACCGCGTAAAGAAAGGAACCAGTGTACTTTCAATAGCTCTCAGATGATTAATATTGTCAATACTAAAAATATTTTGGTTTTCATCATTTTGCCTTCTCAATATTTGTTCAACGTGTATACACGTCGTATAAAATAAAAAATTACCATTTGCTATAAAAACTCCAAAGAAGTAATAAAAACGTCATTGGGTGGTATGTGTTCTTTATATTACCATTAAAACTACTATGTATTTTATAAGAAAAAGTTTGACTATTCTCTTTGGTATATTGGATATTCCCCGTACAATGTATTACTTTTTACAAACTGACAATGAGTCCGAATTATTTTGTATACTTTACTGAATATTTTAACTTCTTAAAATTATTTTCTTTCTGTAACTTTTCTTACGTATAAATTTTATTATTTTTTGATAATTCTTAAATTTTTAATAACAATAACCTTTTCAACAATGAACTGTTAATTTTTTATTGAATAAAAATGTAATCCTTTTTCGTTTAGCTTTACTTTTTTTGTAAAATTTATAATACGAACATTTGCCCTGCATTCGACGTGTATACTCTTCATTATTTGATTTTAATAATGCATCCCGTGAGCAATTTTTAAAACTAAATTCCGTCGTTAACTGGTTTATTATTGGCAATTCGTCAATCTATTCCCTCATTGAAATGCTGACAATAGATATGAGGGACGGACTGGCCCATCGGGAATTCGAGAAAATCCTTGGTAGGCAGTTAGGGAATTGGGGCCTAATTAATTAAAATTAGGGCTCGTGATGCTACTAATCTCCCAGTAAAAATTTAAATCCCAGTTCACCCCTGGTAGATATTGGTCAGTTGAAGGTCCTCTTAAAATGTGAACTGCTCTTCCCCCTTCCATCAAAATTATTAGAAAAAGTAAAAAAGAAAGCATTTATCAATTCATAAAATGTAAATAAAGATAAATATTTGGACCGAGCTGCAATATAATATTCTTATTACGTGATATTATAAATAAAAACTGTTAGAATTAACAATTTTCATTGCAATATGCTTTAAAAAAAACATCATCAGTATTTCTCAGTGGGGTGTTTCTAAAATTACAATTTTTGTATTGTTAAAAATAAAAGAGCATTGAAATAGTTCTCGTTATTCAGTTATTAATTTGGTTGCTACGCGATTTCTTATAATCATTGTTCCTTATTTATTTCATGCGAGTGAGTGATTTTTGAATTCTTGCCAATGCAATGGAGTGCAGAGTTTGTAACAAACAAGTTCCACTCCCGTGAAAAATCGATCGTAACGCAAACGCGACTTTGAGAACATGAAAACTAAAGATAAGCATGTCTCGATTAGGTCTCTTTTAAGGATACGATCCTCCTCGTGACTAACGAAGACAGTTAACGCAAAATCAGCGGGAGGTGGTTTTTTTCCTCCAGGTGGACTTTTTGCAATAATTGAACGTTGAATCGATCCTATTCTCGAATTCATTCGAGCTACGTGAGTGATGCCAATTTCGTGATGCTAAACGTGCGCCGCCGTCTTGCTCCCTTTAAATCTTTTCTGGCGCGTCACCAAGCGCCGTTAAACCTTTCAGTCGATCCTTACCACCGTCGCTTTCGATGCTCGTTTGATGCACATTTTTACAGTTCTTCCTTCCATTCCCTTTGTCAGTTCTCTTCGTTCATTAACCATGCTCTTCGCTGTGTCGTTCTCTTTCTTCTGGCATGCGATTCGTAGACAAAAGATGACACGTTTTTGTCCCTCGGTACCTCTACCCACCGGAGATTCCATCTGACGTTTTAACCGTTTATTTGAGGATCGTGAATTCTTTTGTATTTTAGGATCAAGCGAAGTGGTAAAGCACCGATGAAATTCTTTTTTATCGAATTTTCCATATACTGATATCGTTATGATACCGGGGAAGAATCACTATTTCAAGGAGAGCTTCCAAAATAATCCTTTCGTTATTAATGTAGGGGTATCAATTTTTATAACACTGCACTGTCAGGTAAAAATAGATAGTATGTATTTTGCCTAGCTTTTAATTTTGGACCTTTCGCTCTGTTATCACCTCCGACCCAATGCTTTCAATGGGTAATGGAATTTTGTCAATATTAATTGTTATAGTTTTGACGATAGTGGTCTTCTCGAGTATAGTCTGCATAATTAATTATTATATCTCAGTACTCTGATGTGTGCGGGTACCCGAAATTTCGAACTCCGGTCGGTACAAATCAATTGCGTAAAAACAGTTCAATATATTCAAAATAGACAATAATGTTAATATCGAGAACCGCTCAATTTGATAGGTGTATAGGAGAGGGGAAAAGGGGGATCGTCTGTCAGGCTCGTCAGTGGGGCTGACAACAGACGATCCCTACCCCATACATCTATCATACCGCAATTCGGAACTTCGAACTGCATGCCGGGCGACTGGTTGCGAGAACGCTGTCACCGATCGTCTCGCCGCCACCTAGCGGTCCCCAGCCCGAACTAAAGGCGTCCGGGGTGACGAAACCCTCATCTCTTCCTACACTTAAACGCCTACAGGTGTATTTATTTAATAGGGCATAATGTTATACGATGCATAGCTTTCGAGATATCAATATTATTAAATGTACAACAATACTTTCACCACAATAGCATCAGTGTTTTCTTCTAGAAGAAAAAGTTAATCTTAGGCATTCGGTTTATAGAAATTCAGAATATAATACTAGGGGATATAGTTTAAAAAAAACTAAGCCTAAACATTGAACGAATGTTATTTAAGATCATGATCTTGACGACATACATCATTGGAAGTGCTACCTCTCTCCATCGACATACCAAAAGTAGATGAAAGTATTGTTGTTATTACATTTAGAAACCAATATTTCGAAAACTATGAATCGTTGCGCACTAGCGGTTTGCAGTATTCTTTTTGTTGATAAAAATATCTATCAGATACACCTATCAAATTGAGGGGTCCCGGGAATAACATTCTCTGCCAATGATCGTATTTCAAACAAAATGCTATATTGAATCTCGGTTATCGGGGCAACTCGCTCGAACTCATCTGACCTTTCCCGAACTGGTCTGATTATGTCGGACTAACCGAGTGTTCATATGACTCGGGTACCCGCCCAAACCCGTTCAACTTTATTCGATTCGACTGCTCGAGTGCTCAACACAGACGGGTACCAGTACACCTCCACAAGACAAAGTTTATTATAACTTAAGAAAATTTGGATATTGAGTTTAAGAAGTTTGAAAACCTTTGAAAACTTAATTTCGGTATAAATATCATAAAAAAATAAAGTAGAAAATTCTATCGAAGATATGGGACTTTGGAACGTGTCACTGGATTCAGTGTCCACAACATGAAAACCATTGAAAAGTAAAGAAGGCCGATCTCTAAAATAACGTATCTAGATGATAACTTCTGGGACAGTCAAACAAGTGTATCCAAATGCATCTGTCACTTGTGCTTTAATACAGACTATTAAGCACGGTAGTTTGCAGTACGACGTTTCTTTGTGCGACACAATTCAGCGCGAACAAGTAGGAACATTGGGTGTATTCAACAAGGTAAATATTTAGGCAGTTTAACGACATATAACAACGCAAGGTTAAGTATCGGTGTTTTATGATTAAATATGTAAGTGATTAAAAACATTGCGGTGGTGATTAATAAGATTTTTAATTAAGTGCTTTGTTAATCCTATGTATATTTTCGAATTTAATTCTTGAATGGCAGCAGGGCCGCGTCTAGAGTTCTTCAGGCCCCAGGTATACAAATGAAAACCGGACCCCTTCTTATACATTGTATATTTCTTAATTAAATTTAAAGGTCAAAGTCAGCAAATTTATTTATTTCAGGAAAATTTTCGGTCGACTAGTAGGAATTTGGAGCCTAATTAATTAAAATCAGCGGGTTCGTCATGTTACTTACCTTACGGTAAAAGTTTAAGTCTCATCCCATCCCTGATAATGACAAATACCTTTATACGGGCCACTTCTTTGACCAGGCTCTAGGCATCTGCCTATATTTCTTAAAGATAAACGTAGCCCTGGATAGCAGGACTGATTTGAATTCTAATTTAATAATGAAATTTAATTTCTAGTTCTATTTCAAGCTAGTTTTCTAAATTGTATAATCGAGAGATGAGGACGGACCTTTTTGACTAATTTAATATTTTACACGATTTAATTGCTTAATCAACTTCAACTTAGTGTTTTAAACAATTCTAAATATTATTATTGAAAGGCAAGAATGTTGCTCTGAAAAGAGCATAGACAATTTTAATGATAGCAGCCACTTTATCGACGGAGTAACAAGGTGTTACGTAATAATTCCGTATCAACTTTTTTTCTTTCCTCTATTACGTTCTTTCATTGCAAGATTAACGCGTCTATTCATCAAACGATTACACATATTATTCTTAAATGAATCACTTTTTACACATCATAAAGGATACACTGGGACGAAGTAATTTATTCGACGACCTCTAAATGATCTGAATTGTTAATTCCAATTAAAACAAAAACTCTATACCTAGTGCATAATATTAGAAACATTCAATTTTCAACAATTAAATTGTAAATATGATTGATCTAAAATTTAAATTAACAAACTTTTGGTTAGAATCTCATGCTGGAAATATTGCACTTTTTAATAGTAATAGGTTAAATAGGCTATTATTGTTGTTAATAAATTTTTATAAATATTTCGTACCGAACATAACTTGAATTTTTATTGGCTTGTCCTGGATGTTTTCGAGGAGGGTCGAAGCATTTAAGCGCGACCTACCACATCCCATCCCACGTGGAACCTTATCACCTTATCGTATCGTCACATTTTAAGGAACTTTTTTAACGATTAAACATTTTGAAGAAATATCCATAGAATTATTCACGGTTGTTCAGAAATATCGTGGATGTTTTTACCGTGGGCCGCGCAAACACCAACTGAAAGAGAATGGTTGAGCAGCGCCAAAGTTTACATCGCAATAACGTGCAGTTAAAATTATATTCGGAGCGTATATCGTATCACGTACTAGGTATAGGCAGACTTTTCAAGGATTCTTCGAGCCACAACATCGTGCTTTGGAAAGACTTATCAATTTTATTTTTTATATGTTTTCTTCATTCCCGAGAAAATTTTAAAACAATTCTATTTAATTCTCTACAAAATTATTTATTAAAATTGATCAAATACATGATATCATCACATAATAACATCCTCCGTTCAATGTACGCATATTCTGTAATTGAAAGATATTCTTTCAAATAGATTATGATTTTCAAACTATTATTAAGGTAGAAATAGCTACTGAATCATCTTATTCTTTCTAATAAATTATCCCAAAATTCCCTTCAACAGAAAACGATCTTGTATGAAACAAAATTAGAAAAGAGAAGTACTACTTTCATTCATCACTTTGTGACAGTAGAAATAAAACAGACGAGTCACTAACTGCAAAATTAATTTCCATGACAATCTGTCTACACCCTGAGGTATCTTAAATTGTTTCTTTTATAAAAAATATTTACTTGATTCCAAATACTTTGGAACTTTATTTTAAGAATTGAAGGATAGAACAGAAATAAAATATCCTTGTAATAGAAAATTTGCTCAGTACAATAAAAAGAAACTACTGATTTTCATAAAGATTTTTTGGGAGTGTTTGTTAAACTAAACTAAACTTACACTGATTGATAAATCATTAATGCAATATAAATAAAGATACTTTAGCCAAGAAATATTAGTAATTTGTTGTATTGAAAACGCTGAAAGCTGTAATTTTCTGCTAAAATTAAGTTTAAGCAATACATTTTGTAATTTTAATCAATTGACGATATTCTAAGAATCGAAAGAATTTTAGTACAAGAAGAATTTCATTTAGTATTTGTCTCATATGACACAAAAGGAAAGTACACAATATCCATTTCTTACTGCAGTACTGTAAATATATTTCTCTTTAAAATTTTCTCTCTAAACTAATTGCCCATAGTGAAAATGTCAAAGCACTGATTTAATTTTAAACCTCCCAGACAAACTTGTGAAAGCGAATTAACGTCCTTCAATATACACGTGGTTCAACAGATAAATTTTCCAATAACAATAATATTTGAAAAGCAACAAAGCAAAAAATTATCTAAAAACGATACAACTAAAAATTCGTTCAGAATGTAATTTTCTCTAACAATTGAAGTTCCAATATCTGTTCATATTAATGTACTTTTGTATTATTTTTATTTATTGTTACATAGATTCTATTTATTAGTAATACTAAAACTACCAAACTAATCAAAATGACTGGCTTCAAATTTCTTATTTTAAATTATAACTTTTTTTGTTAAGACGTATGTTGGCTATGATCGAGATAAAACATAAATGTATATATGTATATATATTAAATTATGTTTCATCCTTTTGCTGTTTAATTTTCTACATTATTTTCCTTTCAAAAATAAGTGCATATTAAACGTCGATAGTTCTAGTGTTAAACGTTCTAAGTAAGTATACATATCTCTGTTTGTTTCGAACATACAGTGAATCAAAATGGTATTGGTACACCAAGTTTCAGTGTGATAATTTTAATCAAGAACTGAACTATTATTATACCTAATACTTATGCATACTGTGGTGTCTTAATAAGCAATATAATAAACTATAATGCAATATGGTACATAATGCATGGTGCAAGCACTAAATCCTCTGCAAACAGGAAGTAAATCCTATCCCACGTTTAAACGTTAGATTGATCGCCGGAAGCTATCCTCTCACATGCATTTCCCTCTTATGGTTACAATTGCCAGCTAAAATTCCAAGCGAGTCCTGTTTCCACTTGAATTTTACCCCGATGCAGTTCCTCTCCAATGTTCTACACCACGTGTTCCAACCCCTGTGAGTATATATTACTTTTTGTCTACCTTCGCGGAAGAAAGACAGCATCCATTTTTTAGAATGAACAATTTTTTTCATTCTTTACCTATAGTAACCCTTCGTTTTTAACGTCGAATCGCAATACAATTTATTATATAATTCAAATACGATTCTCAGTTACCATACCATAATTCTATGCTAAATATTCATTATTCTGAATCAACATTCTATATTCAATGAGGTTACAATTGTAGACGATCCCTACACCAGACACCTATCATACCGCAATTCGGAACTTCTATATGTATATTCAAATTGCATGCCGGGCGACCGCCAGCGAGAACACTATTATCTCGCCGCCACCTAGCGGTCCCCGACCCGAATTAAAGGGCGTCCGGGGAGACGAAATCCTCTTCCCCCTCCACTAAACGCCTACACAATCAATATTTTACAAGATTTTTTGAATTTTGTTTCAAATGTCAAATAGATGATTAATTCCTTTATTACAGATTTATGAAGTTATGTTCTATAAAAAGTAATTTTAATTGAGTATCAATGTCTTAAACGAAGGGTTAAGTTTATCAGTAAGTAGAACCCGGTTCAAATTGATAAGAAGATATAAGTGTTCGAATACAAGAATTTTCAAGTTAATTTTAAATATAAATTTTTTAATTTCGCATAGCACGTTCGATATAAAACCGCCGTACTAATTACGGATTAATTTCAAATACATCTTACATAAATTTCGAAATCTCTCATCTTTACCCCTCAGAAAGTTTCATTTAAAAAAATCTGACCAACACAAAAATATCAACAATTTGAACTGTCACCGAACGTTCCAAGAAGCAAATAACAGGAGAGGTAATATTTCTCGTTTCCGGCTATCGATCAAGGTGTTTCCGTGATTTAGGTATCGATGCGAGTGCAATATCGACTTTTGCCTCGAGTCTGTGTCGAGCGGACACGGGGCTCGCGTATTTATAGATGACACATTTAGGCCAGAAGCAGAGTTTCTCGGCTATCTTTATTTTGGCAGACCGCTCTCCAGGCCCTCGGTGTCTGTCCAACACCGGTGACTGTAATTAAAGTCGCGAATTCGAAACGTGAGCGCACGCAATTGCAATTTCACCGGCTAGCATCAGCCTATTAATTGTAGAGCAGAAACGAGGATCCGAAGCAGACGGACCTCGTTGGTTATTTCGGGTTACTTGAACTGGTCACGGCATTGCGACACGATGCGTTTACCTTTGGCTGACACGCGCGTTAACGGGGGGGTTCTCGTGTTCCTCAATCGATATTGGATTCTGCTAATCGACTCTGTCAAGCTAATCGAACGGAAAATAGAATGGGGAATTGGATTCAAGGAGAACGATGCTCTCGTTAAAAATAAAATGGATTATTATTAGGTTGTCCCATATCAAATGGACGATTTCGTAACATAACAAGTCTCATAGAATTTCCATGACATAAAAGTAGCAAAAAATAATAGTTGTGCTACGTCAGTTTAAAGCTTAAAGTCTAACGATGAAAAAAATTACTACATATGTACATAGATATTTCATTAATGTGATTGATACACAATTATTGATTGTTGATTGTACTAAATAGTGCATTAAAATGTATGTACTGTTCATTAAAGTCTATCGCGATTTCATGACAGAAAAGTATTGCAAAATAACATTTATGCCATATCAATTTGAAGCATAAAATCTAAAGAGAATTCCTACATAAATGTTTCATTATTACTTTTGATACAATTACAACAAACTATAATTTCCAACAAAATTCAACTATTATTGCATTAAAGATTTCGATCGAAACATTCTACACCAAAGATTACTGACAATTTAATAAAATAATTAAAGAAACTGCACTAATAAACATAATATAATATTAATTTAACAAATTTCAATCAGAAAATACAAAGTTCTGAAGTAAACCATGTGGTGGTCGATTATAATAACCAATTGCAAACTATAATATACATATAACTTTAAAGAACTCGAGGGTTTTAATATTATTCTTATCTAATATTATTAATTTATTTAAAAATAAGATTCAATAATCAAGAGAAAAATATTGTGTTTTTAATACTTTCTCCAACATGAATAAAAAATGACCCTCCTTCGAATTGACCTTAAACCTTCCAACACCTTGAGATTCCCAGGATTAACGTTGCAACTATTCGTTATAGTATCTATTAAATTAAATGAAAATGAGATGAATTTATAAACAGTCTATGTTATACAATAAATGGATCATAAATGATTCATTGAATGAATTTACATATCGAATTTATACTGCTTTTGTATGCATCAGATATAGCAACAGGAAAATTGCATGGTCAAATAAGGTTTCTTTAATGAATATAAATTATTGTGTTTATAGAATGTTATAATGGTGAGAAATTGAAAATGAATGATGAAATATTACAGACACACAGAATTAGTAACACTAAATTCGTAACAAGTTATCATGTTTCTATGTTCCTTACTCTTTGTTTTCTCTATTTATCTGCATGCAAGCATCTTCTAAACTTAGATCAGCCGAGTATCGCAAAACGTCACAGACAATATAACTACAAACAAAGATTAGAGATAAAAGAGCATTAAACGATAGGAATATACTTTTCAACGTGTTTTTTCAAATTTCAAACATTTGATGGCAGAGGTACATCAAAATATTGTAATTAAAATTAACGTTTTTATGGTAACTAAACTCATTGCTCTACATCAACATTACCGGCATTTTATTGAACCATAAATAATGTATACATTCGAAAATATTAAATTTTTAAATTGTTTTTAACTCGCAAAACATATTTTAACAGTGGTTAGCTAATTACCATCGATGTAGAACATTTAGTATATTTTTAGATGGGCAAAATAAGTCAATTCGAAGATGAGACTCGAAAGATTAAGGTTTATCGTCCCTGCCATGTGCGTTAATACGTAAAAATAGAATTACATACACTGTGAATTATCATTCACTTCATAAAGGCACCAATTTTTCGTAGACGTGTAGGCGTCTGGCTCTACCCCAATCATGTCAACGTATAAATGAAAACGACACGTAGAAAGCAGTTTGGAAACGTGTAATTAATTTTAACCATACGTCAGGTTCATTACCCGACCATTTAACAGGTTATATGCGGCGCTTAGATGATTACCTCTTTATCCAAACCGTAACAGATGTATCATATGAATCATCAATTATTAGGCTCTTGCAGATCAAAGGGCGAATTTCAGAACTTGGAAAGTCTGATATGATTCGATGACATAAAAGTGTCATAAAATAGCACTTGTAATACATCAATTTCAAGCTTACATTATGGTGAAAATGACTACATAAATGGTTTAATAATACTCTTATTATAAAATGGCTGGTTGTTAGTTAAAGAAAACAATGACTGATTTTGAAGCATACAGGTCTGACACAATTTCATTGCATAAAAGTTTCACTAAATAACACTTGTGATTTATCAATTTAAAGATCATATAAAAGTTTCATCAGTAATATTAATAAAAATTGACTGTCTCTAAATTGAAAATTAGAGAATACTAAGCGGTATGTTACGAGAAGAACTATAGTCATTTTCTATTAGGAATATTGACAAAACTTTTATGTAGTTATTTTCAGCAAAATTTAATAATTGTAATTAATTTAACATGAGCCAGTCTAATACAATTGGACGCACAATCAAAAAACATAATTCTAAAGTATGAAAACTGATTTAAAACAATTTGAACTTTAAAACTGATAAAAATATGATCATTAGATTTGGTCCATTACAATTTGTGCGACGTTATGTAAGCTTTGGGACACGATTCAAATTAACTAAAATCAATTTTAACTGAGATTGTCTTGTACACGATCGAATTTCTAAATAGAATGTATTAGATAAATTCATAGGGTAAGCATTTGTTAGTTATTAGCCAATATGTTTACCTAATGCGTGTAGTACAAATTATATGTCAAATAATAACATCTTTTGTGAAGTATTTATTATTTTAATAAGGTGAATCAAGAATAGATGTGATTATTTGACTTATTTATAGCCAAGGATGGTTATTAGGTTTGAAATATAAAATTTTGTGTGGAATGATTATGGTATATTAGAAATGATTTCTTAACCCTTAAATGATGAGGTGAGGTCTGACATATCCTATTTATTTATTCAACCAATTATTAGATAAAACATGCCCAATTATTCTATAAATGCAAGTACTAAACGACAAATATACTCCATAAGTTAAAAATTTTCTATAAAAGAAAATTAAACAGACATTTTATTACCGTTTATTTAAAAGTTTCCGTATTCCTCAAAAACCAGCTCACCAGTTAAGAGTTAAGCATGGGTGACTATATTCTTATTTGAATTATTTGTAAAAGAATATATGGAATATTGTACTTACAAGGGAACATCGGGGACTGATACACTCCGATTTTGATGAAACTTTGCATAAATATTTATTAGACCTCTTTATGAAGATAACTGTAATTCGTTGGTGCCCGTTTTTTACTTTGAGGGAGATATCAACCCTTTTATCCGAACCGCCCTTTCTATATACGTGCTTATAAATCGTAAACAACAAAAGATATAAAAAAATAGTTGAAATAAAAGTTATACCGTTTCTTGAGGTCTATAAAGCTGCGTAAAGTT
Organism: Osmia lignaria lignaria; assembly: GCF_051020975.1. Lineage (NCBI taxonomy): Eukaryota > Metazoa > Arthropoda > Insecta > Hymenoptera > Megachilidae > Osmia > Osmia lignaria. Next base: position 13,010,369 of record NC_135045.1, read on the forward strand.
TTTCAAAACGGAGGGGGAGGGGGAATTAAATTTTGCAAAAAGCATGATTTAAAAGAAAAACTTACACGCAGCTTTATAGACCTCAAGAAACGGTGTAACTTTTATTTCAACTATTTTTTTTATATCTTTTGTTGTTTACGATTTATAAGCACGTATATAGAAAGGGCGGTTCGGATAAAAGGGTTGACATCTCCTTCAAAGTGAAAAACGGGCACCAACGAATTACAGTTATCTTCATAAACAGGTCTAATAAATATTTATGCAAAGTTTCATCAAAATCGGAGTGTATCAGTCCCCGATGTTCCCTTGTTAGATTGTTTATATCTCTTTTGTGATTTTTATTGAATTTCCAGTAATAGTTATATAAAAACAAACATGCTCTAAGATCATCCGATTGCTCAGACCTGGTGTATACAATTCATTGTTGAATTATGGCAAACAGAATTGCGAAAAGGAATCATTGATCAAAGGGGTTAAATCAATCCTAGCATGTGAAACGTTTACAGCTAACAACCCTGCTGATCCTGGTATTCAATACAAATTTCGCATTCCACGATGCAGACGAAAGTTTAGAAGATAGGAGAATCTGAGCCACCTGGAAAAACAAACAATCCAATGCTCCACAGTGGACTAGTGTGCACCGTAGGATATTGTGCAAGTAACACAGCCGGCAGAACATCGAAATTGTTCGCAAAGGTGGCGAATAACGCGGCAGAAGACCACGGGGCAACGTGTTACAGAAATAAATACAGTGTCGCGACACGTATCCCCTGCTCCTCTCACCGCGAATCCCCTCTGAAATAAATGGGCCACCGCTTCCTGTAATTTGAGACCGCGAAAAACACTTTTCTAGGATACACACGGCTTTTATTTCGGTAGGAAAATGAATCTTTGCGCGGTTAAGATCAACTCTGATATGTCCATGGTACTTTTACTATTAGAATTTTTTTATTAATCTTAGAAAGATTAGAAGAGGAGCTTTTTAAACCTACCAATTAAAAAATACTAAAAATTTACTATTTTGCTCAAACGAAAAATTTCTAAAAAATTATCTATTGTTATTTAGGTCTTCAAGATTAGTATTGAAGAGATAATCTTTGTTTAATATAGGCATTGCATAGAATCCCTTGGCAATATACATATACATATAATGCCTGACGTTTTTGGGCAAAGTATGATATGAGTAATATTTCACACATTTCCTAGGCATTTTATGCAATGCCAAAAGATAAACCAGCAAAGTATAAAATACTCCCGCTAATGACGTTTCTAATATCACCTGGTATTTTCTTTTTTCATTTATGTTTTTCTTTAATGAAGAAGGTCTTCATGACTTTCTTTTCAAGTTTTACTTTTTTTGTAAGAAAGACAATTAAATGCAATTCTAAATTAAATTCTTTCCTTTCTTGTTGCAACAAGTAGGTTCATATTTTATTTTCTCTTATTTTCCTCAATAAGAAAGTCTTATACTTTATTTTGTACTTCTTTCATGATTCTCTTTTAACACTTTACCTAAATAGTATTTCTCATTCTACAGAATCCCTAGATATTACATACAATGCATACAAAAAGTTTATATAATATTAAAATAATTCGGATATTTCATACTTTGCCCAAAAACGCCAGGCAACCTATACAATGCCTGCTTTTCATACATTGCCGGTAACATACATATTATTTTTTAGAAAAGCGTTAAGAATGAATGGTAGTTACATACACTTACGATTAAATAAGGTTTTCCTAAGGAAAATGGCGATATAGGAAAAGCAAATATTCTCAAAATCCTAATTTGAAGTAATAATAGATTAACAAAATTTAATTAGAAGTATTTAATTCTAAAAAAATACAATCGCTCTGTAATGGTTCATGTTAGCTTGTGATATAATTACCCATTATAGTTACCCATTTAGTATTATTTATACTATTATTAAGTTATTATATAAACAAAATGATATACAAAACGAGTAATAATAATAATTATGAATTATTAAAGAGAAGTGAAAAATTTTAATCAATGGATTTATTAAAAGACAGAGATTTGCTCAATATTTACTTGCTCAACAAATGTAATCAAATAATAAGTACATTATCATTTATTTGAAAAAACATATACTATCTCAACAATATTATGTATAACCACACGTAATTTAAATTTAAATTTAGAGATTATATTACATGGTCAGTAAACTGCCAAAGAATTCGCATTCCAAACTTTACCATGCCGATGCAATAAAGTTCAGACGATATATTTAGTCTCTCTAAAATGAAATTCTCATAAAAATTTAACGGAACTATAAACTTACTTCGCTTTTCCATTATACGACACATTACAACAGTAATTACAACCCAGTACTATTTCATATCGTGGATAGAGTGTAATGGAATGTTTGTTTTGGAACATTTGATAAATGGTAGAAAAATTAAAATGTTCATCCATGTTGTTCAATTAATTGTCATATCATGGGTATATTATATATGTACATTCACGATTTCATTGAAAAACAAAGGCATTGATATGCATTTGTACTGCACTTGGATCTTGTGGAAAATTCCAACTGACTAATCTATTCCGCCTTAACTATCTCAAGACATAAATATATTACATCTGTATCTACAACATTTTCTTTATCGACTATGTTGTGAAATATATTTAACTTTATTTTTCGCATCTAACGACGAGTCAAATGAATTTTATATTAACTAAAAACTAAAATTAACTTAAATAAACAATACAAAAATATTAATTCTTCAGTTTATATTTTCAAAACTTTGTAGTATTAGAAAATTATATTTATTTGTCACAGATAAAGCTATAAAGTTAAACAAATAAGTCTGAAGAGGACCATAATTTTTATTAAAATGTTATTAAAAGAAGAATAGTGTTCCTTTTATTCCTAATATTAACACTATTTATATAAAATTAGAAAAAAGATAAAATAATTTTCTAAGCTTACACAAATGACAAATAACTAAACATCAAGAACCGTTTCAATGTCTTTTTATTTTTCGTGTTATAATTTTTTTGCAAATTTTACATATTATGCAATTTTTCTTCAAATCAATTTCCAAGATACAAAAAAAATTTTTTATTGTTTGAAACTGTATTTTCGGGTCAAAATTAAAAACCAAATCATGCTACGGGGGGGTGAATAATATAAAGTTCTAAGTTTAGAAACACAGCACCGCAAAATACTAATCAAACTTCAAATAATCGTCACTTAAAGATTCCTGTCTTCAATTAACACCACATAAATCTAACACCAGATTTCACCGGTATTTCCAGAAATCCATCAAATTTTATCAAGGCACAAAGAGATCCACAGGATTCATCGCGTACAATGATCCTCTGCTTCTGAACAACATCCCGCTAGTTTGTGGAATTTAATTAATCCAACTGGTCGAATTGAACCAAACCTCGACTCTGTTTTAATTAACGTTATCCAATCCTTAAGATCTGGAAACAACGAACGATAGATTCGTCTCTGTTATTCGTCTAGAATGCCATGGAGAAAATTAAAAGCTGCTCGCAGCTGTTGTAAACCGAGTAAAGAGTAGAGCGTGTATCGCGCGTAGACGAAAATCAAACAGCGATGGAACGGCGAGCACGTGCAATTTTATCTATAGATCCACGGATTACGGAAACGCGGTTGAAACCAGAGCAAAATGTTGGCCAGCGCTGGCACAGATTCGTTCAGCCAACGTACAAATTTATGCTTTACTACAAAGCAACGTTGGCTAGGTTAGTCTAGCTAACTTTTGGCCACTGGCCACGCCAACTGCCTCCTGTTAGAACCACTGTTTCGAATCTTTCTTTCTGTTTCAAATGACTACGGATGTTTGTGTATCTTGTTAGATAATTAGTACAAATTGCGATCGCAATGATGGTATGAGTTTTTAATTGGAGTTTCTGTCATGACTCAATAGATTAAAGGAGATTTTGTTAAGAGGACAATAGTTGAAAATTTGGGCGTGACCACCCCTGTCGGCAGACTAGAGATTACGTCGGAGCCTGCGTAGACGCGAAATAGCTGTAATAGCGTGGAAGAAGGTTCGTTGACCTGTTTTCATCGTGATAGATGCAATTACCAAGACACGCCAGGCCGTGCGAATTCTCGTGCACTTTATTAGATAGAATGATATTGGGATCTATTACTTCATCAAGAGGACCAAACAATAAAAAACCAATTCTTATTTTTCATTATTTTTAGCTTAAGACTATTTTTGTTATTTTTCAATAGAACAAATCACACATTTCTTACCTATATAAAAATCAAAGTTCAAATGATTAAATCTTCTTTATTTTAAATGAAATATGAATAGATCCGTTTAACTCCTATACAATTAAAAATAAAGAAAAATAGAGAATGATAATTCAACGTTCATGTCAAGCAAAAATTGTATCCAAAAACTAACTTCTGGACTCCAGTATATTGTCACACTTTCCAAATTTTAGAGAATAAATCAAAAGTGCAAAAATCTTGTAATTTTGAAATCATTAAAGACATGTATGTAATTTTATTGTTTAAAAGTGAAATAATGTACTGGAGAACGGTGGACTTAATATCAACATATCTTGACTCAATACTGCCTAGTTCCAATTTTGTATCTTTTCTTGTGTGACTTAATAATACTATAAACCTGGACAAAGTGTTATATGGTTCTGACGTATCTTTTGAAGGAGGTATCAAATCCAAAATTATTTTAACCTAACACTGGATTTCAAATTATTTGACTCTGAAATTTTTTATAAACTAGTATCAAAAGCCCCTTTTAGACTGTTTGGCACGGAACAAAATATGGACTTAATATTATTTTTACATTATTATATTAAAAATTAAGCGACTAGATCAAAATAATTTTCGTCATCAGAAAGAGTGAAAAGTGGTCTTATACTCTGGCTCTAGGATCTAGATTTATATTTTAAAAAGAAATAGACTTGGATTAATTTGACTCTTATTGTTAGATAGAGATTTAAAATTTGTATTTATCCTAAGTAAAATGTCACTTATTAATTTCGTAACAGAATCCTCATTTTTATTCTTATTCGAACATCAACCTTAATTACCTATAAAAAAAATTTCCAAATTTCACCTATTTCCAGATACTCCAAAGTAGTGTAAATCATCTTATAAATATCTTCGAAAATAAGTTTCTGGAACGACCATTTTCTTGTCAGTAGAATTATTGAGCAATCAGCTGTTGGTCAGTGATGAACGTTATCGATACAGGGTCAATTGCTCAGGGGAAATGGTCAATAAAGGTAGTTTCACTAGGGAAAGAGGAAGGTAACTGATCGTTCCATTGTCAGCCCCAATATCGGTGACCTCTCGTCACTTAAGCAATCAGTTAATCTACAGGAACATCATCTGTACACGACATGTTCGTTCGAAGTCGAACTGGAACTAATAAATACGCCTTTGTAATCAATTCTTATATAACAATCTACAGTGATCATGGAGCGTAAAATTATATCCGGTTCGTCGTGATGAACGATAAATCTTAACGACTCATTGATCGACAATTTGTGATATGAATCTTAACGCATCGCTAACGAAGATGAAAATGTCAATAAATTCAGATAGATATGCGTAACATATAAATATTTATTCGCTATGTATTTCATTTACAGCTTAACTCTTCGCTGCTTAATTTTTGTTATTAAAAAAATATATAGCTTTTAATAATACAATATGCTTCTCTATTTCAGAAATTTGTATAAAGAAAAATTGTATAATATTGAAAATTTTCACTATTATGTGAAAGAATTTGTAGTCCCAAATGTTTAAAAACATACAAGAATTTGATAGCAACACAATGCAATGGAGGTCCAACAATAAGTGCAGAGAAAATTACATTATTTTGAAAAAAAAAAAATTACAAAAGACAATTGTAGTATATTTGATATAAGTAGTATACCAAATTTAAATAAAAAAGATGGTAATTGTTTGACTTACCGTTTATTAATGGTAAAGTCTGGCTCATAGTTATGTCTTGTAACGGCAAATTTGTGCTGAAACAAAAAAATAATAGAAGCGTAAATTAAGTATTATAAAATAAAATTCCTCGTGTGATTATTAATAATTAATAATTAATAGAGATTAATTATTAGATTTAAAACTAATAGTTTTGTTAAATTAAAAATATAAAAAATATCTTGTAATAAAAATGCTATGACTAAATAATTAATATTAGAATATATAGAATAAAATATTAATATTTTATTTTATCGTTCAAAATACATAACCATATGACATGACTACGTACACTAATTTTCAATATGGCAATCAACCTGTCAAAAGAGACAATAAATTGTCTTTTCTTGCAACTTTCATATACATAGATATTTTGCATATTTTTATATGTTATAATAACATAAACATCCGCAGACTAATGATTACAAATTTTCTGGATTCAAAAATCAAACATAAGATAACATGTGTTCATTATGTTGCTGAGTAAGGGCAGACATTTTTTGTTCATATTTGTTCGAGGTCTATAATGAAAGGACGGTCTTTGACTATAGCTCAAAGACCGTTTATTTTTGGAATACGGCCGAAAATGGAGCGAAGGCACGTGGTGCCTCCTGATTCCACAGGAAATAGACTCAACGAACTAGACCGAATTAGATGAAACTTTTAAAAAGGATCAAGATGAAGGCTAACTTCTATTTCCAGAACGACGCTCGATTAGGAGCAAAACATCCTGTGTACTAAGGACGAAGTTCGGGCATACGTTAAGGATTAATCAGCTGAATCAATGGGGATTTAAATAATCCAGAGAATTCTAGTGGAATCTCCTACCAGACTTAGTAAAATAAAAAACGAATTGTTGTATGTGGTTTGTTTCAAAAATGATATGATTGATTTATTAAAAATTTGTATTGTGAATTTCTCTGATAACAATGAGGAAAATTGCAACTTAATCCTTGAATCTTTAAATGAGTTTAAAATGAAATTATAGGGAATAATAAATATACAAAAATATAGAACATCAACCGTAACTATTCTGTTTTTATTCAAATGACTTCATAAGAATTGGTAAACTAACATAGAAAGCCTCATAGAATTTAATGACATAAAAGTACATTACTACACAATAATACATACGCCATGTTAATTTAAAGCCTAAATTGTGAAAAAAAATAGTAAAAGGCAATTTTTTAACTTTTTTATTTGAGCCTGTAATTGAAATTTAAAATATGACATTTGTAAATTTAAGTATGTATGTTATGTGTATGCTGAAAATCGCAATTTTCGAAAATTTTAATTACTTGTAACTTCTATAAGTGCATTGACCCATCTCGATGAAATTTTCAGCATACACATAACTTATTTGAATCTACGAAGAACATATATTTTACATTTTCATTATAGGCTCACATCAAAAAGTTGAGAAATTACCCTTCACTATTTTTTTTTCATGATTTCAATAAATTGTAATTTTTTAAAACAGCAAAAGTACATATCTTAGTAAATTAATTTTTATAGCTTCTCAAAAAACTTCGTTATTTGGTCCAGTTTTATTATAAATGAGGTATTCTATTTTAAACGGTGTGCGAATACTTTTGCGCCCCACTGTATTTACATTTGTACAGAGATGGCTGTATCGGTATTAAACTAACGTCGATAATCTCACAAAGACGAATTCAGTAATCTATATATTATAATGACTAAATAGTTTTTCGTATTCGTTGACAGTTTTTGATAAAATTAAAAACTTCACTCAGGATATTCTGCAACGAAGGCTATTAGCAATTTAATAAAATATTTGAAGTAAGTACATTTAATGAACGCGCAATATGATAAGACCTCTGGATCTTGACATGATTTTTATAAAAGTTTATATAATTTTGAAGTCGAGGTAACTTAGTACATAAATGAAATTATCACTGTATAGGAGCGTTTTCTAACGAAAACTGCCGTGATGAAAGGGTTAACAACGACCCAGATTTCGATTTCAATGGTCATCGTTTGAACGAACGATGGCTTAACGTAATGTAAAACTGTTTGGATGACATGCCAGTGATGTATAGTAGTGAACCACGTGAAAGCACGGGTAAAAGCAATAAGGAAATGCAGTATTTCCAGAAAGGTTTAATATAGATTTCATCCAAATGCTATTCCTGCCGGCCGGTGTTGAAACGTAAAATGAGTAATTAACGGATAACGTTCCTCCAGCGTGTTGTCGCGAATCTTAACAAGTTCTAAGAGTTCTACTATTATTCGCCACCGCACCGTGCTGTCTGGAAAAGCCGACAGCACTGGCTTCTAGTGCTTAGAAACTTGCTTCAAACATGGACCAGCTGCTTAAAGATTCATAGAAGTTAATGATTTTGTTGAAATTCTGAAGTTTAAAAAAGAGTGCTTTAAAATTAAAACTAAAAATAGAGACGCAATGTATAAAATCATGTTGGCAAATCTAATTTATTTTAATTTCAAAAACCCTTTGATAGATGTATAAATTAATTTAATGCAATTTCTTTTTTTTCTTTAATCGAACTCTAATTATTAAAATAATCGTTATCTTTATCATATTATCCCGCCACTTTACAATTCCACAGAGACGCGGGAAAATATCCAAATTTGAAATAATGATTAAATAGCCGTAATACTAGAGGCATCGAAAATTTTTGAGAACAGTTAGATAATTTAAATATTAAAGAAAAATACACAGTAATAAATAGAAGAATATCACATAGATAAAAAGAACATGCAGTATAAAAGAATTATTAAAATAATTAACAATATTACAAAATGAATAATTTTAAACGATAACTGTATTATTCTAAAAGCGTCCAACAAACTTTTAAGAAATTAATCCATATGCATTATTAGAAGATTTGAAAAATGTGTTCATATCACTACTTTTTTTTTATTCAAGATGACATCAAATATAACAAAACGGATCAAAAACATACAATTTTTGTACTTCTATTGATTTTCGATGAGAAATAGCGATCTAAAAAATTTTGTTATGCATCCGAATACAATAGTATTAAATTTTTCTTCATTTATATATTAATTATTATTATTATCATTACTGTATCTTATTAAAGGTAATAATCTGGCGCACGGAACGAATAGGTATATCAAATTCCTGATGCAAATGAATTAATAAAACTGTAAATTTTTATTTCTTTTTTCTAAATAATCAGAATATTGTATCCTTTTAAATTTCATAATACGTACGAATTTAGGAATCATGCACCTAAAGTTTCAATAAAATAAATATCAACAGAAATTTCAATAGAATGGAAAATATGAACTAACTGAAATAAGCAACCATGATCAACTAAAGTCTGTAATTTTGAACAGAGCCGCCCCAAAGCACCGGTCGAACGGAGCACTTGCCCCACATTTAAAATGCTTTCAAAACTATTAAATTTATTATCAAATTTCACAGTATACATATAACAAGTACAAAATATTCGTGTTATCTTTAATTTTACAGTTATGTGTACCTCATTGAATACTTTCAGTAATCTCGACTTTCATTCCGGGCTCTGCAATATCTAACGACAGCTTCGATTTTAAATGCTTCGTAGCTTGTAAAAATATAAATGTTTCGAAGTCCTTCGCTATTTATATTGCAAATCTGCTACATAAAATAATATACTATGACATAGGTAATTAAACTGTGGTCCACGGACCCCTGGGGGTCCGCGTAACCATTACCAGGGGTGCGCGAAATTATAAAAAATGGTTGCAAACAGTTGAAGCAGACAATGAAAAGGCAAGAAGAGCGGAGCAATAAAAAATATATTTTTAAGGTAGTAAATAAAACACGAACTTATTATATTCTGTGATTTTTATGTATTTCTTTTTATTTTTATATCATATTGCTTAAAAATTATTATTTGTATTTTTCTCAGAAGTCGACTTTTTTCCAGGTTTCTATATTTTATATAACTAATAAACATTGTACGAAAAAGATGTTGTTCAAGAGGGGGTCCTCGGACTACATAAGTTTAAGAACCCCTGTACTATGATATTCTTGTGTTTCCAACCTTTTCCAACTATAAATTTTGTCTTACATAACGTTACAATTTTTTTTTAAATAAATTTCTAAATGAGAAAAATATCTTATATCGTTTAAAGCTGTTTCTTTTTAAAATGACAGAAAAAAACTTAGCAAAGAAGGATTAATGAATATTATTTTTAACAAAGTTTCATAATTGAATTAACCACTTCGTCCTCAACAATTTAACAGTTATCTAAAGTATTACATCCCTCTTGTACTTCTTGTTAAAAATATAATTTCCTTTTCTTGAACCCCCAAAACAAAAACTCGCTCAAATAATTACCAGAACTCTTTGAACGTATCATTAACCTTTGTTATCCTTCGTCACTCTTCAAAAGACGAGGGCTACCAATTTTTCTTTTAGCACGGTCTATTTAAAAAACTGCAAGACCAACGTAATTCCGTTCACCTCGCCAATGGGAGACACAAATCGCTATAACCATGGGTGTCCTCTCCTCTTTTCAACTGCACCCCAACATCCGACTCTGATATATTAAGCACAACCCTTACGTCCACGTTTAACTAATCCAGATCCAGACTTCTGAGAATCTTCGGACGCCTCAGAAGTCTTCCGAACCGGAACGAACACGGAGGAAAAGCGAAGGGATGACACCGACGTTCATATTATTATTGTGAACTTTATGCGACAGATAACGATAACTCAAAATAGCCAATTTTCAGACAATAGAACGTAAATTTACAAATTCTATTTGACGGAGTCTTTCTCGATACATGTATGTACATTTCTTATAAACTTACATGGCTAATATTTACAAATTTAAGGGACACAATTCTCTTTCTGAGTTACTAAAGCTGAGGATTGAAACATGAAAATCATTGATAACCAATCTTGACATAAATGTAAGTACCATAAAATAACATTTGTGGCATACCATTTTTAAGTTTAAGGGTTGTTGAAAATGGCATTGTTGCACATTAAATGGCAGATTTTGAAACCTAGGAAGTTTCACATGATTTGATGACAGAAAGGTATTACGAGATAACATTGTACCTATAGCATGTTAATTTGAAGCTTTAAGTTTAATGAAAATGACTACATAAAGGTTATCATTATTCTTAATCAAAATTGGTCATATCTTCGTTACAATAAACAACAGAACAATTAATTCATTAACATTGAATTATCCAATTTCTTACAAAGAACTTTTTATGCAAAATCATGGTAAAATCTTTACGCAGTCATTTTTATTCAATCTTAGCTTTAAATTAATATATCATAATTGCTATTTTAAGAAACTTTTCTGTCATGAAATCATGTCAGATATTCTATGATTTCAGCAACCTAAACCTTTTATAATGTAGCAACTTTATCTCTTTTCAAAATATAGTAGTAAGTAAGTACATGTGCGAATGAAGATAATACAGAATCTGATTTAAAAAGAAATGATTTTACTAATATTGCGATAAGGAAAATAAAGACATTAATTTCATTTTAATGCAATGATTTAATCATTCTCAAATGGTAAATATATTGTCCTTATTTAGTATCAAAACCAAATGTTTATTATAAAATGAAATTACAAAACATTACAAATATGACAAAACTGACGTAGAAATGAATCAGAAATTAATAAAACGACCATCTGCGTCGTTGCAAAGCTACAATTGGTCGCAACAGAGATTCGTTACATAATTCATAACGCATTTCATAACGTGCAAACGGAACAGCATAAAAATTAATATAATATGTATGAAACTAAATGCAACCATACTGAAACAATATTTAACAATATCTTTTGTAAAACAGAATCTACAAATGTAAATCTGAAAATCCAAAAATTTTAATAATGCACTTCCAAAAAGATTACTGATCAAATTAATAATTTATCTATTTTTCCCAATCATATTAAAAATTTAAATTAACGATAGCTATATTGTTCTCCGCCGTACGCGTACTGCTAGCTAATCATCGAAGACAAGTCGAATCGTCGAAGAATTGATAAGATTGAAAACAATTTCATGAAATGACGCAGAGAGTTGTCGTCATCTGGCAAAATGGAGGGTGGTTGTGTAAGTAATCAATACCCGGAGAGCAGATATGGTGGCATGGACCGAAACAGGAGCACGAGGTACGAGTATTAATCGATTCTGTAAGGGTTGCGTTCTTTCCATAGAACTTCCTTTGTACAAAATTTTGTATCATTTGTGAAATGATCCATTGTAAAATGCAACAAAGAGCGCACTGTTTACGATATTGCGAAGGTCTCGAGATTACCTTTGACACAACTTGATATAAACACTCACCGACTTGTATAATACATATAAAAGAAAAAAAAGTTTCATATTAATGATGATTACATTCTAGTACTAAAGTCATGTAAGATCATCTATTAAACCTTTCCACCAAAATTTCTTTTTTTTTTATTGTATACATAAAAATTATCCTTCGTGTTGCTATTATTTATTGTCACCGTTGCCAATTGAAGGTAGTAATACCTGTATATTCAAATGAACAAAAAGAAAATATAAAATAACGCATACATGTGACATATATTGTCCAACAGAGAGACAGAAACATTCATCATGGCGTATTTGTTCAATTAGGGTTAAAAAGAGTTAATTAATTGTCTAAAATATATAAATTGTCATAAGATTCATATATTAATCTCATTTGTTTAAAAATTATTTTATACTGTTTTATGAATTGTTGCAAGAAAGTTACGATCAAAGAGTTTTATTATCTCTGTCATTTATAATAATTAAGCACGTGATTCTACGTTAAATAATAATCAAACAGGAAAATCGTAATCTTTTACTTTTCTATTAGAAATTATTATAAACATGTATAAATTCTATAAAATATAATATAAAAACTAAATTATAAAAATTTGTAATTTAGGAAAATTCTTTTGTAATTTAAATTCAGCAAATTTAAACATTAATTATTATGGAATAATCACACATATAATCTGAGCTTCACTGGTGGAATTATTTATTGCGTAGAATCTAGAAACATTTCCACTGTATTTTAAATTAATACAACGTTTAAGTAACATCAGCTTTGCATACTGTTAGAAAATTTGTTAATTAAAATATTCTTCAATTTACAATATCAAATTGGCATCACCAAAACTAAAAATCATATATAATTATTAAAATAAATTATAATTGCCTTTGGCGATATGCTTTATTTATTATATACCACATTTTAATACGCTTTAATTATTCATATATGATTCTTTAAACATTTTTATCATTAACTTCAACTTTATAACATTTAATTTATTAAAGAAAACTTTGTTTGAACAATTCGGTAAACGTCACTTAATTTTAGTACGTTTCAAAATAAAATTGTATTGAATTTTAATTAAACGTTTAACGAACGATATTCGAACAGATAAAATTAAATTAAAACTAAAAACTGTTCGCTGGTCGTATTACTGCGTAAAGGTTAACAAAGTTCAACGATATTTTGATATTTTAATATTTCATTTAAACACCACGTGTCAATTAAAAAATCTGCGATATCCAGTAATACTCTAGATATAAATTATCATCAGTAATAAATCTTTTTCGGTAACAAATGTAAAACACAAACTGCAGTTTCAAAATTCCTAAAAATAAGTAGCAATACAGATGACAATAAATATATAAAGTATATTCAAATGGATATTTATTATATTATGAATAATTAGACTGCGGATTTGGAACTTTCACGATAATTTAACTATCAAACGGCGGATGTTGTCAATAATTGTGACACAGAATTACGAAATGCAAAAATGCTTCATCTAAAATTAGGTATTCAAATGTTTTAAAGAATTCAATATCGTTATATGTATATCGAAGAAGTAGATAATAACTAAAGAAATAAGGTAAAGCTTGGAAAATAAAAACAGAAAAATCTAAAATTAAATTTAACCCCTTATTGAATATATAGCAAATGTGCTATATAAAATGATATGCTACAAAATTCTTGTATTATTCAAACATTTGTGACTATCATGATGTAACTAGGTAGAGGCCAGAGTTGGCCTGCCCCCCCCCCAAATATGCATTAGCCCTCTCGCCGCTCTAAAATTTTAACATCCCAATAGGAATGTGTAAGTAGCCGATATTACAGGCTTAGGTAGGCGTCCGATACATGCGCGCCGCAGTCGGGTAGCCCGGCTACCTCGGGTTCGATCCTCCCGTGGGCCGCAGTCCGTGATCCAACTCTCATCTACTTGTTAATAATACTTGCAATAAGCATGTGCAAAATCTGTTTTATATGGAATTTTGGAATAAGATAATTTTCCGAAATAGTCGGGCTACCCGACTGCACGCATGTATCGGATGCCTGCCCGATGTTTTCCGAACCGACCCGACTAGTCGGGCCGAGCACATCACTACATCCGAAGTTTCCAAATTGCCAAAACTCCTCCAGAATTTCGAAATTCCAAAATTTCTGGGACCTCGCCCACCCTAGAATAAAATCCTAGTTACGCCAACTAGCTCTTTTAAAATACAAAAAACCATGTAATGAAGGGTTAAATTGTATAATATTAGTTGTCCATTATCCAAAGGGTTAAATTAGTCACGATGACTTTTCACATTTCCATTATGTTCGTGTTATGATTTTCTTACAAGACTTAACCTAACCTCAAAATTCCTAATGACTAATACGTTTCACTCCTACTATAAATGCAATTCAGTCAGCTGATCCAAAAGTATGACTCGATATTATAAGGCCAAAGATTAAGAGGATAATGATCGGTGGATCATCAACATGTTTTCACTGGAAGTAATACCATAAATCAGCTTTAGCATCGCATGATCGTTCGAAACACATTGTTGAGCGATATTAGAACGAGCTAGTTCACGTTAACGTGCAAACCTTCCTCAATTACCAGATCGTTAAACGTATTAACTTGCCCAGTTAAACAATTAGTTCGCCCTTGTCGAGTGGAAACATTGTTTACAGCGAATGTCTAGCTACCGTACCTACTGTTATACGTCTCACCGTGTAGGTGTCCAGTGGGCGAAAGAGTTCATTAAGGCTTTAATGAATGCACAAGATATGTACTTGAAAAACGTACATGTATGTAAATCGATTCAATTTAGTCTGACGTATCGCAAACGTTCAATGCGTAAATGGCCATTGTGTGACGACTTTTTTGCGACGCATACATTGTGATTCTCACAAGAATTTTCGTGTTTCAAACACAAATGAAATTGTGGAGAAAGACTTTGAAATTTTTTTTTATATTTTCAATTCTTTTATTTTAAGTATTCGTGATACTTGTTTGGAAACTAATTATTGATTAGTTATATTAATTAATAATTTATAAATAATACTTATTTACTCTCTTTTTATTCAATCCTATGAACAGTGTATCGAATATACAGATCCTAAGCCTTTTTCTTATTTAACACTCTGTATACAAGTGCTTCTATGTTCGATTGCTAAAATATTGAAAGCTTATTCATGGCACCAAAGTACCAACGAGTAATTTAAATACCAAAAGATTCGAATGGCTCCAGTTCCCAAGGATCGACAGAGGTTAAAGTAAATGTGTAGGGAACATGATTTGAAAAAATTTGATTAGAACTGGATAAGTACTTTATTAGACGTCAATCGATGCGTTTTGTTATTCTTTACAAAATAGTACTTGATACTTGGGTCGAAAATTGATTATTTCGAAAAATATCTTACAAAGTGACAGGAAAAGTCTCTTCTGAAGATTCCTTTTGAACCAATCAATTTTCAATCCAAGTATCTTAATACTTTTTGTAGAGAACAAAGCTCTTTTCGTACAGAACTTCGAAACATATAGAAAAGTGCATAGTTTCGTCTAAAAGAATAAAATTGACATTGAAATCTTTGAAACGCCTCCATTTCCGGAATCGGGAAGTTATGCTCAATTCAACACTACTTAATTTCGTCTGTCTTTTACGGTTTCAAAGCTATAGCTTGTCCCAGTTTCATGGGACACCCTGTATATTCGAATACTAGAGTATTTAAAGTTTATTCATGGCATTTAAGTATGTACTTGCGAATAATTTAAATACCACGAAGTTCAAATAGCTCCAGTTCTAGCTACAATATAGTAAAAACTACTCGTATTAAAAAAAAAAAGAACAATAAAATTATTGTGTGTTTCTCTAGAAATAATTAAAATAATTACTTGCATAATACATAATACATATATTTTGTTCATTAATTTTTGGTATTCATTTTCTTTTATATAAAAAAATATTATTAAAAGAATATTTAAATTACATCAGTTTTCAAAATGAAAAAAAGAACTATAAAAAATTTTTAAATAAACAATGCACCTTCTTTTCTTGTACTTTTGTAATTTGAAACAAAGCTGACTAATTGTAAGTAGTATAATCGCAATGAGCGTTGACCTCTTGCAATTTAATATTCAACCATGCTAGAATAAAGTACAATTGAATATGACTCTATTAACTCGTTCCTGTATTCTTTCTCTTAATTAATTCATTCCTACACATTATAGTATACGTAAATACTATAAACAAACGTCTGGCTAAATGATTCATGGTTCCTATTCGGTAGTAGCTTTAATAAAAACGAATTTATGTTAATGAATGTGTTAATTACGAAACCAACGAATCTAAGGTTAAATTCATGGAAGATATTAACGATGAACTCTAAACTTGAATAGATTAATAAGCAAACAAAGGATTTCGTCTTCGATACTTTTCGGAGTATAAATAGCTTGCTAAGCAAACTATTAATCATCATAGTGTATTTATGAGTCAGTTTAAGGAGAAAACAACAATTGATCTGGTATTTGCACACCAGGAACAGATACCAACCCTTTGTGCTACTTTTACCACTGCGTAGTTGGAATCTTCCATTACTTTGAAACAAAAATTGTACACGTGACATTAGATTATTCCATAACAAATAGAAAAAATCTAGTATCATCTTGTAAAAGTACCACGAAATAGCACTTATAGCATATCAATTTAAAGCCTGAAGTTCAATAAAAATGACTATATATACAGGGTGATTCTCTCGCTACGCAAGACAAAAGCCGTGCCGCACAATGGAACCCATGCTGTTCCGTTTCTTGTCCTTCGTCTCAGCCATAAACACACACAGAGCAGTCTTGGATCCGGCGATATGGCCCCTGGGTCTCTTTACCCGCAAAAACAGCAAGGTTCGATTGTGCGGCACGGCTTTTGTCTTGCGTAGCAAGAGAATCACCCTGTATAAAGGTGTTATGATTCTTAATACTTTATTAGTTTTTCATTGCAGGTAATGTACATACAGCTCATAGTACTGTTCATTAGTGAATATTCCATTTTAAACGAACAATTAACCAATTTGTATGAAGAATATTAACGAAACCTACATACTATGTATCTACAACCCTTCAGAGTAACATTATTTTGAGCTATTTTTATGTCATCAAATCGTGTCAAACTTCATAATTGTTTACTGTAACTATCGATTAGCCATTTTATGTGATAATTTTCATATAACTTTAACCTTTAAATTGGTATATCATAAATATTATTACATGATACATTTATGTCATCAAATCATGTTTAATCTAATACAAATTACAAACAGATATTTGAACAACAAAATAGATAAGTAATAAAAACTGCATACATATATGACGCTAATGGTTACTCAATAATTTTATTTACTTAATTTACTATTGTACAATATCGAGCACAGTAGGTTTCCCTAGGTAAAATGGCGTATGTAAAAAATGTTCTTGCGTAAATATTTATACGCAAGTGGTGGGAGGCCCCACTCTCCTCGGAAACGCCTGGTGAGGGCCAGAAACCCAAAAATCTGTAAACTTACCAAAGGACTATCCCGAAGTGACAATTTCCGATTTTGATGAAACTTATGTATAATATAGATCTCGAAAAAATATTTGACACGTATTTTTTTGTAGCTGCCAACATTCATGTTAAGGGGGTGAAAATAGCCCCCAAAGTGGAGGGCGAGAATCATATTTGGTCGAATATCTCTGAAATCAGCAGAGCTAGAGGGATAGTGTAAATTGCAAGATTATGTATTTTTTTATGAGGAATCTAAATATGGAAATGGATTTCAAAAATTCGCATTTGTTTAAATAATATATTAAAAAATGGGACTTTTTTGTTAATTTTTCCGTTCAAAAGTTGATGTATCTCTCTGTAAATTTCGATATAAAAAGTATACTCGCAGGTACAAAATACGAATAAAATGGAATTTTCATTTTTACAGTGTAAATATAGTTAACTTGGTCGAATTTTTATCGCATTTTTGCGAGACGCAGTCCTTAAATGCATATAATAATCAAACAGATAAAAAACTTCTACGTTTTTACTGGTAACGGTATTACAGTGAACCTAACAACTTTGTTTTGGGTAAGGTCAAAATTACCGTCGTAGGTATAAGATACAGCCGGGCGGCGCGCGGTGCTATTGCACCCGAATTGTTTCAAATTTTTGGCAACTGAAACCAAGTTGTTGCACGTTTACAAAGATATGGGAGCTCTGAAAACAGCTGGTGTAACCGTTGGTTCCTGCAATTTTCTGAAAAGCTGAAAATAATGAAATTATTACTTTATTCAATGCAATGATTGCAATAATGATACTCGACTAGAAAATGATTAAAACATAAATGTTCCTGACACCACGTTTTATACAAACAACACTACTACAGCGATTACAAATTATAACTGATGTATTCGTGAAACAAAGTTCTACGGGGTTTTCGAATTCTCCTGCCCGGCTGATTCTTATACTTGCGACGGTAATTTTGACCCCACCCGAAACAAAGTTGTTAAGTTCACTGTAATACCGTTACCAGTAAAAGCGTAGAAGTTTCTTATCTGTTTGATTATATGCATTTAAGGACTGCGTCTCGCAAAAATACGTTAAAAATTCGACCACGTTAACTATATTTACAATGTAAAAATGAAAATTCCATTTTATCCATATTTTGTACCTGCGAGTATACTTTTCATATCGAAATTTACAGGGAGATACATCAACTTTTGAACGGAAAAATTAACAAAAAAGTCCCATTTTTTAATATATTATTTCAACAAATGCGAATTTTGGAAATCCATTTCCATATTTGGATTCCTCATAAAAAAATACATAATCGTGCAATTTACACCATCCCTCTAGCTCTGCTAGTTTCAGAGATATTCGACTAATTGTGATTCTCACCCTCCACTTTGGGAGCTTAACATGAATGTCGGCAGCTACAAAAAAATACGTGTCAAATATTTTTTCGAGATCTATATTATACATAAGTTTCATCAAAATCGGAAATTGTCACTTCGGGATGCTCCCTTGTTAGAAGAGGCTGGGAACCTACGTGGGGAGGACATATGGCCATTTTTCCTGGAGAAGTCTACCATGCTCGATACTGTACATCAGGAAACTTACAATTACAAAGACTTGAAGACAAATATAATGAAGTATATTTTTGAACCTATCTTCAATGAAATCGTGTGTACAATGCTTAATAATAGTGCACCTATAAAGTGCAGTAAGTGCATTTACTAAGCTTCAACAAATCTGTTAAAATACAGAATAAGGAATTGATATACGAAATGACTGATTCAAGTGTGAAGTACAATAGAAATTTGTAAAATACCACCTTCTTGGAATATTTGTCAGACAATTTTCAGGTTCGCAGAAACGATGCAACGAGTAAAAGGATGCTGCATTTAGCGGCTTCTTTGATTACCGTGTTTACAATGAAACATTTGATGCTGTTATTCAAAGCTGTCAAACCGCACCCTCTTGTTACATATCGAGAAAGTAACGATGCAAGGTTTACCTTAAAATATTCACGACAATCTAAATTTAGGTAACGACAGGGGAAACGTAGTGAAAATCGTTTTGATCTACTTGCGTGACGCATTTTCGCTGCAAAATGTATTCTTTTTCAATATCCAAATTCGAAAAACATAGCATATACATATATAACTTACTTACTAAAAAAATTGTAAAATACGAACTGCAATTTTTTAAGAATAACGAAAACACGTTATCTAATGAAATAATTTTCCTAGCTTTAAAAAAAAAAAAAAAATTAAAATCTTTGATCCAATTTTAAAAAACTTATTCTGTTTTAAAGGGTGCAGGTACAAATACATTTGCGCCCCACTGCACTGTATGTTAGGGAGGATTAGATACGGTGCCTTATATTCTAATTTTTTTTAACAAACAATTGACTATAGATTCACTATACTCGATGTGAAATCAGCGGGTTACTCACTTTCGAAATGGGCTGTAAACGCTACCCCATGCGCTGGTCCTGGTCGGCGAGGGTGGATTGTTTTGATGTTGATTGGAATATCCGTAGCCGGCGAAAAACATATTGCGGTAATTGTTCCTCATCAGTGTAGACCAGAATAAAAATATCCGTACAAATAAAACGGGGCCCCTTCTTATATAAAACAACTTACGCGTATAAAACGAACCTTACCAATAAAAACTATAAAACAACAATAGATAATAATACAAAGTGTTATTGTTAGACGATAATACTAGAAAACTTGTACTTTCAATTGAAACGCTTTGGCACGTGTTAATTTGGCACAGAAACGTCTATTATAACATACACGTTTTCAAGCGAGCATTATCGGTGCGAACCGATGAATCTCGTCAGTCTTACGATTACGAAACGGAGCATCTACTTCTTCTTTTTTCTTTTTTTCAAAACAAAAATCCGTGTCCCAAATCGAAACTGTGTTACCACGGATCGACCTCTATATGTTCCTGGACCGATCAATGCCGACAGATAACTCTCGCCCAACGTCAGGTGACGATTCCACTGTGTCCTAAAGCACGTTGTTCCACACCGAATAAACACTCTTCTTCTCCTGTTGATCGATTCGCGACAGACAACAAAACACGTAAAAACAGCACCCTGTCACTGAATCAGCAGTTTGTACTTTAACACAGTCCTCTTGGGGAAAAGCAATAGCTTTAACACCGGTTTTCTATCGCCTTCCATCGCGAGTCTCTCGATCGAATCGAAAGAATCACTGCTCCTTTCGATACACCCAATCTGTGTAATCCATTCAGACCGTTGTCCTTTTTATCACGCGCGGATTTTCAACGAAGCGCAAAGATCCACACGACCACGAAACCTCCTACTCTGACGACAGATTGAACGCAACTGAAAAGCAGGCGGCGACACAGCTCTGTGGTTCTGATCGAGGGGCAGGAACGAGCGGAGGGTTTAAGGTCGGAAGATTCTTGCGAGCTGATGGAAGAGCAACCGAGAGAAGGGAGGGTCACATGGACCCCATGCGAATGGGCAAAGAGGGAAAAAGAGGGAGAGACGGTAGAGCAAAGATAAAGAGCAGACGGAGTACGTGACGGAGGGAGAACCAAACGACAAAAACAAATACAGGGTAGAAGCGGGGTTGTAAGGAGACGGAAACGTGGTGTGCATCGGTCAAATGCAGCGTCTCTCATTTGGAGATAAAATAGTACGGTGTGATAGCATGATGATAACATAATACGATAATGCGGGATGCTATACCTAATGATGCGATCGTAGGACTGAATTGATACAAAAGTAATTTCGATTTTAGTCATTTTTCATTTTAATACAGTTTTTGAAATAAACTTTTATTTAACACATTTTATTCCACAATGAAAATAGAAATTATTATAGTAAGACATGTTCGAGATCTATCGAACATTTTCAAATTTAAATCTTCTGTTGTTGGTATGTATTTTATTTTCTTTCCTTCTTTTTCATTATTCAATTAAGCACATTCGTTTGTAATGCAATGAACGCATTGACACTTTTAACAATTTTGAACGTTTTTGAACAAATGTTGCAATCTCAATTCCTTAGATACTTTTCATACCAAATTATGTTTTTAAAATAAAAATAATATTACAGCTTTAATGAGTACCCATGTACTCGATTATCCACATAGAAGCTGATTATTTACACTGTAAATTGATTCAACGTTATAATAAGCTGCTTTAACCTTATATTAAAATTTATTTATTAATACTTTTATATAAAATGATAAATTGTAGAAGCAATATAAACATAATCAGTCTTGCATAATACTCAATTTTTGGTTTAGTGGCAATACAGGTCGAATAGTCGAATAATTATATTTTTTATTATAATGACTTAAATGTTCCGAATTTCTAGTAATAATAGTTCACTGCAAAATTTAATAGATATTGTAATTTTGATTTTTACTAATGTAGGAATTCGTGAGAAATTCAAACCAGAAATCTCAAACTGAAAAACCTAAATATCTATTTATATTACGTATGCAAACCATAAATAATAACATTACAGTAGTATACTGTACAAAAACCTTAAAAAAATACAATATATAATATTACAAATTCTTTCATGCATATGTATCTTTAAAACTAAAAGTGAACGGTGGTTATTATGAAAATTAATTTCCATAAGAACATTGTAATCGATAAGATGCATTGGTATAATTAGGAATAGATCAGGTCTCATAAATTTACAAAGAATGTCAAATTCAAATTTAACTCTTCACTTAATAAGAACGTTATTTTGTTTTTAGTTGCATATTGCATTTCGACCCAAATTTTTATTTCCATTAAAATTTCACGAGCTAATGAATTCTCTTTTTAGTGGGAAGAGATGCCAATCCACATTTTGGGAAAGCCAGGCGCGCCGTGGTTCCACAGTTGCGCCAATCGTAAACGCACCCTATTCTGCATAATCTACGAATTAAAATTGCTAAATAGCATTAATGTAGTGCCTGCAGACACAAGACACTTCGGTGTACGAAATTTGTGTTAAAAGCAATTTTTTACTCGGTGAATACCTTCTATAATTTATGAATAAATTAGCTACAATATTAATGTTAATATGTTATTGAACTTCATTGGATTTACAAATAATACAAAATTCTACTGACTGCCGGCAAATAGGGTTAACTCGTGCTATGAGTCATACTTTAAATGTGCAATAAAATTGAGGACGTTCTGAGGATTATACCAGTATATAATCTTGTATATCAGTGATTACCAGTAAAAGTAATCGCTCATTTTTGTTTACATTTCCTGAAAGCAACAGCTGGGAATTCTAGTAAACTTTTTTCTCTTATATCAGGTAATTAATCCATAAACTTTATGTTAATTTATTCACCGCATATTAAAATGCATACAATTTTATTGTTCATTACGTTAAATAAAATTTACCGGATAAACTTTATAAATTCATAAGAAAACAGAAAAAAAATATCGTTAGTATTGATTAATTTCTAAAATCCAATTTAATTTTAACTTTTGTACAAACATAAAAACAACATACTTATGTGTATAAATTAAGTATAATGACCAAATGTTTTACCATTTTAAATATATGAAGGTTTAATTATTACTATTATTGATAAAACTACTTTAATCCATTGACCAGATTTTTATTTAATTTTAAAATTGAAAATCATAGACTTTGTAGTTAAATCTTTTTTCTAATTCTTCTATTCAAAAATCCCCACATAGGGTTTATTAAAAAAAAAAAGAAGAATCCAAGAAATTTCATGAATTTCTTACGTGTAAGAAAACTGTAGATTACAGAACAAATACCGACAAGCCTATCAGTCATCCGTTTTATGATTTTACCTTTCTGATAAAAACCCATCCTGTTCGGAAAGAGTTCGAAGAAATTTAATTTCTTGCGGGCAAGTAACGACCACGAAAATGAGTATGTATTCTGTTTACTTCAGAATTTATAAACCATAATCGTGAGTAAGAAACACGGTTCTTATTGAAAAACAGGTACCGAGATTTACAGCTTTAGGGACAATTACAATTGATTGTCAGGTATATCGTATACCCGAAGTGAGTCAACACCATAAAACTTATAGTTTAATACCGATACTACACGATTAACTTATACGTTAAATTGACGATAATTCAAATTAATAATAAATAAAAAACATGTTTAAATAACTGATACCTATCGAGATTACGACATGGACGATAAGAAATTTGATATTTTTTACTGAATTTTTAAGAAACAGATAAATCTGGAGAACCACTGGAATGAGAAATGACCTCTAACCCTCGCCGGTAGAATTATCATTGTTTAAATAAGCAGTAAAAGAATTGAATCTTTAATTTGCATGGTACATATGTAGCAATCTAATATAAATTCATATAACATAATTTTAATATACGTACTTCTTTCACAAATTTTCAATTAACAATTATGTATATGTAGATATAAGTTTAACAGTTATGATTATATTGTACATAAATTATCATAAAAAATTGAGAAATCTAATTGAAAGTTGCATTTTAAATCTTTGACATGTATGTAAACATATAAATAGTAGATAAATATAATTGATAAATTATTTTAAGTAAACACTTTGCTTATTTGGAACTGATTTAAGGGTAATTTTCTGAATATATTGATATTGAAAATTTATCAAAAATCTAATATTTTAAACAGACCGCTTATAGTGAAAAATATATATCGTCATCTAATATCAAGTGTTAAAAATGAGCTTTTTCATATCACCAGGGAGCGCAAAAAATACATCGATCTGCTTATAGTTCTTCTTATTAATACCAGACGGCACTACAGTACAAAAAAGCGCCATCTCAAAAACAACTATATAAGTAAGTAAATACTTACGTAACCTTAAAATCTAATTTTAACGAATTTCTTTATATAAAGTAAATAAGATTTTGTATGTGTATTTTATTAATAGAAACTAAATACATACGAAAGTAATTACACAAATCTGTAACAACAAGGCAAGTTTAATATCATTTAAAACGAAACTGTTTATTAATTCGAGGCTTCACAAGAAATGTCGATAAAATCATTTTCTATTATTTACATCAAATTGGACACACTGACAGCTGAAAACAATAGAATATGTGACAATTGAATGTGTAACAAACAAGCTAAGTATATATAAGACATTAAAAGTACTTCATTCTTTTTATTTGTTTCTTAAAAGAAGAAATAATAATTTCAATTTTATAACAAAGTTTTATATTAGGCGCACGTATATATTTAATAAATTATTAAAATATTCAGGTATACAATATTTGTTAAATATTTAAATAAAATAAAATGCATAACATAAAGTTGAATGTACAGTCATCCGAGGTCTTTCTTAAGTAGTAAGGAGCAAGTTTAAAGGAACTACGATGCGTAAATAATAGAGACCCCCTACTATGTATTACAACAAAAAGTAACATGCTAAATACGTAAAATTAAACAAAAACTACTTACGCATCGAAATAATTTACTGTAGCTGCCGTTTCGTTCAAGAATTCCCCCATTTTGTAATCCAATTTCACAACACATCACCAAAAAACCACGAAAAATGAGGATCCACATGCACTTCCAAATCCCAAACCGTTGAATTTGAAAACATTAACTCACAATGCCTCCGCCGTATACGCTAAGTGCACTCTTCATTTTATGTGTAGCAGTTCTACCAACATTGGATATTTAATTTTTATCTTCTATAAAAAAATGTTCCTAGTGAATCAATGACTTCATTGGTTTATGTCCTAAGAAGAATCGAGTTTGACAAAGCATAGTGACGTTATATAATTATTTCTACACACAGAAAGATAAATATATGTATAGTATTCCGTCACACAATGTAAATACATATACATCATTTCTGTTTATTTTTAACTGAAGTATAAAACACGTATAAGTGTTGTTCATTCAATGGTAATCTTACAACTTGGTGATACTCGATGTATGTGTGCATGTATGTACATACTGTTGTGTGGGAGCGAAATTCAGTAATTCGAATTTCGCGCTAAGTTTCCGTGTTTTTCCCGAAACAGGGGATACAGTATCGCACTTTATAACCAGTAACTACTTACGTGACTAGGCAGTATGGCAGTCGGCTGCTTGTGATGCATGGTTTGGTTGTACGTAAAGTTATCGTCGCCGCGTATTCACTGATGTTTTTACGATGACTCAATCAAGTCGAACCGTGTTTCAGCAGTAAAGAATGAATTATTGGTATATTCTTCTTTTATTCTACTGGTTTTAATATTGCTCCAATTAGTGACCCCAAAGTCAGCACATTGACATTGACAGGTGGTAGTTGTCATTTTCTGGTCGCGTCGTTGGAGGTTATAGCACCATGTTTGCAACGCTAAAGAATAAAATAAGAGAAGAAATAGGGAGTGACGTGTCAACTGTTGTTAGAAATGCCGGCAATGTGCGCGGTATCAATTCAAGGCATATGTCTCAGGTAAACATGTTGTTTCTATGTATCAAATGTTATCAGTGTTTAACGCGATATCGCGTCTATAAACACCTAATTCACTTATTTATAGATCGTCATTAATTTCTCATTATTGTTTTAAAGTGTTATTAATCGTTGGGGAAATTTTAACAGGATTTTAAATTAAATATCAATTTATATTTCTACATATGTTTTCCAGATGGTTCATTAATATTGCATGTGTTCATTATCCGGTTTTGTATTATCACAAGTCTTGTTGGAATATCTGCTAACAATTCGCTTTAACGTAGTTTTCTTTAGTCGTATTATGTTTCATGAATTTTCTTTGTTTTTACGTTGTAAAAAAAATGTTGTATTTTAGATAAATTTATAATTAGATAAACTAAATGCATTATTTAAATACGAATATTTAAAATAAAATTTTTTTAATATTTAATGTTAATAGATAATATATTCTATTGTTATTGAACTTGTATCTATATAAATGTTTATGTAATATAAATTATTATAAGAAATAACAATCTTTTTATAGACGGGATCCACAAGTAGCATTAGTGGATCTCAGCTTTCATTAGATGGTTCCCGAGAAGAAAATGCAGCATCACCTTCTCCACCTATTTCTTTAAAAAAAGACAATAGTTTTGATCTGAAATTGAATGATGGAATGCAACTTTCTGCCAAAGATATTAAAAAATTTGAAAACAGAGAAGATGAGTGGCGGAAAAGAGTAGCCAAAAAAGAAGCAGAGATGCTAAAAAGAATGGAAAAAAAGGAAGAGGAATGGAAAGTAAGACTTCTTGAAAGAGAAAAAGAATGGAAGAAAGTTGTTGAAAAACAAGAAAAAGAGAAAAGCAGATTAGAAGAGGAACTACAAAATATAGAACGCACAAAACAGTCATTGGAATTATCTTTAAAAGATGCTGAAGGTACATGTTAAATAAAGCATGATAATTAATATCACATATAATTATGTGTTATACTAATTATAATCAATGAATGAAACTAACGTTTCTATTAATAATATCATGTTTCAGAATACAAAAAGAAGTTGTATAGTTTTCAAGAAGATGCAGAACAGCTAGAAGGTTTTCAAACCCAAGAAATGGCAAAAATAAAGCATTTAGTATGTTCAATTTAATGCATGCGTACTTAACAAAACTAAGTGTATGAACTATTATTTATATTTTCATATTTTTTAATGAAGTTGTTGGCCAAAGAACAAGAAGTGGACGAGAAAACGCATCATTTAAAAGCAGCTACTGGAGAAATTGACAGTTTAAAAAGTGAAGTTTCACGTCTAAGAAGATATGAAGATGAGTTGAACAATGTGCAGGTGAGTACTTTATTATTTCATTTGATTTTGAATACTATTTGAAAATACACCATGAACCTTAGACTTATGTTAACATAATTGTGTTAATATAAGTTGCTTAATTACCCTCAGTTGAGTAAATAAACATGGAGCATATTTTAATTTTAGTTAAAAATATTTATTCACATTTTTTCTGTTCAAACGTTTTATAAATTACCTGTACATCAAAGTAAATTAAAATACATCAAAGTGATATCTAAAACAAAGAAATTTTTTATAAGGTTTCATTTATTCAATTACTTTCATTTATTCAATTACTTTCATTTATTCAATTACATTCATTTATTACTTTTACATGTATGTATTATATAGAATTTTACATTTATATCTTTTATATACTCATTGAACATATTAGTTACTAGAAGAATGTAATATTCTCTGAATATGCATTGTTTTAAACTATATATTGTAACAAAGGAAGAGAAGGAGAAAGTATTATTTAAACCAAATATTTTTTAAATATTTCTTATAACTAATCGTAATTTATAATAATTTGTTTAACCTAGAAGAACTTCTATAACAAAGAAATGTAGTACATATAACTTAATTCGTGTAATAATTATAGCATGGTAAGATCAAATGATTCCTTTAGAAACACTTTTCATAAATATGTATTAAAATCTGTTTTTTCTATAACAATGTTATTTCTACTTAAAGCAAATCCATTTCTTTTTCAAATGAATGAATTCTTTTGCATATACTTTCAGTGCTGTATCAGATTGAAAGAATATTAGATTAATAATTTTAAATCTAACATTTTTGTATTATACATTGTGCTACATATTGATTAATACCATGGATTATTTGTTTCTTTTTTTTTGTTATTATTATGGAAACAGATAGAACTGCATGAACAGATTATTTTTGTTTATTCCTATCATAATGTTTTTTAAAAAATTACTTGTTTTTGTAATACTAGTTAAATGTTATACAGTTTCCTAAAAAGTTAATAAACGTATATCTTTTAGATATAAGCACGCTTTTCTTATAAACTTGAATTTTATTTTGAGGCTTTTTTCTTTTATTATTTTTATTATTATTATTTATAGCTTTTTGTTTTGTCACTGCTATGTTTTTCTGCACTTTTTTTTAATACTGACACAATACCAAAATCTATCATGGACAGTGACTATGATAATAGTCATAATCTATTATTTGATTACATTTCAAACATTTATTAAAATGAAATAAATAATAAGCATATGTTCCATAACTGTTAGTTGCCTTCCTGTTTTTCCAATATTTTGTAGGAAGTATTTTACTTCCATTTGATTTAAATTTAGTTTGGGAAAAAGATAGGTATTTCGTTAATTATATAAACAAGTTGTAAATGAACAGTGTTCTTTTATTGGTTATGGAACATGAGCGAAACCTAAGTGAAATTGAAAGTTTTGTGAAAACAACATACGCATGAAGATTGGAAAACTTTGATAAACGAGAGCATTGGAGATCAGAGTAGGCGGTATTTTCCGCTAATTCGCTGCTGCTACCGCTGACGCTAGAGGTACGTCTTCAAAGCTTTGCTGCTACTCTGCAACATAAATAACTTCTATAGATTTTACTTATATCAATGTTGCTCTTTATGTAATTCTCTCCTTGGTGCAAAATTTTATAACATACAAGAAATGCATGTATTAACTAGTGAAAGTGGTTTAATAATAGAAGAATTTCTCATCTTACAGTAAAAATTTCATTTAAAATAAACTGTTTCTCTACTGCAGTACTCATACTCCAATGTTGTTACTCTCATAACAGCGTGGAATAATTATTAATCAATTTTAACCAGTAAAACAATGAATTTATACACATTTGTTTTCAATATTGTATTGTATTCATCTTATAACAGATAATAAAAGACTTTATTTATTTTTTTAATAAAGATATTTATCTAACACAGTATTTGTTTTTACTTCCTAAACTTTTTTTTTTTTCGTTTTGTTCACTTTCAGCATTGTTGTTATTTATCATGTAATTCATCATTATTCGCTTATTCTTGGCTTCATAAGGTTTGGATTATTTTTAACATTTTATTCATGTTTATGCATTAGCAATGCTTTGGTAAGATTTGCAACAAAGCTTTACAGAGCAAAATTGAATAATGATAATAACAACAAAATATTCGTTGTAACAACATTGACCTTTCCAGGATGAAATGGAAACATTACGCCATTCTACTCAACGAGAGAGAGCTCAACTTTCCTGTCAACTAGCACAAACCGAAGAAGAAGTTCGTCATCTAAAGGACAAAGTTTTTGTGTTAGAACAGAGAATTGCTTTAGAGACTAATGATCAAGTGACAGTTGATGAAAGAATAGCTGATCTGATGAGAGAAAGAGCATTGTTAGAAAGGAAGTTGGAGGAAGCACACCTTCATCTATCCGATATAAAGACTAGTTGGTCAGGGAAAATATCCAGTTTAGAAACACAAGTTGGAAGGCTTAGTAGACAGGCTGGTGAGGAAGGTTTAGAGAGAAGACGAGTTGAAGAGGAAAGTGAGAAATTGAAGCAAAGGATCAAGCAGCTAGAAGCTGAAATAGAGGTGAACAATGTTGTCATGGCGACGAAAGACGCCAAGCTTTTGCGCATGGCAGAGGACATCGACGAGATGGCCACGGAACTAAAAGAGCTCCGGGCCAGCGTCGATGATGAGGTGGAAGAGTTTAAGCGGCAAATTGTGAGTTACCGCGATATGTAGTCGTGCATGACTTAGATTATTTTGGAGAAGATGTCCCGTTAGACCTTGAAATGTAAACAAATGAACATTCCTTCTTTTATCAACTGGCAAATTTTTTAATGATCACAGTACTAAATAATAATCTTTCAAAGCTTTGAATTTTGTTCTTTTTTTTATACAACTTTCTTTTTTTTATATCAATATGTATACTGAAAACAAGAAATTGAGTATTTTTATCTTACATAATATATTTTGTTTCTAATTAGATTACCTGTGATCATGAAAAGTTATGTTTGTATTCTATTTTTACCATGGTTTCTCTAACTGTTTATCGTAATTGTTTGAACACATTTTAATGATTTTATAAGCTATTGACGTTACACGTTGTTGAGTGTAAAATCACTGGAACGCGTGTACACGAACGCGTAGAATAATATCGTGTGTTAAACTTGTAGAAAAAAAAACTACATATCGCCTATGTATACTTGCATGTTTTTTCTAAGATGCTTGACGCTTGACGCACAGAACATTTATTTTATGCATATTTATCAGCACATTCTTTTGTTTATAATTTTTTATTTACCGTTAATAAGCATGCAGAAACTTACAATGTACATTTTATAATTTATCTAAGTCAGTATCATGTACCAATAAACAAAGATGACATTGGGTCAACTCTTTAAAATCCTACTACATTTCCACTTGTGTGCCTTTGTACATGAAAGTTAGGTAGTATCGACATAATGATATTTTTATGTACGGTCGCATCTCTGTATATTTTATTTGTCGAATAAAAAATAATAATAATAAAAAAAAAATAATAATAAATTACATCGTTTATCGCATTCGTTTTTGTGCTTATTTTTTTTATACCCATTTTTATATCCCTCTTTTCTCAAGCGGCTTTTTACATATTTATTATAAACACAAATTTCTACACGATTCTTACAGGGTTAAACGAATCATTATATTTTACTACACTAATGACACTGTTCAATTATGTTTACGTTGCTGTAAATATTAGGAATGTGTGTCCAGGCGGATACAATTAAAAGGAAACATATTGTACATTGTTTAGAATAGAAACTATAATAGAATGGTTAAATAGAAGGATTGAAAGTTTTATTGAAAATTCAGTTGTATAGTAAAAGTTGTTCTAAACCAATTACAGTCTGTTGCAGGTTCGAGCTTTGGAATTAATGGCACAACCAAAATTTTGTATTCAAGTACTGCTGTTACAACACAACTTTGTTTTTTAATTTCCAATCTGAATTGTTATATTCATGGTATTATATTTGAAACATTACTTTGTGTTTCCATTAGAAATTTATGTAGTAGCTCATTTCAAGCACAAGAGATTATTTGACAGAATGCAGAAATGTTTTATCAATAATAATTTTTCATTAAATCCTACTGCCTTAATTGAGCTATCTATATAAACGGTATTAAAATAATTTGTAAATATTTATTTATATCAATACGAAGAATTATAATATTTATTGTAATGATGATTGCTCCATGTTCATTTTACTCATATGTATGTTTCAACTAACTTCACATTTTATATCTTGCTTTAATCTTTTAGTGACAAACCTTAATTGTACCATAAATTCCAAAGATATGGGTTCTCTGGTCACATCTCACAGAGTGTTGTCAACACAAAATTATAGTTATGTGTTCGATAGTTTCAGTATTAGATACCACTCACGTGTTTTATTTTCTTTTCTTTTTGTCAGGAATCATCATCTAAGGAGATCTCTGAATTGAAGCAAAGTCTAACAGGAACTACGACGAAGCTTACAGCTATTACTTCTGAATTAGCACACGTTCGTTTATCTCTGGAAGGTGAACGAACAAATAATTCCTCCTTACACCTAGAGGTAGCTCGCTTAAGAGAAGACTTAGAATCAGAACGAACATCATCAGCAACTTTAAGGGTGTGCTTAGAGAAGGAAAAAGGTGAAAAGGACTCTGCTTTATTGAGAAACGCTCAGGTTTCTCAGGACATTGAAATTGTGAAACAGGAAAATCGTCGTCAAGAAGTGGAAAATGCAGAGTTACAAAATAGGATAGAAACTTTAGAAAATAATTTACAGAATAAAAGCAAGGAAGTTGAACAAGCAATGGCAACATTAGAAGAAACTAAGAAGCGAATGTTAGAATTAGAAGAAGTAGAACGAAACAGAGAGAAAATGGAGAAAAGTGAGAAAGTTTTGAAAAGTAGTTTATTGGACCTAGAGGAACAACTAAACGAGAAGACTAAGGTAAAATATGAAGAAATAAGAATGGAGGTGAATTTTACAGGACACTAATCATTGAATGTATGTATAGACAATTAAGGTTTTACAACAACGGCTAACAGACATGAAGAAGACCCTTCACCGAGAGTTAAGAGTCCCATCTTCTTCGCTGGACAGTGATGCTGAACCTTCTGCTGCAATTCTCAAGCCTAGCTCGTCAAAGACAATCACTGCCAGACACACCACTACAAGAGAGGATGACGTTAACTTCAAATATCTTAAACATGTTCTCATAAAGTTCCTAACAAGTAGGGAATATGAGGTAAATTCAATGACTCACTTCACAAGAAGGAGAATATTATTTATTCTGCTCTCCTTTACTTTTCTGGTCCTTGAAAAGTTTTAGCAGAAGTTTTTTTATACATATACACATATGTATATATTTTGCTATCACAAAAATTAAAAAATTTTAAACTAACTTTCCTTTTTCCTTTTCTTTGTAAGGCTCTTCATTTGACAAGAGCAGTTGCCACTCTTCTACATTTCTCCCCGGAAGAGGAACGATTGTTGCAAGAAACCTTGGAATGGAAAATGTCATGGTTCGGTACCCGGCCTAATTTAGGTTTTGGACAGACTGCCAAAGCTATACCGCCTAGCTGATAGCTGCAACAAATTTCCTTTTCTATAGGTATCATAAAAGTGGCCACTGATTCGTGGTTAAAGTCGAAGAATTGGATTGTGTCGATAATTGATCGCACATGATCAAAAAGATTAGCAAAGGAAACAGTGATAGGAAAGATTTATAAGCTAGAGGTTTCATAAATTTTGTAATATATTTAGCATTTATAAAACACATATATAATATAATTTATTCACGAAAGCTATAGCGAGCTTCGAAAACGTGCAGTATATTATTGTGTAGCATCAAATATTATTTAGAGAAAAATTTATAAGTTGGGGATAAAAAGGAAAATCTTTAACATTCATCGTGTGTAATGACATTGAGCATAAAGAGACAAGATGCATAATATTGATTCAGAAGTGAGTCACGATATGTGGTTGTTTTCGTATGCAAATACTATACATACGTAACTTTGCAATATTCAATACACAAGAATTATATCTAAATCCATTTATTATATGTATGTATACGATCATAAAATGAAAGCAAGGACTTCGGTCATTAAAAGGTATGTTTAATTTTTTATTTTCTGATGTAATGCTTTTATACATAAAAATTATTCTATCGTGCATTTTTTTACCTGACCTATTGTATGCTTAATTAAAGTACATTAACATCATTTAAATTGTTGCATCATCGTTCTATGATGTGAGCAACTTAGGATTCTTTGGAAGTGTTCAAATATTCTTTAAACATGGCTGCAGGTCGGTTATAAATAATAAAAGCTTCGTTGGTCACGGAGCTAGATGTATAATTGCCATAATTATTATTTGTGATATGAACATTGCATTTGTATTATGTTCATGTTTGTAAATAACATAGTAGTGTCTCTGTAGGTGGTAATCAAAATACACGAAAAATAGAATGATTTTTTAGAAAGAATGATTCATTCAACTTGTATCTAGTAACCGAGTCAAATGATTGTCTTTTATCTGTGGTATTTATTTTATGAAGTTTGTGTAATTATTTTAATGATAATGATAAAATTATATTGACAGTAAAAATTTATAATTATAAGCGGAGAGTATCGACGTATTGCTGTACCGCATTTAGATAGATAAATGTACATGAAAAAAAAAAAAAAACATTTATTTTTCATGTGCAAATTATTTAAGAGCGCGAATATTTTTGTTCATCGATTATTACTTATTTATTACAGTATTTTGTGAATGTAAGACTGTACTTAGACTTCAATATTCGATATTTCAAGTTGATGCAATTATATCAATTAAATAAATTCTAAAAATATTTCAGCTCAGTGGAATTCCTTTCATTTATTGTTAAATATCCAAAGACTAATGACAAAAATTATTTCACATGTTGAAAACAATACAGTAAGATTATAGATCAGTTAAGGAATAAAACAAATTGTTACACATGTGTAAAGTATAATTATTTATTTACATAAGCCTACGTTAGTTTTACTGATTAATAACATATACATTACAAGTGGAGAATGATATTTCATAAATATCAAATTGGTAATTTTATAAAGATCGTATTTTATAACTTTCTTTTTAATTTAACTTGATTTACTCAAATTTTTAATTTTATTTTTTCTTATCGTTTAGAGAAAAACCAAAATGAGAAATTTGACTAATAATATTAATTTTAAAAATACATCTTCAAATTTACTATACATGAAAATACAATTATGCAGTAGTGCTAAATATAAAAATACAAGTGAAATCCCCAATAGTATTCCATTAGATGCCTATTTTTGAAATGGTAAACTAATTAACAACAAGATTAAAAGAAAAAAGTTTTGTAAAATACAGATTGTAATTGTTACTAATTTATCTGTACAAGTTTAACACTTGGGCAAACAATGATCTATGTCTGATCACCGGGATTATTTGAGAAACTATTGAAAAACAACTAACTACATCTTTATTAAAATCTAGCATAAGAATAATATATACATGGTGCATTAGTAAAGACGAAACACATGAAGTACATAGAACTACTAGGTATGTTTAAATACCTTTTAAAGTGGAAGTGAATCTGTATTTCATCGAACACTAATATCTTTTTTTTCTTTTAAGAGGTATACGTTACATTTATCTGTTATCTTTTTTGATTATGAAGTTAGATTACATTTAATAGTATAATAAATTGAGCTTAATCGCGTTATGTTTAATTATTGTGTTCATTACTTAGATTTCATTGGTAATTTTATACTAGAATAACCGAGATAGGTGCAAATTAAAAAATATGTATATATAAACAATAAGTTTCGTTAAAATCAATATTGGATATTGTGACAGGTTTTGTATATTTAAACTAAATACTGCAAACATGCTATTGACAATTCATTATCTTTTTTTTCCTTCTTTTGAAGAAAAAACCTTTTGAATAATCGCAAATAGAACATGAAAGGGTTAAATATGAAATAAAGTACCTTTTTTTTTATAAAAGATCAAAATTTGTTATAGAATGACTTTAATCAAACTAATTCTACCTTCAGTGCCAATCTTACGCTATGTAGAGTATTTATAAAATATACAGGAACATGTCACCATATTCGCTCGTCCCAATGTCAGAAGAACTATTGGCGAAATTTGTCCGATCGTTTGATGACAGAAATAGAATCTTCTCTGCGCAACAAGCTCCCTGTTTCTGGCCTTTTATCATAAAAATAATCTTACAACAGTTCGACAAACTTTCAGCCTAAATGTATGTTCTGTGGTATCGCATGTGTTATGTTATAAAACCCTTTACGCGTTGTATCTACAAGGCGCAATGTAATTTGTCATGTTCATATTTAAAAAAAAAAAGAAAAAAGAAACATTACGTTACACGTCTAACTTTTACATATATCCTCGACACTTGAAATCGTGCGCGACGACTAGAACTTCCTCGTTCCGGATATAATTTCTTTATAAAGTTCAGGTGTGATCTCGACGTACTCTTTGTTACCCGACAAGAAGTACATCTTGTCTTGAACTTTACTCGGATCGAAGCCTTCCTTTTGAAGGTTCACTTTCTTCAGTTTAAACGTTCCTGTCATTTCTAGTTCCTTCACGATTCTTAAGAATATTGGTCTCGCATAGGCTGGCAAAGCTTTTTCCAATCCTTCCGCCAGGGCTTTGAAGTCTAGAAGGCTGTCTGGATCAACTATCGCTGCCATTCCAGCCCTTCCTTCCATTCCAGGTACCTTGAAAAACATTAACATACGTTTACTGATAATTAGTCATGTGGGTAAATTAATTTTTTACTTTTTGCAGTGGATTCTCGGTTCTTTGAAGTCACATTAAGGGATAGTCAAAGAAATTGAAATTTTTAAAATAATTTCTTGCCACTATGGCCCATTGAGATGGTGATAATTTAAATTTCATTTTAGATTTCTTTTCATTTTTGTTCATGTTTGTAAATTTGCAATTATTTCTTTAGATACTGTCTCATTACACAATTTAAACATCTAATTTTAGGTGATATGCTCTTGTGGTTTGAGTCATATTGACCCTCCATGCACCGTTTGACATTTAAGATAATATTGATTTGAGATAATATTGTTTTTAAAATTACACACCTGAACTCCATAAACAGTAGCATCTCGTTGTCCAGCAATATTGCTGATGACACCCTCCACTTCGGCAGTGGCGACATTTTCACCTTTCCACCTAAACGTATCTCCTACTCTGTCTTTGAAATAAATATAACCACATTCATCCTCTACCAAAATATCACCTACAAAAGAGAACGATAAAATATGTAAGTCTTCTTCGAAAAGAAAAAATACAAAAATGCTTGATTGTATAATATATGTATGGAATTTTGTATTTACAGTTCGTAATGATTTGCAGTTTCTCTTATCATTTTTCAAATATAACTTACCTGTCAGGAAAGCCTTATCACCTTTAACAAACACATCTTGTATTATCTTTTTTTTTGACGCTTCTTTATCTAGGTAGCCATTGAACTCTCTCAAGGCATTCCCTTCTTTTATTAGTCCTATGAACATCCCTGGCTCATCTGAATAAAAAAAAATAATTTAGTGTTATTCAAATTAATATTATTACATGACAAGCGATGTAATTATATTTTAGCTAGGTTTTATTAAAAAGTTTATTCAAAAAGTTACATGGTATCAAAGAGTCCACAACATAGGATCATTTTTGTGTAGATGGAGGATTTTTTATGATTTCAAAATCAATACAATATTTTTTTAATAGTGTATTGTATATTTTTTACATAGGTTGATTCTTTGGAGTACTCTGCGTGAAAAAGTATTAGGAGGCACCACCAATATGCAGTTTCATTAAAAAAAAAAATTTATTTCGTCTTGTATTCTTCTGTAAAATTTTAAAATATTGCAAAGTACATATTAAGGTACTCACAGGGGCGGCGCGAGGCAGGTTCAGCGCGTTCGCCGGAACCCGGCCTCGCGTTTTGAATGGCCCCGCGGAAACTCGCGGTTGAAACTAATAAAAAATTATCTTCGATCATCAATAAGCCAAGACCGATTTACATCCCTGGCTATTCTTTCGATAGAATGCGAAGTAGCTAACTCAATCAATTTTGATGATGTAATCAAAGATTTTGTGGCGAAAAAAGCGAGAAAAATTATGTAATATTCATCTTACAAGAAATATATGTAACATCCTTTGTACTTATAATAAATAATTCCTTATTGTGAAATTTAAGTATAGGATTTAAATGTGTATTTTGGCCCCGCAAAAGGTCACGCCGGCCCTGGGTACTCACTTGGATTGAAAGATATTTTAGGGAGAAACACGGAGAAACACACGGTCTCTCCCTAAAATATCTTTTGAACTAATCGATTTTTGACCCAATGGCCTTATTACTTTTTTGGAGAAAATTAAAACTCACTTCGATTGACATATAGAAAAATATATAATTCCATTTAAGAAAACGAAATTGATCTTGAAATCTGTGGAACGCCTCCGGAACTTCCATTTGCGGAACCAATATGTACTTACATACATCAGATAATGGTCTATTCAACATTATTTAAGTTTTCCTAACGACATCTTTTTCTATCTTCGATCATTTTAGAGCTATAGCATGTTCGAATTCCATGTTATCTATATACATGGTTGATCTTAAAATCTCCTAACATAAAATTCTCCACTTTATTAAAAAATAAAGTTTTCTGTCATGTTGTGATTCCTTCGGTACCATATAATTCGTAAATAAACATTTTCCATATTTTTACTAATAATAGAAATATTTAGGTATTTTGTTTGTACTGTAAAGCTAACTTAAAATATGTCATTTTTTCATTATCCATTGACAAAATGTTAGATAACTGTTTGAAATTCTTACTTGTTTCTGCCCTGATGCACAATCCATTTGGACCTCTAATTGGTTCGTAAGTTTCGCTATTTACACGAATAATTGCTAACGGATGGAATCTTCTTGGTATAATTAATGGTACAAAACCGACAGCACCAGCTTTACCATCCAGATTTGCTGTAATGTAAAAGTATATTAGAAAATCTTGTGAAATTTCACTTTCGTAGATATCAATATTCGAAATTATGAAGAAATAACGTATTTATAATAAAAAAAATAAAATTTGGATTACAAAGTGCGATTTAATGTTTCATAAGATTATGCAAAATGCAAAAATGAGAACTAAATATTTTTGAAAAACAATTCAATTCGGCGTAAACTAAAAAGAAGAAAATATTTATCAACTTGAATATTGTGACTCAAAGAAACTCAATACGACATAAAAGCACCAAATAGTATTATCACAAAGAGTTGAAGGTTTCAAAGAAAACAGCACGATATACAGAGTTTAACGAAATAATATTCAAGATTCATTCTTATCCCGATTTACATAAAACGTTAAATATCGAACTAGGCACGTAACTATTAGCATTGTGCAAACGTTTCCACTGTCCTTTTAAAACAATTTATTTTATTAATATTTTATAGTTGAAAGAATATTTTTAATGATAATATTTTATTATCAGTCATAGCGATAACAGTCATTAGCGAATTATTGAGAAATTTATAATAATACTATACATATATTACTATATAAACTTCGCAAATGATTTTTGTTGATGCAGCAGCTAATTTGTAGAAAATAAAACAGTTATTAATAGGTATAACTAATAGTTTAATACGTTAATACTCTTGTTATACTAAAATTAGTTTGCAGTTGTCCTGATTGCTGTATTTTTTTATCTCTTGATTAAACAAAAAAAAAGATACAATGACGAATATGTGTCTTATGGATTTTTATTTTTACATGAATTTTCAAGGTATTGTTATTCTAATAAATGTGACTCTTTTTATACCATTTTTTATACAAATTAAGCAAAATATATTACAAAGTTAACCGAAATTCCTCGTAACGCTATTTATATATGGTCAATGGAAACTTTTGCACACTCCTATTAATATTTTTAATTTTACCGATATTTGCATTTCCCTCGCTGGACCCGTAAAATTCAGCGACTCTTTTAATGTTGAAACGCGTGACGAACTCGTTCCAAATTTGCGGTCTCATGCCATTTCCAAACATGAGTCTTAATCTATGTGCATTGTCTTCCGGTTTCGGTGGCGCATTCAGTAAGTAACGGCACATTTCACCGACAAATTGCGCAGCCTAATAAGTAAAATTACCAATGAACAAAGTTATTTACACTATCAGCAACGTTAATTATAATCGTCAGAATTATTAGTGTCATGAAGTTATATCTAATTCATCATTAACTGTTTACAGTTCAACTGTGCTTTCTTGGCAAAAATTTAGTTAAATGCATTAGTTTGCAATATCTGTAAACCTTGGAAGATTTGTGAACAGAATATCTACTAATTTTATATTATTGTGTGAAATAACATGTTTGATGTAGTGCACAGTTTGATTTGTTGTTATCAAATAGTTCATTTCATTGTTTACTGCCTCAATAATTATTATTGTAATTAAATAACATGTTGACTACCATGGTGGATCTTTGGTGGCCCGTACATTGCTACACCTCAAATCTAATATACATATAATGAAATAATTCAGAAAAAAAGAAATTGGTAGCATTACTATTATATAGGATTTAAAGGAAACACCATTCAATACTTATATGGTATATTAGAACACACTGTACTGTACTGTACTGTATGCATAGGTTCGCCCACGATAAGTAGGTTCGTCTCCGCGTCTATTTCCTTAGGCTCCCAGTGTTAATAACAGCACTGGTTAAGCCATTAATAACACCATAACCGAAATTAAGTCCCGGCTCGTAACGAAGGTATAACATTGAAGCAAAAATGGAAAACATAATGTATGTATTATGATTGCAATTTTCTTATAATCAAATTAATATTGAGTTAGTATTTTTGAAGCGAGTTGTAAACGCGTTTGTCACACAATTTAAATTTCAGACGGCATGGAATGTGTTAATAGAAAGAATAAAAAGAAATTATTCATTTGATCAAGTCATTTCATAAGCAATGTCATCTTATGTACCTTGTTTGTAATTGTAAATGTTTAGAAATTCGTTGGTACGTATCCTGCCTGAATTATTTCACAACTAGTTTAATTTAAATGCAGTATTCAAATCATTCTTTTGCTATACTTATTGCTTCTATGCGAATTCGTATAAAAATAGCAATACGGGGTGATACCAAATTTTAGATTAAGGCAGGTTCGGATTACGATTTCTGAAGCGCAAGACTTGAACGGCCATCTTGGTTGATAAATTTCATTTAAAAATTCAAATTTATTTTAGATCAAATTAAATAATATCTAATCGCAAAAAGAGGGCAACAGTAAACAAAATTTCAGTTAATATTTTTTGGCAAGTGAAACTTGGGGCTGCAACCCTCATTCCTAGACATCCTCTTGATTCTATACTGGATTAAGGATATTAAAATATTAACAGAAAATTGTTAAGGTAAGATATTAACGCGTTGATTTCCATGGAGAGATCACTGGTGACCAGTGTATATAAAATTTTATATAATTAAATAATCAACAGCAAGAGAAGACGAATTTTAAATACACTCCGCAAAACAATTAAGGGATCACCTCTACAAACCTGAAAAATAGGGCGAGATTCAAATGGTTATCGATATGGTAAAAAGATCATTTGAAGCTGTGAAATCTCAGTTTTTAGATACTTTTTTAGGATTCCAGCTATCTTGCTTTTTATAAAAGTTATAGTTGTATAAGTAGTACTTAGAAAAGTTACCGATTCGCTAGATCAATCGCTGTGTAACTGCTAGAAGCGAAAGACCCGCTGCTCCCACTCTTACCGCTTCAGACTTCCCCCACCATCCAGCAGTGTCAGTAGTGGGGCAGCGGTTTCTAGCGGCTAGGACTAGGAATACGCGTCAGATATTGGAAGAGTCGGGAAGTTTGTCACGGTTGCTAATTTTCGGTGGGCAAAAGGGAACCAGAGTTCCCAGAGTACGCTACCCTTGCAGATGAACAAGAGGCGCGAAATGCACCCTTAAATTTGCTAACAGAGGGGAACTATGAAGAAGAAGAAGAAGAAGAAGGGTCAGGAAACCAACTGAAAGAGTGGGGGGAGCCGAGCGTGAGCTGCGTGCCCGCGGGCCGCAGGTTAGACAGGTTTGCGCTAGAAGTCCGCTTGAACGGAACGACATTACGGGAAATTAACGCTGAAGCTTTATTTTATACAAACCTGCAATTTTGAACGCAGTGGTCAAAACGGGTAAAACATTGTCACAATGCATTCGCTTGAGTCCCAATGGAATCGGCAAATTCTCGACTTTAAAATGAACTTAAGATCATGATTGGTGACGACCATCTTTGGTGAGATGCAGCGAGTTAAAGATAAAATGGAAATTATATGAGTTTGAAGCATATCGCCAAAAAAAGCGGGTACATCAAAATGTTTATCAAATTGAGAAACCAAGAGATGCATCTTATCGTTAAAGAGAAAAGTCTGTTCTTTCTATTGCTTTCTCATTGAATGTTCTGCGATGATTTCTTTGCTTTCTAGGGGCAGTTAGAGTCAAAACGACGACTTTTACTTCAAAGTTGAATAACTTGGCCAAAAAAAAAATCGTACAATAATCAACAGATAGGTACTGATTTTACAGAGAAAGGTAATCCCTTTCGACTGGTATAAATATAACTTGTTAAAAAATTATGTTCACTTCATGCAACATTACATAGTTGAATAAAATTTTAAAAAATTTTCTAAGTACCACTTATATAACTATAATTTTTCGAAAAAGCAACATACATAGCTAGAATCTTAAAAGGGTATCTAAAGATATCGATCAGACCATTTTTGTCGGAGCTATAACCATCTGAAACTCGCCCTATTTTTTGGGTTCCGAAAGATGATCCCTTAATTGTTTTGCGGTATGTACTATTATTAATCCTTCACTGCATCGCGTTGTTTTGTTACACAAAATAATGTCACGAAATTTTTGTATTTTTTATCTTATAATTTATCTTTTGTCATTATAGTTACTCTTCAATAAAAAAAATATTCTTTATTGTTGAACGGTGTATTTCTTTTCAAAATTCAACAAGAAATGACACTACAAAGGATTAATAATGTAAAATGATAAACTGAATAAATTAATTATATTTCGAATAATTAGTGTTTTAGTGTGTTTTACTGCAGATGTTCATTTTCACTGTGGTAAGATAAAGGTCATCAATGACCAAAAATGCGAATTAATTTCAGTTAACTAATTAAGGAAATCAAAGAGTAAAGCAATTATAAGTGTTACTAACAATAAAATCATACTGTTAATTTGAAATAGCAAATCAAAATATTACATTAAAACATCAAATGAACACGTTTAATACCACAGCAGAGAAGGCTATGTATAGTCAGACACGTTATACAGTAATGCTTCGAAATAAGCAAGTGGTCTCTGCTTCGAAATAAGCAAGTCGCTATCCCCTCTTCTTTGTTTGAAGTCGCCCGCAAAGTGAGAGGTACGAGAAACGAGTGAGAGGTCCATCAAAGCGCGAAGCCGATGTTTAGGGTAATAAATTTCACGCTCGACTGAGCAGTGACATCGGTTAGTAGAAGAAGGATGGAATATATATAATGCTTTCTCAGTCTGGTATATTTGCTTCGAAATAAAGCATAGTGCGAGAATGAGAGGGCATGTTATATTCTATCCTTGTCCAAAAAATAACATCGCTGCTCGACCGATCACTTTATGATTTGCCGCTACCTCGGATCTCTCACTCGTTTCTCGCGTTTTCTATCGTCCCGTTTCAAGAACAAAGTCAAGCCGAATAGGTACCTGCTTCGAAATAAGCAACTGTTCGGTCCCGAGCCACTTGCTTATTTCGAAGCATTACTGTAATTAGATACAATCGCTCAGTATACGATCGTTTCATTTTTCAAATTGTTTTCCACTGTCGTAGTTAGTATGACATGTGTTCCTTTCGTAGTTAGTATGACATGTGTTAACTGTAGAAAAAATTTACTCTAATTTTTTGTGTTTTCATTATTTGCGAGGACCGGTTAATGTTCCAAATTAAATTTTTAGTATTTTATTTAATATTAATGCTATTTAAAGTATACCTCTCCTTTCACTAATATT
Organism: Osmia lignaria lignaria; assembly: GCF_051020975.1. NCBI lineage: Eukaryota > Metazoa > Arthropoda > Insecta > Hymenoptera > Megachilidae > Osmia > Osmia lignaria. Next base: position 13,054,071 of record NC_135045.1, read on the forward strand.
CGGTTATAATTAATTCAAATAAATTTTGTTATCAATTAACGCTATTCAAAATTTGTCTCCTCTTTCCTTTTACTAATTATACGTTTCAATAGCGCAATTACGGTGGATCAGAAAGGTCAGCTGACCTTCTTATTAAGCAATTAAAAACTTTTTTTTTATGCAAAAAAAATAATATTGGAATATTTTCGAAATTTTCAGATAATGCTGAGTGTAAACAAAAATGCAGAAAATTAAACTTAATATGATCATGATGTTAATGAAGTATGAACAAAACTGTTTCGACCCCTCTGTTGGAGAATTATGCCGTTTACCAATGACCCTTACAGTAGTTACATATAAGAATAATAAATTCGTATTATAGTGCGCCTTACTAGATACGATTACATATTTCTATTATGGCAATCAACATGTTAACGCAGTAACACGACTGCGGGCAGGGGTCAGAAAAGCCAGCTGACGCCCTATTAAAAAATTAGAAACCTTCTTTTTCCAATAAATACCGGAATATTTTGGAAAATTTAAAAAATTGTTGTCGGGAATAAACCAAAATTGAAGAAAATTACATTTATTATTAATCTTTTTGATCCTCTCTATCGGATAATTATTATATCGGGCCGCTGTGTTAATGTATTAAAGTTAAAGTTACTCATGAAAAGCAACGCTGCTTATGGAATGATCTGATGATTTCAATGAGATTGTTATAAAATTTGTAAACCACCTACTGTACAATTATACTTGATGCAGTCTGTCCAATAAGCCGACACTGAAAACTTGGGCCTCAACACAGTTGGTATACCTTTGAGAATTGCGAAACCTGCTCCAATCATTCCACCAGTGGTATGGTACAATGGATTTGGATTGTACAGGATATCGCTAGATCTTATTCCTAGTAAATTAAACGGCATTACGACCAGCAAATACCTGGAAAAACAAAAATTATTCTCTTTACATGTCAATATTACACACTATGAATAGGATACTGTTAATACATTTTATTACCCCTAAGAGTAATAAAATGTATAAAAATATTAAGACACATTCTGAAAAACTTTTTAGATACATACCTTAGCAGATATTAAAATAAAGATTGCAAGCAAATTTTAAATCTTATAAAAAAGAGCGTACTTATGTACTTTTATTCATTTCACCCCTTCCCAACTAAGTTCGCGACATTTTCTCATCTTTTCCTATTGGATTATTTATTAATATTCTATAAATTCCAATTCTCAATTCAGATAAGCGCCAATTAATAATCTTTTATCATATTTGTGTCAAATCTTTTATTTTTTTGTGTATATGTGTATAATGATTAATGCAAAAATTTGAATAATATACTACTGCAACCGGTAACACTCTGACAACATTTTTGTCAATAATGGACTATAATAAATATTTCATTTAACTACATTTAATTTTCTACGTTCTTTTTCTTTTTAACCGACTTTGGGAAAGGTTGAAATGTATTTAGTATACTATTAAACGATTAAATAGGTTTTATTAATAGCTGTGAAGTATTGGTATAAATGAAATGAAATAGTAATGCAGCAAGAGATTTTGTTAATAATTGTTACGTAGTTGTATAAACGAAATATAAATTATTTTATGTATAACAGTTTCATTAAGTGTTATTATGATAAAAGCTAATATTATTGAAAAATCATATGCTTCGATGTGAAATTTTTTTTTACTTATTGTCATTTATAATAAAATGCTTTATTCGAATATGAGGATTTAGTAAAACACGCTTAACAGATGTAAATGTATGTATTACCGTAATCGCATAATGCAGAATTTGATTTGGTAATGATGTAAAAGTGTGTGAATCTAGAATAATCAATATTACAATTGAGTGGATAAGGTGACATGTCACAAATTAATTATTAATTACTCAAGGCAAGTTATTAATTTGCATCTTATTTCTTCAGTTAACGAATAATGGTTAGACAACTATGAATTTATGTTTTTATTGACGGTAATAATAAAAGAGCTGTGTTTTCTCTTTTAAACTAAAAAAAAAAATTAAATATTTTTTGATTTTTTAAAAGATATGTAAACGAATTTATTGTCTTTCGAAAATCCGATAGCATTATACATAGACAAAACAATATAGTGCTACTTTATAGATTGGTTTTCGAAAAATTGTTACATGGCACCTTTATTCACTCGTGTCTTCAATTATTCTATTAATTATGATTTAACCTTTTGACATAGTTTGAAAAACTAAATCTCCGACTTGAAAGTGTTATTTGTAGAATCTAAAATATGTGAGAAAATAAGGAAATGTTTTTATTTAATTGTGAAAGGAGTGAAATTATTACACTGACGCAAAACAGAAGTTGTTAGTTAGGATAAGGATACTATGTTATCAGTAAAAAACAGACATAATGCAGGCAGACAGGATGCAGACACGTTTGCAGAGACTACATTTACATGTAATCTCATTCTGAACGAGTCGTAAGGCTTTCCTGAGAGGATTACAGATCATTTATACGTTCAGCAGCTAGATAATTCATTCGGATTCATGGAATAAATAAACTGTTCTGAAATTGTTCGTCATTCTAATTGTAAGTCCGTTGTTTTTTTAATAATGAATTTAAGTAACAAATTAGACTTTGGCAACAAATTATTCGTCAATTAAAAAGGGTTGAAAAATCATAGAACTGTTGCAAAACCAGTTTTGCTTTAAAAAAGCTTTTAAATTATTTGCAAAAATACGTAAATTATACTTATTTTAGATTTTGTTAGAACAATTTGTTAATTGGAGAAAGTTTATCGGTTCCTGTTATCAAATCTGACGATGATACTATATATTATATATTTATGTATAAAGAGTTGCAAATATATCTTACTTTGTTAATTTTGAATATATTTATCCACGACTTTCTATAACAATATTTAATATAATAAATAATTTAGATATCGAAAAATTATTTTAATTATTTTAAATATTGTCTGAAAATATCTTGATCTTATTACTTGCACTCTTCAACTGCTATTAATCAATATCTTTCTTTTTTTGTGTGTAATTTAGAATAACAACACTATATTGTTAAATAATGAACAATTAACAAACATGTTTTCTTAACTTAATGCTTAAAATACTTTAAAAGAAACATAAAACATTTGAAAATTTTACAAATTTTAATGGTATTAAGCTCTAGATAAATTCCTGCTTAATTCTTTCAAATGACAATTAATTAATTGAGCACATATAATTTTTTACGTATTTCTTATTCTGTGTAAGTAATTTCATTTCTTTTGAATTATACCAAAATTGTTTGCTTTGAAGCAGTTTTTTATATTTTTCTTTTAATTATGATTTTAATTAATTATGGAATGGGCAGGCATTACTGGTATAATTTTAAAACAGTGCACTAGTATTGAGTGTATTATTATTATTTATATATTGCTATTTTACAGGAGAATTATTGATCAGCTTCGAATTTTCCAGAGGTATGTCGTTTTAATTTGTCGTTTAAGAATGACCTACATCTGATAATCAATATTCGTACATAATGAATTAACTTTTGTAAACTACGGTGATATAGTCAACCTTGACTATATGGTATGGTTGAAGTTCAATGTTAAAAATAAAGCAGTGTTAAGGAATGCTTGAATATAAAATGACATTGTTTAAAATCATTATATTCCTATTAATTTCAAATAAAGTACCTATTATTCAAACACATGAATGAAATAATGGTTATTTAAATCTTACAATTAAGTTATAAAAAGATTTCAATAATTACTATCTATTTCAAAAATATTTCCTGAAACGCTATATTTACCTTTTATCAAAGTAATAATACCGTTTATACTCATTTATTGCAATAGATTTAGACTATTTAAAAAAAAAGATAAGTAGGGATGGGTGGGTTATTGAGTTAGACATTGAGTTAGACGATTAACAAATATTGGAAATATGTTGTAGAAAATTTGCCCCGAATTGTTTATTTTTACACATGTTTCCAAAATTAATATTAAAAAACTGGTCTTGGTTTAGCAAAAATATTATGTTTAAAAAACCCTTTTATTCTCTTTGATTTTCATTTTCTAAACTGTAAAATAATCCTTTAAATATTATTTTTGCAAAATTCTGGTGCCCAATTTTAATCAAAGCACTTCTTATATACATATGTACCTATGTATACATTTCGTAGGTCTGGGTCACTCTTTGATCCGGCATTCATTGTTCGATGATTAAGAATGAAAAGGGTATTGCATTGAACCTCTCTATTTCATTCAGAAGTGTCTCAAATCGCTTATTGTTAGTTTATGATCAGTTTAGGAATTGTATGGATTTTATGGTCGCATTAAAAGAAAAGGAACTTTGTTTACCTTGAATTTAGTACTATAGCCACTTTTGGTAGGCCAGTGGTGCCGCTGGTATAAATGTACAATAATTTGTCTCTGTATCCAGGTTCATCTTTGACCACTGGTTCTTCTGTGCTGGCTTCTGATAAAAGTTTGTTCAAATCGATCGCACCATCTTCATGGGTTTCGGATTTGAAGCACACTTTGTATCTGTCGATGCCATGAATCGAATCTTTAATATCATTGATGGCTGAAAAAGAAAATTCAATATTTTATATTCATTTAATTTTACATAATTAATACTTCAATTTTTCATAAATAAAAATGTTTTTATTAAAATATTTCTGTTATTTTAATACATCATTTAAAGAAGGCACGCAAAAAATAAAAAGAAAACGATAATATTTATTAGCACAAAAGCTATTTTCTTTTTTTTTAAATAATTTTTATAGATGACTTCAATTGTTTTTCAAATTAAAACATTAGGGTCCTATTTTTAGACCCTTCTGTTTTATATAATACAGTATGAAAGTTTGATGATTATTTGATCAATGAAATTGAAGAAATATTAATTTTACTCTTTTAAACATTCGTTGCATTATATTGTAAACCCGTTACATAAAATTTTATATCGAATATTCGTAATTGTAAATTGTTTTTTAAATAAGTTTCTTGAATAGAAAAATACTATGTATGTATAACTACATAATTAATATATGTAATTTAATTTTGTTCAAACAATCTGTTGTTTTTGTAAATGTATTGTAATAAATATTGTGCTGCATATTGATTCTGAGTGAGAGACGGTGGGAACAAAATTGGTTTAAGAAGGAGTTAGCGAAGATTTGCAAAGATTACGAAACCTTCAAATCGAGTCGACGCGTAGAGTTCGACATTTAAAATTGAAATCCCTTACATTTTCTCGGACATACATATCGGCACTCTTATCGTTATATTTAGCAATTCTAATTCTTGAGAAAACATTCGATTTTATTTATTAACAGGATCAATTCCATTGTTTATAAATAAGTATCCCTAATTTATTTTCCATATTTGAATTTGCATATACACAAATTCTCTTTAAATTGTTTTAATTTTGATAAAAAGAAGAGAAGGAGAGAAGCGCCACAATACTGATTCGGTGACAGATTCGGTGAAACTTTGTGTATGTATGTACATACAAGCGAAATTCAATGTAGTAGTATTACTCATTAGTTAGTTTACAATTAGGGAAAATAAGTTGTAGACGTTTAGTGGAGGGGGAGAGAGGGTTTCGTATCCCCGGACGCCTTTAGTTCGGGCCGGGGACCGCCAGGTCTCCCGGCATGCAGTTCGAATATACAGTGTGTCCCACCTTAAGTGTTATAATTCCGTTATTCCGTAACTATTAATGATACAAAAAATTGTTGATATGGGAATTGCACGGTAAAAGGGGGCCTATGTTTTGGCCGAAGTGAAAAATCTTTTGCATTATTAGTTTAAGAGATATGATGGTCAAGTTTCGTTTTTCAAATGGAACTATATATTTTTTTTTAGTTGATGTGATAGTGCTTCTCAAGACGAATTTATTAAGCTTTAATATATACACTCGATTTTAATTAGTTTTCAAGATATAACGTTTACAAATTTCCCGATTTTCAGTAGATGCGTCCCGGTTTGAGTGGCAAGTCGTAAAAGCGGTATTGTTGCGGTTTCTTATTCTTTGGGTCTGCCGTTCCTAGCGTAGACCCCCGCTATGACACTTACCGCAACAGTAGGGCCGCTTTTACAACTTGCCACTCAAACCGAGACGCATCTACTGAAAATCGGGAAATTTGTAAACGTTATATCTTGAAAACTAATTAAAATCGAGTGTATACATTAAAGCTTAATAAATTCGTCTTGAGAAGCACTATCACATGAACTAAAAAAAAATATATAGTTCCATTTGAAAAACGAAACTTGACCGTCATATCTCTTAAACTAATAATGCAAAAGATTTTTCACTTCGGCCAAAACATAGGCCCCCTTTTACCGTACAATTTCCATATCAACAATTTTTTGTATCATTAATAGTAACGGAATAACGGAATTATAACACTTAAGGTGGGACACACTGTATGTATAGAAGTTCCGAACTGCGATACGATAGGTGTCTGGGGCAGGGATCGTCTGTTGTCAGCTCCACTGACGAGTCTGACGGACGATCCCGAGACGAAACACCTTTTTCTCCCCTTTTCTACAAAGTTGTTTAAAATGACGAATTTTACAACATGTTTAAAAATCATCGAAATCGGAGTAGCTTTTTTCTAACAATTCATCTTTTTTTTACAATCAAATGTCATTTAATTTTGTTCAAAATAAATTTCAATTTTTGAATGAAAGTATATCAACCAAGAGGGCTTTCGAAGGTTTAATAGCTCCGAGGCGTAGAAATCTTAACCCAGTCTTGGCCATAAGGGTCACTGATGACCGAAAGCTCAAATTTTGTTAATCGAATAAATAGTAAGCAAAAAAGAATAGATAAATTTGAAATAATATTAGTTTCTACCATACTAATATTGAAAAGTACCAAATTTTAAATTAAAGTCTAAAAATTAACCAATCATATCCTCTGAAATGTTGCTTCTATAGAGGTCATCGATGACCGGCTCTACGAATTCATTTAAATTAAATAATAAATCTACAAGTACAGTGATAGAATGTTAATACTTTTATTAACTTTTTACTGAGGCAGTTGACGCATCAGTAACGAAACAAGTTAAAAACAAAAAATTCCATTTTGAAATGGAAAAAGTAAAGAAAATAATATTTCTTCACAATGCTTTCCCCTCTTTCATATCTTTCCTACACGCGGCTGCAATAATTAAGTGTCATATTTACCGGACGAGTAGTCTTCCACATAAATGATACTCTTCACTTCGGCGATACGAACGCAATGAATCAAAGATTGAAGTCGTAAATTCGTGTTAATTAGAGCAGTGACAACGCCGAGTTTTCCAAGACCAAGCCAGATAGCAACATATTCCGGCCTGTTTGGCATCATTAATGCCACCGCATCTCCTTTTACGTAACCAGCTTTTTGAAACACAGAGGCTATCTGGTTGCTATATTTGTTAATCTGGAAGTTTAAATTTTTATCCATTATTTCTCAATATTTTTCTCATTTAAATGTAAACAAACATACAATTCGTTTCTACGTTTCATTCGACTTGAAATAAATAAATCTCAAATTTATATCAGCTTTGTTTTCTGAATATAAATACTACTTTATTAATTTTCTTATCATTCTTTACGAATCTTGTATGAATACTACTAACAAGTATATTTTGATGTTTCTGAATAATAATTGAAAGACATTCTGAAATTGTTAGTAAAAATAATGTTTTGAATTGGTTTAGTTATGAAATTATTAAGGAATATTAAAAAAAATATTTGAATATTTTGGATGTCTGAATTTGTTTAGAGAAAGAAATTTATGAGCATGTAAAATGTTAATTCATGACATTGCTATTAATAGATTCTCGTTTTTATTAACAAAAAATGTCAACAAATTGCTTAATTACTGAAGACAAATAATTTGAAGCTGAATATTGCTTTGTAACTAAACTTCGAAATTGCCTGTACTCATTGGCATAACTAGAATTTTTTTTGGAACTAGCTAGATCCTATAGAAATTTTGGACTTCTGATATTTCGAAATCTTGAAATTTTAAAATGGCGGAAGGGCCAATCCACATTTTTGGGAGTGCCAGGCCCACCCTGGCCCTTACCTCGTTACGCCGAAGCCTATACATATGTATTCATAAGTGACACAATTTTGATAAAATCTTATCACCCTTTCTACAATTTCAAATGCTTGAAAATATAGCTGACAGACATACAACTTTCAACTTTCCAGAATTTTCAACTTTAAATATACTGTTAATTTTCCATAAAATTAAAAATTATCTTTCTTTTAATTTTGTACTTACGTCAGCGTTCGTCCAAACGCGATCCTCAAAGAAGAAACAAGGTTTATTAGGGTAATGTTCCACCCTTTTTCGGAAAACCTTTGTAACAGTCATATTGTTCCGACGATGGCTTTTCGTTTCTAATTCTGCTGTAACAGCACGATACAGAAACCTGAAAAATAATAATTATAAAATTAAAATTCATTTTTTAAACAATTTAATGAATAAATAAATTGAAGTATAAAATTAAAAATGTAGAACAAAAATTCTATGTTAAAATTCTTATAAAATACGAATTTCATTTTACTATTTGTTTATAATTTACCGTGTAGGTATTTCGTCTACATAACATTTTATATTTGTGGCTATTACACAATATTTGCTTTTTGTGCATTCTCATAATCACTCTATGATCAAGCTATAATTATATAATATTACAGTACATGAGTCATGAATGCATGTAATTAAATTCTATTTACATTACTCGGTTAATTCATTAATTATTTCCTTTTTTATCAAGTATTATTTTTCCATCTAAATAATAAATTTATTATAACACTGATTGATAAAAGAAGCGTTATATTTGCAAACTGTATTGTTAAATGAAAGTAAATGAAATTTCAACTCAATTAACCCTTGATCACCGAATGTTAGATCAATCGTGATCTAATCTTACGAAATGAAAGAGTTTTTATATAGATAAATAAAATATTTAATGGGAATATTGAAAATATCTAATGTCTTTCATATAAAAAGATTCTCAAAAATTATTTATTCTTACACATGTTTTCAAAATTAATATCGAAGAAGCAGCGCCGAATTAAACGGGACCCGGTCATAGGCGTTAATTTACTATACTAACAATAAAACATATTTCCTACCGTTATCCTTTTTCTTTACATTCAAAGTTATTTAATTTTATTTAGAATAAATTTGAATTTTCTAACCAAGTTTATTAACTAACGATAAGAGGCCCTCGAAGGTTCGATGACAAGATTGAAATGATCTTGTTTTAGCAGAAATATTTAATGGAAATGTTGTTTTTATATTACAAATATTACCTATTGTATATTAGAAAATTAATAATTTTATGGAATACCTAGTGTAAAGTTTAGAAAATAAAAATAATATAAAATATAAAATTAAATTTTAAAATGTCACTGTTTTCTCAGCGAACTCTGTTATTTTACAGTTATATGTTTAATAATAACGACGACGAAGTAATAAACAAATAAATTTTGCATATTCACGTTATGTAGTTATCGTGGCAATGTTCTACGTAAATTTCCATAAATAATAGTTTTGTAAGGTAGCGTAAATGACACCGCAGGTCATCGATGCTGAACTTTTCACGGTCTTGTGAAGGAATCGGGTGTCTGTGAAATATTTACGAAACCTCTGAATAATATATCAATTATGATAATGACACAAGTTGAATAACATGACAGAAACGATCATTACGTCTGATCGTATTCAGATCCTAATTTCAATCACCGTTCTTAAAGAAACACGACAAATGAATGAATATTTTAACATATGCATTGCAAAAAGAAAAGAGCGTAACAAGTAATTGCAAATAATTCAAGGCCGGGATCGTTCATGTTGTTGATAATAAAAATTGGCAAGTAATGCTGATCATAAAATAGAATGCGTAATTATGTTATATATACATATGTACATATATGACTGGTCGTAAATATGTTCACAATGTATTTTGTTTCTTTTTTTTTGTATTTTGCACGAAATATTTCAATACCTTATTATTCAATATTTCGATGTTGTTCATTTCATTATTTGTATAATACCATTGAATTTCTTTACGTAACTAAAATTCTAAACCTTTTTTTCATAATTTAGAATTTGTACATGTATTTATATTACTGATCAAAAGTCAGAATTACGTTTTATGATATGTACACTATTGGTAAAAAATTTCAGATCTTAAATCATATTTCTATGAAATTTATTTAACCATAAATAATTGGTAAGTTTATTTCATTTTTAATTGCATATTTCTCATTATACAGAAATAATTCAAATATAATGTTCTTTCAAAATTTCAGCGCGTTGTTCAGACTCTAATTCAAATAATTTCAATTAATCACGAGTAATTCTACGCACGTAAATGTTTATAAAAGAAAAATGCTTGGACGAAAATGTATCATTGAAGAATATTCAAAAATTTATTTTTAGTTTTTTTATTGTCATTGCAATTAGCACCAGTTATTAAAGTAGCATTAGTAAAGTATGCGAAAAATCACTTTTTTCATTATATTCAGTGATAGTCGAATACAAAACAATGAGGTAATTAATTCTGCGGTATTTATAAACGACCTTATTAAATAAAAAGCAATATAGAGCAATTAATTTTCCCATTGACTACCTATAAGTTGGGCTCAAATTATGTGTTTCTATTCCTATTTAATCATTCTAAAAGATACTAATATAAAAGTAAAAAGAAAATTGTTATAAGGAACTTAAACGAAAAATTAAAATGTTAAAATATCAAAACTATCATATTAAATCATACCTAGTGTGATTATGAAAAATTGTTTTATTTTTTGGTAACATACCATAAAAGAAAATATCATGAAATAAAACTTATTCCACATTAGTTTAAAACATCGAAATGACCACTTAAATGTGAATTATCTTCAAAAATGGCAAAGTTACCCCTTCGGGTCAGTTTCAAAAATCGGTACAAACGAACTCTTTGGGGTACAAACGAAAGTGAAGGTGGTACAAACGGGTACAAACGAAGGGGAATACAATACAATTTGAAGAAATTGAATTTTTCAAAGTTGGGTGCCAGGTTCAGGTAGGTCCGGGCGACAGCTTGCGAGAACACTGTCACCGATCATCTCGCCGCCACCTAGCGGTCCCTGCCCCGAACTAAAGGCGTCCGGGGAGACGAAACCCTCTCTCCCCCTCTACCAAACGCTTACAATTAATAGCTGTTGGGTATTTGTATAAATGAAATAGAAATTATTTCATACTTTTTAGTGCATTTTGTTGTACAAATGAAGTATAAGTTATTTTACACTTTTTAGCGCATTTTGAAGTCGGTTATAGATAAATAGATAGCTTTATTTCTTGCCTTTCGGCTTTGAAAGGGGGTTTGGCACGTGAGTGCGCCTACAATATTTTATAAGATATGTACATTAAGTTTAATACAATAACGTCCGTGATCTTCAGGTCTTCCGTCCCAGGTCTATCTCCTTCCTTCTTCGAATTATTTCCCTCATCCATTTTCTCCCCTTCTCTTGACCCTGCAAAATATTCTACCTTGTTAAATCATTATCCCTTTCTACTTCCCTACATTCTTTTAACAAGTGTTCTATTGTGTCCTCTCCTAATCCACAAATTCTACAGACGTTGTCCTCTTTCTTTTTCCAGTATCTGTTGCCTCTTTCTTCATTCCCACATCTGAACCTTGCAATCATTGACTGGTCCCTTCCTTTGTATTCTTCTTTCAGATAGTAAGCTCGGTTTTCCTCCCTTATCCCTCTGTATTTTCCGTTATACCTTCCTATTACTATTCTGTCATAAAATGTTTGGCACTGCTCTGCTCTGTCTAATTGTGATAGATTTTCTGCTAGCGTCAGGTCTCCCGTGCATTTACCTTTGACATCCTTTATTTCTATTCCTTTCTCTTCGTAGTATTGTCTTCTCTGTTCTTCCCATTTCGATCTTTTCCTCTCGCATTTTGTATCTACCTCTTTCCAGCATTCTAGTATTAACTTGTTAATTCCTTTCGTCCTTGTTTTTTCTTCGTATCTCACCGCTCTCCTGCCTGCTTCTATTCTTATTTTGTCCTCCTTTGTTTCGTCCATTACTATATATGTTGGTGTATTGAAGTCCAATCCTAATACCCATTTTATGTACTTTGTATGTAGTTTTTCAAGTCTCTCCGATTCGCTCCATCCCCATATATCTGCTGCATACATCATAACGCTTTTCACCAAACTTCTGTAGATCTTCATCCTTCTTTCAAAGTTGTTTTTGAATCTCCTTTCTCCTATTCCCCATGTTTGCTTCATCACTATCATCGCCTTTTTCGCTGTTTCTCTCCAGTGCATCTCCGTTCCTCCATTTTTCTGGAAGTGATACCCTAGGTATTTGAAGTCTTTTACTTCTTCTAATTCTTCTTCTCCCCATTTTTATATCTCCTTTTTCTTCTGACTTCTTCCTTTCTTGAAAATTATTATCTTCGACTTTCCAGCGTTTAGCATTAACTCTCTTCTTTCAAAGTATCTTTTCATTCTGTTTATCATTTCCTTTAAGTCCTGCGGATGTGTTGCTAATAGTACGATGTCATCTGCGTACGACAGTGACCAAAACTTCTCTTTTCTGATCACCATTCCTCCTGCTTGTCCTTCTCTCAATTTCTCTTCAAGGTCCGCCGTGTATAACGAGAATAAGGTAGGGCTTAGTGGACATCCTTGCCTTAATCCTTTCGTTGTCCAAAACTTTTCAGATACTTTCCCATTAACTCTTATCCTATTCTCTGTTTACTTTATCGAAAGCCGCTGTTAGATCTGCGAAGAAAGCATATAGCTTTCCTCCTTTTTCTTTGATTTCTCTGTTTACCACGTAGTTTAGAATAAAAATGTTGTCCATTGTGCTTCTTCCTTTTCTGAAGCCTGCTTGCGTCTCTGGTATGATTTTCTTTTCCTCTAGTTCTGCACTTAATCTGTTCTCTAGAATCATCGCGTATATCTTGTATGCCGTATTTAGTAGCGTTATCCCTCTGTAATTCTTTACATCATCCCTATCTCCCTTCTTAAATATAGGGCTAATTATACCTACTTTCCATATTAAAATACTCCCTCTCTCTCCCTTTCTCGTCCAGAAAGCATCCTCTATTTCCACCTTCACCTGCAAGGACCTGCAAGGATATTACCTTTTCTGCTGTATCTTTCGGTGTTTCGCCTCTTGGTAGTTCTTCTCCTTTCAGTGTGATATTGTTTCGTTTCTCCCTTTTTTCTCTTGCCTCCTCTTTTCGCTCTATACGGTTTATTCTTTCAATTAATTCGTCCGCCTTATCTCTTTTAGTTTCTAGATTTTTAATTCTGTTCTGTATTTCTTCTTTTTCTCGCTTCCACGCTTCTTGCTTTCTTTTCCATTCTTCTTTTAGTTCTCTTATTTCCTTATTTATGGATTCGTTTTCTTTCTTAATATCTTGTGTGTCCTTCTTCACTGTCAGTACCAGCTCAGTCAATCTGTCTAATCTTTCTAATTTCAATCTGTCTAATTTTTATATCTTTAAGTTCGCCTTCTGTTCCTTCCCCTTCCGTAGCTTCTTGCGGTGGTGATCTTCCTACTCTTCTTGCTTTTTGGAAATTTTCTATCAGTTCTTTCTCCACTCTTCTTCTTTCTTCTTCTGCTTCTTCTTCTTCTCTTTTTCTTTTAAAAGAGTCCAGCAGTGATCTTTGGCTGCCCGACCTATACTTCCCAAGCTGTTCAGCTAAAGTCGGCCTTCCTCTTTTTCCAGAATCCTTTGGGCTCTCCGTCTTTCCTGTCTTACTTATCTATGTTTTTCTCTCTCTGTGTTTGCTTCTATGCCGCTCTGATCTGCCTCTAGATGTCGCTACCTTCGTTTTTCTTTATCTTATCAGTTTATCATCAAATCGATCTACATTTATCGACGTATTATTCCACGTCGTTTATTAATCTACAATATCGACTTTTTCCACGTAGCTCATTAGTCAATCTAACCTCTTACCTCTTTCGCCAGTTTCATTTCTTTTAAGCAACTTGTTTCTGTGTACTTTTTTGATGCCTTTATACACCTGTGTTCTTTGGTTTTTCCTCTTTCCAGCGGTATTTATTGCACCTCTATCCGTTCAGATTTTCCTTCGGAATTGATTGATTTTGTTTCACTTCTCTCCGACACGTACTGCCTCTATAGCTATCGTCACCTGACCCCCCTTGAAGTCGGTTATATTTTTTGTTAAAAATTATTTTATTTCACACTTTTTAGTGGAACGAACAGTATTTGTAGGATGCCGTAAGGTGGTTTATTGTTCTTATTGGTTAATTGCAATAACGATAGTTATTAACGATAACAAATTCCATAAATTTTTGCAAGTGGGATCATCGTGGAAACATCTCCTATTAAATGTGAAAGCTTTTATCGCGATCGGTACATTCCTTTCAAAGTAACGCCAAGAAATAAGGTTTTTGCTATAACAATAGTTATTATACAATATGTAAACTGAATTTCGGTCGATGCGATATGTGTATAAGAAACAGTAGAGAATCGGCGAGTGCATGCTGACCCATACACCGCCAGAGGTAAGTACGCGGGTATACGTAGAATTCAATGTAGTAGTAACAATAGTTTTTTACGAATATCTCGAAAACTATAAAGCTTTCCGTTAATTATGCATAATGAAAAAGTTGTTCAGAATCATGCCCCCGGCAACATATTAAAGGATCATTGAAATCATTCTATGTTGAGATTAGACACTTCCTGTGTTTTGCAATAATAATCCTTAGCAATGAAAAAATGAAAAATGTTTTTTAACGGGACCAATCGAGAGACATACTCTACAATCTACAAGATGCAAAAGGTTTCGTTCCGATTGGTCCATCCATCTTGGAGTAATCGGTGAACAAACACAGAAAAAAAGATATATATACAATATACTGATCGAATTGAGCAATCTCCTCCTTTTTCGAAGTCGGTTAAAAATACGAATAAGAATGTAGGTATTAATTCAAATTCCGCGTAAACGTTTACATATATGCAAGTGGTGGGCCGCCACGGACCTATAACATGTATGTATGTATGTATACATATGTATGTATGTATGTATGTAGGGCTCCTTCTTTACATAGACATTTTCCCCGGGGATGCCTATGAGAAAGCTGGGAACCAGGGACATGGTTATTTTTGTTGGAGAAGCCCCATTTGATCGCGAGTGTACATTATCAAAATTATTGAATTTAATAAGCTTCAAATACGCACGCAATTTTATTCATAATTATATCTTATAGTCAATTGTATATCAAAGTTTACCATGTTAAAGGAGTTTGAAAGTCAAGAGTCCTTACGTGGAAATAAAACAATTAAAAGAAGAAGCTGTGAAACTTTGAATGACTTGTTTGTCAATGATAAACGAGGTATGTACATAAGTAGTATGCTCGGTGATATTAGAATGAACCTTGGAAGGAAGTTTTATAAACGACAGGAAATACGTTGCGCTTATTAGAAAATAATTGAATTCTTCGATTACTGTAATTAGATTTGTTTCAACTATGAGTCTATCATTTTTCTCCAAACAGTTTCTGGATTTCTTTGGACGATGTAAGAATGGCTTAGTCAATCGATGACCTTCCATTGCGCAATGCGGAATTTCTATTTTTTCTGCTTTTCCTTTTGCATAAATTCCATGTTATTATAATTGGTTATCCCGTTGTAGCAATCAATATTAATTTCTTTGAATAAATCAATCATTAACTTCAATTTTGCATTAATGAGATATTGATTTACAATTTTAGATTAATGGAATATTTATTCGTTCGTTGCACTCTACATAATTTGTAAAATAATGAATCTTCTTTTAACACGTTAAATATCTTAACATGAAAATGAACGGAATTATATAATTATTGTAATTATTTAAAATGCATTTGTTTAATTTTCCAGTTTAATTTTCTACATACTGTCTTACAAAATTTATATAATAATATTGTTGATTATAATTTTCTTTAATTACTTTTTGCTTTTAGTTATTGGAGAATATTAAATGTATGATCGATTGATCGATGGTGACCCCACCCCCTAGGTTCAATGTGTTAATATTAATATTAATATTGATTACTAAAGTCAGCAGCGGATTAAGATTTCCGAGGCCCCAAGCCTATCGAACCTTCGAGGGTCCCTTTGGTTCAAAAACTGAAGTTTATATTAAACAAAATAAAATAACATGTAAATGTAAAGAAAAAGGACATTAGTAAAATAAATTATAATACATTCAATATTTTTTGCCATGGTAAATGGAAGACATAATGGAGCCTCCTGCAAAGTGGGACCCGGGCTACAGCTCCCCTAGACATCCCTTTAAACCGGAGCTAACTAACGTATATTAATATAATATTAATAATGTTAAATAGGTGGTGGTGAATATTTAAATTTTATCGATTTCCTTTCTACGCCAATACTATTACTATTGTACCAAAGAAATTTACTTTATTAACTTCAATAAAGTGGCATCTTTAGTTCAAACAAAAGGCGACTTGTTTCCATTAATGATTCTGAATTATTTTTTCGTCATATAATTCCAATTTGATTAACAAACAATAAGAGAAGCACATAATAATTAAGAACGCATATTGAAAACATTTTATAAAAGGTCTCCATAAAAGAAAATCCATTACATTAGCTTTTCATTAAAAGCAGTGAACATAACGTTTTTATATTCGACGAAACTGACCGTCCTTGAATAACTAAGAAAGATCTGAAACTCAGTAATTGCGAACTTTGTAAACGTACCGGAGATATGTATTCTCCTGATAACGTAATTTACTTTCACTGCCTATTTTCAGTGTAAAGAGATGGAAAACTTAAAGTTTCAACCATTCTTCGTTTCTTTTTTCTTACCAAAATCATTAAAAAATATTATTTAAGAAAATAAATGAAATTTTATTATAAGATGGTATGTATAGTAAGGGCATATTTTACCTTCTTAGAAGATGAAAATGTAAGCAAAAATGATTGCATATTAATTAGGAGACCCTCCTAATTAATTCAGATATTCACAAAATTTTATATATCTTTTTTTTTAAATTACTGAGTTCAGAGTCTCTTCTTATTAGTAAAATTAAAATAAAAGTTTATAGTTAATAGAGTGTTAACACCACAGCAATTAATAATGAATGTTATCTATTTTTAAAATGAAAATAAATTTTTAAAATTAGATGAAAGAAGGAAGAAAAATAAATTATCATACATAATTATTCTTTATCTCAACAATATTCAACGTATATCTCAGCAAATGTATAAATAGGTGGTTTTTTTTTTAAGTTGCAGTTACTGAATAAAATTTAAATTAATTTTGTACGAATATAAAAAAGAAAAGTATTTAATCTTTAATGGACAAAGAAACCTCTCAGGCTTTTACAGATTTTTTCTGGTTTCCCGTCTGGCGTCACTGTTGCAAACACAAAGCGATAAGACACAGTAAACACGATATTATTCGTAGCAAATACAAAGAGCTCGTGTTCAAAGAGGTATTTGCAATGTGCGCCAATGAAATGCTCTGTTGTTAATGATCCGCTCTTTTTATGTCATCGCTTTCATTTTAGACACTCAGGATCGTTTTCTCAATAATAATAATTTATGCTTAGATCAAAGTTTAAACTTTGCTCAGACATATTTTGTTATTTTTCAAAACATGGAACGATTTCAAATGTTAATGTTTAAAGTGTTTGCTACTTTTTAATGTAAGAAGCACTTCAATAAGTACATAAAACTGAAGGTCCAACTTGTATCTGTCAGAGTTAAATCTTTGAATTAAAAAGTTAAATACATTTCAGCGATTCTCAACCTTTCCATAAATGCGTACCACCGAAATTAATTTTCAAGAATTCCAGTACCATCAATGAAAATATGTTTTGTGCATTCACGATCAAGTCAGACTTCCTCAGGAAAAATGGAAATGTCTGATGTCCCTGGTGCTCGGGGTTCCCCTTAATACTAGTATCGCCGTGCCGGGAAAACTAACACGGTAGAAAAGGGGTCCCATATAAGATTGTATGTACATATGACTCTGGCCCTATTATTTGCGTGTAAACGTTTACAGGGAAAATTTGAATTTATATTTATTAATTATTCATATATCTTAGTCATATACGAAATTTTATAATATTTAATAATGAAAAATTACATTATTTTTTGTTAAGTAACTATTGAGATTAATATCGTCAAGATTAAGATTTTGAAATTCCTGCTTCTCGTTCATCACCATTTCCCTTAAGGAAGCCTAATTTGTAAATGCCAATATCAAAATTTTTCATAAAATAAACGTGTTTAATAAATTTATGTCGTTTTGTAAAAAACACAAATAGCATGAGCATTAATTCTTTCTTGTTGTATTACAACAGCAGAAATTATTTGAATATAAACTCCTTGCACCAAGCCACAGATTTATACTTTATTACGTACATACATAGGTACAGCTTCTATTTTTCTATTTTGTATATGGAGTTTATATCTACAAATACAGTCTACAAACAAACAAATAAATAAATGAATAGAAATTTTTTTAGTGTCATATCATTTTCACGCTAGTGTACTTCAAAGCAATAGTAATGTGTTTATTATACCGTTTAAGGAATTGTATTGAAAAATACTATCAATACAATATGTTAGATTCCGATGTTTAATAAATATTTTATTAAACTTAATACACGGAATTCTTACATTGGACACTTAAAGTAATTTCCTACTGCTAGCGATTCTTTACGTGATTACACAACTCTACTTCTGGCTCTGATTCGTATTCTTATTCTGAAGGAAAAGTGTTCTGGTACTGTTTTTAAAAGGTCGGAAGTCTGATTTTGAAAGTGGTGAAAATGAGGATTAGGACCAATAGGAGTTCTTGGATATTACTGACAATGAGGTTCGAAGGATCAAGCGTATGATTCAGGGATGGTGAGTAAGGAACTCAAGGGTCGTACGTGTAATTGTATACATACGAGTACATATACATATGTAGAAGACAGTGCGGCTAGAGACAGAATTTAGGATTTCTCTATCTTAACCGAAACGAGAAGAGTAAAAATATTTGCTTAGTCTATGACGGTATCCAACAAGTATTAATGGTGCCATGGACAGGCAAGATTCATCGATGGAAAAATACGTTTTGTTGACCCTTTGCCTCTCAATAGTCAATCGCGAAGACAATTACATAAGTCTCCATGTAACAAATACAAGGGTCATGTGCGATATAGATTCTTTATGCATTTCAATGCAGCAAGCCCAATGATCCGTTTTAACTAACGTGCTCGATTAAAACGTTTTGATAGCAACAGTAAACGAGTTAATTTAATCAAATAATTAAGAAAAGAGCAAGTAAGTAAATTCTAAGTAACATTATTACTGGTATTTTAAATATCTATTTCATGTACAGACATCTAACGCTTTTTTAAATACACAAAAGCGCAAAAAAATATTTAAATTTAAAATAACAATTAAGAAGGCTTAATGCTAAAGGGCACCGAATTAATTTGTACACCTAATATTTAGATTAAATATTAGTATTTATCTATTTAATTTAAATGTAATATAATTAAATAAATATTATATATTAACAATTATTAATTACAGAAATATTTAATTTTCTATTTTTTCTATTTCGTATTATTACATGAAATTAATATTATTTTAGACATCTAGGTACCTGACTTCATTTAAACATTTCGGATATCAAAATATTTACTTTTTCAGAACAGATATAAAAATAAAAGAAATTATGTTTTACTGTATATATTCATAAAAAATCCTGAATTCTAAAGTCTCATACCGAAATATGTATTTATCAATATGTTAATAATTCATTTATGTTAACATTTCTAAAACTTGAACTTTGTATTGTAGGAAAATGAAATTTATACTTTGACCACTTATTATCATTACTATTAGTGTTTTTTACAGTCTTTAGTATTCGATTATTGGAATATTTATAACTACTTTGTGAGCGATTATCGCAAAAAAAATTGAATATACATAATTTCATTCATTCATTGCAATAGACTAGTATATACATTCTGGGTTATGAAACGATTGACCTCTATTATCATCATTGCATTGCACTATGTATTTCGATCAGTTTATAGCTTGTATGAGACATCTAACAGAGATACAGACTTATTTCTGCCGAAGGAAATGGGCACGGTAAATATAAAACAGATTGATACACTGGGTTCGAGCTATTAAAGGGTAAGCTTTCCAAATTTGGATCACATCGGTAAACATTTTTTAATCTATATTGATAATGAACCATATTTAACCCCTCACACTCCAAAAAAATATTATACCAAATAACCTTATGTAAATAATATTATTTGCTGCTAAATAAGAATACCAAAATAATATGTATTACAATAAAATATGAAATATATTTCGAATCATTTGATTTATACGTTTATATCAATATTTCAAGTCGCGTTTTTATTAATTATTCAAAGCTTATTGTTTTATTTTAACGGGATATTTATAGATAATAAATGATTCTTCGTAAATAGAAACCTTCGATGTAAAACACTATTTTCTTAAAATTTTTAGCTTTTTGCAATATACAGGGTCTTCCATTCAAATGTTTGTCTTTTAGTTTTGCTCAATACATTTTTTTTTAACTTCTAGTGTTTTAAAGCTATAATTTTAAAGTGTCTTTACGTTTAACCGTTGAACAGCGGAGGCTGGATTAATCAAAACCCAAACTTACAAAACATACAAGGATACTAATCTAAAGTCAAATGTATGATTTTCAAATGAAAGAGATTTATATGTATATTGGAAGAGTAATTTTTAAAGAAACAGTGTAAAATTTAGAAATTGAAAATAATATAAAATACATAATTAAATTGAAATTGTAGCTTTCCCCATGGTCCGCCATCCAAGGATTAACAAATGTTGTCTAATACCCATCATTTCAAGTAGGTACTTAATACAAATATTTTTAATGTTGGGAATTTAAGCACCAGTCAAATATAAATGACGGTGAACTTGTAGAAAAGCTACTCCCCCTTTGATTTCGATGTTTTTTAAATATGTTGTAAAATTCGATATTTTAAGCAACTTTCTTCCTCTAAGCTATATGCCGAACTCAATTAACTTGCGAGATATTAGCGAAAGAATATTATTACTACTACATACAGCGAATTCTGTCTATGTATACGTATGCACCCGTGGTCATGTGTGACCTAACCTAATCTAGACGAATAAATAACAGAAAAAATAAAATACCGCCAACATCTTGTAGTGCACAATGAATAATACCAATGTTGACAGAATATAACTATTTTTGTTATTTGTATGTTAAGTTAGGTTAGGTTATATTAACATTCCGATCGCCTTTAGGCTGCTGGCCAGATAATAGTCAACGTATTAAAGCACAAAGTAGCTTTTAATAATTCTTTTTAATTCTTCAAATGTATATTTCTAATTTTGTGCAAATTTTGCATATCTGTACTTTTTCCGCTTTCGACAAGGAAAGCGCAGAAATGGTTCATCGTTGAACGCAGGAAGTGCGTTCCACCATTCGTTTAACCCGATTACTTTAACTTTCACACATCGTTTGTTTTATCACTCTTATATCTTGCCTGCACTCGTGAGACTGATTAAAAGTGAAACTGAATGTGCCCACGCATTCGTATTTTTTAATTGATATTTTAAATGAATTTTCTTGTTATCTATAACGACAATATTCATCTACTACCACCCACCCATCCATCCATGCAGTAAACTGTTTCTTTCTTGAATGATGGTCGGTCATTGACCCTCGCAAAGCTATGCTCGTTGGCCAAAGCAGACCGTTAGGGTAGAAGAAATACATGCATTAAAATCTGCCTGTACGCTTATTTACAGTTGTTGCAAAGAAAATGAGTTATAACATTGCAGAATAGATGGATAAATTTAGATCCAGCTTTTCAACGTTCCAACATTTTGCACTTAGGGGAGGGTTACCTTAATTGGTTCGTCGTCGGTGTTTTACCTACTACTGTAACTTGACGTGTATAAGGCAATTTGCGTCGTACAACGGGCAAAATACGGTTCTTAGGCTTAAAGCTATTTTCTCGTATTTCGAAAACATAAATAGCGACCTTTTCTCCCTTTACCCTCTATGTTTTCACCCTTTCCCTTTGCTTTGACTACTGTTTTCCACTGCCAGTAGAAATTTTCCTACGTATAAAATTATAACTTCCAAGATATTGTGGTTTTCCTGATTATAGTTAGAATGATCATTTCGTTATTTTCTTGTCTTAAACAGAAGGAGATTATTTTCAAAATTATTTTTAATACAGAGTGCAATGTGAAATTGTCAAAATTTAACAACATAAAAGTAATAATGCTGAGAATAAGAGAACTTTTGTCAAATTTTTCGTGATGATCTTTTAGTTATATGTTTTACTGGAATTTAAGTATTTTAAGTAGTTTTAAGTATTAAGCAATTTATTTTCCAATAAAACTATTCAAGGACTTCTTTCTTCACGTATTTAATTTAATTGAAACTTGAAAGCACTTAAAAGAAGAAATCAAGACCTGATTTATATTGTTCTATGACATAGAGTCTGTTATTAAGATATAATTGTATTCATTAATTTATTGTAAATAAAAGTGACAAACAAGTGACATGTAAAGAGCAATTAAACAATCTAAATATTACAGACAAAAATATGTGTTAAGTAAAGTCATGCTATTAGAAACAATATTAGAGATAACCAATAATCATTTCAATACAAAAAGTTATAGATATTTATTAGACGAGGTATAAATTATAACAACCCGCAAATTGATGTAAAAATAATAAAAAGAATTTTAAGAAATATCATAACGCATTTAAGACATAGTTTTTTTCGTTCTTTTCTTTGCTCAAACAAAACGGTAATTCTTCTTTCCCGCGTATAACCATCGATCCATCGAAAACCGTAATTCTCGCTTTTCAATGGATGAACAAGTGACCTATTGCGCGAAGACAAACTAATCGTTAGAATGAAATATCAATTTTTCAAAATCAAACAGAGTATAATATTAAGCTCTCTTTTATTACAGCCTATATTAAATATTAATATTTCAATTACATAATGAAATATTTATTAATTGATTTTCAATCAATAAATCGATAACATCAATCTATAACTCCTTTGGTGTGAATTTTGTCTATTTTAAAAAGAAATCCTCAAACGTATCTTTTTCTTAATATAGATTTGAGAGTTACGTTTTTGCAAATTATGATACAATTTTATTTTAAGAAATATAAAATAGTGATAAAAGCAAACATAAAATATTAAAAAAAAGAAAACAGTATGAAAATGTAATATAGATTCAAAAGGGGGACAGTAGGGTTAAAACGGATCATTGAAAACGATTATCGAAACGTATATACCATCCCTATCAATTCGCGTCTAATGTAAACGAGAAATGATTTGTGACTTACTTCATATCACGAGGCAGAACCTTGCAGATGACGTACAGCTTCCGATGAAATCTGCATAGCACGGGTAGCAACGCCACAGCAAGCACGATCTGTGCGATCTTGTTAAATCCGGGAAACCCGAATCTGGTTGCGACCGCACCAAACATTGCACCGATGATCGCCAGGATTAACAGTAAAAGTCTGATGTCCATGTTCCAATGTCACCCACTCTATCCACCGAATTCTGCTACTTGTATTTTGAAACTGTGAAAGTTAATACAAATATATATATATATATATCTGAGAATTTCTCTCTTGTCAGAGAATAGATAATTAGGACAATGATCCTTTCGTTTCTATTGAAAATTTCTTTAGGAATGTCAACCTACACAAGATAATACGATCGTTCACGAATGCGACTCTTAGGGAACCCTCTTTTCGCTTCGAACTTAAGACGAGCACTCTTTATGTTTCGAAATTACGTAAGGTAGCCACGGTATCGGTAGTAACATTATTTCTGAACCGTACAAGTTACCACGATCAATACTTTGCATTTTAGGGATAGCCGAGCGACTGACATCTATCCGTTTGCGTATGAAAGCTAAAACGGGCTTGGTTCGTCGCTCGTTCGCTTCTTCTTTGTCAAATTAATATTCCGTACGCTTTAAAAATCTGCACGAAACTACAAGGTCAATCTCGGTTACGTTCCCGAAGCAAACAGGACGCCACTACTATGAACGGACGAGTTTAGCATTTGAGAATTGTATCACACAGTCTCTTTGTTACGAATCAGTCTCTTTGTCAAGAAGTTACGGAAGACTACTCTGTCCAAGAGAGCCAACAGCCTCTTTGTTTCAGAATCGCACGTGTTACGATCACTATCTTGTCTCGTATAGGGATAACATGAACTGCCACAACAACGATCGTATTTATACCTATACGATGTATCACGGTCAATATACACCACCTTTCAAAAACTGTATAATGCACTTTCTGCTGCAGTCTCTGAAATATCATTTGTTCGAAATTACACCAGATGCGAATATTAACTGATTGGTGGTTTAGCGAGGATACGAGCAGCCTATCAGTGCTTGTAGTTTTGGAAAATTAAATAGAAACGCTAGGATCAATTTTGATGCATTTCGGAGTTGCACCTGGCACGAGCCAAGCATCTGCGTTACATATAGCGTTACTACAGGCGCAACGATCAATATCATTTTCTTATTTATTTAGCCAATCAATTTCTAAACTGACTTATTTATAACAAAATTGATATTTTGAATCTTATTTAATACTTTATGTCTCTTCATGGATATCACGATTGTTTGACAGAGGAACATACACGAGACTCTACTGCAAGGAAATTCCTTTACGCTACTCACGAGAAAACGCAATTCTTTTACTTTTTTTCAAATTGCACGTGGTGCACAACGATCGGTACCTTGCTCGTTAATGGAGAGTCGCGCAACACCCACGTTAGACGATCCTTCGTTGACTGAAAATTGTTCGTAACAGAATGCAATCAATATTCCACGAGTTCGAAACGGGAATCATTAACTGTCCACGGTAACACCGACAGCATAAGCAGCCGGCGAAGCGACCAACTGAACAGAAGCACGGCACCGCGGTTTCTTCCTCGTCGCTTTACAATTGCGCCACCACGGCAAAATTATTCGCGTACGATAGTGTGTTCGGAGTAGTAGAAAATCGAAGTTTTATTTTAACGGGACCCTCTCCTACCAACCGCTTTTTCCTCCGGCTGTTACACTGCCGAGCCAGTCACTAAGCATGCTCAGCTACTGCGGACTCTCGTAACCATATTTTTATTTTATTTTATTTTATTTTATTTTACTACGGACCTGCTATAATCTATAGAATAGACCAGCCAACTTTTGTAGGAGTTTCTACCGTACGATCTGAAATACCGACCTCTTGCAAAACCTCGTTTTGTTGCGCTCTCTACGTTTAAGTACTGTGATTAAGAATTACGTTGCACAGTCGGAAAGAATTTCTAAAAAATAAGAAAAAAAGTGAGGGTTTAATACACAGTTAGGAGTATATGAAGTATTTAAAATGGTAAAAATGATCTGAGTACAAATACTTATTGAAGTCTGTAGGATTTTTTCGTATGAAATATCTTTTTAATATTTTTTGAAAGATTTTATTCAAACTGTGTACTTTGTCGGATGTTAATCAAAACGGTTTTTATTTTTTGCAAAAAAGTATTATGATATTTGGGTCGAAAATTAATTACTTTGAAAGATATCTTACGAAGAAACCATTGTGCTCTCCCACTCATCCCCTAAAATATCTTTTAAACTAATCAATTTTTGACCCAAGTATCTTAATACTTTTTTATAGAGAGTAATAAGATGTGAGATAACAAGAAATTGATCTTGAAGTCTTTGGAACGCTTCTTCCGGGACCGACACATGCATCGTACGATGTTCCATTTAACCCCATATGATTTTTTCTAATGACATTTTTCTCTATCTTCTACGATTTTAGAACTATAACTTGAACCAGTTGCATGTAACATCCTGTATACAACAAATAAGCCTTGTATAAATAAACAATTGTAAAAAGGTACTTAAACTAACCCTACAACGAAAGGTTAAAGAACTTGAATTAAAATTATAACTTTGCCTGAAATATTTGGTTTTTATAAAACTTTGTTAATTGAATTTTTGAAATACGGGTCCAATAAGATTTTTGAATAACTACGTATTTGGTTTTTTTTCTATTCTTGTACATCCAATAACTTAATTTATCTTACAATTTATATAAAACGCAAGTAATATGATATAAAGATTAGGCAGAATCGCGTATTTCCTACGGTTTCACTTTAACATTGCATCCTCCTACCATGTTCTTATCTTGCTTCCTGTATATTATACTCGACCTGCACACATCTATGACACAGAATATTAAAATTAGCATAAATATATATTGAAAAGCAAAGTAACAAATTCTGTGTTACGGAATCTAATTATGAAACATGTAATTAACTAATACTTTACTTTGTACTATACACTTACCATAGATTTGTATCAGACAGCGGACAAAGAAATGGCAGTCGAACCATGAAAGATCGTCGGATTCTTCATCTATCTTTTTTTTGCAAGAGAATCGTATGTCGTGCGTAAATAATGGTAGAAGATGGTGGATAACTAAAGAAAAGAGAAAAAGAAAATAAGAAGAAATTTATGAAATGAAGAGAATCCTGCTTAATAGATTAAAACTAGTTGAAGTTGTTAAACTGGTGATTCTTCAAAGCTATTGACTTATAAATTTGACGCGCTCTGCGTCAGATCCGGTGAAACATCATTGTGCATAGAAGTATGTAGGTATGTGTTTGGTACTAAAAGCGCAGAAATAAAATACAGGATATTTCATGCAAGTAGATCAAGCTAAAGCTCTAAAATGGATATAAGATAGAAAAAAATATCATGAAGAAAAATTAAATGGTGTCGGATGAAGCATCACATGATGCGTATGTTGGTTCCGGAAGTAAAGGTGTTTCAAAGATTTCAAGGTTATTCTTACTTTTTTAAACGGAACGATACATGTATGCGTTTTCTAGATGTCAATCGAAGCATGTTCTTATTACATACAAAAAAGTATTAAGATACTTGGATCGAAAATTCATCAGTTCAAAATATATCTTAGGAAGAGACCTGTAGTCTCTTCCTGTATCTCCTTAAAATATCTTTTCAATTAATCAGTTTCTCATGCAAGTATCTTAATACTTTTTTGTAGAGAATAAAAAAACGCTTTGACTGAAGTCACAAGAAGTATACAATCCCAATAGAATTTTTTCAATTGAAACTGTGTATTTTTGTGTATTCGGAACATTCTATGTAAAAAAGTATTAAGATACAGTATCAAAAAAACTATAAATTCCTGAGGTATTTTAAATTTTTCTTTGAGGAATATTTAGTATAAATTTAGTAGTATATATGTATGGGAGAGGAAAAGGAAGTTCAGTACACTCACACTATCAATCTGGTCACAGAATCTTTATTATCTATGTTTCACCATTTTTAATACATATTTTAATGTTAAGTTTTAACAGATCACATGTGTTACTATACCACATTGATTATTATCTAATGAAAAAGAGATATGATAAGACATGGTAACATACTTTAGTTCAATTTGAAATGATCATTAATTTCAAACACATTTATAAAATATTTTTTCAGTAAAAATGTTTCGATCCATGATTGTAAAATTATTGCATGATTGAACACAACGTAATTGTTACTTTGTACAGTGATTAATTATTCCATCACATAGCTATATGTAATAGATGTACAATGATTTCAACACGAATTATTTCTATTGTTTTACTAGAACTGTACTGTCAAACAATTTAAGCATAAAAGATAAATAAATGGAGAAGAACATACAATTCTACCTTAAAAATAAGCACCATCAGCATTTCACTGAAACTTAATCTGTATATATTAATACTCTGAATATTTCGTAAAAATGCAGTAATTTTTAAATCACATAAGCTATATATAGTCAGCTTGCTGTTGAATTAACTTTCTTAAAATGTTAAACAGTAATTAATATATTTTATTTTTATTATAGATTTACTGATTCAGAGCTAAGATAGGACATGATGGGAAGACTTAACATTCTGAAAGTGAATTTAGGTATATTTAAAAATAAATAGTTATTGTTGAATTAGCTTGTAAAGAAATAATAGTTAGATGGTAATATAAGATTTGCAGAAATTAAACAGAGGAATTACCTATTTTTGCTGAGCTGGATACAATTTTTATACATTGATCTACTGATGGCAAATATTCTAAAATAATAATAAATTCCTTTCATTTAATTTTGCGAACTTTTCTGATATGCTTCAACATCAACTAAATTCAAAATATCAAACTCTATAATATTTTTTCCTGCAAACTGTCCAAACACACCACTTGATATGCTACGTTTAACAACTGTAAAGTAAAAATAAAGAAATTAGTATAGCAAAAAATATTATGTGATTATTATTAAATGCTTTAATAACTGACCATTTGAATTGACTTTTGTTAACATGTATGTTGGTAAATCTTGACATTCACGGGCTATATATGTACCAACCACTGATAAATCGGTAATCGGTGGTGTTACTACTTTCATTGTTTCACGTACAATTTCTGTGTCTACTTCATAATAACCTGAAACAATTATAAATATACAATACTTATCTTAATATAAGATAATTTAAAAATAAAAATATCTCTTCCATAAACCTAATTATATTTACCATTGTATATTTTTCGAAGAAGATCATACATGTTGCGTGGTGGTAGAACTGTTTTACGATTTAGTGGCATAACAAAACAGCATCGCCCATCAACATCAATAATACCAGTTTTATTCTACAGCAAAATGAAATATAAATTCAAAGCTGTAATTTATTATATAAAATGTTATTTACAGTATCTCCTAATTTATTAAACTTACAATGTTGAAATCATGTATGAACCTGCCTTGACGACCACCACGGAAGTCAGGCACATCAATTTTCTCATAATGTTCATTTTCCAAATCAAATTCAAATTGTTCATTGAAGAAACTACTTATATTGCCATCAAAATTTTTTTCAATACTCATTACTTCCTGCTGTTCATCTTTTATTGAACTTCTTAAAAGCAAATCTAAATCTGCCATCAAACTTTGTTGAGCAGCACTTTCAGCATAAGATGCTTTATTCGAATTATCGTATGGAATGCTGTACCATCCTGTTCTAAATCTATGCATTTGTGTTCGAGCATACTGCCTATATATGTATAAACCTCCAATTACTCCAATGATAAGAATCATCAACGCAACAAGGAACAGTGAAAATGTTGCTGTAACATGAATATGATGTATGCTTCTTCGTGAAACAAAAAAATGACCTCCTACATCAGACTTTTGACGTTGTGCTTCTGGATCTCTCTTTGAAGTTTCCTATTTAAAAAAACATGTATTCATAGAAAGAAAATTTTAACTGAGACAATTAAAATTCAAATTAACACTAGACTGTTAACACTAAAACTGTTAAACATATATTTATTTTAGAATTGAAAAAAATTGCACTGACATAAGAAAATTCATAAATCAATATCATAATAACCATAATAATAACAATGACGCTATGATAATGCTGAATACATGTAATAATCTATTATCAAATGACACTGTAAAATATGCTTTATATACGTTATCTTTCTACTGCCAATAACAATTATGATGATGAATTTATATACTTTAGAATAGCATTCAATAGAAATAAAAATTCGGTCACGTAATTGATCGAGGACTACATATATGTTTATTTATGAACAGCAAAGTATATTTAAAATATATAAAAAACTTTGTTTATCAATTATTCTTTTTTAAAGTTGATGAAAATTGTTAGATTGAAAGAAATGCTAACCCCAGCATTTTCTTCAACAAACAACGCTTGCTCCTTTTTGTCCGTCTTCTTCTCGGTAAGGGCCTTTGTGATAATCGTCATCTTGATGGATGTTTTGACTTCAGTTCGTTCTTAATTCAAGTATCAGTACTCCTTCTGCACGATAGCCGTGCGTTAGGATGTATAATTTTAACTAACGATTATCGCACTTCAAACAAATGTTTGAAAGTAACACAATACGTACGCAGGTAAAACAAACTACAGCTCACAAACTTTTCAGATGAACTGCATACATACAAATGCAGTCGAGATTGATCGGTGACAACCGCGCCCTCATTGCACTAATAAATACGATGTGCGCCTGCGTCAACTCTGAACAAACGGTATAGTCCACTGTTTTCCAGTGATGATCTTATGTATATATATATATACTTCGTATATAGTACATATATATGTATGTTATTTTAAAGACATTTTTATCATATTCCAGAAAGCATAAGAAACTTATGCTGTATTACTATTATTTAATATTTCCCTATGTCCATTTATATTTCCTACGTTCTTTATAACGGTATGTATTAATATAACATGGATCAAGCACAGAGTACTGTTAAGGATAGTAAATTAGAAAATGTAGAACATAAAAATAAATATTTACTTAAAAACGAAGAGATAATCGATAAGCAATCAGAACTTGATCATAATGAGTTAGTTAAATTAACGAAAGAAGCAATTGATAATATAATAGAAAGTGATCCGCTGTTCTCTGGTTTACCGTCGGATGTTACGGTTGAAGAACTTAAAGCTCAAATTGCAGTTGCACAAGGGCAAGCAATAACTTTGTATTTGAATCGTGGAGAACTACCAAAACTTGGGATTGTGGTAACATTATTTCGTATAAATTTTTTTGTTTTCCTCATTACAAAAATTACATTATGTAATTATTTAAAAACACTTTTTTCACGTTTAGGTGCCTCCTCACAACACTACAGTTTTAAATCTCAAGAAAGCTATCAAGCGTCACACAAATTTATCTTTGAAAAGAGAGAATGTTAAGAAAAAAATAAGTTGGACACACATTTGGAAAAAATATCATTTGTGCTTTGATAATGTAAAACTGATAAATGATAATGAAAACATCAAAGCTTATGGAGTTACAAATAAAGCAGAATTATATTATGTTAAGAAGCGCAGAGAGAAAAATAAATTGATAAAGAATACTTAGTTTCTATACAAAAGATTAAATATATAAATATTTTTAATTTTTATAAATTATAATAATGTATATTTTATAAAACATGCTACAATATTATTAAAATTTACATTTATTTTTCATATCCACGTACTAATAACATGTCCTTTTCTAGTTTTAGAATTTCACACTTTAGATGTGGATTAACATCTTCTAACATTAAACAAGTTAACTCAAATCCTGCAGAATCATAAAAGTTTGTCACAAGCAATTGCTTTAAATTGGGCATTTTGTATAAAGCCTCTAATCCTCTTTCTGTTACATTCTTACATTCTGATATATCAAGATATTCTAATGTTGGATATTCTCCAGCTATTTTATCTATACTCCAATCATTAATTGTGTTACAACCTCTTAAGATCAGACATTTAAGGTGATGTAAATGAGATATGACATAAAAATTTTCATATTCTAAAGGATATCCTCTTAAATCTAATCCTTCTAAGACAAAGTCTGGTTGATATTCTTTTGGAAAATTAGCAATTTCAGTTGTATTAGAGTTATCGATCCAGTCATTTTGATTTGTAAACTTCACTCTGCCACCACTCACTATCACAAATTTAGCTGATGCTAAATCAGGACCTAATGCTTGATTTCTCTCATACCTATATTTTTGTAACTTTTTTCTAAGTTGTACTTTATAATGTTTCCACCAGCGTATCCAATTATATGTAAAAAAATCATGTATCTCAGGTGCAGTAGGGTTAAAATACATCATACTTAATGGCCCACTATTCGTTTTCTTCTTGAATGTAACTTTCTCTTCATCCTCAACATAAAGATCAATCGTATCCTGTCGTTTGCGTAGGTATTTTACTAAGTAATCGATACTGTTCCTATCGTTGTAAAATAACCGTGCAGTATTATTACATATTTTATTACGATGAGCAAGACATTCAAAAATTTGTTTAGTCGTAACGTGCGTAGAATACTGAAACATTTTCGTTAAAAAATTATTGTGCAACATTTTGTACGAGTGCAACATACTTTACACATAAATTGAACAATTCTTGTATTATGTGATACTATTTCATTCATTAATAATTAAATTCACTGTTTATCATAATATAATTAGTTAAACCATCATTTAAAAACAAAATATCTTTGTTAATTTTAAAAATTTCACGAATCACCATGCTCCTAAGGTACACGTGTATCCTATAATATACATATATATATCGCAGTTCACCAGAGTCCATAACTGCGAAAAGACCAGTTTTCGTTCTTCGCGCTTCTCCAGTGCGCATCTTCGCCCTGATTGGCGATACTCCCAAACGAAGTGGAAAGCGATTAGCAGAGAGCTCGCTGCGTTCCCCCACCATCTTCCAACTTGCGCGTCGCAGTTATGGACTCTGGTGAACTGCGGTATATGTTTGTATGTATATGTATAAGTACTTATGTATTTTCGGCCCTAGTATTGGTTGAAGCGGTCACATCACTAATTAGGCTTGTTTGTGTAAAACTAGAGAACATGCCGGTGTGCGCGTTCCCCTTCAGCCTAGAGAGAGCCCCGTCTACACAATCGTTTCTTCCGACTCGTAACACTTACTAGAATTATTTTAAAACCATTTTAGAATAATTTTAGAGAAATTTTAGAATCATTCTGGAATTTTAGATTTATTTTACAATTATTCTAGAATTATTTTAGCATTTTAGAATTACTTTAGAATCATTCTAGAATTATTTCTGTATACTTATTCTATTTTATAATTTTAATAAATAAATGTATTTTCTTCAATTATACAGTAATTCAATAACTTTTTAGATCATACACTTATAAAATAAAACAATCCAAATTCAAAGATAAATAATTTATTCTGAAATAATTTACAATATATAATTATCAAATACCTAAATTAATCATCTATCGAGGTGTTAAAATTACAATAACAATTATTCATTGATGGCAACACTCTCTAGGTTTTTTACCAATGGCCCAAAAGTCTTTAATAGCCTGTGAAACACCAGGACCATCATTTATAAATACAAGCAGTCCACAAAGTATAAATGCTGAAAAGATAAATAACGACAAGTGTAAAATTTTTGGTAATACTGTCCCAACAACAATTGGACATGCATAGTCTGTAATAATAACCTCCAAACCCCTATTAGAAAAAGGATTATATTGTACTCAAGTATTATTAATTTATGTATTAATACTATATTATTAATGGTATTATATTTTATATTAAAAAAATAGAAAATATGAATATTAACAAATATTCACCAGTGTGTATGCATTACAACTAATATACACATTATTCCATCAAAAACAGCATTTTCCATTATCAATGCAGTAGGAATTATAATTGGAAGTGCTGATGAGGCAAGTTTTTTTAAAACTCAAAGATGTATACATGATCACTATTAATTGTACTTGCTTTCCGACTCAATTGCAGACCAATAGTTCCATTTACTGGAAACTAAAGAAATAAATTATTAAATTTAATAGCATACATATACATTATGCATAAATTTGTAGAAAATAAACAATTGACATTAAAGATAATAATTTTATAAAACTATTACCTTAGTTCCATTATTAATTACATTAGAATTTAAACATTCTTTAGGATTTGTAATAGTTGTGGATGTTCTGCTAAACTGAGAAGACATATGAGTTTGCAAAAAGATTGGTGTTAGACAGTGATTCTGTAAAATTAATATAATCTATGTTACAATGTCTTACAACACAAATTCAATATAATCGTACATATGTATATAACAAATTAAAAGTAATTTTCTAAATTTTATATTTTGTTTTATTATGCTTGCAATTTACATTACATTTTATATTATAATACAATTAATTAAATAATTCTGTATTGAATAAGACGAATAACGAAGACATATAACGAAAGACATTTGCTAATGTTATCAAAAAATAGTCAATTAAGATTATGCAGAGGAAGAATTTAAATATCTTTCCAAATCTTATATACAATTTACCTAGGTGTGTAATCTTATGGAAGATATTAAAAGTTATTAATTTTTTAACAATCATTTTATAATTGTTGAGTACAAGATCTTTCGGAAAAAAATCTTATTAAAGAAAGACAGTGTATCTCTTTCAATTTTAATGACAATCAAAAGTTACAATTAGAACACATGATACACACAAACAAGAATACCACACCTATATACTTACATATATGTATAGTAGTTGTAACAAATCTATTATACCGCGTTTATTTGAAAAAATTACGAATCATAAGCAGGTAATTGAAACATACAAAAATATAATTTGAACATTTTATTTAAAATTAATCAGAATAGAAAAAGTACTGACACAGTATTAATATGATTGCATGTTTAAAAATAAGTATATGTATATAACATTTGAACGAATGTCAACTGTCGATGGTAGCGACAGTATCAAGGTGTCAAGTAGGTGACAGTAATCAATTTGTTTTGTTCGATGAAGATATCGACAAAGGTTTTCTCCGACAGATACCTACTAAAAATGAAATATATCGCTTAATTTATTTGTACTACCGTTTTTAAATTAATACGAGGTATAAGAAAATAAAAATTTAACGGAATATGCATTTGTGAACTGTATAACTTTTTGTGTGCAATAACATACTAAAGACAAAAGTAATATAATATTTATTAAAAACATTAATTTAATGACTATATTTTAATTGTTGGTACCAATTCATTTGGGTTTGTATAAGAATTGTTTATTATTTTGCAATTTATTAAAAGACCGACAAGATGATGGAAGATATGCAAGAAGAGGTTAGTATTTTTTCTTGGTATATTTTCACTAACTTTAAATTTTTAAAATGTAAATTTATTATCTTTATGTTAAAAATGCAAGTTAAAGAAATATTTATACATTTTAATTAATGTTTTATTGTTTTAGATCCAATTTGTGGTTGATGATGTAAGCAAAATTATTAAAGAAGCAATCGAAGTATCCATTGGTGGAAATACTTATCAACATAATAAAGTAAATCAATGGGCATCAAATGTTGTTGAAGGATGCTTGGGTAATCTGACAAAACTTCAGAAACCATACAAATATATTGGTGACTATTGCTATGTTTAAAAAAAAATTAATGTCTTAGTACACATCAGTAATATACAAAAAATTAAATTCCTTAATTTTGCTTGTTTAAAATTCTCTTAGTTACCTGTACTATTATGCAGAAGAATGGAGCAGGATTGCATACAGCAAGCTCATGTTTTTGGGATAATGCTACTGATGGAAGTTGTACAGTACGTTGGGAAAACAAGACCATGTATTGTATTGTTTCCGTATTTGGCTTGGCAATTTAATTGATATTAGTGTATTAACAGCTTCTGACAAATATTAAAGAAAAGTACCAAACTTCTGTTTAACATGTAGCATAAATTATAGTAAGTGCGATATAGAAAATATGATATCTATTTTTCACAACAGCTTCTTTCTTTTACTAATATTATGTATTTTTTATATTGCAAATACACTATGCTTGAAATACTAATTATTGTATTTGTTAATAGTAGTATTTATAGTAAGTTTATTAACTGAAAATTAATATTAAAAGAATTTATTTTATTGTATGTTTCATATAAAGGATATTATTTATTTACACTTATGTTTGACATGAGAATGTTACTGCATTTTAATTTTTACAGTACTTAATGATAGTTGATCATATATTTCACATAACATAAAAATACACAGTCATGTATTGATTGATGTATATTAAGTTGCAAAATATATGAATATTTTTTGTAAATGAACACAAAATATGTGTATGTTTTTGATCTTTAGTAGTGATTATTCCAACTGGAATTGGAACTTGATAATTATGTAATATTGCATATATGTTTGAAAATAAAATTTAATAAATTATCAGCAATATTTCAAATAACGTAAATTATAATCATTATTCCATAGTATTTTATAGTTCCGATATCTTGGTTAAAAAATCCTCGTCAACAGTTAAATCTTCGTCTAATAGGACCATATTAACGTTTAAACTGTCGCCAAATTCATCGTCTATATATAGGTCTTCAACAGTGCTGTCAGGAACATCCTGTAAACATGTTTCATATAAAAGACAAATAATAATTTAATATTATATATAGGTTATTAATATATTATTAATATATAATCGAAATTAGTTCTTAAATTATGTAATGTTCAAATAAATGATGTCATAAAATATCAATAAAAAAAAAAAAAAAGAACAACTTTAACCAGCAGTTGCTTATACATATACAAGGTGTCCCATGCAACTGACGACCAGTAAAGCTATAGCTTTAAAATGGTATACAATAGAAAAAAATATTAGAAAAAATTGAACGGTATCGAATGGAGCATCACATAATGTACGTGTCAATTCTAGAAGTGGAGGTTTTGTAAAGATTTCGTCTAATGAAATTTTTGTCTATTTTCCATTATTTTAAAACTATACCTTGACCGAGTTGCATGGAACATTCTGTATAAAGTATATCTTGTTCATGAAGTTCTTACCCCTCTGCGTATTGGTAATTTCCCTAAAGCCGAGTTATTCATTGATCTCAATTGGTTCAATGCTGCTGGTAAAGAACGTCTTCTTGGTAAAGCATTGTGATAACACGACTTACAATTTTTGTTTTTCGAACTATCATTTAGAAACATCAAATTAAAATCCTTCACCTCGTTTTCCTTTACTTCTCTCCGATCATCAACACTACTTTGATCTATCGTCATTGTGGATGTTTGTACAGTTCCTTCAATATTGCTTGTTTCATCATTTCTAAATTCTTTATCCGACTTTATATCATTACATGAGTTATTAAATTCGCTCGACACTTCAGCAATTGATTCGCAGATAAAACTTCTGTTGTAAGATGCATCATAGGAACAACTGGATTTTTCTCGACTATTAATACTGATAGTAACTTCGTTTCCAGGCTTTTGTTGGACTTTGTTACTGGTCATATTGTTTTTATTGAACAGAAACGATTCGTCCTTTGTTGTATCTCTTTCAATTATTCTAATTTTTTCGTTATCTCTATTCATTCGTAAATTGTATAAGTCTTCGAAGATAGATTTGCAGGATTGGCCATTGTCCATTGTGTCTTCAAACTCTTGAAAGGACTTAAATGGAGGAGATGGACAGGATTCATCGGTATTCGGTGTGACGGAGCGTACAATCTTCGTAGCTCGATCCAAGGCGTCTTTTAAAACTTGTAATGGTTTACTCCGAGGACTTATAGTTTCCATCGAATCGTTTGAATTTCCGGAAATCTGAGTTAATATTTCTTGGTTGTTTTCGGTTTCAGCAGCTAATTATTGTATCAAAAATGAGAGATGATTATAATCATTTGTATACAAATATCACAGGACTACTATATTTGGGGGGGAGGGGGGATTTAATGACGATTCTTTTTTTTGCAATACGTTCGCTGTGATCTTGACGATAGGTGTACGACATTTGTGTCACATTCAATTAATATTAAAATTTTGACGGCATCAGTCACGAATTTATATGTATACAGT
This sequence comes from Osmia lignaria lignaria, assembly GCF_051020975.1. Classification (NCBI taxonomy): domain Eukaryota; kingdom Metazoa; phylum Arthropoda; class Insecta; order Hymenoptera; family Megachilidae; genus Osmia; species Osmia lignaria. The sequence continues at coordinate 13,091,604 of NC_135045.1, forward strand.
GTTCTACCTATCTAAGCCAAGTTACGTCTCTAAAATGATATAAGATAAAAAGAAATGTCATTTGAAAAAATGAAATGTCGTCGAATGGAGCATTCATTACTAGTGGAGGCGTTTCAAAGATTTCAGTCATCTTCATCTCTTTAAATGGAATTGTGTACCTTAGTATACACCAATCGAAATATTTTTAATTCTCTACAAAAGAGTAATAAGGCACTTGAATTGAAAATTAATTGGTTCAGAAGATACCTTTCTTCTTAAGGAAAGACCACTCTAGACCATTTACCTATTTCTCCCTAAAATATTTTTCGAACCAATTAATTTTCGACTCAAGCGCCTTAATACTTTTTTTGTAAAGAATAAAAAGATGCTTCGACTGACGTGTAGAAAAATATATAGTCCCATTTAAAAAAGTGAAAATGACCTTGAAATCTTTAAAACGCCTGGAACCGACGCATACAGTAGCACCTAATGTGATACTCTATCCTACACCGTTTAATTTTGCCTAATAAAATTTTCCTCTGTTTGATACGATTTGAAAAATATATGTTGGCCCAGTTGTATGAGACACGCTGTATAAATTTTTACGTGAGAATTTTTTAAAATTTATTTCTATTCATTATACTGTGTAATAATTTCAAATTGAAAGCTAATAATTACAAAAATACACAAAAATAACTTTTTCAGTCATCTGTTTTTCGATACAAAGGATTTATATGAAAATCATATATTAGATGAGGCCATCCAAATCTTAATATTAAAATTATTTTTACTTATTTACTTAGTGAGTGTTTATAACTAGTAATCCACAGCAAACTCATTAAACATTTTAATATCAGCTTCATTTGATTTTAAAACAAGAATGCTGACGCATGGTTCTATCTATTACCTTCTGGTGTTTTATTTATCACATAAGTGTTATCACTTTTCGCTGGAGAAGTATATTCGTTCGTTTGAGCTAGGGTAAAAGTTTCGGTTGAAACTGTATCGTTATCGTCTGTATGTTGTGCAGTATATTGTGACTGTAAACAAAAAATGTATGCATGTAATTTTTAAAGATCACGTTACACACGCTATCAATTAATTAATTATCATTATAATAATTTTATAATATTGTCTTACTGGTTCATCACAATATGATTTCCGCATTTTGGATATGCAGATTAATTTCTCCTTTCTCCATAATGAAGTTTCGAAAAAGCTTTGGGGATCAGAATTTAATACTTTTCGTTGCGTTATCGCATCTTTAATACTTTCAGGTGTGTGCAAATAAGGAATCTATAATAAAAATTAGATGATTGTGAGGAACTGACGAAGTTTTAAAAGAAGAATTATATTTCCAAGAAGAAGCATACTTTACGACATTGTTGTAAAGATGATTTCATATAACTAGGATCATATTGATTGGGAGATTTATTGTATTTTGGTTCCAAGCTAGTCTTATGACTGGCTGGTTTATGTGGTTCATAGTCTTTACTTTTTGTTTGATTGAGTATTTCAGTTTTTGCATTTAGACCTGATCAACAAAATTTCATCAAAGAAGTTTAAGTTAAATTGTTTACAGATTAGACGTTTAATGCGACACAAATTATTTACACTCCTGCTCAAAGGTTACAGGCTACTGTTTAAAATTTCACGAGGGTCTAAAAAATATATTTAAAAAAAATACAATTATAAGTGGAAACGTTAAAATATTTAAATTTTATCTCTTTTCATATTTTATATAACTAGCTATGTGTATGATAACAAATAGATGTGATAATTATTTATTCAAAACTTTAACAAAATCATTAATGAATTGTTATTTAATAAATTGAATAAACTGTTATTTTCAAATTTTTAAATAAAATCATGCAACAGAATGAGATTATCGAATTCATTACATTATCACAGCTTCTATTATTTCGTACAAAAGGAATACTACGAGTCATGAAAAAATAACATACATGTCAGTAGATGTACATTGTACAGCATCGAACAAAGTAGACTTCTCCTAGGGCAGGCCTGTCTAACTTGCGGCCCGCGGGCCTCTCGTGGCTCCTTCCCCTAACACGCAGCCTGCGCTCGGCTCCCCCCACTCTTTCAGTTGGTTTCCCGACTCTTCCAATATTTGACGCGTATTCCTAGTCCTACTGGGTGACCCATCCTCTCGCTATTGGGCCCAAAGGAATTGCCGCCACAATAGAATGAAGAAGTCGACATCCCATTTCTGTCATCGCTTGCTTGACGGAGGTGGCCCCTGCAGCGGAGACGGCTGCGTGTGTGAAAATGTGTGTAATGAGCAGAAGAGTCCCATTTAAACGCTGCGGAAAACAGAATATTTTCTTAACACATTTTCACCCACACAGCCGTTTCCGCTGCAGGGGCCACCTCCGTCAAGTAAGCGATGACAGAAATGGGATGTCGACTTCTTCATTCTATTGTGGCGGCAATTCCTTTGGGCCCAATAGCGAGAGGATGGATCACCCTGTAGCTGCTAGAAATCGCTGTCCCACTACTGACGCTACTGGATGGTGGGGGAAGTCTGAAGCGGTAAGAGTGGGAGCAGTGGTTTCCGAAGAAAGTGACGATCTATGGGAAGGACGCTCAATATATACATACAATATGGGTCTGTGGCCACCCACCACTTACGTATAAACGTTTACGCGGCAGAATTTTAGTAGATATTTATATTATTATTCATATTTCTTAATTATATACTAAATTTGATAATACTTAATAATTAAGAATTATAATATTATGTTTCTAAATCACTTTTAATATTAACATCGTCAAAATTAAGATTTTGAGAATTTCTGCTTCCCCTGTAACGCCATTCTCCCTAAAGACGTCTACTTTGTTCGATACTGTACATACTTGTATCACTGTGCAATAATGAAATTAAAATGTCTGCTAAATTATTCACTTCTTGATATAAATACCTTAATATATTTTATAGAAAGTGAAAATCTGCATTAACTAACGTACTAAAAAATATACATATATCTTTCTAGAAAAAAAAAAAAATAAATAAAAACAAAAACTTTGACCTTTACTAGTTCTCAATGCTTTCATCTATTAAAAAACTATTATTATATATTAAATTATGCTCCACTAGAAACTATTTAATTTTTATTTAAAAAAATTATTTAAAATGTGTTTCGGTATAGTTAACAGTCTCAACGATACTTGCAATTTTCAATTCAAAATGAAATACTCTATAAGAGGAGGGCTCGTTCTAGCGATCATTTAGAAAATATTAAAAATATATTATTTCTATCATTCAGAAAATGTACAAAAAATGATTTATTGTCGCTTATGCCTTAAAGATTTGTAATAAATAAAGTGATATTGGCTTAATAAAGGTATTATTAGAAAAAGCATTAAGAATGAATAGAGGCTTCGTTATTCTAGGGTTATAGATTTTCAAAAGGGATGTGTCTCGACTTTTGAGCAAGAATGTACATTATTTATAAGTAAAATAATTTGATGTATAAATCTGTCTGTCAGACGGTCTGCTAAAAAATAAATTCCAGTACGTACTCGTATCCGCTGAGGTGTGCGACGAATCGCTGCCGTAGAAGAAATGTTCCCTTCTGTTCGCCAATACTTTCTTCAGCTGTTTCAAATTGGTTCTGGCATCTTTGAAGGACTCGTCATCGGTGGAATCCAACAACGGTGACGAGTACACCGATGTACTCCTGGATTCCATGGTTTCTTGCGGTCCTTTTACCTTCTTGTAAGTGCTGTTCCATGGTTGGGAAGCCTCCGAGTTAACTTCATCGTTCGGAGCAACATCCAACGTTTCTATGTTACAATTCGGATAGTTATGTTTCTTATAATTATTATGCGCACTGCAAAGCACATTCATGTTTTTCTGGATGTTATCGTTAGTGGTGCGTTTAACATCCTCGCCAAAGAAGTTTACTTGTTCGATGTGCGCTGTGGCTTTGACGCTTCGGGTTTGTTTTGATCTTTTTGAATATAAATATTGGCTCGTTGGTGATTCTGGATTTCTCGCAGGATATAACTGTCTCGTTGAAGCACTTTTGGTTAATTTTAAACTCTTGGATTTGGAGATTCCCATCGGAGATCGTGTCACTGGTGAAACAAACGTCTTTCCAGTATCGTTGTTGTTGTTTGCATATTGATCAATGTAAACTGGTTCTTCGTCTTCGTATTGCATCTGTAAATATTGAAAATTTTGCAAACAACAATGTTTTGTTAACTTCTCCGATACAGCAAATTTAAATTACAAAGTATTTATGCTAATGTTAACCTTCGTTGTATGATTTTCTTTCTTAATTTTGAATAGAAACAGAGTTTTAATCGATCTTTGCACTTCTATATTCGATCACAATCCACTTCGAATGTTATTTTCAATATAATAAAAATACAAATAAAAAAAGTAAAGTAAAGAAAAAAATTGGGGGTTTAAAAGATCAAAGTAAAATTTTCAACCTTATGTAGAAGAAAATTTATAATTACAATAGTTTAATAAATACAAGAATTTAATACCGTGTTATTTCATGTATCAAGCAAATTTTCAACATATGTAATTGTGGACATCATCGGTGACTGATGCTTCAAATGTAATTTGAACCAATAAATTTAGAAAATAAAGAGAAGAATAACTTTAAATAATAATACTGTTTGGAGTATCGAGTTATTTGTAGAATTAAACATCTTAATTAATGAAGAAACGAACCTCTAGCCTTTGAAGAAATCTGCGCATTCTGTTCATATCTAACGTTCTTTTATTCACATCCAATTGCAGTCCAGCTTCCAATAAGTTATTCAACAATGGTGGGAAATCGTATAAATCCATAATAACACCTCGTTTCCAATGCATGTACTGTCTTTCCACGTCTGCTTTGCTGTAGCCGCTCCATGGTACACGCACTGTACATCGTTTAACAATTAATTTTTATTACATGGAAAATTACATGATGCAAGGAGAGAATTCAACAATTATGTACAAAAATTTTAGTTCTTCTTTTTTTCTAAGGGATACTTATACATTTACTGTCGTGTACTCGTCGCCTCAGTTTTTTTTACAATCGAATAATTAATTTAAAAAAAGAGTACGCAAACTACGTACAGCATTAGTGTTCTATGAATAATGTAAGAGAGCAAATTAAAAGTATAATTTGAAAAATAACCCATCACATTGTGAAATAATATGCTTAAAAAAATTTTTAATAGCCCATGTTATATTTATAGCAAAATGTATGAATTATAGTTTGGAAAATGATAATTATGAAAACCATGAAATGTAAATCTATCGAATAAGAAGAAAAGAAATGAATTTCATTATGGATAAGAAAGTAATTCTATGACAAAGTGATAATTTGACAGTCTTAATAATAGAATTACCGACGTTTGATGTACATTTATTTTTAAGTTGAAAATTAAATGAAGGGTGAAACATAATACATCCATTTCAACAAAAACATCTCGATAAAATTTAGAATTTAAAATAAGAAACTTGAAGCCAGCGATTTTGACTGGTTTGGTACCTGTAATATTAAAAAAACAAGAACAGACAGTAAACCAAAATTGCTATGCAAGACAATAAAATCAAATATAACTTATAAAACAAAGCCCCCAGCCCTATTTATAAAGAATAACGTTAACGAACCGTTACTAATAATTATTATTATCGCTGTAAATATGACCTAAAGAGAACTCAATAATTAACATAAATTAGCGAAAAAACATTAGTATCACATAAACGTTTTGTCGTTCAATAAAACTTTATTTGCAAAATAAGCATCATTAATTTTTAACAAGAGCTATAATTATTTTTGCGCTAATCTAGTAATTATTCAGGAAACGGAAATCATGGATCCCCAAGTATCTCTGGGAAACATTTTCGCGTATTTACATAATCGAAGCAGTTGCGAAATTTTGTTTCAGAATGGCTGATAAAAACATAAGCAGCGAAATCGACGAACCATTGCATATATTGAAATCTCAGTGAACGTGATTCCGTTTCCTTATCGGTTCGAAAACCAGTTTTATTTTTACACCGCGATTCTCGACAGGATTTCTAGTTTAAAAGCAAATCTCGTAATCGTTCAGGTTCACATGAAGAAATCAACGAGCTCGGGATTCCGCGTGTGCTCCGAGTCTCGCTCGGGATGTTCCGTGAGAATCCAGAGAAAGCAACGGGAAATTCGGGATAAAGGAAATGAACGATTATCCAGTCTTTAATTGTGAGAAGCTAGGTTGATTAATTTCATATTTTATTAATTTTCATTCTTCTATAACTCTTACATTCAATAGATAATTAACGGTGTTATTAAATGGTTGGTTTCGAGACATCAAAGATTTGACACGATTTGATAACATATAAAACTATCGTAGATTAGCACTTAATGGTACGTCAATTTCAAGCTTAAGATTGGAAGAAAATAACTGCATAAAGTATTTATCGATATTCTTAACACAAACTGATGGGTTGTCAAAGAACTTAATCGTTTTACTGAATATCATACAGTAATCGACAAGACGATTCGTTAACAATTAAACAGTTTTGCATTAAAAAATATTAACGAAGATTTTCTATGATACTTTTCAATAAACTGTAAGCTTCAAATTGATATAGGATAAGGTTGCTCAAGTCGTACCCCTTAAGCAAAAACTCGTATAAATGTTAGGATTCATCAAATAAATAAGAATTATATGTGTTATTCAAAACTTGTGTGAACATTGATATTATTTATTTGTAATAAAATTCAAAACTCTGTATGATTTTACATAAAATAAACTAAATATTTAAAATCTCATAGCGGTACCACGTAGGAAACTGGTTTCCAAAGTGGTACCACCTATAAGCAACAATAATAATTAAAGCCTATTTCTTTATTAATCTGTTTACATATGTTACATATTCAGTTAGTACAAACATCACACACATATTTCTTTATTCTTTTGTTAACTCCAGCGCATAGATCATGCATCCATGCTTTACATTTCAAGCTTCGAATCATATTTTCCTTCCGGTCTTCTGCACAAATATTATAAAACCAATCAGTGTAAGTTTTCTTTTTTTAAATTTTTAATGTAGGTACTTTTCTGTTGACTACTTCCTTTTTTGTATATTCAGATGCCGTTACATGCGCAGTTGTCGTCCTATTAAATTCAAAATTCAAAATTCAAAATTCAAAATTCAAAATTCAAAAGGTACGACTTGAGCAACCTTACCCTATATCATAGGTGTTATGTTAAAATACTTTTGTGTCATGAAATTGCGTTAGATTTCACATGTTTACTCCAACTGCAAATCAATCATTTTGTATTAAGAGTATTAATTTATGTAGTTATTAGCCAATCCGTATCTAATCGTAAGATTGAAAATCTTGAGAAGGAGGCTATAGCATTTAGACTTTCTGTCACTTTTGTACAGGCCAAACGGTAAGAGTTATCGAAAAAATTCTTGCGCGATTGTGTTTAGTGGGTTAAAATTTTAACGAATTGCTGAATTTTTATTTTTTTTTGCCACTTTCGGTTCGATCGGAAATGGCCGAAAAAGAGTTGGCTCTCATTGTCAGAGGTGTGCGAGTGCTCAATTTATTCGAATACTCAAATTTCGAGTCAAACAATGATCGGTCGAAATCGACGAACTGCTTGAAAAAAAAGCGAGCTACTCGAATATTCGAGCTGAAAATTCATCTTCAAGTAAATCGAAGTTTTACGACGCTCGGTTTTGTTTTAAACAGTTCGTCGATTTCGAGTAATTCGGCAAATTCAAGCGCTCGGCTCGGCTCGAACAATCGAAGCGAGTTCAGCTCGGCTTGTAAATTACCTCAATTGTAGTTCACCTTTTTGTAGCCAACAAAAAAGGTTGGAATTGATATACATAAGTGCTGTTTTGTGATAATATTATGTTATTATATCACGTCAAACATTCCATATTTCGAAATCAGCCATTTAATAGGTATACAACGGTCTAATATGATGGTTGTTTAGTTATTTTTTACTTTTCTACGTAAGTATTAAAATCTCCAAATGGGGGTTATACTGGTAAATTAATTAACTGAGAACTTACTTGTACACATTTCCCAAATTAACAAAGTTAGTCCGTAGACATCGCTCTCCTTTCGTGCCTCGTAACTACGAAAAAGTTCCGGTGCTTGCCAACGGAAGATCTCGGTTCTTAAACGTTCTTCGTATTCCCTTTCTGGTTTTGGCTGCATAGATCATAATGAATATTGCTGTTTTTTAGTTATAAAATCATTAATACTATTCGCAAATGAATAAAAGATACTAAATAACCAATGAAACACAAGAATCTACATATATACATGTTTATCATGGTTAAAAATATTATTTCTTCTGCTTAAACATCAAGTAATAAGATATAAAAAATAAATATTATAACACAAAAATACTAACTGTAAATACTTGACGTAAGATTATAATTTAACGTTAGATGTTTTATTCATTAAAAAAGATTTAATAGTTCTTTACTATCAGTCTTCATTAAGTCCTTGATTACAAATAAAATCAAAATTTGTCTTTACAAGTTTGAGGTCTGTTCCAAAACTAGATTAATAATATGTAACAGGAAGAAGTTATTTCATAAAAAAATAACAAAAAAACGGAAATTAAAATTCAAAATCATCTAGATATTTGTTTGACCCTCTATTGGAATTCCTAGGATTAAAATATGAAAAACATTTTTGCTATTTCACTTCCTGGCATATTGCAATATTAATCGCGCTTGTAAAAGAAAAATCGTGAGAATTGGGCATGAAAGCCTATTGAGAATCGTGTAAAGTTCACAGAAATTATTCTCAATCCAGCACGCAGACGTTAGATAAATTAATTCTCACCATTCTAATCCCTGTTACTTTCTGTATTACTTCATCAAATTTACGACCACGATTTCTTCTCTACTTTCATGCATACTATGCGAACTAATTAAAATCATATCGATTGGAATCCTGTTAATTGTCTTTATCATATCAATTGTTATTAATTGAATGCCAGAAATCAAACCTTACGATTCTATCTAAATAATAAAGTTTAAGTGTCGTACAATTAAGAGAACTACTTAATTCTTCCAACTTATAGTTACTATTAAGTTATAAAATTGTAATATGTTATATATATCCACTTCAAGTGATGAGTAAAGCATTCAAACATTGCATTATTAATAACAAAAAAACAAAAAAACAAAAAAAAAATTGTTAAATAGAGTTTAATGAAATGTTTAGATAGCTTAGTGAACCATAAAAATCTTAAAATAACTATTAATCCAAGATGTTTGGGCTTTATTTCTACTTTATTTATAAAACTGATGTAAGAATTTAATTTTCATTAGAAAATATAAAAATTTAAGTAAATAAATTTCAGATGATTATGAGTAAGAAGTTTTAATATAGTGACGTTTAATTGATATGATTTAAACAGAATAATGATTGACATTGGTTTAGTGATTTATTTAGTTGATTCATTTCCTAAAATATACATGACACTCTGAATTGTGAATTGCATATGATTTACGTGAATTTTCATGCTTCAGCCGTTGAATGTAATTAAGAACGTCACGATACAGTGATTTCATTCAAAAATAGACATTTTTGTGAGAAACAAGATTGTTTCCTGCTGCGAAATACCGTTGGGTGTAACAATGGAAAAACGGATGTGACGTTACATCCACTCAATTTTAGCCATTTTGTACACGTCACTCTCGAAATAATTAGAGGATCTCGTATTTAAAAAATAGAAAACTGATATCTATTTTTAGAGATTTTACAAAAATTATTCACGATAATGTGATGGTAGTAAAAATTAAATTTCAAAGGATTATAAAATGCTTTCTTTTTTCATTTTATTTAAAGTAGAATACTTTTTGCAATATTTTGTTTCCGACTTCAGAAATTTTAGGGAATTTAATTTAATTGGTATAAATTAAAAATATGCTAAAGTCTAAAATGTTTTACAAAATAAATTCTTTTATGGCAACGTTGGAAAAAAAGATAGATAAATATTTTTAAGCGGCACATTTTGCATCCTAATGCTACTATGAGGGTGAGATGAAAAGCTTCTCAGCCTAACTTATAAGAGATACAGAATTATTCTTCGTTAGCTTGACTTCAAATGGTCATAAAATTGTCTTCTGCAGAAGGTCAGATCACGCGATATCGCGCGTTTGACTCACGTTAATAACAAACAGGAAAAAGGTTATAAATACAATAACGTAATATGAGTTTGCATTAAAAGTATCAAATAGTCTGCATTTGAAGAACTTTTGTGTATTATACACAACAAAAAAGATTAAAATACGCGTAATAATAAAGTATTTCTATGTTAAGCTGGATTCTATTGTACTAGTAAGTACATTGGTTGCCATATAAACTACTTACATGCGGATAATGCTTCAATTTTCATAAGAATCTACCAGCCATATTATTAGGAATTCTATGACTTTCCCATTAGCGTAACTAGGTAGAGACCCCCATGTGGATTGACTACTCGCAATTTAAAAATTTAAAAATTCTAAGACTCTAAGGTATTAAAATACAATTTCAAACATTCCGAAGTTTTTAAATCCTAATATTATAAAATATTTAATATTTGAAATTACAAATAATAGATATGTTAAAATAGTGTAAAAATAATACATAAAATCTATTGAAAATAAAAATATCAATGGTCTACTCGGGTATATTTAATAAAATTATCAACAACTTCATAGTGGCAACCAACACGTTAAAAATGAAAATACTTACGTTATTGACGTGCATCGCCAATTCCCATCCACCGAGTTTGACCATACCATTAGAAGCCAAATAGACGCAATGCGAGTTGATGGCAGTATGCACGTATCCGCGCATGTGAGAATGTCTCAATGCATCCGACAGTCTTCCTCCGCATCTCGCGATACCTTGTATGGATATACGTTCACCCTGATCGTGTATATAATGATAAAGGGTGCAATCAATGGATTCTAAAATTGAGACTAAACCATGGTCGTCTGTGAAGGTACTAGCCATCAATAACAGCACGTTTGGGTGTCGAATTTCTCTAATAAACAGAAAATGACACCAAATCTACATTATAAAAAGATTATATCCTTTTATAAATTAAAGGATAATTATTATTTAATGATAATTAAGAACTTCAATTGCTAATCGTTAATTGTAATAAAAATTGTCCTTTTTTTCCAGCTCTAGCATTTCATTAATTATAGTATCTACATATGTATATGAATTTTAGGCAAAATACAAGGTAAAAGAAATAATTTTAATTTAATACTATAATAATCATAAATAAACATTTGAGGGGTCATATTTTTCACCTATGTTTATCATTTCGATTATTTTATTATACATACATATATTAAGAGATCAATGACAATTTTTTATGCGAAATTGATACTTACGAAAGTACATCTAAATCTGCTTTTACAGCATCTTTACATTCTGGGTGTGAGTGTCTTTTCAAAGAAACTCTAGTATTTTGCCACTCGGCAAAAATTAACTCCAGATATCGATCTTCCGTCCCGGCTACCCATCCGATTTCAAAGATTTCCGACGGTGGTATACGTGGCACACCCAGAACACACGATTTTAGTTCATGGCATTTTCTTTCATTGTCACATTTATTGTTATTATTTTTAGTCAAAAGATCGGCTCTCTTTTTATCTGGACTAGCCGGTGTATCCGTATCCACGTCGTCAGAAAGTCGTCTACGATCTATGAATGCTTGCAATGCATTACGGTAAGATTCGCTAGAATCAGAGATAACGTCATTATTAATAATATAAATAATTACTATGGATATACCAAATAGTGCTGTGAATAAAAAATATAAATTTAAAGGTTATAATACAAAATTTGTTGATTTTTTAATTATTCGTAAGTATTTCAAAATGTCACTGAGAGACTAGAATAATGTTAGTTGAGAAGCACTGTTTAATATTTGATAAAACTATTTTATTCATCTGTTCTCTTATTTTATCAATTTTGTAGCACATTGAACAGTTGTTTACTATTATTTATACTAACACTTAGTTAACTTCAGAAATTGTTTTAAATTATGATGCTTTATATCACATCACACTATAGATATTCACACACAATAAATGAGAACATGCAGGGCGATCGGTATTTCGTAAAGCATGAAGGTAATACACCAAGAAAATGTGACTAATTTACTTTTATCAAATAATAAATAAAACGAAAGACACTGATCGTTGTCAGAAGCGAAGAAACATTGTAACTACTTATAGAATAAAGAGTAACGTAGAGTCGTTTGGAAGAACCACAGTGGACGCTGTCAGTTTGAATTATCCTTTGACAACACACGCGACAAAATAGGTTAAGACGTTTATTGCCCTTGCCGGTAAAAATATAACACTCACCTGACAGTTCGTCCGCAACTGTATCTCCTTTCATGTCGCTTTTTTACGCCGTCTGTCATTTTTTTAAACGCAGAAAACAATAGAGCTTTCGTCTTGGAATTAAAAAATAAACTTATCCTTACGAATAATGCGCGTGACAGTGATTAGCGTCGGTAACCCGTATACAATAAAAATGCTAGCCACGGTGCGCTATTGGTCATTACTAAATTTCTGATTTTTGATTGGCAGGCGCGTAAATTTGAACTCGACAATTTAACACAAGAAAAATAAGTGTTTTTTGTTAAAAATGATTTTATTTAACGAGTTATTAAGTTAAAATGTGAACCTGGTAACGTTATTTTATTCGAGTTCCGAAATTCTAACCAATGTACGAGTGAATTTCGTTATAGTTCGATGTTCGCAACATGTAAACGATTTCCCGCGGAAGGTGTGGTGATAATGATCGCTATTTTCTCGTGTTCAGTGAGGTTTAACATGATCACAATGAGCCGGAACCCGATCTAACATTGAACTTTCGAAGGAAAAAAATACATATGCTACGTGCATTGGAACTGCACGATCCAATATGTACATACACATACAAAGACTAGTGAGCATTTGTTCGATGAAACTTGTTTTACGAGCATGTGTGTGCTTGTATTATTTTAAAGTGTGTGTAATGCAATTAATTATTCATTCAATTATCTAGACGTAAATTCTATGGAATTGTGAAAACGTATCGCCATTTTGTACTTTCTGTTATGAAGCGTATTGATGTAATTGTAAAAATTATAAAGAATATTTAAAAAATTATGTAAAATAAGTTTCGATAATAATATTAGACTTACTTATTTAAGCCACACTGTTTTTGTGCCAGATTCCATCCGTTTCGATCTCTTTGTATAACATCCCTGTAAAAAAAATAGAGATGAATATTTGAAGGTATGCGAATATTCATATATTAAAAATATATTCAGAAAATTCGAAAAACTCGGAAAATATTAAAAATTTTATGAAATTAAATAGATTTAAACCGAAACTAATTTGAGTACAATGTATCTTGAGTACAATTATGCACGTATTTACAATTATTTCTGTTCATACATTTAGACATTTTAATCCTCGAACAGAGAAACAAAGTCTTTGCTGATATAACGTATAATTCCTTTTCCTTTTCTAAATTTTATACTATTTTTTTTAGATATTATATTTCGAAAGTATGAAAATCTTCCGTTCGGAAATTTTAGTGCTTAATTTTAATTTGGGTTACGATTGACCCAGTTTACTGTTTGAGGATTACCTAATCATACAATTTTGTATGGTCAAAATTAAAACAAAAATTGAATATTTGATTATTCAATTGAAATTGAAATAAATTAAAATTAAATAGCGATTTTTACAGTTAAAACTCGTTTTCGATGCATTCGTAATGTTTCGCGGAAAATTGCATTGATTATATGGTTTCGTTCCAGATAACGTTATATAGTAATTTTATTAAACTTAATCCACTTTCTAATACGTAATCCAGTTGCAGCGTTATATGTAATAAAATGTATTAGTAAATCCTCAGGAGGAAAACTGAGGGGATGCACCAATTTCAACCGAGTGCAATCGAAACGGTCAGGTCAGTAGAACAACTCAGCCGGGAGAAAAAACTGTTGTACCGCGAAAAGTGAATAGCCTGTAACGTTCGTTTCTGGCCTGCGAAATTCCACTTGTACTTTCTCTGATTCCTTTTTCATGGATCGTAGAGCAACGACACAATTATTTCCGTTCCTATTTAAATGTTTCTTTGTTCTTCCTTTGTATTTCCCATGGTCAGTAGCGTAGCCGAAAGATCAAGAAAAAATTGATTGGTATTTACTGTGTTTAGAATTGATTATTTTTCATTTTATTTAACCCTATCAGTGTAGAATATTTTTAACAAGTGATTGTCAAATTCATTTTTAAAGACTCTGGTTGGTTATTATAAATTATTAATGTGATCTTAATGGTATTTAGAACAACATTATTATTTGAATCTTTTTAATTAATTGATGGGTGATTGTCGTGGCGCCGAATGTGTTAATTTTTATTCCATCAAATTGAAAATTGAGAAATGTTTATAAATTAAAAATTGACATTATACTTTTGTGTTATTTCGCGGATTGAATTGGACATGTTGTGCATAATTATGCATCGTATGCATTAAATTAAACGTACAGAAATAGACACACTCCTGATTGGTGAAATCAGGCGTAAACGGCAATTTCTTCAATTGAATTCAAACATTCGAGCAGCGTTCGTTTAAGAAATCCCCACAACCGATTGCCAGAACAATTAATTAAGCTCTGTATAACGACTGAGGCGACGAGTGGGTGAAATTGATGCTAATGGTGTTGGAATTTTCCTGTCCATAAATGTTTTCAATAATTATTGCAGTTTCTGTTGACATTAATTTCCGGCTGCAAATAACATAAACCGCAGTAATCGGACCGATACTGGATACCAATTGATGATACTCGAACAATTTGATACCAAACAAATCACTTTCACATACTAAAACACATTTTGAAAAATGCTAAAACGTCACAATACAAGATATTCCTATTGTTATCATGTATAAGTTTTTATTTGTATCTATAATTAAAACAGAAATTATTTATACTTTCCATCGATAGTATCGAATCAACGAAATTAATTTAATCAATTAATTGAACTCGGCTCGCTTGGTGTAGTGACTGTATAATCGTCAATAACAAATGCAATTAAAATGTTTTGATCAGGTTACACTTCATTAATTAGGTGGGTTGATCCATTGAATTTTAATGGACGAAAATTAAATGAAAGATTAATTAAACGATCGATAAGTTGGATCTGAAGTATCGATGTCAATATTGAAAATTGTAATTCCTTCTCGGTTTTATCGATAAACATGAGACAAAATCTAATGAATACTTTCCAATTGAAACGTGAAGGTAAGTCTTGTAGCTTTTGTATGTATACAAGGACTCGTGCTGATGGTTGTTTGAAATTCAAGTTGAAACGTAACGGTGAGTATCCATTCACAAAATAATGATTTCTGTTTGTGGCTTATAGTAAAATCAGAAACCTTCGGCATGAGAAAAAATACACGTAATGATAATGCAATCTGATAAGCTGTAATCTGAAGCTACTGAAGGTATTTGGAAAAATAGTGCGCTTCCGTAATTCACATTCGTCCGAGTATGGACGAATTTAATGCTTGCTCGAATGGCTCCTTTTAGACCCAGGAATCAATCCTTTTATTTGATACATTGACTGACGATGAGTGTTACATGAGCCACCAGTGATGTTCAAAGAGGGGAGTTGAAAGAAAGTATTTTTCGATCAAATTTTGAAATAATATTGAAAAAGAAAAATTAAAGTATAATAAATATAGTATAATGGCAGTTTTGTATAATTATACATTAGAATTCATTTGGATTATATATTAGGATAATATAGCATCCAGAATTATCTATACTATTTATTATAAAAAGTTAATATTGTTTGTTACTATATAACGAGTATAGTAATTTGACAGTTTTCTATGTTGGATTATCTGTTAAAAAAAACATAGCACACAGGATTATATAGATTATTACGAGAAATATATTCTGTTCAAGGTAGCATATTCACGATTAAATTAGGTTTTCCCAGGGAAAAAGATAATGTTCCGGGTTCTTGTCCTTCCCAGTAGGTATTCCCAGGAAAAATAACAATCTAGCAGAATCTAAATATGTACAGTGGGTCCAAAAAGTATTTGTACACCATTTAAAACAAAGTACCTCGTTTAAAATTAGACCAAATGACTTGAGGTTTCTCGAGAAACTATACAAATTAATTTACTAACATAAGATATGCGCTTTTGTCGTTTTACAAAATTAAAATTTGTTGAAATCGTGAAAAAAATAGTGAAGGGCAATTTTTCAACTTTTTTATGTGAGTGTATAATGAAAATTTAAAATATGTCTTTCGTAGATTCAAATAAGTTAGGCTGTTGCCTCTCACCACTTGTGTATAAATGCATACGTAAAAACAGTTTGAATTGATATTTATTTATTATTCATATTTCTTAATTATATAATATTTAATAATTACAATTTATATTATTTTTTTTTTCTAAATTACTTTTAATATTAATATGGTATTTTCGGAATTTTTATTTCCTGTATATCACTAGGGAAGCCTAATTTGACCGTGAGTGTATACAGAGGATTACTTATTACCTACAACAACAAAAATTATATTCTATTCAAAGTGATTTCGAAAGAATCTTTTTATATAAAAGACCTTTCTTTATTAAATACATGATTAAAAATCAATTTGAATACACAGTAAACCAATTGTTATTTTTAGGAAGTATATGAATTACTAAGGAAACTATTATTCTAACTGGTCTTGTCAAACCGAAAGTGTACAGGCTTTCAGAAATCAGTTTCTCTAAGAAATAATTACTGCTTTGGTAGCCAGCGGCATTATACATATATTCAATACTAGGTGTTTTGTTTATGTGATCTAGATTAGTGAAGACGAAATAGGAAATAGTATGCAGATAGGATACTACACATCCTATGGCCGCATTTCATATTTTTCGCACTAGAAAACTGGCCAACTAAGTAGTTGCATCAATTTCTGCATGTACCTGCATGCACCTATTTACTATTAATATGAAAGGAGCATTTTAATTTATTCTTTTTTTAAATTTTCAATCTATTTTGGTATCAGATATGTATGTACATATATTACATTTGATCGTAAATTGTCATTTGAAAGTGAACATGGGATTAAATAGTTCTTAAATTGATAATCTTATTATCATCGTAAAATAAACATTTTAATTTGATATCTTATTGTTGGTAAATAGATAATGTTTATCTTTTAGTACCGTCAGGGTGTTTCATTGATATTTATGGGCATTTACGACAAACAGGTACTTCTGGATGAAATTTGAAATTTTTCGTGTAATAATTTACAAACTAAATTTATGAAATGACTTTAGAAAATAATTAAAAATAAGAACTGTATAAAAACAGTAGAGTTCTGTGAACTAAAGAATCAAATTTAATGTCTTTATAAAACCTTACTAGTTATTTTTATTTAACAAAGATTTCTGTTTAGAAATTCTTTGCAGATGTAAAGGTGAAAAATATAACTCTTCAGCTTTCAAAATATAACAAATTATAATAGTCATTACGTCTTAATATTTTTATTCTCTTAAGGAATTGCAAAAGTAAATGTATATGTAACAAATTTAAAAATCTTAAGATTGAATCTATCTTTGAAGCTTAAAGTGAATCAAACGTTTTATAAGTAATTCATTATTTAAAAAAAGTTTGAATTATATTATGTCTAATTGAATTACATACCAGTCTAATTGTAAAAAATAAATTGATAAATCTTGGGTCTAATTCTATGCTAATCAACAAATTGAAGTAATGACTTTGAATTGAATTTGAATTAAATTTTTGGTAATAAACAGAAGATGATTTCAAAAATAAACTTTTCTCAGTTATGAGAAGCTAAATTCGTTCTCCAAGCTTAAAGTGTGGCAGATTAGGAGAACGTAGCAGATTACTTGATGCATTAAACGGGTACTATACATGTCGTCCGAGTCTCTTCTCTTATACCAAGACGAAACGATTAACAGGGAAAGCATACACAGCATATTAGTATGCTTAATAAACCTTTATTGTGTGCTCGTGCAGTAAGAACTGACCCGTTGCTATTTTCAGATCTGCATCGTCACAGTTTCATTAGCAGTACATGGGCAATGTAGAATACGATGATGCCCGAATTTGTGATAAAAAATGCTAGAATGTAAATGCAATTAGATGTATTTGTAAAAGAATTGTTTTATTTCGAAACAGCATCATTGACGTAACTAGGTAGTGTGCACCTGTCCTCTTAAAAATCTGGACCGGCTCTTTACCAAAAATGTGAACCTTTACCATTTGAAAATTCGAAGATTCAAAAGTTCCAAAATACCTACATTTCAGAATTTCAAATTTATTAGGTGTAAAAATAAATTCTCTACTTTTTCTTTATTTTGATTAAAGATTCCAAATTCCAAAATTCTAAGGTTCAAAAGCTCCAAAATTTTGAAATTTCTGATTTCCTATTTTTCAGAATTCTAAATTTACAAATCTTCTAAATTTCAGAATTTTAAAAGTAAACAATCCTGAGATTCAAAAATTCAAAACATTAGAATTCCAGAATCCTGAAATTCCAGATCATCAAAATTTTAAAATTTCAAAGGGACCTGATTTATCCCCTTAAACCTTCTGGTCCGAATTATTCTAATTAATAGCATGAACGCAATGAAAGTTTTTGTCCTTGTGAGGACAATTGAGTGCAGAGGTAACTACTCAATGCTTTGATCTTTCAATATTTTTATGCCAATTAATTTATGCAAAAAATTTTAAATATTAGAGTTTGGATACTTGGTTGCCCGATTGTGTCCAAGGCTTAAATTGATAATTAAATATAAAAGCAGATCTGATTAATGATACTTCATAGCAAATAGTAACTGAAGATGAAAATGGCACTGTTGAAATGATACATATTTAGATGGTAGAAATGATTTTAATTCATAGATTGATGTAATACTAAAAAGAGTCAATTAATTTTTTAATCGGTACAAAGTACTGCTATTGCAGGTATTAGAATTGGTTATATAATATTAATTAAAATTTATCAAAAAGGTTTTCTTTCAAAGTTTAAGTTTACCTACCAAAACCTTTCATTTTTCTTGAGAATTTCAAAATTTTCCACATAGGAATGTAAGTCTGGTATTTGCAAGGGTTACTGGTACGTAGAATATCGTATTAATATTTCATACCGATCGTCTGATTAGTTTCTTTTTATTCTAATTAGGCGTTAAAAAAAACGCGTTGAAAGTTCACTTATCTACGTTATACCCCAATAAAAAAAGCGATATATGTATGTCGCAACATTGTTGGAAGTTTATACTTTTAAAAAATGTAAAATCAATCGTGATCCTGATCAATAAAGATACTTCGTCTAAAATTTAACGCTTAAATTGTTTAATGTAAAACCCTGATGCATTAGAAAAATAGTTAAAAATTTAGAAATTATAAATGACAAAAAATGTTAATTGCAACTTTCTCAGCGATATGATATCTAAGGATAAAATAATTTAATATACGAAACACATAAAATTACCATAAAATTCTTCATTTCACTCAACACAATTTTAAAAACAATATTCTTCAAACGATGCACCTAATTAGAGGAACGTCAGTTGCATGAAACATTAACTTTACGTAACTTTGTACAACAGTTATCTCAACTTCATAATGCTAGATAAGCGAGAATATTCAATGTGAAATCAGATCGAACCACCAAATGCAAGAACTGTCACATGACCCGTGAAAACGAATTGAAACTTGAAATTTTATTAAACCGACGATAACGTGGTCTACGATCGCAATTGCAACGATGATAAAACTAACGCGGTTGATCATTGTTTTTCATCGCGAACTAGTGTTTTAGAGCAGGGGAACCTGGACGCAGCGACGTCTATGATAAAGCATCATTCTCATGCCGACGAGTTATGTTATAGGTGAAGGTTACCGTGCCAGTTAGCTGATAAATAGTACCGAAAAGCATGATAAAAGTTGAATAATATAAGGTGGTATAAGAAAATCTAAAATTATAATCTTTGATGTTTTGGCCTTTATTTTGAAATTTGAAATATGTCACGAATTGCTGACTTTTTTTAAACATTATATCCTAATACTTTGAGAACTAATTGATTTTAATGCAAAATATTAGGTAAGGCGTATAAATTAGTTCTGTGACTTTTTTTGGCAGAAAGTCATGGTAACTCTTAATTATTGAAGGAATTTATATTGTTAATCATATTTTTGCGCCGTTTTTCAAACATACAGAAGCGTGGAAAAATATTCAAATTTAAAATAGTAAATAAAAGAGTAATATTAAAAGCACCGAATTAATTTGTTTACCTAATAAATTTTGTTTAAAATAATTTTTGAAAAATGAAAAAAATTAAAATAAGACACCTTGTATGTGCAAGTTAGACAAATGTTGAACTAGAATTTTGAGTTAAAATACTAATTTTGACAAGTAATTATGGGAACACATTCACAATGTGTCAAAAGACTATTGGTACATCCAGTTTTATTTAAAAATGTATTCTTTATGAAGTAGTGTGTTAACATTTTTTTGGCAAAATTTAATTAATTAATACCTATAAAACAAATGATATTTTACGTGATATCAAAAACAGTAAAAATGTTTATAATCTCAACATCACAAGAAAAAGTAACATCATTTCCTTTTTCTTAATTAATTTTCATTTCAAGTGAAGGTAAATGAACCTTATAATAAATTCCTCTTGACTATTATTTTATCTATTTACAATAATAGAAATATTTTAAGGACTATCCCATTTCCTTCTCTTTTGTTTTACAATTTCTGGTAATGGGAAATCACTGATCACGCGTGAAATATTTGGGAACTGGTTGTGAAATTGTTGTAGTAAAATTTATTTGATATCAAAAGGTTCAATTGTAAAGATTCTTGGTGAAAGTACCGACATGTTCGTACGTTTAATTGCTGTATTCACCGTTCGATTAGACGATGCGAAATGTAGACTAACGACAGCTTCTCCTATTATTACATTCGTATGCAAAATAAGTATTGATGAGTTTTTTCCCTTACTCTGTACTTTCACTGTTTTAAGAACTGCTTTCTAAATCTTATACTCCATACTGAATATTTATAATTACCTAATGTTGTATAATTTTGTTAATTCATTATTGATTCCGATTCTAATAAACTATCCGATTCATTTTCAGGCGGAATTTGTATTATACTATAATAATAAATTGAATTGATTATTAAAAAATGAAAATTAATTTAATTTACAATACTCTGTGTAAGGGCAACTGTACACAAAAATATATAAAAGATAAGTTGATTTTCATTTCTAAGTGTATTGAAATAGTAGCTATGCCTATTCATTTCCAAAATGTTAAATATTAAATATAAACTGTCCCGTTGATATAATTTCACTGATCCAACATTACGTAAAAGTGGATCATTTTATTATTTGAATGCAGGTGGAACAATTCTAATAAGTGTGACACGCGTGATGCGTTTAGCAACTGCAATTATTATCATACGCATTGTTAGAGTGCAATGAAAGAAATGCCTGTTCGTTTGTCACTAGTATAACGAACAATGAGGTGTCTCACTTTGCTGAACACTGTTTCCTGTTTATGCCATAATAATAGTGTGAACCCGAGAGTTAAAAAAATATACCGTTGTACTTGAAATAATTATTCTTTTCTCTTTTACCTTTTTTATTTTTTTGGTGAATCCTTCGGTAAAATCACAGGAAATTAAACCATATCAGATTGCATATTTTTTGAGGAAAAATTTGATACGAAAGTAATAATTAACTAATTAACTCTTGTATTACAATCAAACTATTAGGTATAGCCTTTCTTTCTTTTTTTAATTGAAGATTTATCTTTAAGAAGACTTTTTAAATACACAGAAGCGCAAGAAAATATTCAATTTCAAAATAGTAATTAAGAAGGTATAATATCAAAGGCACCGAGTTAATTTCTACATCTTAAATTAGTTTTCACTACACCTTTGTAATTATCATAATACTTTAGATTTGAATATTGTCTCACTCTTTTTATAAATTGGAAACTTTTGAAAATTAAAAAAATTCAAACTTTTATGACTTGAAAAAAAGTCTTTATCTTATTTTTTTCAGTAGGTAATTACATTTCTTGCCTAATTAGAATCACAAAAATTTGTTGCTAAATCGTTACAAGAAATAATTTTTCTTTGTTTTGCTTTTATATATTTATTAATATAGTCATATATGAATCATATTAATTATACAGCAATTATTTAATAACTGTTTATTATTTTAAGTTTAACATGTTTTAATCTCATATTTACGGTTGTAAAATTTTTCTTAACAGAATTGTTATAAAAATTCCTTCGTTTTTTATTTAATAACTCCATTGAGAAATGTTAATTTTAATCAGTATTTATTTACACATTCTCTTGTATAGGTTTAACGCGTTCCACGATGATTACAGAAATTATGTTATTAAGCACTTGATGAATGAAAAATGAGCAAAAGTAGTTCATCCATTCCATTATTTGAAATAGAAATATCAAATCAAGAGAATTCAAATTGTATCACATGTATCGGAGGAATAATCACGACACTGACATACCATCGTAACACGAATTTGTGTCTATTTTGAAGGTTGATTCTGTTCTCCCGCTCACAAGTGTATATTTACTGTGCGCAACGGTTACTATCCTTTTGACATGGATTTTAATTAAAATCCTCCAAATCTATCGTTAACGAATACTGAAGTTTCATTTAAACAAACCTTCCATAGATATGTTTGTTTATTTTTAAATTTTTTTGAGTCATTTGAAATCTAAATGGATACAAGCACTTTTACATTAGAACCTATCATTATTTCACATCTGCAATTTTAAATAAAACCTACTGGAAGTATTCAATAAGTAATTTTAAAATTTTAAATTGAGGGTACACTTTTTAAACCAAAATAACTTTTTTAAAAACAGACCAAACAACTAGAGTTTTTTTTTTTTGAGAAGCTAGAATTACTAGATACCATGTCTTTATTGTTTTAAAAATTTACAATTTGTCGGAATCATGAAAAAAGTAATGGAGGACACTTTTTTATCTAAGCTTGTAATGAAGATTTAAATTAACTAAATTTTCAAATTACATAAATTTTGCAGATTTAGGTCAACGCACTTGCAATCAGAAGTAACGCGCAAGCAATTAAAATCTCAATTTTTTCGCTTAAACTTTATTATAGAATACAATGATCATTATTTTCTCTGTCTTCTATCATCTTCAAAAAATTACCCACTTTATTTCTCAAAAACTCTTCAGGGAATATATTTGAGTGAAAATAAGGCTTCTTATCTCTCATTTTTAATCCTTTATAACACGTAACAAACTTTATTAACCTTCACCTTATTTTCAATAAAATGCATTTAAATGTACTTACATTTCTAAGGTCTGTATGCATTTGTTGAAACAAAAGAAAGTTAAATGTCATCGCCTTGACGAAAATAAGAAAACTCTTTAGCTAAAAGCCAATATTATAGGAAAAAAAAATGTATGTAAGAATGTTTTAACGTGTTTATGGTGCAGTACAGAATTTTAATTCTTAATATAATTACGCATATTTTGATAAATAAAACATTTTGAATCGTTCTTTGTTTGAAAATTAGCTGGCTACCGTTATGGGGGTCATGGATCTATCGACTGTAACGAGTGTTGACAGTAATTACGAAGTTCTTTAAAAGCAGCCTTTATAAACACACGTATGTATGTAATAGCAAGTGGGACATTAACAACTCGACAGTTGGAGTTTTATTAGTTTATGTTTGCTAGCGATATTCTATTCTTTATGTAAACAGTAATTCATGTTGTAATAGCCAAATAGTTATTCGAACAATATAAATTTTTCTTCTAGAAAATTAAAAGAATCATTCTAGAATTATATTGAAAATTCAAGAAAATAGAAATTGCTATTTCAAAAGAGTGATTTTTTAAAGAATAACTGTAACAATGATTTTGACAGCTATTCAAGAAATATAAAGACAAAATACTGTATTTTTTAAAATTTTTATTATTATTTAAAAAATAAATAAAATTATTTAAAGAGAACTATAATTATAAAACTTTTTTCTTTTTATTAGTTAACATTTCACAGAGAAAAGTTCTACCTGTGCTCAACGATATTCTTCTCTTTTTAAAATATTCAGCCATTTAATCTACTTCTGATTCTGTTTTATATGCGACTTAGGTTTATTCCACTTAATGTTCTAATTAATATTCTACACTTTAATGTGGTAGCACGTCGTGAAAGTCACACATGTGTTCATCATCGCGTCTCTAATATCTTTGACACATCTAATCATGAATTTTTTTCTAGTTAGTTGCAATTTTTTTCTTAAATTATTAATATCTTTTGTTAGAGGCAAACGTTTCTTATCGTTTTGTATCTATTCTATTATAGTTTTAGAAATATTATCGTGTCATCAGTTTACCATACGATTATATTGCAAAAAAATCAACCAGCATGATCGTTAATGTCTATGTATTTAGTTAGAAATAGAGTTTTCTTCTAACTTTTAAATTTCAAAACTTTGTAGAAGAAACGTAATATATAGCAAAACCTTAGAAAAAATTATAATTAGAAAATCTTTAGAAAAAATATTTAAAAATATTTTATAAATCATATCAATAATTATTTTAAAAGAAGGTATATATTTATTTAGTCTACTTTTTTCACTTCTTCTGATAAATTTTAATGTCTAAAGTATACAAAAATAATAGAATAGTTTGAATTACAAGAATTATATCAAAAATTCTGAATCATGATACTTTAAACCAAAAGGGGAAGTGTACCTTGAAAGATTAATTAATTAGTTCTCCTTCGGTCTTTATCGTAATTATCGTGCACATTGTAAGTAGGTACGTGTCCTTCTTTTCACAGTAATTACAAAACTGTTTCGTTATGATTACATGTTTCCAATATGTATACTTCGAAGAAGATACACATTTTTATGTAAATAAATTAACATTTAATTGTATTTGTAGTTGCAAAGAAACGTTACGTACACGATGTAACCTTTCAATCATTACCGTTAAGAGGAAAAAAAAGAATCTATATAAACCGATAAATCTTGTGTGTAAAAAATAAAAAGTCACATGTACGAGGTTCATCATTAAACAGATCGTCGAAATTATTATTGTCAGCAAACAAACCGCTGTGTAAGATAATAATGTCAGTCTGTGTAGCTACTAACATTATCACAGCTATTCAGAAAAAATTTATATGTTTATAATTATAAATTTACCAATATAGAATCCACGATATTTTTATTCGATAGTATATGCATAACATTAAATTTATTAAATTGTCTTCATTTTCAGCAAGCTTCTAATATTTGATAGGCAGTTGATGTTTGTTATCTTTTCTATTTATTCTACTTAAGTCAGTTGTTAAGTGCAGCGTTACAACAAAAAACGTTATCAGTGCTTTCCATAATACATGATAATTCTTCTTATCAACACGTTTATTTTCGTTAGTTGGAACTTCTTTATTTTCAGTTCATTTTCCTCAGCTCATTCAAAAAGACAAAATTAAATCAGTTGTATAATAATCGAGGTAACGATTGTTATTAATTACTGATCAGTAATTAATTGGTAATATTAACAATATTAACTTTTCGGTTATCAACAAGCTTTTAATTCGACCATCGGATATTCCTTACTTTAAGTAGCAAAATAATATAAAGTACATATTATCCTCTCGTCCTTAACTTATTTATGCCAACCTCTTTTTCAATGATAATTAATAGACATATTCTAATAATAGAATTCTAATACAGAAACTTAACTACTGATAAACATTAAGTTACTCAAATTTTTTAACTATAAATTTATAATAATTAACAACATTAACTTTAAAACTCTAATTTAACCATTAAATAAATAAAATAAATTTTTAATTTTTAAAATGTTCCGTGCTTAAACTGTAACAGTTATTTGACTGCTCTTAACACGAAATAATAGAAAAATGTCCATCATATCGTCAAGTTTGTGGCACCTGTCACTTTTCATGTGTTGAACCTTCCGTTGTAGATTTGAACTCGGAAAGCACATTGTAGGTAATAAATTTTTAACTGTGACATTGACAAAACAATTATATACATTGTGAAACGGAAAGATAGAAGTTGTATTTATGTATAAAAGCTAAACAGGTAATTATACATTCGTTGGTAACGTTCATTTGAAAATTTCTCCATTCTAGAATACTTTTTTTTTCTAATAAAATAAAACAATATGACTTTAGACGACGCATGTCGTTCTATACGAAATCTAACTGAAATGTTCAAAACCCAAATGAAAAAGAAAACAGAAAATCAGTGAACAAAGAATCGTTCGCAACGTATTCTTGAACAAGAATTCGGAGTCCAGTACAAAACAAAATCAGTATTTTACGTTTGAAAAATTTTCAGAAATTAGCTTCAAGGACTCCTCTAATTTTCGCTTGTTTCGAAATATGTACAGAAAACTTAAAACCGACGTTATCTTACAAGTAAGTTTATTATAATTGAATATCTATAGGCGTCAATAGCACGTGTCGAGCGTATATAGGTGTCAGTATCATTGAAAGGGTTAAAGAGGAAAATAAACAAAAAGAAGAACAACAACAATGAAACAAAAGAAAAAAGAAAAAGAACGAATAAGAAAACACTTACTTTCTAAGCCACTTGAACATTCCCATCATGCCCATCGCGCACGTGGCGCATCGGCAGACTGCTCGTAGATAAGAATCGATAAGATGACAGGTGAACACCGCGATGCCAAGGAACACTCCGATCAGGAGTTTACTGCGCGACGACGCGTGCGGATCGTGCCGATCCGCTTCCTTTCCACGACTGACGACGCCGGCCTGACGAACGTTCGTGTCGCCGCGACACTTCCTTCTGACACTTCTGACAACACGACTGACCGACCGTTCGCCGTTCGCTTCGAATTCTAACTGTGGTACGATCATCGATCGATCCCCACTACCGATATCCTGGTCGAATCTTCGGTATCCTTGCGACTTGTTCCTTCGAACGAACGAATCAAGGGTAAATCAACCGAGTCAAATATTGCGTCTCTATTAATAAATCATTATAGTGGCTTTTGGATGAATATTATATGATTGAGGATTGGATCCTTAGATCGAAAAATCATCTATTATGATTGAACATTCTATCGATAATTTTGTTGCCTTTTTAATATTCTTACGATTTCAGTCGTAATGTACACGCATTTAACAGAAGAGGTAGCAGAAGGGTGATTAATATTTTAATGATTAATGTATGTTATTTTTACATTAGGGGATCTCGAGGTAAGGGAACAAATTTTCGAGTTCTGGAGGTTTCAGCTTATTGAGTTTAACACCGGTGCACGGTGCTCAGAAAACAAAGGTGCGACTTACAGAGGGTTTGTTTGATAATTTCGACTTGTAAAGTTGTAAACAAAAGGCAAATTCAAAGGCCAATTATTGTTGATTGTATACCTATAACTAAATATACAACTTATGTATTCTATACCTCCATGTATAAATATTATTGTAAGATTAATTTTATACTTGAAATATTCCTTTTTATTATTAAAAACAAGCTGTGATTTTACTTTGTTTCCTGAATTTGAGTTGTAAAGGTAAAATACATAAATCATTCAAATTAACGGAAACTTTATTAATTGCGAGTTATAGAGGTTTTTATAATGGAGTGGAAGGGAATAAAGAAAATATAATATTTGTCTTATAGAAGTTTTCGAATTATCGAGGTTCGACCGTAATATGGGTCGGCAGTTGCAAGTCAATTATAAAAATTTGACAAATAATAATTTTATTATTTAATTTAATTTCGTTCTACTTTTTTTCTTTAATACTTTAGCGCTTCTAAGACTTTATAGGCACTAATTCCATATTACAGAAGTTATCATTTTTTTATGTATGTGCTGCTTATAAATTGGTAGTTCCAAGTTGATTATTTAAATTTAATGAATTAATTTTCCATTATATAATTTCATTTCATTTTTAATATTTTTACATTTGTAGGATTTCATACTAATTCTATTTTATTATATGTAGGCACTTTTCGTTGGGACAGAATTATTAATCCTTTAGTTATGGTGCATATCATGCATGATCGGTAACTGCAAAACGACGATTAAAATTTGGCTAATAAACTTTCTATAATATAGCTAGTTTTATTATTATTTTTTTAATATTTCTACTTTTCTGGTACTAATTACTTTGTATTTCTATATTATGTCACGTGTAGGGGTAAATTGTTGATTATATTATGTTCAGTTTTAAAAATTAATAATTCATTTTCGAGCTCTTCTGTATACATATACAATATGCCCCATGCATGCTATAACTCCAAAATAGCCGAATATAGAAAAATTAAGAAGTGTAGACTGGAGCATCACTTTATGTGTGTGTTAATACTGGAAGAGGATGCATGTCAAAGATTTCAAAGTTAATTTCAATTTCTTTTTCTTTTAGTAGAACTATATAAGGAAGAGATAATTCGAAGGGTTAAAATAAGACGAAAATCAAGGATGACAAAAAAGCGTTTACGCCTTTGGAGTAAAAAGCGCCTAAAACAGATAATCCTCACAGCACCTAGATTGAACGTCGTGTCAGTAGGGGCCTGCACAGCCACAACCAACAGTCATTGATAATAGAAGCTTACTACGTGTATTATATTTCTTTTTGTTACAGTATGATATAAGGTGCTGACAAATTGTTGTCTGGCATAAAACTTTTCACTAAAATTAATACGATATTAATACGGCAGCACCGAAGAACAGAATACATAGCACGTGGTAAGCTTCCATGTAGTATTCAATGATTGTTGGAAATGACTGTACACACTCCTACTGACACGATGTTCAATCCGTCGGTGCTATGGAGATTGCCGGTTTTAGGCGCTTTTTACTCGAGTCTTTTAACGTTTAATAACTAACGTAAGAAACAAAGGTGTGAATGCTATTTTGTCATTTTTTATTTTTGTCTTATTTTGAATCCCAGAATTATCTCTTAAAATTTGTCTTACCTGTATACTTATTTATATGTCAATCGAAGCGTCTTTTTATTACCCACAAAAAAGTGTTAAGGCATTTGGGTCGAAAATTGATTAGTTCAAAAGATATCTTAAAGAAAGACTACTAGGCTCTCCCTGTCTCTCTCTAAAACAATTTCTTTTAAACTAACTAACTTTCGACTCAAGTACTTTACTGCTTTTTTTAATGAAAGATAACAAAATGTATCGATTAATGTCAAAAGAAGTACTCATTGTCAGTTCCATTAATTGCTTTTTAATGAAATTACCTATTTTGGGGGGAAAGGGTTAAAGTTGGAAGTGTGAAGCTAGATAATAGGAAATAACGTGGAAATTGCGTAACTATCTGTTGAAATATAAAGGAAAGATAATTTCTCAAAACGTACAAAGGTCGAAGTTTGTATTTAAAAAATCTGCAAATTATGAATAATATTTCATTGCACTTGCTGATATTTTGGTTTTCATTGCCAGTATAATTCAAATTGTTTTTAAAAACTTTGAAATGTTATATCTCGGCTTTGAAAGTTTTAGAAACAATATAATTTTTAAGTATTAAATAGGTGACAATTTTTGCAGTATAAAATTTCATATTGTAATAATAATTTATTCAATTGTCTAAATTAATATAAAAATTACCCAAGATGCACACAGTTTATAATCTGACGAAATGTAACATTTTTTCTGCAATTACATATTGACTGCCAATTCAGTGTGAACTTTGAAAACGAATTAATTTTTCATAAATGTCAAAATAATTTTAGACTTAAGAGTTAATAATTCAATCCACGATTAATTAAATTAATTAGACGAGTATTTATTTTTAATAAAATATATTTAACTACATTACTACTGCTGAAATTGATAATCCATCCAGTCTATCCATAGGTATTATTTTCACAACAAAAACATCAAATAATTTGATTTCACCAATAAGACTTACCTGTATAATTGTTTTAGGTTCATCATTTTCATGATTTTTTCGTCGAATGATAAAATGTTTCCAAATCTTCTTTTAAATTATATTGAAAACTGATACAAATGCACTGTAATGATCTATTCAACACTTGCTTCGTCTTAAACTTATAAAATTAAATCAGATTTATCTCAACTATAAATTGATGGTCATGGTGATAAAAATAAATTAAAAATATGTATTACACCGTTCACGTTTGCTGTTACTGTTAGAGAGAATGCAACATCGTGTCAAACTAATCGACATCTGAAACGAAACTCACTTGTAAATATTGAAACAGTGTTTAAGTTTGACAACAAGCTTCGACTTTAGCGAACTTACGCGTGTCTCTAATCTGTCAGTTGTCTTTGATTATAATTTCTTGCTTGACATTTACGTTTTTTGTTGTCTTT
This sequence comes from Osmia lignaria lignaria, assembly GCF_051020975.1. Classification (NCBI taxonomy): domain Eukaryota; kingdom Metazoa; phylum Arthropoda; class Insecta; order Hymenoptera; family Megachilidae; genus Osmia; species Osmia lignaria. The sequence goes on from NC_135045.1 coordinate 13,122,007, forward strand.
GGAATTTTCTGTATCAAATTAAATTCATCGATTCAAGCGCGCCACTTGAAACAGATGTTTCATATAAAATAATTAGAAGATTTACGTAAATTGTTCAACATGTCAAGTGGTTTGTAGATCCACAAATATAGTATGATTAAATAATTGAGAAAAAAAATTTCAGGAGAATTCTAAGTAGCATCAATATTATAACAATTTTGTAAGGTACCAAATAGGATATTTATAATTATATTACTGCTTTTAATATACTTTCCAAGCAAGTAATAATAATTTTCCAATTTTCATAAAATAAAATTCAATGCAAAGTAATGTCTATCATAATATTTTCCAAGGAAATAATACTGTCATTACAGTACTATTAGAATAATAATTTTTTTGATAAATACTAATAATTATTAACAACAAATTTGAAATTTTAGTAAAATATAAAATAAAATAAAATTTGATAAAAAATAGTATCCATCACCAATGATTACTATTTTCTTATGTAACATTATGTCTTTGAAAATAATAATTTTCTAATAACAATCTTTAAATTTCAACAAAACAAAATTTTACAAAAATATAATATCCATTACAATTACTTTGAATTATTGTGGTAAAATCATTCTAAGGTATGCATACTTCAAATTATCATCTTATTGTTAGAGTCATTTTAGCAATTAATCTGTCGAGCTTTCAACTACGCCGCTTAATGCATTCCTAGACGATGCTTGTTATTCTGGAACTAGGAAGCTTTTTTGCCCTCTCATTCTCCTTGATAAAGTTCGTTTGATGTCAAGTTGTAGGTACACGTAATGGAATGTCTCTTTTCGTTGGCTCAATTCATGAGACCACCAGACGGTAATCAGTGTGATGAGTGATAACAAACAACAATTACTGGGACATTAGTGGTACATACATATAGGAAGAGTAGAACATTTTGTAATGTAAGCATTAATGTGCAGTGTAATTAATTATTATTAATATTATTGGACGTGTGAGAAAAGAAATTAACGTATTGCTACTATTTAAAAGATTAACAATCGATAAAGTATCGATGAAAAATGCTGATCATTTGAAAGACTCTTAATTATGATCTAAATGTGGTTAAATAAAATCTATGATTCCCGCAATTTTCTTTTCCTTTTTATACATAACTAGCAGAATCAATTTTAACACATTTGTGGAATTAATTCTATATCTGTGACATGGTGCAAGAAGTACCAATGTCAGTGTTTACAAAGTTGAGACATTAGCACTTAAAGATATGTTAAAAAATTCATATTCATATAATTTCTGACACAAAAGTTTCTGCTGTTTCAAATTTCGTATCTAACGCAAAAAGAGAGAATTAAAGCTTATGTTATTTTTACATTGACTTGTACAAACGCCATTATAGTCATTACTAAATAAAATTTTAAATTGTTATTTTTGCAAAAATACGATATTACCACTTTTTGCACCAAGCCACAATATAATTTAGAATTAAATCTAACTGATTGTTAGGTATATTTTATCTATATAATATAAGTAAATGGTCGTAATTTCCAATATTTTATAAAATGAATTTTAAGGCAAAATACGTCTGTTTTCATTTTTCTTCAACGCCTCCGTGCATTCACTCTTTCAATATTCCTTTTGCCATAAATGGTTAACTATTAAGAATATTAAGAAAAAAAAAAAAATTAGATCGATAGTTACAGTTTCCGAGATAATAGTTTGCAATACTTTAACTGATTTACTCTGTATAATACGGAAAGAAAATACATTTATTATTGTAGAATATCAAAACAATATTTATAAGCCAATAATGATTTTTTTTATGATGAAATAGCTGTTTAAATTAAGTATATAAAATCTCAGGCATATTAATATCACTTTAAAAATAAATACATTATGTATAACACTCATTAATAAGATAATAAGTTTTAACGAATACTTATCAAGTTAGTAATATTTATACATAAATGCGAGGACTAGCTTATCCATGTTCTTTGTACAAACCAAAACATAGTAATCACATGAATATAAAATGGTAACGAAACAAATGTACATAGGAAAAGCACAGAGATTCTTTCTATATAATAATTGTGCTGTTATCATATTGAAATTAATGAAATAGAGATTAAATATAATTTCTGTAAAACTTCAAAGAAACCAATGGAGTCTAAATGGCACTTTACGATGCTTTATGCAATTATTCCTAATTTCATTTTTTTTGGTACATTTATTGTTAATTAGCGCGACTTCATTTCTTGTTTCACACAGGAAGTAAATGCTTGGAAACGTTTGTGTCGTTGTTGAGACTGCAACATACAAGAATATGAAAATATGAAAGTGTATTAAAAACTATATTGATGTATGAACGGATTTTAACACTAGAATTATCAATGTTTGATGCACTTTTATTTTTAAGTTAAAAATGATATGAAAAATTATATACAGGATACAACATAATTTAATGTATACATTTAGTTTTTAATGGCAACAGTCAACATACAATTTCAACAAGAATACCTTGATAAAATTTATAATTTAAAATAAAAAACATGAAGCCAGTTATTTTAATTGGTTTGGTAGTTCCAATGTTAATAATAATAATAATAATAATAAAGTAATATTGAAAATTATTATCAAGTATATCAGCACAATTACTCTGATAAAATTAATTATTTAAAACTAAATTTTTTAAGAAGTAATGTCTTGAACCCTGTTAAATACAATAAAATAATGTTTTTATACCTTAAAACCTCTACGAAGACGATCCTTCATTATTGCAATAAATTCTTGATAAGATAATTGACCATCACCGTCATCGTCGAAAAGTGCAAATACAGTGTCAATAATATGATCTGAAAGTATGCTTCCCGTGCATATTTTCACAGCTCGTTGAAATTCATCTGAAAGATAAGAAAAATAATTGTTGGAAATTTATGTCTGAAGCTTTGATAGATATCTAAGTTATTTTTAGAAAATGGTATCCTTTAAAACCTTTTGATATTGGATGATCAGCCAGTGTATACATTCGCATAGCGATTGCAAAATCATCGAGATTATTTAAAAATTGATAGAATCGTCTGAACTCTTCGAATCCGATACCCGTCTGAAGATCTGGATTCTGTATTATTCTATCCAAGTACTTATCGCATCTGTAAGCAGAGAATACGTAAAATAATCAGAGATCAATCAATTATACAAGATTCTATCGTTTACATATTTTATATTTTTAATTCGGTAAAAATGAACATTTGTAAAGCATATATGTATTTGTTAATCTACACCCTTTCTGTTTCATCAGAAATTTATGGAAAATTATCATCATTATAATTACATAAGCGCCACAAATGAGTTTTTAATAATGAGAATAATTGTAAATATTAATTTAAACTGATCGACTATTTAATGACGACTGTATTTTTCCTAATTACGAGATTACAAATCATTCTTTTTGACTGAAAAATTGCAAAATATTTTAATATTTTATTACAGGAGTAGCTCGTAGATAGGCGCTGCGAAACTGCAGCACCCCCATTTCTTTTTGATTAATAAAATTAATGTATTTATTAATTTTATCGATGGTAAACAATATTTTTTGAAAACTTTTGTATACTTTCAATACTGACTTACTCGTCAGTAACGAGTTGAGTATATCTTAACAGAATCTTGGCAAAATCTAACTCGGAAATAGTATCTCTTCCTTTACTAAATTCGTGAAACTCAAGTTCTAGAACTTCCTGTTGTAAGTTTTCCATGAAACGTTTAAAGTCTTCGTATTTCAGCTCGTTATTGCCGTCTTTTCCAAAGAAGTGTATCATTAAAGATGTATCTACTGCATGTCGACGTTGCAAACCCTGTAAAAAAATATTATTATGATCGGTTATAATATCTGTAATTTATAAATGACAAAAGTTTAATACTAATAGAAACCACTAAATAAATGTATAATTCTTTTTTTTTATTATTAGAAAAAAGAAAAGGAATATGTTCAAATATTAGTCGTCGAATCGAAAATTCTATATAATAAAATAATTCTTAACAAAAAATACAACCGACTTCAAAATATTATATTTTATTTTATTCTTATATATTATATTTTAATAAAAATGCAAAATATTTGTTTACGAGATCAATTGGGGGGAATATGTATTCTACAAGATGCAAAAGGTTTCGTTCCGATTGGTCCATCTATCTCGGAGTAATCAGCGTACACGAAAAAAAAAAAAAAAAAAAAAAAATTATACTGATCGAATTGAGTAAACTCCGCCTTTTTCGAAGTCGGTTAAAAACGAATAAAATTAGTTTAATCTGCTTTCTTATATACTGTTACCGTTCATAATTAATAGAAATTATTATCGAGAAAATAGTAAAATGAAAAGTTTTATAACATTCTACTTGATAACAACAATTACTAAATTACACTATTTATTAAGCAAATATTACAAAAAAAATATTAGAAATTTCAAGTTGTAACAACGGTAAAAAGAAACTTCGCGAAAAGCGACGCGGTCTAGAAACGTCCAGACGATTTCGAGAAAGTCGATGATAGAGTCTCGCGGGAAGCAGAGACGCGAGGCGCGAGCGGAGAAAACGCCAAATTCATTCCTGACGACGACGAGATCGTTGATTTCGGCGACTGCGGATAGCAACGAGCGGATATAAATTAAGGATTCGCGACTGCCTCGGACTATTTCGCCTGCTGTTAACAGAGAGAAAGGACGAGCTAAGACCATCGGCCGCTCTTGGTCAGCAGGTTAGGGACTCCGGCAGGAGAGTACGGCGACAATTCCTGGACGCCTACCGGAAGAAGGGAGAGTACGGGAGACCTGTTTCTGGACGCTCGACCGACACGGAGAGTACGGCGATAATACCTGGACGCCTGCCAGAGAAGAGAGAGAGAGAGAGATCCCGGTAGGAGAGTTCGGCGACAATACCTGGACGCTTATCGGAAGAGAGGAGAGTACGGGAGACCTGTTCCTGGACGCTCGACCGACACGGAGAGTACGGCGATAATACCTGGACGCCTGTCGGTCGAGAGAGTACAGAGCATCTCCTGGACGCCCTAGTAGAGATAGTTTCCTAGACGCCCGTTCGATATGGAGAGTTCGGCGATAATACCTGGACGCCTATCGAACGGGAGAAGTATAAACATGGCGCTCTTTGTAGAATGTTTTGTACAAATAAATAAAAGAGAAAACTGTATCCTACACCTTGTAACCTCACCTAATCCAATAAATCCTATCTTTTCAACAGTTTTCCTTATATTTTCGATTAACGATGGCTACAAAGTTTTATAAAACCATTCTCATTTACCTTAAACTAAAAATAAGTAAACATTTGACATAATTGAAATATAATATAAATATTTTCAAAAGTATATTTTTCTCATCTTTATATCTAATGTTACGTGCGGAGTAGGCGTAGTTGGTAGGTGACTACTCTGCGGTAGTTTGTGATCCGACGCAACGCTTAAACACCTTCTTTTGTGAAGGAGAAGTATTATGAGATTCGTTCGTTGGATACAGGGTTTGGGAATACGCACCAAATAATTACCAAAATTGAATAAATAACTATTATATATATTATCCCAAAAGAAATGATTTGTTACAAATTCGAATTGTTATACTTTCCGGACGAGAATACAAGTATGATAGTACGATGCGTGACCAAAAGATATTACAATTTTCTTAACAACTGAGGACAGAGTATACAGATTTTGGTTGGGAATCACCGGATGAACAGAAACGGTTAACGAATTTGATAGATGGCTGTCTTCTCTCTCTCTTCCTCTCGACGCACGGATGATGGAACAATGTTCTTGATAATTGAAACTATGGGTTTACACTAACAATGAGTCTATACTTGATGTCACGAGAGTCCATAACTGCGAAAAAACAAGTTTTCGTTCTTTTCTGCGCATTGTCGCTCTGATTGGCGATACTTCCAGCGGAAGTGGAAAGCGATTGGCGGATCGCTTTCCCCCACCATCTTCCAACCTGCGCGCTTAGTTATGGACTCTCGTGACATCAAGTATAAATGTCTTTACACTAACGGTTCTATCGGTAAATTATTTGAAACTGGAGTCTTTCTTTAACGAGGAAAACTGAGTTTTTTCGCGTGACACTGTTATTCAAGAAACTCTGCTCGAAGTATTTCGAAATACCAGGCGTTCCTCGGACAGAGAGACCGCGCACCTCGCGACTGTATGGACGACTGTGCTCGCTATTGCCCGTAATCGGTTTTTTATTATGGCTGAAAATGCTGATTTTGCATGGGTTGAGAAAAGAGTTCACTAGCATATTGACCTATTGGAATGTTGGTGCGTTGGCACATATTTTCGGCGCAACGTTTCGAGAAGAAGAAAGAATTTGTTAACGCTGGTGATTCTAAGGACGTCAGTCAATGAACTGATTTCATGATTGCTAACGCTTTCGTAACTTGAAATGGGAGATAATAGAATTTTTCTTTGTCGGGACGTAACACTAACAATAAATATATGACAATTTATTAAATAGAGGAAATCAGGAAAACATAATTTAATAATGAATTCATATTTTTATTAACGAATCTGTAATCGTAATCTTAACATGTATACTTACGATAAAAGAATTTTGCCTACCTGATCATCATCGATGTATTGAACTTGAATCTCTTCAGGGGTTGTTTGTCTTTCGGTTAAAAGGTCTAATTTTTCTTTAGTTTCTGTACCATGACGACCTCTCCAAGCATGGCTAAAGACTTTTTCCATCTACACGAATCGAAAACAATATAAATTATTAACATTTCTTAATTGTAGCTAAACATAAAATTTTTGTAACAAAACATACAAGTGGATTTGCATAACAGAGAGGCAAAATGGCAGCAATGATTTCAGCATCCAATGTTATGGGTCTGAAATAAATGGCAAGAGGGTTAGCATGGCAAAGATTAATAATAATGGATGGCACACGTGTATTGTATTTTATTGTGATATGTTTATGTGCCAACTTATTATATTCGCTTCTTAATGAAACAATGTTAGGTTTGAATTTTATGGAAGCTGAATTTATATACTTACCCTGTACTTTAGAATATTATTATAAAATTAGCTTTGTTTTTAAGTATCTTTATTAAACATTCAAATTTGTTAAATCTTTAATCATGTTAAAAAGTTTTCTACTTTACATCAATTTCAATATTTTACTCGGCAATTTATTAAACAGAGTTCCAATTAGGTTTTATATTTTGTTATTTTATCCAGTTCACCCTAATAAATTAAAATTTTTTTCAACTGTACAAATTACGATGGTAATAACAATAAGTAAATAAAACTGGTAAGTTTTAAACTGATTAAATTACCGAGTATGAAAAATGGAAATTTGTAATAATTCAATTAAATATTAAAATATTTACTAGCGACCTTTATAAACACGAATTACAACGAAATATACGAAATAGTGTAACTTATAATAATGTTAAATAATTTTAATTATACCTAATTAAGTATAAGTTGCAAATAGAAAGTGCACTCTAAAGAAAAACCAAACGCGTGTACATTTGACATAACGAAAACTTACGTAGGATCTAGAGACAATCTCTTGTTCCTTAATCTCTTCATGGTTGTTACGAAGTTTCCGTTTGAAATTGACCTCTCGGTTCGGTGTAATTATAGAATTCAACTGATACATCGAAAAGAAAGTATCAACAAATAATAATTCAATTAACAACTAATTAAATGAAATTAATCAAACTAAAAGATACTGCATTACACCCAAATTAAAGCTTTCGTGAAACGAAGTGATTAAGCGAAAACGCAAATGAAAAATTAGACAAACTTGTGATATGTAACAAAAGAAAACAGCCCAAGAAAGAAGAAACAATTTCAAGCATTAAAATGTACAAGAAGATTAATTTCGAAATGAATAAAAGAAAAATTAATGACTGCTTAACAATAAAAAATAAAATTAAAAATTAGTAATTACAAATTTTAAAGCAAAAATATTGTTATGGAAAATTAGCATTAACCCTTGAACAGCGGAGCCTAGATCAATCGTGATCCAAACTTACAAAACACATACAACAATTTTAATCTAAACTTAAATGTATGTTTTTAAAACGAAAGGGTTTCATATATTGTAGGAATAATTTAAAAAAAAAACCACCAGTGTAGAATGTAGAAAATAGAAATTTAAATTAAAACTATGGCTCTCTCCGTGGTCCGCCGCGCCGTTCGAAGGTAAAGATACTTATCATTTTGTTAAAATGTTGCAGGAACATAAAAATAACATCCATAATTATAAAACAACAAATAACATGATCAAACTTTTCGATTTATAAGTTGAACGAATTACAAAAAAAATTTCGTTCGATTTTAATTAACATTTAGAAATGTTAATGTAATTACATCCTTTTTAATTATCCTAACGCAAACCCTTTTTTACCTTGATGCATGGTTTTAACATAAAGATAGCTATATAAATTTTTACATATTTTAAAATAAATACAATAAAATAAAAATTGGGAAACAAAAGGGAGCAACATATACTCATATTTATTAAAAAGTTCTGAACGAAGACTAGTACATCTCATAGTAGATTATGTTAAATTAAAAATTTTTCATTTACATTAACTCTCTCAGCCCTGTTAGTGGCAAGTGCCACGTCGTCTGATTTGTATGCCTATGGTGGAAACCCGTTTTTTGACGGGATAGTTCTTATGGCAGTTATAAATAATATTTTGTGCCAGAAAAATTTGTTTCTAAATATTAAACAATCTGAAGGTGAAAGAGTTAAGTTACTACTGCTAAGTTGAAACTTAATATGTATAATTAACTATATTAATTATACAATATTTTCTATAATACAAATTTTATTTGATTTATTTCGTATAATAAAAAGAATTTGATATTTAATGTTTTTAAATGACAAGGGTTAGTTACGATAAATTCATCTCATTATTAGTTTATAAATTTCGAAGTTTTTTAAGTTAAATGTAATTTCTTTTTATCCTCTCGCTAATTTCAAAATCTGTGTAATGAAAATTTGGAAGTTAAACCCATATAAAGCAAAATTAAGGAATGAGTTAGGATAATTAAAAAGCCCCATGGTTATTCTAATATTCTCGACTGGAAATTATTAAAAATAAGCATAAAAATTATTAATGGATATTCTGATATTCCCGTTATGGATAGAAGATGTTAAAACATCGAGGAAAGAGTAAATCGACAAATACTGTTAAGCAAGTTCGTTAGATGTCAAAAGCGTACAGCCGTCATGGTCTGATTACGATTTGCAAGCGATTAAAGAGTCGATAATAATTGAGGCTGTACTCTCCGTTCGATCGCCCTTTTCTGTTTTTTTTTTTCCCATGAATATATTTAAACTCACTGCACGTTTCATTTCATCGTCGAGTTCTCGATTCTTCAACTTGCCATTGACAGTGAGTAACCGTCGGATCTGTGAAAATTACAAACGCAACCGTGCAAATTGAAAAATTCTAATTCTTTCATTGAACTCATTCTTCATCGTTCATCGAATCACACGAGCCTCTTTTCGTCGTTGTATATTTTTAGTTACATTTTCTTGTTGCCACGTGCTCGGTGCCACTGTATTTAGGTTTTACTAAATACGTTTAACTTTATGATAAATGCTGTGCAATATGTTTATTGTTTTGTTAAACTGCATTTCCGATTTAAATTCAATTACAAATAAGAATGGGAAAATTATGAAGTTCTTTTTTAGAACAAAATTTTTATTTGATATCTTCATAATAAATTATATTTGTGAGAAATTATTTTTTACAGCAAATTATATAGCAGGAATTTTATATAATTAAGATAGTATTATTTGTCAAATTTAATATTAATTTCAAAGTTTATTTAGCTGCAATAAATTAGTTTATTTATTATTTACTTAGTTTACGCTCATTTTAAATATTATTAGAAATATCATAGAGTAACAAAATTATGTTTTTTTAAAGGAACATATTTTTTAAATTAATATCATATTTTATTATTTGTTTCTTTTTCTATCTATTGAATACTTTTATAAACTTTTAAATAATTCAAATTAAAACTGTTCTTTGATTATATTATGTATATATTTATATTAATTACATCTATCAGTGCAAATGAATTGATTTATTGTTTATTATGAAAGGTTAACAATTTTAAGTTTTTTCAACATTTTTTAAATATAAGGGTAAATATAAAACAATTCAAACAATAAAGATAAAGTTTAATGAAAATCTGGAGGTACTGGTTGTTAAATAAAAACTTCATATCAGTTATTAGTAAATGTCACTAATTTTATATATCTTTCATGTCACTGGAGTTTTAAAATTGTGTCGTATACCATTTTTTTGTTTTATTTCATGTTGTATCATTGGTTTATGAATAAATTCATTTTGAAGTGAAATTAAAGTATGATTTACTATAAAACTGTAAATGATGCATTTGATTAAAATTCTTTAACATTTTACTTTAAATGCATGCTATAAATAACTGGGTATAACAAAATATCAAGACAAATTATTCAAAACGCGTACTCACAATAAATTCTTTAAATTGTTCGTCTTTGATTTGTTGCCAAAATTTGAATCTTAATTTTTATATGTATGCATTAAACTTCTATGAAACAATAAAAGATAAAATTAGTGCTACTTTATTTGAACCATTTCAGTGAAATAGATATGAACGTGTTTATATAGCTACTTAAAAAAACTTTTAAAAATTTGTGGACAAAGTGAACTCATGCACACAAAAGAATAAAAACAATCATCTTACCACAAGAAACTCGGTTTTGTCCACGCGTCCATTCCCATCGGTGTCGAACATGTTAAATGCGATGTGAAAACCTGACTTCGGTTCTGAAAGAAAATTCCTTCTCGTTTCGTGTTTATTTTCGACATAATAATAATTTAGTTCTTTCTACGGACACAGTATCTTAAGTTACTTTTAATAAGTGACAAAATGAATGTATACTCACTGATCAGGATGGACAAGAGAAACAAATACTCCGTGTAAGAAATGATTCCTAGAAAGGAAACAAATGAAAATAAATTATTATCTATTACGTTATTACATAATTTTTCAAAAATTTATCATGTTTTATTAAATATAGCAATTTTTATTTTTTATTTTGTATATTACCCAATAATATGTTAATTTTAATAGGCGTCCTTTGCATAATTCATAAGTTAACCAAATATTAGATTAATTTTTTATATAAACCAATAACAGTATAAAGAAATATAATAAAAAATCGACAATCAGTTGACGACGACGACGTATGGGGAATAGACGTGCTCTGCGACGAATCCGTTTTATTCATTTTATAATTACCGTTTCTAATTAGTTTAGGCACGTAGAGGTAATAAAACCTATACTTATAATTTTTTATTTAAAAGGGGGCAAACGAAAATTCCAACAGGGCATTAATGGGCAAACGATGGGCAAACGTTTGCAAAAAGAAAATTGAGTTGTTTATAATTTTTAAATTAAAAGGGGGCAAACGAAAATTTCAACAGAGCATTAATGGGCAAACGATGGGTAAACGTTTGCAAAAAGAAAATTTTTAATTTTTTAATACTGGGTGGCCAACTTCACACGGCTATAGCTTGAAGCTATTTTCCTAGTGATCCATACCTTCGAGTTAGATACGTCTCTCCGTAAACTTGCATGTTCTAGTAGCTAGGACCTAAGTAGTTGGTCAGATCGTCGGGGTGCTTCTTACTCAGTCTTCTCGGGATAGATGTGCGATATAAGTTATTTGCTAGCAGATTTGGATGATCTTCTAGCCTTTTTTTGTATCTAGCAGCATGGCATGATATTGTGCTTACAACAGATTCTATCTGGAGATCCTTTCTGAGATCTTCGTTCCGACTATACCACGGAGCATTAACTACCATGCGGAGAATTATCGATTGTAAGGCTTCGATTTTTTTTAATATTGCTCATAGCTGCCGTACCCCATAGTTTTATCCCATAGGTCCAGATAAGTTTGATAATGGTCTTGTATAGTAGAAGTTTGTTCCTTGGATTCAGTTTAGAGTTTGTACCTGTTAGATAGGCCATGTTTCTCCTTTTTATCTTAATTTGCTCTATTTTTTTTAAGCTTTGAGCTCTTGTACGCGTTTAGCTAGTCCATTGGCATTTCAAACTACAAGAGTTAGTTTATGATTCATTGCGATTTTTTCTGAGCATGAGTTTTGTTAAGAGGTCTAGTATAGTGTTGAATTGTTGCATTTGTTGTTTTAGCAGATTCATTTGCTCGTTGTGCATGATTATTAGAATTTCTGTATTTTTAACTAATAAAGCAAGCAGCTTTTTAATTTTACATGTATCCCCGGTAGTACTGGTTTCAACGTTGTTGATGAAGTCATTTTATGGCAGCGAGTTTATTTTTGTTTGAGCACCGCTAGTTACCCGTGCATATGATTTTGCAGAAGCTTGATTATAGTGTAGAGCATCTTGAATTGTGGTGGCGGTACCTGTATTTGACTGAGCTTGGTATGCGCTGAGCTTAATTTGCGTCTGAGCTGAGGGAAAAGTTTCTGTTGCAATTGCTTTCTAGCAATACAGCCTTTGCAGCTGGCAGGATGATTGCCTTGACAATTAAAACATTCAACATTGTCGGTGCAATTCTTTATTGGGCAGTCATTAGTGAGCTGATTTTTAGCACATCTGACGCAGGCTGGAGTTTTATTATAATAATTTTTAGTATGGCCAAAGGATTGGCATCTACTGCATTGAGGAATGTCGGTTGGACTTTACCAAAAGGTGGGACGCAAATCCGGATGGGTCATATATCATTGGAAAGCCCTTGACGAGAGGAACACAATGGCGTGAGTGGGAGGTGTTAAATATGTGACCTTGACCCGCTAGAGGTCAAAAACTGAGATGATTTCAAATATATATATTGAGTTTATTCAAAAGCTGGGTGGCAAATCCAGATGGGTCGTATGTCATTGGAAAGCCCTTGACGAGAGGAACACAATGGTGTGGGTGGGAGGTCATAAATATCAGACCCTGACCCGCTAGAGGTTAAAAACTAAAATTACGTTAATTTTGTTGTGCGAGAGGTTTTCGTCCAGATAGACCCACTCCTGACGCTGGATTATGATAAAAACGCGAATGTTGCTGTGCAACGTACAAACCACCGCAGATACAGCGCCGTCATCGCCATATTTAGGTTAGGTTAGGTTAAGTTAGGGTGTCTTTTTTGAAGATTTCTCCTCGTTAAATAAGAAAGAAAAAAAAGTTAATAAATTTATATGTTTTGGGGCATTTTAGTTTTTGACGTCTAGCGGGTCAAAGTCTCATATTTAAGACTTCCCACCCACACCGTTGTGTTCCTCTCGTCAAGGGCTTTCCAATGACATATGACCCATTCGGATTTGCCGCCCAGCTTTTGAGTAAACTCAATATATATATTTGAAATCATCTTAGTTTTTGACCTCTAGCGGGTCAAGGTCTCATATTTACGACCTCCCACCCACACCATTGTATTCCTTTCGTCAAGGGCTTTCCAATGACATATGACACATCCGGATTTGCGTCCCACCTTCTGGTAAAGGTTAACCAACTCCTCTATTGTCATATCTATTTCTGCTACAGGGTGATCCTCTACCCAAAGGAAGTGCCGCCACAATAGAATGTAGAAGTCGACATCCCATTTCTGTCATCGCTTACTTGACCGAGGTGGCCCCTGCAGCGAAGACGACTGTGTGCGTGAAAATGTGTTAAGAAAATATTCTGTTTTCCGCAGTGCTTAAATGGGACTTTTCTGCTCATTACACACATTTTCACGCACACAGCCGTCTTCGCTGCAGGGGTCAAGTAAGTGATGACAGAAATGGGAAGTCGACTTCTACATTCTATTGTGGCGGCACTTCCTTTGGGTAGCGTAGCGAGAGGATCACCCTGTAGTTACGGATGCTGAAATTAGTCTTTTTTTACGTAATCCATTATTGATAACGTAGCGATCGCCTTTCTTTGCCAAACGGGGTTTAGTTGGTACCTTTTTAATTGATCCTTTAGAGTCAGTCATAGCCTGCCGCACTATGGGTCACCGGCGAAGGCTTGCTTTTCTTCCTTTCTTTAATCTTTCTTTTAATTATAAAAGTAAATTTCTGTATAGTATGTGTTTGTAGAACAACACTTCGTATTACTAAGAGACTGATTCAGACACTCGCTTAATTGTAAACACACGATTGCCTCGAACGGTTACTTCGATAAGACTGATGAAAATCTTTAAAACAATTATTTTGACGACTAATGCATAGGCTTACTTTGCATTTTTCACAGAAAAAGTAAGTTTTAATACCACATCTTCTACGTCTGATTCATTTCCATTGCCAATTCGCGATAAAAATTCTTCCACCAACATCTCATTTTTTTTGGCGAGGTGCCGAAAGTGTTCGTTTGGGACCAAGCCAAGCTTTCGTAGCCGAGGCTGCCGTCCCTGAGCCCGCGCGCTATGCGCGTTCTGATTGGCCAGCGGTTTTCCTTAATAATTCAAAAACGAAGCTTCAAACAACATTTTTGCAAAGGAAAATGTTGTTCAAAATCACCGCAGCTACCATCCCCTTAAAGGACTAACACTCTTTCTGGGACACCCTGTATACTCCATTTTGGAAGCAGACGGCTAATTGTTTAAAAGATATTAACAATTAAAGTTAGTTACTTCTTACATTCTGAAGTGTAACAAACTGATGTGAAGTGTCACACATAGAAACGGTTAGCCCCGCGGTTAAACACATGACTCGCAATCTAAAGGTCCACGGTTCAAATCCTTAGTTCCTTTTTCTTTTAATGACAGTTTTGTAACGTCCCAGCAGTACCTCAATTTCGGATAAATGTCTAGTCGGTAAGTCGGTCGGTAAATGAAATTATCGATAAATGATCGACGTGCGACCACGTGTGCGCTAGCGGAACCGCGATGATCTCGCGGTGGGGTGAAATCTTAGAGTAGGGGTGCTCGGTAGACACGTGCTGGGGAATTCCAGAAATCAAAAGGAATTCTATATAGAAAAAAAACGCTTGGTCAGAAAAATCTGACTATAAGATCGTCTCCGACTTCGGTCGAATGCAGACAACACTCTGATAGTAGAGGAAAGCTCTGCGCTGACTTGCTTAGGCAACGATAGAATGCAAGAGTAAGCTAAATCCTTCTCTTTCAGTGGTGACGTGCGAGTCTTCGGATATGTGGACACCGTACTCATGGTGCGCAACGTGTTGAACACGTGTTAGTGCTGAGCCAATACTCAAGTGTAAAGAGCTAGCGAGGAGCGGAGCTCCTTGAGCAGGCCTGTAAGTACTAGCATAGCTCTGGCTAGACCAGAAACCGATTGCGACCTGTAGGCCAGAGTTCACTCGTGTCTGAGGATATCGTACAAGCCACTGAATATAGTTTTCAATACTTAGCGTAGTTGGTGATTGTACAGAGTATTGGCTGTATCCATAGGTTAAGCCGCGTACTAATACTAATCATATATTTTCTACTGTATTTTCTCATCTAGGGCGTACTCATTATAATTTCTTATTGTATTTCTATTCTAGCCCGCACTCATTGTTATACTAGCATTATTATCTTATATCATATTGAGAACAAGCATATTTAGTTATCAGCAGTTTACTTACTTGAATAAACCACTATTAGTCTAGCACATTAATGTTTGGATTTTACTCCTCAAGCGCACACCACACGAACCCATAATCCCTAATACTTGATACGAGTCGCCTTCTAAAGCCGAGTATCCACCTGTATCCAATACCCGTATCGTATCACCGTTCCGAACCCTTTTGAGGCAGGCCGATTCCTATTGCCTAACCGTTTCTATCAAGAAACGAAGAAATATTGTCCGAGCCGTAGCACGCCGTGGCATGCAACGAGGCAACGTCTGCCTATTCAAAAGGGTTCGGAACGGTGATACGATACGGGCGTTGGATACAGGTGGATACTCGGCTTTAAGGGAATCGCTCTCCCTATACGTCGGTGTAGTGACGTACCTATCTCTGGGACGTTACAGTTTCTTTCTTTTTGAATACATGTTACAGCTGTGCTATAGTCATTGTATTCATTAATAATTCATCACATACGCTGCAATTTTTATAGAATTTAAATTATGTTTTCCGTCTAGTACGTACATTAATATCGCTACGGCATCGTATGCTTATTTGCTACTAGCTGTTTACCCGGACCTCGTCCCGGAGGACATGTGTAATAAGACACGCAAATATGTAGGTGATAGCGTGTATTTACATTTAACGCCAATAGATTCCTGCATCACCCTTGAGGTTCTATTGTGAATGCGCTTTTTTTTAGTGGTTTCCCCAGTAGACCTATTTCACTATTACGAAAAATAGCTTAATACTTGTGCTTTGCTCTGGCATTTAATTACTTTAAATACATTATGACTCCAATAACGTTTCCTTTAATTGCAATAAATAATTTAAAGGGTCTAGCCGTATAAGCATAGTGAATCGGCCCCAGCAACAATTTCGGTTAATATTTATACCACATAATGCTTTCTACCTAAACAACAATTGTGTGCAATTTCAACCCCCTACCCCCTCTGATAAGGGAGATATGAGGGTATAACCCCAAAACTTTACTATTTTTTTTCTCGGAAACTATTTAAGATTCAATAGTAGGTATTCATTAACTGTATTTCATACTTTTTTTTCAAAATTTTCAACCTTATATTAAAGGTTGAAAATTAATAAATAAATTTTTGGAAGTGATTTTTATAAACAATCCCTTGAGTGACACCCACCGAAAAAATTAAGAATAATCCTTTACTATTTAACTCTTATCTGTAAAAGTTTCAAGGGCATCGGATTGGTACATCATAGTTAAAAAAAAATAAAACCAATGCAACGCCCTTTCATAAGGCAAAGCCAGGCTGAACGTTAGAGGCGCTCAACCTAACCGACTTATAGGGGAATACGTTGCGCTGCGCCGTCCCGCCACGTTTCTCATACCAGAAACAGCTCCCAGAAAAGTATGAACTTTTCTTTCCCTAAACTGTGTGTTGGTCATTTATTTAAATAATATACTAACAATTTAAATTTTTTAATTAAATTTTCAGATCTTAACTTTTAGCGTCCGTGTTTTCACGGCGTTCCTCGTTTTAAATATGTGAGAGCCCTAAATCACAGATTTATATCACAGATTTATATCATGTCTTGAACAATGGCACTATGTTAGATGCCATTAGTTGTCCTTTTAATAGTCGAAGAAGGTATCACAGGGATAACTGCAATATCATTCTATTCAACGTTGTAAAGAACATTTCCGTCTTTACCTTTTCACGTACGTATTACTTTTAATTAAATTATAGCTGGTACCTGTGAATTGTTGTAACTAAGGTCTTCCTCGTTTTAAGTATATGGGCGCCCTGAAAAGGGTTAATTATGTTATAAATTTTAATTCACTTATTTGATAAAACTAACATTATTCCAGTTATTGATGAAAATAGCGACGAAGGTTATAACTTATTTACAAGCTTGTTTTTTTTAAAAAAGTTTTCGAGTATTCTTTTTCAAATCATCTACTTCAACCTGACGATACATAACACAATCAGCTCTCTTTGGGCTTAAAAACGAGAAACACCTTAGTTGTATTTATATAAGGGGGCCATTTGTAACGTACAACGCATCAGCTCTTTTTAGGGCTCCCACATACTTAAAACAAGGAACGCCGTGAAAACACGGACGCTAAAAGTTAAGATCTGAAAATTTAATTAAAAAATTTAAATTGTTAATATATTATTTAAATAAATGATTGTTA
Source organism: Osmia lignaria lignaria (assembly GCF_051020975.1). Lineage (NCBI taxonomy): Eukaryota > Metazoa > Arthropoda > Insecta > Hymenoptera > Megachilidae > Osmia > Osmia lignaria. The sequence continues at coordinate 13,139,757 of NC_135045.1, forward strand.
ACTAACACACAGTTTAGGGAAAGAAAAGTTCATACTTTTCTGACAATGACAGCTGTTTCTGGTATGAGTAACCTGGCGGATCGGCGCGGCGCAACGTATTCCCCTTTAAGTCGGTTAGGTTGAGCGCCTCTAACGTTTAGCCTGGCTTTGCCTTATGAAAGGGGGTTGCATTGGTTTTATTTTTTTTTAACTATAATGTACCAATCCGATGCCCTTGAAACTTTTACAGATAAGAGTTAAATAGTAAAGGATTATTCTTAATTTTTTCGGTGGGTGTCACTCAAGGGATTGTTTATAAAAATCACTTTCAAAAATTTATTTATTAATTTTCAACCCTTAATCATCAGATAAAAATTTTGAAAAAAAAAAAAAAAAATGAAATACAGCTAATGAATACCTACTATTGAATCTTAAATAGTTTCCGAGAAAAAAAATAGTAAAGTTTTGGGGTTATACCCTCATATCTCCCTTATCAGAGGGGGTAGGGTTTGAAATTGCACACAATTGTTGTTTAGGTAAAAAGCATTATGTGGTATAAATATTAACCGAAATTGTTGCTGGGGCCGATTCACTATGCTTATACGGCCTTTAGCACAACTACCCAATGTCAGGCAAAAACCCTGTAATTATTAAAAGTCATGGTTTCATGTATTATAATTTTAAACAAGGCAAAACCCGTTTGTAATTACCCCAGATACGGCATCGCCCCGCGGGCCGCGGGTAGTCTCTTACAGACACAGAATTTTTTACAGACATGGTGTCTCTCACAGACATGGTGTTTTTTACAGACATGTTGTTGTCTCTCTTACAAACATATTTTTTACCGTCTAACAAATATGTAATATACATTTAATAACAATATAATTGTTACTGTATCTACATCAGATATGTAATATACATTTAATAGCAATAACATTAATACGTCTTTTTCCTCCCAGTTGTCTACCACACGCCTCACGGTTAGCTCACGCACATCCCTAGCCACTTTGCCAAGTGTAATACATGAGATAGAAGAGGGACCGGAACAGGCAGGCTCCATCCCCTGTGATGGGAACAATAGTGTGAGGCACCATCTCACCCTTAATATTTAAAAACTCAAGTGTCATAGCGATTTAAAAACAAAGAGAAGAGACAAACCGCACTGAAAAGTGAAACAAACGCGAAGTAGTATATTAGAATAGCGATGTTCTCCCACTTCTTGCATCCAGCGATAGTCCGATATACGCTTACGTCAATTAAATAGGTTTCTATGATGTTTAATATGCATAAAATTTGGATGGCTACCACAATAGCCAAATACACTAAGCGGGTTAATGAGAAATGTCAAGAGTCACGATCATAATATCAGAAGTCGCATTATCAACAAAACTAACACCTTAACGGTCCCTCCTATCTTTAATTCACAAAACACTATTCAGCTACGCATCGTCAACACAGCACGTACAGACCAAACAAAAGAGTTGTTAGAAAGATTAAGTTAGCCAAACGGTACCCTAAAAATTCCAAACTTTAATAATGCATAACTTTTGAAATAAGGAATTTCGACACTCGAAATCGTTACATTTAGTCTATATTTATTGAATACAATCAGATCATGCAAAAAAGGTTTAAAAAATGCTGCTCCTAAGCAAAGTTTAACCCTAACTGTTATAATATCAACTTCCGTGAATAGGCTCCCCCTTGATAAAGCATTAGGAACTAGAATTTAATTTTTTTTACCTATTTGCAAACATTTATTATAAATCTGCTACAGCATTCAATATAGCTAAGAATTTAAAAAATGGCACTCACGAAAAAGGTACTATTCTGAAAATATAACTCGAACATTTTGCAACCAGAAAAGGGGTATGACTTCTTCTAGTTACATGGATCACCCTGTTGGTTTGAAAAAGGCGTACTCGTAGTGTTAATATCTTCTAAAAACGAATCAATTTCCACATAGAATCACATCCGGAACAATCCAAAGGATAATGTACCAAGGTGTAGTTTTTAATCGAAGGGACGTGGTACCAGTTTTTCTGATGTTTGCCGACCTCCCCGAATAGCTTCATCCAAGGGGGTTAATCCGAAATACTCGATTCAAGGATAGAAGAAACGAAATGTATAACTCTGACCATTTCCTTCCACCCACTTTCTTCGTAAGACTTTTCACCTTTCTCGAAGCCCGTGAAAGGATTTTTATAGAGTGCTTATGGGATAATAAAATCGATTTTACGTTCGCCACAAAAGCGAAGCACGCGAGGGAGGTGTGTTCGAGGGTGATCAAAATTTTCGATACACGAGACTATCCTGTGTCCCATCACGGACGCCTTTAAAACTCTGAATTATTGGGCATTCTCGAGCCGCGAGGAGAAAAAGATAGGGGATGCATAAAAATGCCTAGGACGCTATGAGGCGTAGCTAATTCCATTCGTTGCTACTTCTAGACATGTTCTATTGTGAGCACTGCCACGGTGAGACGCGAGTTTTAACGTGATTACCGTAGAAATTAATACGGAATTTTGTCGAGACATCCTCGTAAACAAAGAAGGTAAATCCTATAAATCCTATAAATCCTATAAATGGATTTATTCGTGAATGGATATCAATCTTCGGCAGTCGGCTTCCTTTAGTGTAACATTAAATATACTTCCTTTAAGGAAAATTAAATAATGTATTGCTTTTTCAAAATAAATATTATAATTCGGTTGTATTATGGTCAAATGGTATTACATAAAAGTATTACTAAATAACAGAACTGAATTAAGATTTCTGAGGCGCGGGGCAATCAAACTTTCAAAACTCTCTTGGCTCATACACTTTGTTCAAAAATTGAAATTTATTCTAAATAAAATTGAATAACGTTTAATTGTAAAGAAAAAAACGGTAACAATAAAAAAATTGTAATTCAATATTTTTTGACATAGGAAATGGAAAGATTATAAGAGCGGCGTTGCGAAATAGCATTTATGATGTATCAATTTAAAGCTTAAAGTTATATGAAAATAACTATATCTGTAGCTTGGTGCAAGAAGTATGTTCAAAATATGTTTATAAAAAATCATATTCAAATAATTTCTGGCACAGAAGTTTCAAATCTGTTTTCCAATATAAAAATAGAGAATTAATGCTTGTGCTATTTGTTGATGGACGTAAATGTTCCATCAATATTCATAATCCAAAATGACTGATTGATGCTTCTAACAAACAATAATCTATTTTTCCGTTGAATGATAATATGCACATCTATTACCTATACTGTATAATACTACACTAGTGGTATAATCATAATGTAGTAAAATAATAATTGCAAATATCTGCAAAAGGGTTAAATAAAAATCCTATTTATGTGAAATCTATTGACTTTTGCTAAGATATTCAAAGAATATTATTTGATTATGTTTTTGTAATATATGTGAATGGAATGATAAAAATACAATAAAAATTTTAAAAATATTCAAAGGCTGCAAGGTAGATTTATAAGGGTTAGAGTAGATCAAGTCGGTGTTCGTTTATAAAAATCTGGTTCGTGGATCACACGCAGGTAAGAAAAAGAGAAAGTGGTATTAACATAGAGAGCAACGTGGCTCGTTTATTAGAGGGAAGTGTGAAACTGGCTCCGTGCGTGCGCGATTATTTGCATTTCCATTAGCGCGACAAACGTGCGGTGAACGCAGAAAAAGCCAGGAAGAGGCTGAAACCAGCTGCACCGGTGACTCGTTAACGACAGGACCCTGTTATTTTGTCCGTCGATGGGGTGGCGGGATTAATTGCTCTACCGATCTCAGAAATGTTCGTGCGAGCTCTTGTAAGAGTCTTGGGAGCCTTTGAAAATTTCACCTTCGATGCGAATTTAACATGTGAATTGCTACATTGAAGACACTGAAAATTTCATTAGGTAGCATTTCTATTTTAAATAAATCTTATCCATTAATTTTCACAATATTGCATTAACCCTTACGATTAGAGCGTGGACTGCTGAAACAATGATAATTTAAATTTAATTTTATATTCCATATCAGTGGTTCTCAATCGGAGGTACGCGGAATAGTGCCAAGGAATTTAATTTGTTTTGCTCTTCAAAAAATAATTAGATATCTATTATTTACTATAAATTTATTTTGCCTACCTCATTAGCTACATTTACAATGTACCTAGTTTTATTTATTTTAGTGTTTCTTAATATAATTTTTATAACTTTTTTGTTTATAGAATAATTTATATCATTTTTTCAGGAATTATAATCAACAATCTGGAAACATATCATGGAGAAGTCTAGTAGTACACAATCACCGAAAATCGTACAATATTATTTTACAAAATCATTTCGCGTAGAGCCGCAATTAATCGACTGCGACAGTCTTTGGAATTAACGGTCCCGGCTTCCTTTTTATGGGCGTATCTGAAAGATAGGGTCTACGCGAACAAGTACGAACAATTCTTAAGCTGCAAGACACTATTCGAACAGAAATTAGAGGAATTCAGTTACAAACATTAAACTCCACTATGGAAAATGTCGTCGAAAGAGTTTGCCTATGCGATGGAGAAAATGAGTGACACTTAAAGGATGTAGTATTACCTATATAGTGTTAGAGAATCTTGAAGTTTTATACTTTATAATTAACTAACAATGAATAAAAAATATAACCAATAAAATAAGTTATTAACTATTTAAATCTCTTCACGACGCTGTATAAGTACTATTAGAATATTTGTGATTTCATTTACTGAAAAATAAATGTTTGTATTTCTGGTAAATTTTACTATTGTTTTTGTCAAATAGCCTCGCGATCATTAATAAAGATTTTCTTATTTTGCAATAATAAGAGGTACTTGAAAAAAAGGTTGAGCACCACTACTCCACATTATTTGAATTTTCTACTTGTAATATTTTCTTGCAATATTTTTTTGCACAATTGTTGCAGCTCCGTCATTCGAGGGTTATATATCCAATACCAGTATTTCTAATGAAGCAAGTCGAAGAATTTTAAACTTCATCCTCAATGGGTTCCATTCTATTTCTTTTTTCACGATGCTATATGGTCACTTGTGTACGTCACCCTTACTTTATGTGCGTTTCAAATTTGCACGGATAATGAAATGCTAATTGAATCGATTAAATGCAGAGTGGCGCAATTAACCTGGTACCGAATGTTCTTCACGGTGTTTGAAGATATATTGGAGAATAGAGTAATGGGGAAGAATAAATTTTGATGCTAAAACGTTGGTTCGCGTTATTGCTCTTTTATTATAATGGGGATGAGAAGAGGTGCGAATGCTATAATAGAAAGTGGAAATAATGAAAAGGAAGGTATGTTAATTTATTGGTTTTTTACTTGTTAGGTACTTTAGATTCTAAATTTAACAACTCAATTTCTCAAAAGTTATTATTCAACTAGATTTCTTGTAAATAATCTAATACGAACAAATTTTTTATTTTATAATGTTAGTTTCTTTATTTGTTCTACGTCAAATTAAAAAAACAAACGAATAGTAATGCTTTCATGACTATGGTTATAATGTTTCATAAAACAGTTTCATTCATTCAAACATTTCACAACTATAAATACCTATAGTTATTACAAATACCTTCTAATATAAAATTATCTACAACGATAAACATTATTTTGGACGACAACAATTTAATAGTTGTCTTGAAAATAGATTACAAAGAAATTAATACAATTTTAAAACAGTTTATATGTTATAAAATCACACTGATTTCTTTTTTAAATCTATTTCTAAGACAGTCTTCTATCAAATAGTTATAATCCACAAATATATTTATAATTGTTCCTGAAGTATATTGTTGAAAATTGAGATGTACGAGATCCTGAAAATTACAGGTATCCGATACTTGGATCGCGTTGAGAATTATTTCAGTCGAATCGTGACCCCCCATACGTGCACTGTGTTTCGGAACAAACTTTATTCAGCATGACCGTGAATTGGAAGTGTTTATAAAAAATTGCATCTAATTCACTGTGAGCCGACCAAAACACTTTTCGATCCAATCCACAAGTATCGGATACTCCAAATTTTCGAGTTCTCGCAGATATATGTGGGCCTTGAGTGGAGGGGGCGAGAGGGTTTCGTCTCCCCGGACGCCTTTAAGTCGGGCCGGGGACCGCTAGGTGGCGGCGAGATGATCGGTGACAGTGTCCTCGCAGGTGGTCGCCCGGTATGCAGTTCGAATATATAGAAGTTCCGAACTGCGGTATAATAGGTGTCAGGGGGAGGGATCGTTTATTGTCAGTTCCACTGACGGGTCTGACAGACGATCCTGAGACGAAACGCATTTTTCCGCCGGCATCCTACATATACATATACAGCGGATAATCAAATTACATATTAGAGCCATGGTATGAAAAATGGGTTTTTCTTGTTTGTGTAGAAATAGAGCCACAATTTTAAGGTTTTTACATTGTGTCACTTTTAACCAATAATCCTCTACTAATAATGTACAGAAAAATACTTATAAAAATAAACAAGTACATTTATGGTATAAGATTATATTCACGTATGTATGTTAGTATTTCGTAACGCCGCCTTTTGCTGCAATTACTGTCTCAATTATTTTCGACATACTTTCGATGCATTTTAAGCAATTTTTCTGGTCTATACTTCTATCAAACGTTCAATCAATTGACATTTATTACTAATAATAAATATTTCCACAAATTTTCGATGGGATTGAAGCCCGGAGAATTTCCAGGCCAGTCAAGAACTTTCACTTTTTTCAACTGTGTATCATAACTTTACAAGCATCAATACATCATAAAAAAATGATAAAAACTCCGTTTAACTAGGTTTTCATTTAAGAATTAATCGTTTTTATGTAAAATCATCATTTATGCGAGTGGCTCTAATAATTTGATCACCCACTGTACCTTCGAGTACATACTTGATGGGACCCGATCCAAACGATGCAGATCCAACTCGACCCGACATTTTCGGATTCTCGTACGCCTCTAATGTTTAATCATTTAACTGCATTCGACGTGTATACGCGTCAATCCAAAACTTTATTTCGGTGCGGTTGACGTGTATACTGGTCGTGCAAAATAAAAAATTACTATTTACTATAAAAACTCCAAATTGATAGGAAGGGTAGGAAGAGGGAATTTAGAATGTAACGGTCGTCAAATGGCCAGGGCGCAGGCGGGTGGAAGAGGGAATGTTTCAGTCATGTATAAGCGCCTTGTAAATCCTAAGGGGAAACAATAAACTACATACATATAAAAACTCCAAATTTTAATAAGAAGTAATAAAAATGTCATTTGGCGGTATTTTTCCTTTATATCACCAATAAAATTGCTATGTATTTTATAAAAAAAAATTTGATTATTTGGAATATTAGATAAATATTCGTCATTGCTTGATTTTAATTACGCATCTCGCGAGGGATTTTTAAAACTAAATTCCGCAGTTAACTATTTAATAATATAAAATATGATATATTTGATTATATTTCAATGAAGATAATGACAAAATGACGAAAATTTTAACTCAACATCTAAACTGATGTTCTGCGAAAAGCTGCTCGCACAGAGCGAAGGTACGAAGATATGAACAAAGGGGTCTCTATGTCCCCTACCTTAGCGAAGGTGTTAACATGTTGACTGTCGTTGAGGTTCATTTTCTAATTGAAAACTGCCTCGTTGGAAAAACTATTTCAACGCGCAAGAAGATATGTACATTTGTCGCGTCGTTAAAGAATTTTTTCTTTCAAACATTTAAAAATCGAAAAAGCAACGTGTGATATTTTCTGACTAACTCACCTTTGTCCCGAAGGTTTCTGAACATATGTGGGTTTCCTTGGCGTAGCGAAGGGATGCTGTTTCTCATCACTTCCAGCTCCTTGTCAGCTAACACGCGTCTCTTCAGTCTCGCTGGAATATCACCGAAATTTACTTATTTATTTAGGTTATTCACGTGGTTCGGTTGATCAAAGAAAAGAACCGTGGTTTCACTGCATCGTCATTGCCAGTTTGTATGGGGAGGTACGCACGTCAAAGCATCGAGGAAAAGTTCTACAAAATCACTTGTTTACAGTTCGAAGCTCTATTTTAGCCACAACGTGCATGCATTGAAATAGAATGATGAGATATTTTTATTCTGAAATGTTTCTGTCTTGATAGACAACTTTATATTGTGACAAGCATAGCGGATAATTTGGAATGAAAAAACTTGAATTTTGATTTTTGAATAGACAAATGAATTGTAATAAATGAAATAGTTGATTTGTTTATAAAATCTTTTATAATTATAACTTCGTAAACGCTTCGTTGCATGATTTTTTTTAAACAATGAAAAGTCAATATTTGCATAATATTGAAAATTTGCAACATTACGTAACATGATATTTACAATTACTAAATACAAGAAATACAAAAAGTTAATTGAATATTATTTTACGTAGCAAAATAACATAAAGCAACGAAGGATTAAAAATAATGTTCATAAATGAAAGAGTACCCTTAACTATAGTATAGTTAGATATATAGTTTTTACAGTCACGAATCAACTAAAATTATTATTAATGTAGTATGTTGTTTGATTTCACTAAATTAATGGCAGTTAATTTATGGCACCAAATTATAATGACATTGTATGATAATATGATAAAGCAAATATCTATTTGTTCTTCGTATAATACATATATTACGTGGTCAGAAAAATTAATCTTTTCTAATTTATTTATCATTATGATTGTGTAATGAATATTGAGAAGTTGTAAGTTTTAAAAAGTGAAGTAAAACTTTTTCTAATATTTTACAGTGCATGCAGATTACAAAAAAGGTAAGTTTGAAAATGTTAATACAGATTTTAGAAAGCAACAGTACACGATTTAATATTACCAACAATTTTTTTTAGTATTTATCCCATAAAGAAAGCACTTAATATATATATGTTCCTTTTTTTCAATAAGAAAGAAACATCTAGTAATGAATTAATTTAATTTTGTTCAACTATTAAAGTTAATATCTTTTCAGTTGCTATTTAAAATTTAAATATTTTTCCGCATTAATTGAAATTATCATGACTCTTTAAAAATAAAGCATAAAGTAAAAAAACAGAAGGGACACTGAATTTATTTGCACACCTAATATTTAACATTCTATGTTCCACTACATAAACATATTCGTATTAAACAGTTTAATAGGATTTGAATGGTACGAAACAAAAGGTAGCACTGGAATGGTGAATATATGGTGGAAGAAATTACGAGGGCGTTTGTTGTCAAAGGCAAAGACGAGTTATTATCGTAACCTGACAACGTTAATGCTATTCAAGCAAATTTATATAATGCTTACGTCTCGGTTCTGCTTCGATAACGCTGTCGAGGAAGTCCTGCGGTGTCATGTACAGTTGCCCATCATATTCGACTGATGCAAATTTTATAAACCTTCTTTCTCTCATCGTCAGTTTAACTGCCTTTTGTGCCTCATCCTCTCGCTGTGAACAAAATGAAACAGAAAGTTGAACTGTAATCTTTGAATTGTACATTTGTAATAGCTGCTTTTCATTGTTTACTATACAATATGTCTTAATATTTTAATGGCCGCATATTCTATGAGATCAATTTTTATATTAAAAAAAATTACTAAAAGAATCATACGTCTGAGAGTTTCTACGAGATTCTTAAATATGAAATGGCTGATTTAAAAACATTAAAAGTCTGATGCAATTTCACGACATAAAAGTATGTGTTGTAATACACCACTCGTGATATATCAATTGAAAACTTAAAGTTTCAGAAAAATGATTATAGAACAATTATAGGAAGCCAATCTAATTTTACTGTCAAATTGAATCTTAAAATTTACTAATAATGATAAACTATATATTATACATAAACTCTTCATAAATATTAATAACGCAAATTGCCTAATTATTAAAGAATTGTCTTACTAATTACTATGTTCAATACACAGTAAAATAGTTAGCTAATAATCAACTTTATATTAAGAACATTAATAAAAAGTTCATATGACCACTTTTAATAAACTTTAAATTTTAAGTTGATATATCACACATGAAATTATGTCAAACTATGTTCGTTTCAAAATTAGTCATTGTTTATATTAACAATGTGGTCATTTTCAGCAAACCTTAAGTTTCATAGTACTATTTTGCAATACTTTTATGTCATGAAATTGTCAGTCATTTGATGTTTTGAAATCGGCTATTTAATATGCAACCATCAAATATAATATATGCCACTAAATTACCAGATTTCAAATTGTAAATACATAATATATAGTGCAGTAAATGGAAATAAAATAAAGTTCATCTTCCACAAAAATGTATAAATACAGTTAAACCTCTATAAGTCGTCACTCCGGATAAATTGTCATTTTAAAATTGACATGGTTTTTACTCCGGATAAGTCTTCACTCCGTTTAAGTCGTCAAAATTTCTCGGTCCCTTGAGTGACGACTTATCGAGGTTTTACTGTATTCCATTGGCTAGAAATCAGTTTCATGGGAAACAAAATTTCATATGTAAAAAAATCTTAATAATTCAATCACACTGGCCAGGCTCCCCGAAAGGTTAACTATCGATACACGAGTGAAACATGACTATGAAAGATTGTCGAATTTCTAGAAGGGCGAGGCCCTTTTGTTGGCTTCCTTCGTGTGAGCCTCTACGCCCACTTTGTGGTTGATTACTTTCCTCCCACCTATCTGCTTACCTACCTATCCAGGTAATATCCATCACGTATATTTCGCAACATAAGCTGCCGTTAAAGCTTTAAAAAATATACACGCAAGACTGGTGTAACGATGTGAATTTTGCGATCTCGCCGGCCATGAACACTCTACATGAGATTTTCTTTCTCAAAAAATCAATTTCCAAAGCTTGTTCGTTTGATTAACGTTACATTCGAAGTGAAGAAACTCCTTTTATTACGGAAAAGAAAACAAGATACATTCATTTAGAATTTTCTATTTTATATAAATTATTCGAAAATATGTTCATAACTAAAATAAGTATGAATCAAACATGATAAAAAAAAAAAAAATAATTTTAATTTAAATCCTGTGGATACTTTTAATCCTTCCTCATGATCCTAAGATTAAAAATCTAAAGTTACATAAAGTTGCCGTCTCTAATTATGTTCCTATCAAAAAGTCCAATTACAATATAATAAAAAGGCAAGAATGATAAATCTCGGAAAGTTTCTAAATTTTCTCTAAAGCGTGTTAATCGTTGGTCAAGGTCAGTCATGAGAAGAAGTAGATACAATCCAGTCTCTTACGAAACAAACATCGTTCCAGGGATACGATCTCACGATTCTTCATTGAAAAATACATCAGTGACAGAGGTGGAGGTTGACTCGTGGGGGAAAGATATTTCCGCGAGAATGAATTTACGTCGTGGCTAACTCATAAATCGTTTCGTTTTCTTTCCGTGGTTAATGTGCGGTGCCGTCGATTTATGGGATACCAAACGCCGTTAGGTCTAATCTTCTTTCGTTAGAAAGAAGCAACGAAAGTGCCGGTGGCTTTGTATAAATTGCTACCGGCTAAACTGGGGCCACCAGTTACCACCATAAACATGGTCTTCTGGTTTCGGAAATTAGGTGTGTGATGTGGTCAAATAAATAAAATTCTTTTTCTGATTCAATGCCCTTTAAAGGAGGTTCAGACAATCAATTACCACTATTTCAGTATTTTCAATATTACTAAATCTGAAACTGAAGACATTTTAAATTAATTATAAGATAAATACACTATCATTGATATTACTCTAATTTTGTGATCCCATAGCTCATTAACTATTTCTCTTTTTCCAGACAACATATAAGGCATTCAGTGTAATACTGGCTTAGCTAATAAAAATTCTAAAAAATGACATTTTTGACATAAGTACATACACTCGCGATCAAATCAGGCTTCCCCAGAAAAAAGATAATGTTTCAGGTTCTTGTGATTCTTTACATATAGGCATTCCTAGGGAAAATGACAATAAAGGGGGAAAAATTTGAATTAACATTCATTTTGTTATTCCAATTTTTCAATTATATACCAACCTATTCAATTTTATAATATTTAACAATTAAAAATTATAATATTTTTTTCTAAATTGCTTTTAATATTAATATCGTAAAAATTAAGATTTTGAGAATTCTTGCTTCTTGTATATCGCCATTTTTCCTAGGGAAGTTTAACTTAATCGAGAGTGTACTTCGTGTTTTTTATGGGCATCGGAAACTCGATGTAGAAAACAATATTGCAGAAAGTTATCTGTGATAAGTCAAAATAACGAAGAATTAATTATCACGTAATGTAAGTGTTAATTACTCAAAAGTTATTGTTCTAAAGTTAGGGCTGTGATGTGCTGAATGCCTCATATCTTCATCTGCCTCTTCAGCAATGATTACGTCAATGATCCAACCGTGATAAGACAGTGTTAATTTCAGTCAAAAATTCTTTTATTAATATTCCAACCAAGGTTTTTCCACCTTCGTACAAACGTCTGTTGGCATGTCTTTGCGTGTCTACCGAATCCAAAGGGGTGTTAGTCTTGGCATGTTTTCGGTTCGTGGTAATGACAGACACTATGAACATTTATGCTAAGTGCGAAACCTGATTTCTTTTTCTTCCAATGGCCCACTGCGTGTGATTAAGGCCCGTTTCATCTGCACTCGTAAACGTTTACCTCTTTCTTACCCCGCTGACCTACCTACCCGTGTCGGTTGTTATAGTTTTCAATAAAGAAACACGCGACCAGCTCTCTCCTGCTGCAACAATTTTCTCCTGGTTCCAGCTAAATCGTTGCCCGCCAGAGACGATCGTATCTGGCGAGGATCGTTGGCAAAACTCCGATGATTTTTAAGGACACGGTACGCCATTATCTTCCCTCAGGCGAGCTTTCAACTGCTCCTTGTTGCCAGTATGTGATTTAGTTCTTTTTTCTTTTTTTAATAGTTCTGAAGCGAATTTTTGTTTTTATTACTTGTATTGATTGAGTAGATTATATTAGTCGTAAACGTTGATTCCTATGTTGGTACACAACTTTATTAAGCTCTGATTTCATTTTCGAAATAATTAAGGAATAATCAGTTTTTAAAAAGCTCTCAAATTTCTATCTTACTGATTATTACGACAATGATAGTAAATTGTATTAATGGTATTCTATCTTTTTCTATGACTTACATATTAGTTAACGTATCAATTTGCGTTTGAGTCAATTTTCAGAAAAAGTTCGTTTCTTTCTTTCCCAAAAGTAACGAAAAACAATGTAATTAATAATTATCTATGATCGAATGTTTACGTGGGTATTGAAAATTAAAGCTGAAGCGATCGATGCAAACCACGTGGACGGCAAAACACCTGCCTACTGTTGATGCACCAATGCACGTGGTTCACCACGGTGCATAATGCAATGGCGATTATAGTGGCGCTGAGATTGCGGCAGGAAATTGAAATCAGATAACAGCCTCGCATCGGAATACTACCTTCCTACAGCTACGTATTTGCACATGAATATTTAATTGCTAAATTTTTCGTGTTTACCCTCGGGAGTTTTTACCTGTTAACCATCTAAATGTATAACAAAATAAAGTAAAAATTCAACACCGATATCACCGATTTTTGGATACGTTGAATAGAGAAGGGCCTTAAGTAAAATGCATTTTGTCAAAATCCTGGGACAATCACGATTCAAAAGTTATGAAAAAAAGAAACTTGTATTTCTTACATTACATTGAGCCGAATATAAGCGTTTAAAAATGGATAATGACTGTTTAGTAATATGTTCCCATCATAGATTTTAATATTTTTTCTTTGAAAAATAATAAAATTACTGGCATTACGATAAAATATTTCGCCTTTAAAAAATGAATTAGGTTAAGTTATAGTAAATTAATGATATACGAAGGCGAATGTACGATGTCTTGCATTTTCATAGTTATGCGGTCAATATGGTATAAAAGAAGTAACTTATATTAGATTAAATATAATGTAATATATTTAATTTTTTTTCTCTTACAACTTTTTTTCTTTTCTTATAACAAACCTCGGACAAAGTGCATTTTACTCAGGGCCCTTCTCTATACATATAACACATCCAAAAATCAGTTAAATCGGTGTTAAAGTCCTATTTTAATGGTTTTACCAACAAGTTTAATTTTATGTATGATTTTCTACGATTTTTAGAAATTGTTTTATTAATTAGAAACATTGACTGATAAATTGTTAAGTAATATACCCTTTCTATAGTTATGTTCACTTTATATATTTGATAAACATGCACTTCAAATGTAAAAGCACATTTAACTGTGTGAAATGAAAAGAAAATCAAAACAGATTTATTCAGTGCTCCATTTGAAAAATTTCCATAAAATCTATCTTGAAACGCTATTTTATAATGTGATTTTTACAGTTCATTAAACCTAGATTCATTGAAAATTAAGTTTCCGTATAAAACAGGAACCGTAAAAACATAAAAGAAATTCTTATTTTATGATGCAACGATAATGGAAAAAATTTCATCCTAGTTATTTAAGGACTCGGAAATCTTCGAGTTTTACACAACTCAAATAAAAATTTAATTTTTCCAATTAGTGGAGATAATTACCATTCACGTTTTCTACAGTAAACTAAAATTTATATTCATGGAAACCTCTGAAACATACCATTGCAATCAATCAATTCTACTTAAATCTTCCTGAAACTATAATCAAACAAACCATCAGCTTAAGCTTAACTTTACACTCCTATAAATCTAATTTTATTAGTTTACTAGCTGTGAACTGCGAACCATTTTACGAGACGTTTGTGCTGATTAAAGATTTCTTCCTGAACCGTACTCCACCGAAGTACCCTTAGTTTGTTGAAACAAACTACTTTCAATTAATTATTCCTAAAAAGCGTTATACAATTTACGTAATTTTTTTAGAAGAGATTGAATATTATATCATCTAAAAAATATTCAAATGTGAATTTTTACTGTGTTTTCAGGAAATTGATTGGAAAGAACGGCGAAGAAAACTGCGTCAAACATAATAATTAAAGCTCTAATTAGTAAAGATATGAAGAGTTAATTTTCAAACCTAAGCTCTTAATTTTCTGTCTTATATTATTAGTATAACAGTAATGTTTAAGTCCTGAAATTGCTGGTATCCGAACAAAGTTATATGCAGGACAAACTTTCGGGGTCGCACTCGAACTCGAAAAAAATTCCCGACTCGAGTTCGAGCCGAATTTTCAGGTATCCGCACACCCTAGAAATATTATAAAAATAATGAATAAAATTTGTCAACAATCATACCTCAGTGTGGTAGTCAACATGTTAAACTTAACTCTAATAATAATAATAATAATCTCTTGTTAGCAAAAAGTAAAAATAACATAAAAAAATTAACATTGAGTTATAGATTCCATGAAAAACGAACTATTTTTGAAACAGCGTGTTGCAAACAATCTAGGAGAAGATCAAGTTCACCTTCACCAGTAGATGCTTGATTATCCATTATACTACAACTGGTAATGGTTCATCAGATAAACGAAATCCAATTATATGACGATGTCCAGGGCTTGCTGTACATTACAGATCTTGCGGAATTTCAATTTATACGATATTTCCTACTATTTATGATGATTCTTCGTTATCGAATGCTTCGCTTGTTCAACGAAGAACAAGAAGATAACGTGTTCAAGAACATTCGTTCCTTCGATCCGATTCAGACGTTCCTTCTACCATCTGTATCTACGCAAGTTTACCTCAGTGCCAACAGCTTTTATACTTTGATTTTAAAGTGTACCAGTTTTACGATTGTACATTACTCGCTGAATAATAAAATTTTGCTCGAAAATATTGAGCAATAAAAGGACGTTTTATGGAATGTACTTTCAGTTTAAGGTGGTTTATCAGTTCTACCGTACTTGTATCTACATCTTCCGTTTATTACTGTAACATCTTTCGATATAGTGGCAAATAAAATAACGTTTATGTAACGTTACCTAGTGATCCAAGGAGATTTCAATATCAGAAAACTAACTCTGACAGAAAGAGAAATAGATACTCTAAAACTGCTGAATGGTTTTTATAGAAAGATAGCAAAAAGTATTTTAAAACACAGTGAATGTTATTTTTTGATTATAAAATTGCCAGAAAAAATTGTTAATATTAAATTTAGATAATTGAATGGATGGCATAAGCAATGAAATAAAAATGTTCTATCTACTTATCTTGCATTTAATCTTTTAATCTTTCATCTATGTATACATATTTCTACTGTTAAAGCGAATTTATTTGGTCATGCAAGAGACGAATAAACAAAGAAAAGAAAAAAATTGCAAAGATTTTCTTGGAAATAATTTTTGGGATATTCACGAGTTCTTTGAATAATCCCTCCATATTCCCCATCTTCCGAAATAAAAATACCTTCTACCTTCTACTTTTTTCCAAGCAAGAAGCATCAGGTCGTATTAAAAATTTCCTTTCCTCGTCTCAAAACCCCAGTAATTGCTTCTGACTCGGTAATTGCCCTCTTAACAAATTGTATCTCATCCGAGCAGCAGTATCTTCCTTACCATCGTTCATCGTATCTTTTAATAATCAATTTTCTGCCAGCAGCAAGAAGCGTAATCGTAGCGAGATAGCTGAAAGAGGGAAGGCAAAACACTATGCCAGCCTTGGGAATCACGTACAGCCATCTCGCGATACGTTCGACAAGGCTTGAAAAATCTTATCGTTTGAAAATGAAGATTTATGCTGCTTTGACTCTTAATTTCACACTATCGTTTATCAACCTAACGCAATTAAGTAACTACGCTTGATAATTATGAAATGACAGATAGTGTAGTTTAGTTAACATCCACATCGTGTACAAAAGGATTAAATAGTATCCGCATACTATCAACAAAATAAGCTAACTAGAAGGAAATCAAGATTCCTTTCAATTGCTCCTTTCTGTAAAATCACAGATTAATTTCTTGGGTTTATATAAGAACTCGGCAAATATTGATTGCATTTCAATCATTCGATCAATTCTTAAAGAACTTGATATGTAAATGAGGCCTGCTATAGTTGAAGTTGTTAACAGTTCTAGAATAGACTGTGAGTACTATCATTGCGCGGTTCAGTGATACGATTCGCGCGTTGTTTTCTAACATTCTTTGGAGCCGTGTTCCGTGTTATCGCCAGACAACATGTTCGTCGATCGCTGTATCGAGATGGTGAAACGACCGTGACGATGTACTTAGTCGAATCTCGGACGAGATAATAGCCGCCAGTGTATTACTGGTTTGCTGTGATTTGTGGCTGTGCCAGAATCTGCACTTGTTCTGTTAGATTCCAGGTATAGTTATGGATGACTTGTATACAAGAGAACATATGATACGAGATGATCTGTTTATGGTTGATGCTTTGATAATTTGTTTTGGTTGAGCTAAAGTGCAGTAGAATTTGAATAAATGCAACCCTGATGCTTGTAAATGAATATCATTTGAGTAGCAATGGAATTGTTGGAGAGATTTTGAATTTATGCAGAAATATTGCATGATGAAACTTGTGTTACTCTACTTTTCTGAAGCATCTTTTTTTTTCTAAAATATAAGATACAACAAATATTAAATCTTCTACGATTCTGTGTTTTATTTAATTTTATTTGTGATTTAATGGTTTCTACTAACAATTTCAGTTAGTATGAATTCCATCAAGATGGTTTTGAAACGCAGTGTATCAAGGTAAGAATATGAAGTCGCAAATGAGAAATTTGGGATGGTAGATCATATTGGTTTATGATATATTACCTTTGCGGGCAGCAGAAAAAACCCTTTGAAATTTCTAAATCTATATCTATGTGCATTTAAGGTCGATTTAAGATATTAACATTATATTACTTTTATATCACAACTTCATTTATTAGTATGAATAATGTTTTATGACGCAGATGTACATTTTCTATTTCTTTATTTGTAAAGAGACTTTTCTGTTTGTTCTATGCATACTCATGGAATATATTAGAAGTAGTAAAATGTTTATATATTAAACATAACAACTCAATTCTTATCAATTAAATAATTTTTACAACTTTATAGTTTAAAAATATCTTTGGGAGAATATTTTACATTTGAATATACTAAAAGATAATTTAGTAAATTAAACATTGTGGAAAATAAGAAAAGCATTTTCTTACAAACACACTCAATTTTAACCTATAACCTATAACCTCAAATGTTAATGTCACATTGTGTAACATTTTTTTTTCATTAACAGAAAAAAATGAAATCACGTGGTACAATCTATATGTGATGAATTTAAGCTATTCAACACTGGTGAATCAACTACTCAACAAAGTCATTAAACTATGCGACACTATATATCAGCGAACATAAACAAATCCTCTACGTTAAATACATCAAATTTTGCAAATTATACTGATATCATTGCGTAAGTTGAAAACTCATTCTTCACATTCAAATCTAGTGTTTATAAAAGTTTATAAACTTATATTTTCTATACAAGGGGAGATAATAAATCTGTATTTACAAACCTTACGAGATTTGGCGTGTACGACATTGGATTTTGAACATTTGTAGCCAATAAGGAGCGCGATAGATACTGCTGCTAATAACCCGGTGCTATTTTTCCATTGTTTCACTTCACTATCACTTCGCCACGAATTGCAAGAACGTGTGACACCACGAAAATGCCGGGAGAATAAAGATAATCGACGTGACAACCTCACTACCGTCGCCATGTTTAATGCAGATGACAGCAGCACGCGCATGCGTTGTAAGTCGATTCGCAAATTTATCCCGCATATTATGAATTTACTTTCGTATTTTATAACTTGATTAATAAACAATTTTAATAACCTCGTCGCTTAATAAATGATGTATTATTTTAACAATCAACATGACAATAAAAATAATTAATTTCTTGTCAGTTCAAAGCAAATAATCTGTAATTATTGAGTCAGTTAAAAGAAGTTGTGTTACTTCAAAGTTGTTTTTATTAATTAAAAGTGTACCTTTTATAAAAACTGTTTGATAGATTGTTAAACATTTGTTAGAAAATATAGTAAATCCATTTGTAGAAAATATGTATTCATCAGACTGTGTTCAGAATTAGTTCACGGAAGAGGATAACATAACCAAATTATTTAATGACTGAAGTTGATAACAATGAGACCCTTACCTACCTAGGTTTATTTACTTATTCACTCTTGTAGGTTTATTCGTTACATTTAGGGCAGTGGTATACTATTATGAAGGAATGGAAACTAATAATAAATTAATATAGTGTATACTGTACATATTAACAGTATTGACATTATAAAATAATACCATAAAATTTTATGGTATCAGTTAACAAATGTAAAGTTATTCAAACCTACATTGGTTCTCATAAATAAGCTACGGATATTTATGTAAAAATATTTAAGGGAGAGATTTGGGATCTTATAATTTAAAATAAATTTTGACGAATTTTGTACTTTCTTTGACGTCATTTGATGCATCTTGTTATTCTCTAAGAAAAAGTATCAAGGTAAAAAATTGATTGGTTTAAAAGATAACGTAGAAAGGTAGTAGACACCACTAATCTCTTCCTAAGATATTTTTTGAAGTAATGATTTTTCGATCCAAGTACCTTAATACTCTTTTGTAGAGAATTAAAAAACGCTTCAACTGATGTATAACTAACGTAAGTACACAATTCCATTAAAAAGAAATGAAGATAACTTTGAAACCTTTGAAACGCTTCTAGTTTCGGTGCCGACACACGCATCATATATGTGTGTATAATGCTCCATTCGACGCCATTTAATTTTTCTTAATTACATTTTAGTTTATGTTCTACTATTCTAAAGTTATAGCTTGTCCCAGTTACATGAAACACTCTCGTGTTACATAAATTTTGTGTTACATGCAACCAATACGTGTAACACATTTAAAATATGCAAAATGTGTAAAATATGAAACATAAATTAATCAAAGTCTGAATGTGTGCAAAAACCCTATGTAAAGGGTACACATTATGTAAAATAAAAAGTTGATCCATTTTTTTTAATCGTTTCTTGCAAAAATATATATTTACAAAAATATCTGCAATCTATACATAACGCCGTATAAATTCAACATTACGGTGAATCACCTGATACCAGTTCAATGATCGTGTTTTAACGAGGTATAGAAAGACACGCAAGGCGAAACAACTATGTCTGGACGATGTGATATTTGAATGACTAAAATAGCGTGGAGGATAAAGCAGCAAAAGACAGTATTGGAAGGGCGTTATGTAACGAAACGGTGCCATCTTCACCCACGATATGCTGTGACGCAACGCTCAAGAGTTTCGTTCAAGCGCCGCGAGTGCTAAAATTATGCGGGCTAATGTACTTACTCGTACTCTTACTACCGGTTACCCTAGTAATTGACGTTTATTAACCGGGACTACCTGCATCTTTTTTCCTCCTGGTTGCATTTATGCATCGTAGAGTTATAAATTTTCTCCCCAATAAAAAATATTGTAACTATGTAGTGCATAGATAGGGATTAAAACAGGAAGTGATATCTTTTATTTCTCAGGTGTATGATATAAAAATCTTTAAAATGACCACCTTTTAAATGCATATGCATTTTTTAAACGAAACTGGTTATTCATATATTTTTGTGTATACGATTTTTATAGATATTAACGCTACTTTTACTGTTTTCATATTGCGATGAGGTCTGCAAAGATTTTTTTTAAATTAAATATTCCATCAATGAAATGCAGTTTTGCACCTGTTATCTGAAGACCAAATGGCAATTCTTTTTAGCTTTATACATTTTTCGTGTTATGAAATTAGTAAGGGTGATATGATTGTAATATTCCATTCTATGTTAACACTTTGATATGATGTAACGTACTTATGGCATTAGTATGTAACATTTACGTTTTCTCATCCTTCCTTATCAAAATTCAATTGAAAAATACCTGTTTATCGTTAAATTAAAAATGTGCCTAAATTATGAACAAATTCTCTTTTTACTGAAAGTGTCAAGCATTATTTATAATGATAAGGTTGTAAATTGTAAAGCTCAATTGCGAGATATTATTGCTTGACTCGACAACTTTATTTCTAAGGGATTAAAAGAGAGTTGATTGCTGTTATTATAGGGTATATAGTATACTTATTGCTGGTTAGAAGTTGTAATTGAGACTTGTTTTGTTAAGAATACGT
This sequence comes from Osmia lignaria lignaria, assembly GCF_051020975.1. Taxonomy (NCBI): domain Eukaryota; kingdom Metazoa; phylum Arthropoda; class Insecta; order Hymenoptera; family Megachilidae; genus Osmia; species Osmia lignaria. The sequence goes on from NC_135045.1 coordinate 13,160,923, forward strand.
TTGTTACAGAATGATAGTAGCTTTGCTGTTAGAAAATATACATACATAATTTTTCTTGTTTTAGTAATACGAATATGAAAATGTAATTTATTTTACATCCATTTGAAAAATTCTTTAACGTGTAAACAGCTGTAGTGGAAATTACCGTACGTGGTTAGACACATTAGGTACTTAACGAGTTAACATTAAAAACTTAATATTAATATTTAAGAATACCTATTCACTTATTTTATTATATAAGTATATTAGATTTGTGGTGTCGGTTATCAGTGATTTTCATAACAATGATTTTATTACTATTGATTTTAATTACTATAGGTTTTATTAACTCTAGGTGCCTAAACTAATTATAAACTGTAAAACTACGTAAACTATGAATAAAACTATTGTCTATCGTCGCGGATTCGTCACAGATCGCAAGGGCACGTCTATTCCCAATACGTCGCGTCGCGTCGTCGTCGTCAATTGATCGTCGATTTTTCGTGATCGGACGTGTCGCGAACCCCCTGCGACCCCCTGCCATCAGCAGTGGAATCCAGAATATATTCTGGAATACGTCTTTTATTTCCTACATTACTATTGATTATTACAATAATTTTATACTATTGACTGACAATGAGAGATATCTATTCATGGATTTCAAACGATAAAAATGATATAATATTATATATTAAAAAAAAAATATAACACTTAATTTCATAAGTCTATATTCCGTTTTCTCTTATGTAAATGTTAAATATAGATTGTCGTATAGATCACTGTACGACTAATAATAGAGAGTAGTACAAATAGTGTTTCTCTACTTTGTAACATTCAGTATATTTCACAAGATTTAGTTGCCAATTATTAAATTAGAACTTCATTGAAGTTTAGTAGAATATAACTTAAAAATTTTTAATTACTTTTATTTTAACCGAAAAAAAATTCATATTTAAAAATTTTTTTAAAATACAATGCTTGAATAGAATATTTATTTTTGTTAAGTACTTTTAATTTGATGTTGAAATTTAGTCTAATTTTTTATTAAATACGAGCAAGTTTTTTTCGATAAAATCATGTTTTTGTTAACAATAAGCATAACAAGAATACAATTGATGTTAATTTTACATTTCGCCAGAGAATAATGCACGATCATTTGCACGTGTCACGTAAAGTAAGTACAGCAATTAATAATGGTAATTAATAGCGGATACGTCAGTGTCACTTACATACCGATGAAGCAGCAATACATCATTCATAGTTATCTAGAGTTTATAATTTCATAACGGTTCTTGATTACTTGCAGCAAAGTGCAAATTCTATCTATTTGTAATTTACAATGATTGATCGATCGTTTTTGCATTAACGATATATACAGGTATCTTGTTTTTATCTTTTCAACAGCATATTGACTCTGTATTAATGCAAAATTGTTATCGACAAGAAGCGACTTCCAGGTGTTATCAATTATTTAAACGGTAATATAAAAATATCTATTTTACACGTAAATGTATCTATGGCATCAAAACAGCATTTTTATATATATTTATAACACAGGATGTCCCACAAGATATGAAAGGTGTGATATTTTAATCGATCAAATACGTTCACGGTTAAATCAGACTTCCACAGGGAAAGTGATCATGTCCCGGGTTCCTACCTTTCTCCGTAAACTTCATCGAGGAAGATAACAATGGAACACAAAGGGCACCATATTTGTAAGTACATATCTGTACATGTATAGCTTTGTTACCTTCCATCATGTGTGTATGTATGTACACACATTTATGCGGAAAACTTGAATTAATATTTATTGTGTTATTTGTACTTCTTAGTTATGTACTAAATTTTATAATACATAGTAATGAAAAACGACCGCGCGGAACATACCCAACACTCGCGTGGTTCGGCCCGCGCTAACGGCGCGCTCTGATTGGCCAGTGTTTTTCGATAATAACTCGAAAACGAAGCCTTAACCAACATTTTGGCAAAGGAAAAAGTTGTTTAGAATGACCTCACCAATCATCCCTCTTCCGTTCCTACCCCAGTTCTGGGACACCCTGTATTTCTTCACAATATCTAAGTACTCTTAAGCTATCGCTTTGATACTTCGCATAAATTGTAAGGAATATTGATACTAATGTAAGTTAAAATTTGTTTACATTTTATTTTATCTTAATTATTTGATCATATTGAATTCACAGTGCCGACCACCGGTGACTGCTATTTGTCAGGTTCAAATCATACATATGTTAGGTCAGTAAAGACCCAACTCCGGCATCCGAAGATTAATAAATCATAGCACAATGTAATTATTTAGAATATCATAAGAGTTTATAATTCTGTCAGTCATATAAGCTCAAAGGCATACAAGATCAAGCAACAAGAAATTTTCTTTACCTCATTTCGAGGCGCCTTGTCCAGTCATGCAAGATGGAAATACCCTCTCTGATCGTCCGCTCACGATCCATAAGAGTGTGATTAATAACAAAGCCGTATACCGACCGTGAAAGCGGTATCAATTAAACGAGTATCGCAAAAAGTTCGTAAACGTCAATTACTAATTGGAAGCATCCGTTTATCTCACTGTCTCCGCGATCCTGCCGCGACCTAACATCCTGAAAAGAATAAAACCTCCGGATTCTTTGAGTCGTTGCGTTGCTTGTGTTCAGCATTCCTGCTGGCCCATAGAAGAAAAAAGAACGAGCGGTTGTGTCGCACGTACTACTGCTTGTTCGTAACGACAGGAAAAAAGAAACTTGTCATGAACATTCTTCAGGCTGCTCGACATCGATCGACAAGATAGAATGAGAACGATATAGTAAGCTTGACTGTAATATGTTGTGCAGCGATACTAAAGAATAATCGTCTGGTTAATCCTTTGTTGCTCTATGTTGAGTTTAATCTAACCTCCTATTTTTAGATTAGCTCAACACATAAGAGGAATTTTTGTCTACTTGATTCTAAATTAGAATAATTTGAAATATTCTTAAGATGTCATGTATTAACCCTTTGCACTCCAAGCATATCTGCTATACGTTGGTAGTTCACTTCAAGCAAAATGCTAAAATTAAAAAATTAATTTTTTCCAATTTTCTGCTTGTCCTGCTTGTTTGAGTAAAATTTATTAGAGTATGCAGCCAGCTGCGTTGGTCAAGAGTCCTTTAACCATCTCTTCGACCGAGCATCTCTCTCCAGAGGGAAGATTGTCTAGGAATTATGGGTTGTATCCGCGCAGGACGAAGCTTCCACAAGCTAGTAGCTAGCAGCCGTGCATCCGCCAAGGCTATCGACTCTCTCATCTGCGCTTATTTGAATAATTGAAGTCGATCCGGCTTAGCGTACTTACGATCGCTCCAGCGAAACAGCCACCGATTTCTTCATAGCTTGGAAAGCAACAAAGAAGCCGCCTCAACCGGGAGGTACCTTTAATGATTGCCACAATGACACCAATAATCCTGATAACGTGGCATCGCACATTCCAGAAAACATGACAAAATGATACTGACAGTAATTATCCACTGTAGAGGCATTTAGTGGACTTGTTAATGATGTGATCGGTTAGCTGCGCCCTGTAGCCATTCGTTTCTTGCTCGAGCGTAAATTAGCGAAATGGTCATTTGGGCTTGATTTAGATGCTGATGAAAACAGACACTCCTGATAATCTATTAACGTTTCGAATATTCTCCTTTGATCAAATGTTCATCAGCTACCGGCATTCATTACAGATTATGTAGGCCAATTAATTCGGTGTGCTTGTGGTGGTAATGCATATGTACAGTTATGTACTCATAAAATTGAACGTTTGCCTATATAAGAAAATGAATATTTATAAGTAATACAATATGTATGATAAATGAAATAAAAACACTGTAGGCGTTTAAGTGGAGGGGGAGAGGAGGGTTTCGTCTCCCCGGACGCCTTTAGTTCGGGCCGGGGACCGCTAGGTGGCGGCGAGATGATCGGTGACGGTGTTCTCGCAAGCGGTCGCACGGCATGCAGTTCGAATATACACGGTGATTCTCTCGCAGCCGGACGCAAAGGAACATTGGCGACAATGAACCCCTTGACTGCGGCATGAAGAGGTCCGCATTGTCACGTGTCAGCGGGGACTTACCCGGGCCGAGACGACTCTGTGTGTGTACGGACCTCTTTATGATACGGTCAAGGGGTTCATTATCGCTAGTTCCTTTGTGTCCGGCTGCGAGAGAATCACCCTGTATAGAAGTCCCGAATTGCGGTATGATAGGTATCTGGGGCAGGGATCGTCTGTTGTCAGCCCCACTGACAGACGACCCCGAGACGAAACGCCTTTTTCTCCCCTTTTCTACAACACCTCCTTAATTATTCTGTTTTAATCCCATCAAACTTATTTGGGAAAAATTAAAATTTAATATATACAAATGACTTCAAAATAAAATAACGAAGAAAGTGTAACGATATTTCATATTTCTTTATACAAAAGGTTTATAGATTGTCATTGATGTTAAATGCTATGTAACAAAATATTAATGTATTAGGTTGTGTAATAAATTCTCGCGTTTTTATATTTTATGTTTTTCCCGCAATTTTGTGTTTTGTTAGGTAAAGTATATATATGCATTCGCAAGTCTTTTTCTTGCTGTACAGACCTATCTGCTTCAATTTTTCGAATTAATTAATTTTAACCAATTTTCAGGCTTTTGAAATGGAAGTTCCGGAAGGCAAAAAAATGTATTTTCGACATATGTTCTATTTCGCCTTCCGTCGCGTCGTGGAGTAAAGATGGTTAACGATGGTCTTGAAGGCACACCCTATCTTTTCGGCCAACTCTCGTGTTGTTTGACGACCATCTTCCTTCAGAAACGTCTTGAGACGGTCTTCGTCGAACTCGGAAGATCGGCCGGAGCGAGGTGCGTCGCCAAGGTTGAAATTGCTATTTTTGAACTTGGCAAACCAATTTTGAGCGGACCTCGGAGCTATAGCATCTACTCCTCACACGTCACAAATGTTGCGAACTACTTCCGTAGCTTTTTGACCACGACAAAAGGAGCAGATATCGAAAATGAACTTTTTTGCCTCTTGGAACTTACATTTTAAATACCTGAAAATTAATTAAAATTAATTAATTCAAAAAATTGAAGTAGGTAGATTTGTAGAGCAAGAAAAAGACTTGCGAATGCATATATATACTTTACCTAACAAAACATAAAACTGCGGGAAAGAAATAAAATATAAAAAACGCAGGAATTTATTACACAACCTAATAAAATAGCTATATCTCTTTATTTTCACTTATATTCCTATCGGTATAAAAGCTGTACTTTATCTCCTTGTGATACTTTTTTATTAATTGTTTAATAATACATATGAATATTATATTAAATATGTATATTGTATTGTTGCTTATGAATGTGTATTTTTCATGGGTCTTACCTGAATGTATATTCAATTTTGTGAGTATTGGCGTAACTAAAAGAATTTTTGTCTGACCGAGATGGGTCAGGTCTTCTAAAAATGTATTACTTGATTCTGACACAGGATGTACTTCCGAAAGGACCCCCCACCCCCCCGTCCTAGAGCAGCCAAACTTCGGATTTATAGTAATTGAGAGACGAGAAATCGAATGAGACTATTTTCAGGACCGGCAAATAAACCGTTCTCGAGATATACATATAAAATATACTCACATTCGGCTTGAAAACAGACTGCGCATGCGCAGGAGGGAGTGAGGCTGCGCAATGGCTCTCTTGCTCCTTCGGAGAGTCCTTTGCTTCCTCACGTGCTACCTCAGCAGAACCAGAATGCTCACTCGTTACAAGCGTTCAACTTTAATTCAAATTTTAAAGCTTTAATTCTTTGATTTCGATTTTAGTTTTTCTCGTCCCTCCATTACTATAAATTTGAAGTTTGGCTGTCCTTTCGGAAGTTTCTCCCTGACATATTTAGTTTTCATTTATAATTTTACGTATTAACTTCTTAAACCTGACACTTTACTTTTTACTGGCCCAGTAAAAATTTTGTCATATCTAAATTACTATAACTCTCAAAATAATATATTATGGTTTTTTTGATTACTATCAAGAATGGTTACCTAATTTATTATATTTCAATACTCAGCTTTCTTAAAATAAGTTTCCAGACGATTTTACCATATAATAGCAGCAAATATACAAAAATTGTATATTACGTTTCTTATTTCCATTTTTACTGTGGTGCTTAATGTTTTAATAACATGTTTTTGAATACTTGAAAGCTTCTTGATGTGGAAACCACGATGTCCTCTGCTTCCGCCTTTGTGTTTCACATAATCTGCAGCTATTCATACAAGATTATTTAATATTAAATTTTTAATAACCACCAACAGGGATTACAACCACGATGAGAAAGGCAATTATCAACTCACCAGTGTCTTGGATTCTTGCATCAAATACTGTTTTTATGCACACGTGAATACGACTTAATATTGTGTTCGACAACATTGTCCCTCGATCCGTTGACGTTAACGGGAATAGCGTAACAAAATCAATATTATTATTAATGGATTGAACGGTGAACATAATTATCTTTATATCTTTATCATGATAGCGTCGGGACGAAGGCAAGAGATGTTAGAAAAGACGAGTAGGAATTCTACTACAGCAACATTAACTATTTCATCTTCTTGCTTGATAGTTTTTCGTACTACCGGATCGTACATGGTTTTTGCTTAGTTCAACTATTATCATGTCTACACCTGTCGTTTTTTCATAATCCTGTTTCTCTTCGTTCCTCTTCTTCGATGGACGTTTCTTTTTATTTAATAATTTCCCTTACGATGTTCTTTCTATGACGTTCAGTTGTCGTAAATCAATCGGTTGTAAGGGTCTCAATTATTGCACGCATTTCGTGATTATTAGAGTATTCCATATGTCAAGATCTGATATTCATATAGAGTATTATTTCATACTTTTTAGTGCATTTCGAAATCGGTTGTATTTTTTGTTAAAAATTATTTTATTTCACATTTTTTAGTGGAATGAGCGGTATTTGTAGAATGCCGTAAGGTGGTTTACCGTTCTTATTGGTTAATTGCAATAATGATAGTTTTTAACGATAACAAGTTCCATACATTTTTGCAAGTGGGATCATCACGGAAATGTTTCATCGCGATCGGTATATTCCGTGCAAATTAACACCAAGGAATAAGGTTTTTGTTATAACAATAGTTATTAACAATAACAAATTGCATAAATTTTTGCAAGTGAGATATTGCGGAAATACATATCTTCTATTAGATGTGAAAGGCTTCATCGCAATCGGTAGATGCCTTGCAGAGTACATATACATACATGTACATATACATAGAAACAGTAGAGAATCGGCGACTGCATGCTGACTCATACACCGCCAGAGTCACGTAGCCATACGTAGAATTCAATGTAGTAATAACAATAGTTTTTCACGAATATCTCGGAAACTAAAGCTTTTCGTTAAAAGTTGTTCAGAATCATGCCCCCGACAACATATTAAAGGGTCATTGAAATCGTCCTATGTTGAGATTAAAAACTTCTTGTATTTTGCAATAACAATGAAAAAATGAAAAATTTTTTTTAATGGGACCAACCGGAAGATATACCCTACATGATGCAAAAGGTTTCGTTCCGATTGGTCCATCTATATCGGAGTAATCGGTGAACACACACAGAAAAAAAAATATACTGATCGAATTGAGTAACCTCCTGCTTTTCGAAGTCGGTTAAAAATGAAAACAGTATAGAATATAAAATTAAATTTAAATCATTGTCGTTTTACCAAAACAATACATATGTCATATTAATTTGAAGTATAAAGTTTGGTAAAAATAAATAATAAATTTGTCTATTTAAATTAATTGTGCCTTAATATTTTTAACTTCTATATTTATAAGTATTTAAAAACTTTATCTTTGAATTATATGGGAAAGTTTTGTTATTATTTTACAGCATATTAATAAGGATTTTTAATTTACTAAGTGTCCTAATTAATTTTAAACTGTCTTTAACAGCAATATTTTCTATTGAATATGTTTTCTTCTCAAATTTGTAAAAGAGATAATGTTAAAAAGACATTTTTTTCATTAATGTAAAATTAGAAAAAAAAAACGAATTTTGCTGCAATGCTGAGTAAGTTTTCTAACAAGGAAACATACCGAAATGTTCGTCTCCCATTGCGATGAAACTTGATAAATATCTTAAGCAGGTGAAAATAAGGGACACATATCTTTTTAATAGCTGCCCAATCCTAAGATGCCCAATCAGCGTAACATGTTTCCTCTTCGAATGCTCAGGATTGGCACAATGAGCCAGTGACAGCCAACCATTTTCATTGCAGGTTTTCATTTACATTATTTTTGGACTTTTTCAAATTTAATGTAGGTTATAATTCACATGTTTATTAGTTATTGCATTTTAATCCTTTTTTTATTATTTGCAAACTTATTTAAAAAAAAAGAAAAAATAATAGTATCGATTTATTTATTCTACATGAAATCTATTCATTACTTTATTCGTTGTTCATGAGCAACCAATAATTCGATACTATTATTCTTTTCTTTTTTTTATTCATTATTCCATACAACTTTTGCCCAACGAGTCCTACTATGTATACCGATGTGATTCCGATGCACTTGATCACGATCACGGTTCGAACGCAAAGCATACCCAACACTTCAGTGGTTCAGCCCGCGTTCTACGTGCGCTCTCATTGGCCAGTGTTTTTCGTTAATAATTCGAAAACGAAGCCTTAACCAACATTTTGGCAAAGGAAAAAGTTGTTTAGGTATACCCTGTAGACATACGAGCGGCTATTTTTATGAGTTACACATTTGTTAATTACAGTAGGGTCTTGTTTTCGCTGCATTCCGTGTCATGCCTATCTATGCCTATCTAACATGCAGTCATTAAGGTAACAGAATTGTTATTATGTACTTAACATACGTATCTTCATACGCACATGCCTGTGCGGTAAAGAACTACCCATAATATACGCAAATAATAAATAATTGCTGAAATCACTTGCGTTGAAAATCAATTAATTTTAATTAATCAAAATATCGTATGGTTATAAAATATCAATTCGTGGTAATACGATTGAATTTCAGAACGACATTTTAATCTTACTGTTTTGCACACAGACACTTTGTGCTGAATAAATCTTATTCATCTGTGGCCATAAAGCATACTAATACTAATAAAGTTCAGCCAGATGATTGTGATACCAGGTACACAGGATATGTAAACGTCATGTAGAAAACAGGCCCCCTCATTTCGACAATCTAATAGACTTTTGTTTCGGTACAAATTCAGCACCAACATGTGACATTTATGAAAATGCTGCTATTATTACTTGTGCGTGGTGTAAAAAATCATTCTGCTTTTGACATTTCTTTACACTTTACGGAATACCATTTCTACGAAACTTTTGTTCCGTAAATTTACAATCTTCATACTATTAATATTGCATTCTTTACATCATAATTGGGATAAATAATTCACTAACGAATAGTACACACGCCAAGTATATTTAATCTTCAATCGAAATGAAATGATATCAATTATTAAATTTGATGAAATCATCCTCGTCCGATAGCGATCGTATATAATGTCTATGTACATAAAAGTAAAGAAACTGATAAGCCTTCTCGAATTTAATGTTTACTACTTCTGTAATTTTTATATCAATTTTGTTGTTAACGTATATTAATTTCCAAGCAATAAATTACTTCCTAACAATGTTATACTTTTCATGCACAAATGTAGGAGAAATTGACCAAAACGTGTGTTTTACATTTTTGCCCATTACTCCCCCGCCCTATATGTGGTCATATCCGGCTGTACCCTTTTAGATGATCTTGGTATGATTAATAAATGTGTATCTCATAAAAATAGCCGCCCGTATTTCTATACATATACATGTTACATATGTATACTCGTGCGGCCGTAGCTCGGCGGATTCGCGCGGTCTGCATATTACAAAACTGTAAGAGGCAAATCTATTATATTATATGTATATCAGTGGATTCAGAACAAAATTTTGGTTCTTTTTTGTTATTATGTTATTATGTAAATTTACAATACATTTTTTTGTTATAAACAAATTACTTTATACAAATTCTGTGATCACTTTTTGTTTTACCTCAAGAAACCATGAAACTTTTCCCTATGAAGTTTTCTTATATTTGTGATAGTTTTCTAGATACCATTTTTCTGCTGAAACTTCAAGGGGTGATTTCACTCCCTAAACTTGCGATTGGGCAGCTATAAAAAAATATGTGTCCCTTATTTTCACCTGCTTAATATACCCACCATGTTTCATCGAAATCGGAGACGGACATTTCGGTATGTTTCCTTGTAAGCAAGAAATTGAAATATAAATACAGGTATAAAAAAAATAGCATCAGAAGCATTCTTTTGAAAGAAAATGAACAACGAAATTGTATAATAGGATTAGCGTTGATAAATTGCTAAAGAAGATAAGATATATGAAATAAAGAACAAGATCCAGTTGTATTCAATAATATTTCATTTATTACCTCTAAAAATTATATGGCGACGATATGGTGGGGTTTTGCATCGAAGGAACGAGAGAGAAGATAAGGGGAGTGATAAATACACATTTCTTCATCCTTGGTGAAACTATTCCTTTGAAACAGTGTCACAAGGATCAAAATTACATTTCTTCTGCTCCTATCTCTTCTCCCTTCTCGTTGTTCTTGAAAACAATGAGCAACGCAAGTATACATGAAGGAAAGAGGACAAGAGAAAAAAGGGATCCTGAATGATGTCACAAAGTAGCGTTGTAAGTGGCGATATTTTGACTAAATATTAAAAACAAAACAGTCTGAAGGGTTTCATACCTTAGAACCCAATAGCTGTTTTTCTCATCGTTACCTCTTGCTCATTCTCTCTCTTTTCACCGATTTTCATTAACAATTAAATATTTCATATTTCTTTTTGTTTCAGTCTATGAGAATTAAATACGTAGCTTACAAATGGCAGTGCTAGACCAGTTTCTTCATCGTTGTCTCAGCTGTTCCGATAAAGGATCGCTAGTACGTTCGTCTCCGTGCTTGTCGTATTCTTATTATACTTCTACGCTCTTTTTCTTTTTCTTTTTTACCACGAGATTTCAAATACTGATTTTATCCGACGCCACTGTGTTAGGAACGATCACAACGATTCGCATGTACCATGATTAGACTGTGGATGTTTATGCAAATCAGTGCAAAGAAACGGAACTTGAAGAGAAATTTGTTTTTTCATTAGATGGTTTTAAAAATGTATATTTTATTTTGTACATTGTGTTCGACTGATAGATTATCACGTTCAGAATCAAGCTATGCAATAATTATTAAGTAAGTAATTAACACTTATGTTGTTGCAATGATTAATCAATATATGGATATATTAATACCCCCTCTTTGTATTTTTTTATTATCCAAATTATGCGTATATATATTCACGCAGTTTTTGTGTACAGTTTATCAGAAAAGGTTTTGAATGATTAAAATAAGATTGTGTTCTTTTCCTTTTTTTCTAATAATTTTATTATATAAATTTTAGGTGCTTGCCATCAGTGACCCCCATTACAGTCATTGTGTTAATTATTAGATTGCATTAGGTTTGAAATATTGATAATTGGTGACCCTTCCATAATTAACGCGTTAATATTAATGTGTACGAAACTTTTCAAAATTTTATTTCTGTTGAACAATTCCTCAAAAAACTGTTTCAATAATAAATACCGCATAATATTTCTGAATAAAATAACGTAAGTAACATTTATTCATCATATTATGTGCATGAATTACACAATATTAAGTACATAAAGTCTAACGACAATGTTGTACGGAAACTTTATTGAAACTGATTTGTATATATTTTAACAATGTTATAATTGCATAAAAAACATCCGCAGTCTAAATTCATGACAAACGACTTCGCAGTTTAGTATACAATTCGTCGATGGAACAAGGTGCTTTCATCTTTTTTTTTATCTTTTCAATTTAAAATACAAAATAATCTGGATATCGTCGATTGAAAATGTCACGTGACCATCTTCCATGCCGAGAACACGATACCTAGGATAAAAATTAAAAATAATAAGCGCGTACAATTTTTGTTTTCTTTTGTATACAATTTAACTTACATAATATAGTAGCTGTTTTTCTCTTCTTCTTCATCATCATCTTCTTCTCCGTTATACAGTCTTATTATTAATAATAATAATAATAATAATAACAACAATAATAATAATAATAATAATAATAATAATAATAATAATAATAATAAAGTCCTGTCGAATAATACGAAACCATCGAATAACTTACAATTTATATCGCACACTGATCATCCGGTTTCCCTTTAGTCTCTTTATTCCGATCTTCTATACGATTACAATGTATAATGTAGCAGTTTGGTGTCTGATCGACACATCGCGACGGTTTTTTGAATGACGCGCACAGAAACGAAATTGCTTTTTAAGGATATTCCGTATAATTTTTTTCATTTTATTCCTTCTATTTTCCTCCGGTTTCTCGTTCTCGCAATTGTACAAACGTCGTTCTTCTTTTTTATTGTCTCTCGTTAAACTCGTACAGCCCATGCGCGCTATCGTTACAATAAATTTGTCTTTTTACCTCTGTCTCATTCGCCAAAACATGCATACCTTATTACAATTGCAGAAACTCGCCAAAAATATCGACATTTGCGTTTTCATATATTTTTTTTTCTGATATGAAATATTTGTGACGATTGTATGAATTTGATAAGAATTTTTTTTTTTGATGCTGAAAGTGGTTGAAATGAGATGTGATGTTGAAGAGAGGTATCGTTCTGTTTGTAAAAAGGAATAAATACAAATTGAATATTTTTAGCGAAAAATATTTGAGATAATTCAATGTACTTCTAATATACATCTCGAATTTAGAATAGATAAATATCTGTTCTTTTCTTATGTTTTCTACCATTTTATACGAATGGCTTAAAGATGGTATCTTTTTACTTTCGAAAAATTTAAATTTAGGAAGAATAAATGAAAAATCGTAATTTTATGCGTGAAATCTTTAAGAAGAAGTAAACACTTTTAGGAGATCAAATGAAAGATGGATAGTAGTCAACGAAAATTAAATATCTTTCCCTTTTTGAAAAATTTAATTATGAATAGTGTAAACTTTTATAACTGCCTTATAATATCGGAAACAATTACTTTTCTCAGAGAATAAAAAAATAACGTTTCATTGAATTCTTGCATCAAAAGGAGTGTTCATGATAGATGTAATTAAGGTAGCTCGAATCAGGGCATACATATTTATTTCACACATTACTGCGAAAATGCATGCGGAAGCATTTTGCCTCGTTCTACTTCCGTAATTTAGAGCAACCGAAATACAAGCGTGTTATCATCTGGAAATGGAAATTTAAGTGGCTGTGTTCGTTGCGAGTAAAGCGGTCCAATTTCAATTCCGCCGGAAGTAATAGCCAACTTTTTTGTCGGGGACTATTGTTACATCTGTTGCATAACCGTGGCTCTATGCTTGGGAAAATGCTTTCCAACTGATAAACATGGAACACCTGGTCCAAAATGAAAGTTTCATTTCGTACAATGTTTAACGGTGGAACAAGTGACCTATTTTTAAATCGAAGATGAATTGGAAAAGTAAATGAATAAAAGTTGGAACATAAATTAGAATATATAATTACTCTATATCTAATAAAAAGTCAACATAGCTACATCATGACGAAAAGGTTTTTAATAATTTTTGTAACATAAAATGAGAAATCTGGAAACTATCATTTTGGTGGGTTTGGTTGTTCGAATGTTACGTAAAAATTGTATTTTTTTTTTAATTTGAATATTTATTTAAGAAAGCGTGTACTTTATTAATGTATTGTAAATTTTGGTAATTATATAGAAGTTTGCCCTCCTCACCGATTTTCGTGATCTTGAAATATGTTGTCAAAGTCATCATTCTGAACAACTTTTCCCTATACATGTTATCGTGGCTCGGCCTTAGTTTCCGAGATATTCGTAAAAAACTGTAGTTATACTTATGTCACTAGTACACTGTATTCCGGCAAAAATGGAGACTGAATGGTGATTGAAAGAGTGATTGAAGTGGTATGAGGTTAGGATTAGGGTTTTGTTTTTGATTTTTTCACCTTATAATTACTCTTTCTTTCACCTTTTATATATTGTATACCTGTTATTCATTTTGTGTTTCGTCAGAAATCAGAAACATCTCGGCCATCATGTCTAAAAATGCCATTATACGCTCATTAACATCATGTTGACGCCAGAATAAAAACTCAGCTATATATCCCACGTAATGAGATGTACGAGTTCCATATGGAGGAATATTAGCTCTCGTATCACGCCATGTACGCTCTAAACCTAACCTAATCCTAACCCTAACCCTAACCCTAACCTCAAACCACTTCAATCACTCTTTCAATCACCATTCAGTCTCCATTTTTCCCGGAATATAGTGTACTGGTGACATAAGTATAACTACAATTTTTTACGAATATCTCGGAAACTAAGGCCGAGCGGCGGTAACATGTTAGGGAAAAGTTGTTCAGAATGATGACCTTGACAACATATTTCAAGATCACGAAAATCGGTGAGGAGGGCAAACTTCTAAATAATTACATAAACTTTTTTTCTACCTTATATCTATTTTACTTAATTTTTTTTTTTTTTTCATTTATCTGTATTTTTTGGTGTTATATATACTTTTTATTAACAACTTTAATTTCTGTTGATGAAAATGATAAAAGTAGACTTATTGATTTATATGCTACCTTCCTGTTGATTTCCGATAATTCTTTTTCAATAATTTTAATTTTCCAGTGATATAAAATGTGTTGATTTACTCATTATCTTATTGTTATAAGATTTTATGTATGTACATCATCTTATTCAAATTTTATTCAGTTTCAAAAGACTGATTTATTAAAAGCAATAAATTGAATCTACTGTATATTCATCTTCCAGTTTATAATTTAATTACTATCCATTTATTTGATTCATAGGTGCATATATTTTGATTTTAATAGGCATACTTTTACAACTGTCTTTCAATTCATCAGCTGATGGTTAACAACAAGAAACGAAAATTCTCCAAAAATTATTTAAATTAAAACGTTCGTTTACTATTTAATTTTATTTGCCTTTTAATCAACTCACAATTTTAATATCAAATTATGTAGATACTTCGTTCATTTTTCATTTTCATATCATCATCATCCTCTTCCACAATACCCTTATTCGAATATATTTATTGAAATTCACACACATCATAATTACCTCGTATCTCTTGTTTTTACATTTCATACTATAATTCAAGTATAATAATTTTTTTAAAAAGAAAATATTTCAAATATTAGTCGATAATTTTTGACGAATTCGTACGTCCGAAGGACAGTCACAACATACGAAGAACACATGATCGATGCGCATGATTGATGAGTAATGATCGTAGACGTATGTACACGGAGTCAACTGTTTACAATAAATAAGTCTTCAATAAATATACTACTAGCATTAATAGGTCGTTCCTATAAAGATTCGTAGCGAGGTCAAGACATTTCTGGCTTCTCTTCGGATGTCGACAAAAATCATTGATCGAGATTCAAGGAGACGTTGCGCGCGATAGAATCTCATCGAGTTCCTTCGGATTTTCTTTTCTTTTCTTTACTTTACTTTTCTTCACAAATCTGTCGCGTTTCATCAAATATAAAATGCAACCGCGTGCCAGATGTTTTTTAAACTTACGAAAGGCAGTTCAGTGTTTTCTATGAAAATGCATCAAAAATACCTCCTTATTGCGACGTTGCGAGGTTCGTACCTACGGAAAATCTTTATTCTTTTACTTTTTATTATTATTCCTACGCTTTTGTAACGTCAATTATATTCGAGCAATAAATAATTTACGAGTGATTTCTTAACACTTTGACAGCCTGTGTCACATATTCGTGATTATTCACGTCATTTTTAAACAAATTTCAAATGAAAAATTAATAACTTTGCAAACATAGTTCATCAATTATACGAAATGTGCACCGATCAAAATGTTAAGATTGATCTTTAAAAAAGAAAAAATGAACAGAGCATTATAATAGATTTCCAAGATTCTATTTACAATATGCTTTTCTTCTATTTTCAAATAATTATATCAGCTAAGTGGAAGGATACAAAAATTAGGCTATTTCCTTCCAGGGACGCTGATAATAAGTTCGATGATATTTAAATCTCGTTTACAATATTCAACTTTAATCGCTATTTCCCATGGAGGAATTACAAATTTTTTGCAGATAGGTATTTGCCTCTCCGTTAGAATAAAGAACGTCTTAACGTTCATTTAATATTAATACTTTTTTATCTTCGCGAGTAGTTTTAATACTTTGGATTCTCTGTCTAAAAAACGTACAAAATTATCGGTCTTTTCTTTAAAAATTCAAGCTTTTCATACCGTTTTTACTGATATTAGCAGTAGAAGGCTACTAGTCAATTTCCTTAACATTTATGTTGCGAAATTTAATTATAGTCATTCATCAGAAAATGTATTTTCTTCGTTGTAAGAATAAACTAGGCTAATTCTTTATTATTATTATTAATATTATTATTTTTAGTAGATAAATAAAATACAGAAGAGAAATTTTGTTAGTCATGGATAAGTGAATAAACTAATTTAATTTTGATAAATGCCAATAACAACATTAAAAACACTGCCAATAGTCGTTTAGTAAGTATCAATAGAATTGTTTTTTTCTTTAAAATTGAAATTATTCAAGAACCATTGATAAAATTGATTACGCAACATAAAAATTAAGGAACACTCTAACTTCTCCTATCCAATTTTCTTTTTACACCACTATCTGAAAATCCTGAATACCCAAACTTTCGATGCGTTTAGCCTAAAAGAAATAAGGAAAGGAACACACGCGACGCTTGTAATCTCCTTAGGGAAAATCACCGCGAAATCGTAAATAACGTTCATAGTTATCTGACGTATGTGATTGGCCTCTTGTGACGACCGTATGCCGACCTAATCATCGTCTCCTTAATTCCCTCGATTACCCTGCTATTACCTTGGCAGTCTGTTCTCCATGGTGTCTCTCTCGGTGTTGTTCGTCGAACGTTAGTCCTAGCCTTAGTCCTCTTCGTTCGACATCGCACATTGTCTCGTTTCCCGTGCTCCTCGCTTCCGTTCAAATACTATCATTACTTCTCTTACCGCGAATCGCGGGCCGTGTTAATTATAACTACTTATTGCAGATAATGTACAAGGTGTTCTTCGTCCGCCGAACAACAAAGTTGAAAATTTTTAAGAAAGTGAATTTAAAAAGACGGTCTTAACTTAACGTCGTGCAAGGCGTCTCGAGCAGTTGTAGCGAGCAGTTTTAATTGATCGCGGTCCAATGAAGGTGAATTTTGGCTTATTAGAAAACGGAAGGGCTGATGGATGGTGAACGAATACATTAATTTTCGCACGGCATAAGCGAAAACATCTTCATTGGACACGCTGTAAAGGAATACCAACGAGTCAGGCATTTAATGAAAACAGTTCGGTTTGAATCAGCTGCGCTCGCGAGGCCGTTCGCGTAATTAGTCCATTTGCGAACGATCCGGAACGCGGTGCTATTCTATACGCGACAGCGAATCGTTTTTACAGAATAAGAGCCGAGTTTTCTGCTCGTTACAAGGGACCCGTCGTTTGATAAGACCCGTCTCTTCCCGTTGGTAATTACGTCTTTTCGAAATAACGAGGAAAGACCGAGCGGACAAGCCGTCTCGGCCGACACGCTCCTTCGTGACGTACCATGAAACATACACGGTTCATTTCACGTTCCAATCGCTTTCCGTCGACACTAGTGGGCACGCTTGTTTTGCGGCAATTATCGCAAATGTGGCTCGAAATCGAAGCGAGTCGAACTCGATGAAATTAATTAGGCTGAACATGCATGATTTGAGGTGTCTACCGCATGCACTGACGTATACGTAATCTTTTATTTTTCTGTTAGGTTATCTCTACCTTTATTAGAAGCGACGAGCATATAGCGTTGCTTAATTCTAAGATAATTATTTTGCGCATTTTGAGATGGCCTAGCTAATAAAAAATTAACAAATAAATGTAATTAAATTCTTGTAAATTTAGCAAACTATTCGCAAAAAGGATCCTCGTGTTGCATGCAAACTTAAGATTGGTTTACTTCCTATCGAGTGCAATAATCTTAATGGATAAGACACCTCGAAAGCACAAAATAAAGCAAGAATTCCAAGAATATATCAAGTGAATTTTCTTTTCTTTCGATTAAGAGCCACCGGCGCGCCGCGCCGCACCGCGGCGGATCGAAACACCGAGAGTTCCACGCGCGGAACACTTCATGCGCACGCAATCGTCATACATGAATGTGGAGTATGTTGTAAATCGTATCGTATCATGATTACTATGTACACGTAAGTTTACAAATAAATCCATCCCAGTGGACACTATCGAGTTTAACCGAAGGCTGGTAATTCGGCTTACATAGCTAACCTCTCGAACGGTATGCCAGGGGTGGTGGTCGACTGAATAATTTCTGGCGTGTCGAACCTGTCGCTGTCGTCTGTGCTGTCCGCTACTTCTTCGACCGATTTGTTCTCCTCCTCGAGCAACCCGAACGTGCTGGACGTTCCGGTAGCCTCGATCGAGGTGGTCGAATCCATTACGGCAGTCACGTGTTCGTTCGAATATGTCGAAGACGCGTCTTCGTCGATAAACAAGGATTCAGACAACGAGGATTCAGATCTCGAGACATCGTCCGCGACGTCGTCGGAGGATAGACTCGAAGAATTTCGAATAGATCGATCAGAAACGGTCTGAGGAACTTTCACGGTCACCGATTGGTCGGGATTAACGGTGGTCTCGTATGTATTCACGGCACGGTCGATCGTCTTGGCACGATTTTTCCCGAAACCTTTCCCTACCCTACGTGGATTGCCAGAAGACTGGTTTTTCCGCGAGGAAGCCTGCTTGCCTCTGCGCCTAGGCGAGACTCCTCTCTCTGAAGGGGCGGTTGACACACCAGGAGACCACCAAGAGGAGAAGGACGTTGCGAAGATCGGTACGGGAGTTGCCGTGGGCACCGCAGACGTGTTGTCCGTTCTGCTCCCAGGCGTGAACCTTTTCCGGGGCAGAGGCACCGCTCCGTTCCTCCTCGCTGCTGGCCCCTTCTTCTTTTTCTTCTTCCCGTCCGTCAAATTAGGCTTTTTACTTTGACTCATGCTGCCAGCGGCGTGTACTTTTTTTGCGTTTGACGCTGGTGCTTTGCTCTTACCGTTGCTGTTGCCGGTGACATTCCTGCCGACAGTTGCCACCACCTCGGCCGCCTCTTGGACCCGCAGCTTCCGTTTCTTAGACGGAACCGAGAGCGCCTCTCTTCGACATGCCTCCTCGCTCGCAGCCCCTTCGCAGGATCTCTTTGACTCCGGGGAAGTTCCGTTCAAAGGGAAAGCCTCGCTTCTTACCGGATGTACCGCGCTCCCTTCACCCTTCTCCTCTACGATTTGACACTGAGGACCCGGTTTCTCGCCCGGTCTGCATCGTCGCTTCCTCTTCTTCCTCTTCTTACGTTTGCGACACCTGAACTTGTCCCTGCCGTCCTTTTCCTGTACCGGAAGAGTGGGGCAGAGCGACTGTTGGATCAAGTCACCGCGATGCACGTTGTGCCGATGACGAACGTTGTGCTGAGCTCCCAACATCCGCCTTTGAAGCGCCTCCACCCGCTCCGATGGAGCGACCTGAGTTAATACTCGCGCGTAGGCGGACAGTCTGCCCAGGTTGTGACCTTTCGCCTGTACCCTCCTCGGCTGTCCACGCCGGTTCAACCCGAGATACAGGGTCTTCTTTGCCGTGGACCATTTTGCCGAACTGTAGGTGTTATAGTTGTGCTGCTCGAGGGTCTCGTTGAACACGCAATCGTCTGTGTACTCTCGCTGTAACAAAATACAAAAAAATGGTCAGACATCGATGTTAACGTTCAAACATAGAAAAATCGTTCAATTTGATTGACTGAACTCCAATCTCCGTTTAGGTTCATATGGTTCTTGTAATTTTTCTATTTTTAACCAGCTATTCAGCTCCGTTTCGGCGTCATAAAGACAAGTCGGTTTTTCGTTACGCGCCGCAGTAATCTTTACGCTCGCCAGAATTTTTCTGCTGACCGTCGGATAAACGCTGTAATTAGAGCCGATGAAGAGCGAGGCCGCTTCCGCTCGTCTAGAAACGAGTTACCATAAAGCGGACAGTGAAATCATAGCGCGGCGTAACGCCAGCGAAAACATAATGCTCGGTGTGCGGCATCTCTCACCGGTCTGGCTGCTTCCACTGTATGCTTAATGCTCATTTAGCTTCCATCGGGAAACACCATTAATACTTTGACCGGCGATTACCCGCTTTCGAGAGTCTGCCTCAACGAAATGAGAATTGTGTGTTAAAGGGGAAGACGATTCCGAGCATCACCGCTTTTATGCTTTACGCTTGAACGGTACAATTACAACGTGATAATGACGAGTAATTGGTCTTATCGATCGATAACTATTGCTGGATTTTCTACGATTTCTATAATAGAAAGATATCCCAAAATCGTTTTGTTGCTTCCTACTTAAAATTGATGTTCTCAAGAACCAATTAATTTTATTAGATATTCTTTCTTTTTCAAATTTCAGACAGATTTACAGTATAGTTTCAAGGTAAAATTTTGTGAAAAAAAGAAGGATTAGTTCATTTGGAGGTTGAAGTTAATTTGTGTTTATTGAATTTCCTAGGTTTCTTTCCACTCTTCAAATTTTATTTTTTCAATTTAGAAACTGGAGAGAAACAATTTATGTTCCTGACTTATATAACAGTGCGAAATATGATGTAAATCTTTATTTTTTCAATTTGGCCTACTTTGAATCAAAACTGACACAATTTCTTAAAGAAAAGATATTACAGAATTACTAGAAATGTGGTATACAGTTATAATAAATAATGATCATTGTATTTTTTGTTAATCAGCACAATATGATACAGTAGGAATTGTTAACTTAGAAGAAAAATGCAATTTGGCAGCACAAAATATTGGGAGGATAAAAATAAGTAAACAATATAGGTATGTAACGCATACATATATTATGTAATAAATTATCATTTTTCGTACGTAATGTGTTTCTAATATAAATCGTTCGATTATCTGAAAAATTCGATTATCCGAACATTTTAAACAGAATTAGTTCGGATAATCGAGATTCTACTGTAATTGTTTTTAAGCAGTTAAAATTATTGAGTTACTGCACATTAAATGGCAGATTTTGAAATACAGAAAATCTCCATATTTTTATAAAGGGTTCGAAATGTTCAATGAAAAGTTACATTATTAATGCTCAAGCTAATTTTGCTAATTTTGCTAATTTTGCTAATTTTGCTAATTTTGTAATGAATTATTAGGATCACACCGTTAGCTACATTAGTTACACAGGGCTGAATTAAAATTTCTTCAAAAGCTCCCTTGGTTGATAAACTTAGTTTAAAAATTAATATTTATTCTTAATAAAATTAATAAACATTTAATGCTAATGAAAAAGGGCAACAGTACGTCATTCAAAGATTTTTGACATATCTAATAAATGGACTGATAACGGGGCACCTGCAAAGAATTTACAAAGTGGAGCCCGAAGCTGTAGCCCCCCTTAGACCTCCTTTTAATCCGGCAGTGTATGTACATATTTATGTCCTGAATGTGTTTATTTACTCATCCAGTAACTGCTTCAATGTTGTTACTGATACGTCACAGGTTCGCTGAGAACGTCTGAGTAAATTGAATAACACCCGACACGTTATTATGACTATTGAATCGCAAATTGAGGACTTAACGTTGAATTTATACCGTTGAATGTTGCCGCCCAATTTCTACTCATTTAACTCTTCCACTTTAAACGTTTACTAGCTATAATTTTACTTTCACTAACTTCCTTGCGTTTCAATTGAAATTTCTAGGTACTGTAATCAACGATATGTGATAGATTGTACTACATTATAATCAAAGAAGAGGATTCAATTTGTTAATTATAGGATGTTCATCAATCTTCTAAATATAGGATTCAGTTTGTGTCTTCAAGATAGTGATCGTGTTAAGAATGGTACTTGAATAACGAAACATTACTTGTTACGAGATTTTTATGGAAATGAAGCTGCACTGATTATAGAGGATACATTTATTGCGAGCTTTTAAATGATTTCAGGATGTTCAACAACGGGAATGAGAATTGCAGTAATTATTCAACATTACCTTAATGGTTTGAAAAGGTTATAATGTTTAATTTACTAACAAGAAGAACACAAGTCTTATTATCACATAAGTAAAGTTTTACAATATTTTATTTGGTATCATTGACCCGGTTTTATTTAAACATAATGACCTTTTGTTTTATGGTTCTTATAATTATTTTAAGTTTCACTTAATCAATTTTGAAAACGAAACAATTTGGTTCCAATAATTTCAGTTGATAGCACATAATGCTTTTTGCCTAAAGAACAACTGTGAGCAATTTCAACCCCCTACCCTCACTGATAAAGGAGATATGCGGGTAACAACCCTAAACTTTACTATTTCTTTTCTCGGAAACTGCTTTAGATATTTGAACACACTAAAGTGCAAATAATAGGTACTCATTAGCTGTGCTTCATATATATTTTTTTAAACTTTTATCCGGTGATTTTTATAAACAATCCGTTGTGTGACATCCACCGAAAAAATTAAAAATAATCCTTTATTACTTAACTATTATCTGTAAAAGTTTCAAGAGTGTCGGATGGGTACAACATGATTTAAAAAAAAAGAAACCAAATATAACGCCCCTTCATAGGGCAAAGACAGGCTGAACGTTAGTGGCGCTCAATGTAACTGACCTACAAAAGAATACGTTTCGCCGGTCTGTCATGATTTTTATACCATTTTATACCATTTTTTCCGATTGGTCCTGTTAAAAAAACATTTTACATTTTTTCATTGCTAATGATTTTTTTGCAAAAAACATAATGCTTGATTTATATTTTTCACCGATTGCTCCGACACGGATGGATCAATCGAAACGAATAAGACTTTTGCATCTTGTAGAGTATATCTCCCGATTGGTTCCGTAAAAAAAATATTCTGCATTTGTTTATTCCTGACGATTTTTATTGCAGAAAACGTAATTTATATTTTTCGGCGTTTACTCTGTAAGGAATGTACCAATCGCGATGAAAGCTTTCACATCTAATAAGGGATATTTCCGCGACGATCTCACTTGCAAAAATTTATGGAATTTGTTATTGTTAATAACTATTGTTATTGCAAAATATTCCTTGTTTGGTGTCTGCAATGCATAGCCATTACTCTGCAAGGAATGTACCGATTGCGACTTTTCAACATTGTCCGTGAAAGTAGACTTCGTCATTTTCTTTATCAATTGGTCGCTAAAAAAAGAAGGGTTGGCTTGCCCCTTCATGTATCGGTCGCTGGAAGCTGGTTTGGACTGTTTCTTTGCAAAAGAAACCGTCGTTATCTTTGCATTTCTGTGAGTGCCCTTTCGTCATGCGTGTTATCAGATAACTAAATCATATAAAGTTAGACCATCTAAACTTTTGACACAACTAAGAGCGACGTTCGGCCTTTTGCAAAATTCTTTTTGCCAAGATCAATTATAGCTTTTTTATTAACCATCTAAATTTGATTAGTATATTTTCTTTTGTTTATGGTTATTACCTAACCAATAAAAACGTAAAACCGCCTTACGGTATTCCAAAAATACTGCTCGTTCCACTAAAAAGTGTAAAATAAAATTATTTTTAACAAAAGATACAACCGACTTCGAGATGCGCTAAAAAATATAAAATAATTTATATTTCGTTTATACAATTACTTAACAATTATTAATAAAACCTCTTGCTGCATTAACAAAATACGTTAAAAAGTATGAAATATTTTCTATTTCATTTATACCTACCAATACTCTACAGCTATTAATAAAATCTATTTAATCGTTAAATATGTAGTATATTAAATACATTTCAACCTTTTCGGAGGCGGCGCAAAATTAAAAATACCCGAATTAAAGTACCCGAGTTAAAAATACCCAATAACGAACGAACTTGGTAATTAATAAGTTGCGAGAAAAAATACGGAACGTTATAGATACGGCTGAAAACATTTGTAATTGTAACGATTGTATCAGAAATTGGCAACACTTCTGATGTAATGTAGTTAATCCGCAATGGGTGTGTTGATTCTCGTTGAATATTGTTTACTTGAAATTATCAAATGTATCACTTGGTGACCCGTAAGTCATAGGTTGTCGACACCTGAACCGGGATCTTTCTAGTAGAAGAAATGTTTTTAATTTTACGCCGCCTCCGAAAAGATTGAAATGTATTTAGTATACTATTTAACGATTAAATAGATTTTATTAACAGCTGTGGATTATTGGTATAAATGAAATAGAAATTATTTCATACTTTTTAGCGCATTTTGTTAATGCAGCAAGAGGTTTTATTAATAATTGTTAAATAATTGTATAAACGAAATATAAATTATTTTATACTTTTTAGCGCATCTCGAAGTCGGTTGTATTTTTTGTTAAAAATTATTTTATGTGTAAAGCATTTAACTAACAGTCATTTATTTAAATAATATATTAACAAATTGATTTTTTTAATTAAGCTATCTTACTGAATAATGGCAATTGAATGGAATGTGTAAGGTATATATACTAAATGCTTTTTATTTAAAAACATACAGTTTAAGGCAAACAAAGTTCATATTTTTCTGAGAACTGTTTCTGGTATAAAAATTGTAGCGGGCCGGTGAAACGTGTTCCTCAGTAGGTTGGTTAGGTTGAGCGTCATTAACGTTCAGGCTGTCTTTGCCTTATGAAGGGGCGTTATAATTGTTTTATTTTTTTTTTTTAAATCATGTTGTACCAATTCGACACTCTTGAAACTTTTACAGATAATAATTAAGCAATAAAGGATTATTCTTAATTTTTTCAGTGGGTGTCACTTAAGGGATTGTCTATAAAAATCACCTTAAAAAATTTATTTATTATTTATTTATTTTTCAACTCTTAATCATCGGATAGAAATTTTGAAAAACATATATGAAGTACAGCTAATGAGTACCTACTATTTGCACTTTAGTGTGCTCAAATATCTTAAAAGATTCCGAGAAAAAAAAAATAGTAAAATTTAGGTTTGTTTCCCCTCATATGCCCCTTAAAAAAGGGAGGGGTAGGGGTTGAAATTCCTCAAAGTTCTTTAAGCAAAAAGCATGCGATTTAAATATCAACCGAAATTGTTGTTGGGGACCGATTCACCATGCTTGTACGGTTAGACCCTTTATCTCAAGTTTTATTCCATTTTTACACAGTTCATGTAAAATATGATTTTAATCGTAACAGTGTAACAACGACAATGTAAATGTGTATGTTTTTGATAAAATCTACCATACAAAATTTGAAATTATTACAATTGCAGCTAAAATTTAATTTAATAAAACAAATTAAGCTATAATATTCCGTGTTTCACGTTAAATAGGGATTAGCTGAATTTCTTTTATAAAATAAGTTGAATCTCTTATCTCAAGAAAATTTTCATAAAATCTTTTTCGAAAATTGATTTTTCAGAAAAATATATGAAACCACCAAGCAGATGTTATTCTAATTTATGAACGATTAAAGTGCAATACAAGAAAGATTTGTCGTTAAGAAAATCTACATCGGTATTTCTCTCTGATTTACGTCAAATTCGTAGCTCGTTAATTTTCACACCGATGAAGGAGAAAAATAAAAATAAGAGGAGAGAATTCTGATGTCTGGCCGCATCCTCGTTTATAGCAACGATAAATGTGGAATACCGCGAAATAGCAATTTCATTGAGCGGCATGTGCGTGGCATGATTACAGAACGATCGCATTGACCCTCGAATAATGTAATTTATCTCACCAGATATATTTGTGGATACGTTGAGGGTGTGAACGAGAATAACTTTTACGATTTATGCACATTTCGGCGCATACGTCTATGCCGTTTCGTTGACAGCCTATTGATTAATATTACTTCGAGTTTTGCATCTAAAGAAAAAGAAATTCCTTCGTAGGTTGCTATTTCACCGATATTAGCATTCAATTATCAATGTTATTAGAAATTTTTAAAAATTATCTAGTTGAAAATGTTCGTATTGAGTAGGTATCTGGAATTATGAAAATATTGTGAAAATAATGGATAAGATTTGTGCAAAATAAGAATATGATTTAATTAAATTTTCAATAACTTTAGGATAGTAGTCAACGTGCTAATATTACGTCGCGTCGGTCTAATTAAGTAATATTTTACATTTGAATATTTTCTCATCCTCTGTTTTAGATTTGAAATGCTACCAATAAATGGCGCAAGAATATCGATAACGATGATAGTTGTTTGCCGAATTGCTTTTCTCAACACAGAAGGTTGAGAATCACTGAGTAGTAATTTAAATCATTTCTACGAGTTCCTTAAGGCGTCCATAAATATGAAATACTAGGTAAAATGTGTTTCGTCGAGCAACGCACATGTTGTGCCGCAATTATTCACTTAGCAATTGAATTCACCCTTGAATTTCGCCATAAGCAAAGGAAAACGAGCGATCATGCATTAAACGTGACACCTAAACAAACCTTTGTGTTTTCGCTGGAAGATTTACGCGCCACCGAATGGCCGATTTCTCTCACTGTCGACAGCTCGAGTGAAAAAATGCACCGGCAAAATTATTGAAATCATCGGGATTTCCTTTCTCTGTGAAAGATACGTCGTGGACATGTGGCTCCTGTTCACTATCCTGTCTGCAACCACGAAACTTCCTTTCGTACATTGCGAAGTTTGCTTACTGACCGTCAAAATATCAGCTTTGATCTCTTGGAACGTTGTTTTAACATTTTCAGGCTTCACTTGTATTGTAGAAGGGTAATCATCCTCGTTTCCGTTTAGAAGTTTGTAGACACTTAACATTTTGACTGTCATTCTGAACTTGTTGAAAGTTTCAGGTTTCAGCAAATATCAATTTTATTTCTAACAAATTTAATGTGTTATTTTAAGGATAATTAAGTTTCTGTATTATAGATATAAATTTTTACTACATACTTGGTATAATTGGAGGGTTTATAAATAAAAATAACCCTTGTCAAAAGATAATAATAATAACACTTTGAAATTCACACTAGTGAACTTGAAAACAATTTACATAAGGTGATTCTAATAGCAATTAAATTTCTTCATCATATATTAGGTGAACAAATTAATTGAGTACCTTTAGCATTATGCCTGCTTAATTTTTATTTTTAACTGACTTCGAAAAAGGAGTATCAGTGTATTTATTTTTAAATTTGAATATTTTCTTGCATTTCTGCGTATTTGAAAAGCAGCGCAAGAATACAATAGAAATATCGATTATTTCAATAATTGGAACTATCATAACTTTTTGAAAATAAATTTTCAATTAAGAAAAAAGGTACATAATTGATTTGTATACCTAATACATTTATAAATACGCTTCTAATTAAACTCTTATAGAATATCACAAAACTTTCCGCAATCTGAAATATTTTACAATTTTTTAATACGTTTTGAAATATTCAGTCATGTTATTATTTGATTTTCTAATAAACCTGAGAATAAATGATTTAGGATAAAACTCTACTTACTTAGTTTATTCCAATTTTTGTATCAATAAATAAATACAGATGAAGTGAACTTTATTCCTGTATTTGGAATATTACATTAAGATAAATCATTTAGTATTTAACATAAAATTATATTAAAAATTGTATAATTCACGAAGTAACAATTTTTTATTTAACCAGTACCACGAAAATTTAATTCGAAGAAATTACGATACAAATACACAGATTGACGTTTAATTTTTTGATTGTTGCAATTCTCGGATAACATTAAGCCTTCAAACGCTTTTAACTTAATATGTTGTGCAAGTATCAATTACAGACGTCGATGCTGTTTATCTAGCAAATTACGGAGGATGGATTGACTTCGTGTATAATTTTTCAATTGCCAATCCAGTTGCAATATATGTATGTATATATCGGATCAACACACTACGAGCTATTTTACAGACGCTATTAACTTGAGCACGGAAATCTGTTCCCTTTCAATGCCTCGAACTTAATGGTAGGTCTGCAATTAATGAGAACCGAAACGTGTAATTTGTCAAATAAATTATAGCGAACGTCGAACGGAATTACGATTTCTCCAAGTGGTAAACATAATCATGATGTTACCTACTTCTGACCGTTTACAAGTTGGATACTTTTCAGTTGGTATTGTATTTAATCTGTGGGTAGATCTGAGATTTAATATCATTAATTTTGTACTACACTGTTCGAAATAATTGGAGGAAATCATTTAACATTAACGAGATATCGTTAGTTATAATTTAAGAGGAGCCTACAATTAACTTGTACGGATGATAATTAATCAAAATTCTATAAAAGTACACCGTGCTTGTATACTTTGATAGATTGAGTTGTGATTAGAGTTTGACTAATTTGATTAGAGCTCAATTAACTTATAACTATAGCTATACATATATTTGACGTACAATTGCGATCAAATCAGGTTTCTATAGAAAAAGCGGTGGTGTCCCGGGTTCCCGCCCTTGTCCATAGACATCCCTGGAGAAATTGACAATACAGGGAAGGGGATCTATACAAGTCTGTGACCTTCCGCCACTTGTACCTATATGTATAAACGCTTATGCGGGAAAAATTGAACTAATATTTATTCTATTATTTGTATTTTTATTCAGTATACAATTTATATTATTTACTTTCTGAATTACTTTCAATATTAATATCGTCTAAAATTAAAATTTTGAGAATGTTTGCTTCCCCTGTATCATTATTTTCCCTATTACCTAAAAAAATTGCGTCATTTTGATTATTTCAACAACGGCATTTAATTATGATTTAATGAAATAATATTTTAAACAGAAAATGAAATTTCGACAGTGAAAATAATTTTACACTAAAATTGAAAGAAAAACTGTTTTAAGTACTATTCAAAATTTCAAACAAAATAATATTTCTTGACCAAAACTTCATTTTCTACTTAAAATATTATTTTATTTGAACTCTGAAGAATGTAAATATCATTTTAAACGTTATTTGAAATATCTTTTCTCAAAATTTTACTTACAATCAACTGTGGTTAAAAATTATTTTAAATGGTCAAGTTAGACCTATTCTCTACAAACTGAGCTGCAGTAACATTAAAGCGATGATTACGTAACATTTGTAACGAGCCTTTTCCTCTGAAACGCGAGTCAGACTTGGTGGCCTGAGTGCTCGCGGTTACCGCAGAAGTCAAATTGCGCGTATATTTATGTTTAGTATATCTATATTTATCAACGAAGCTGATTTTAAAGCAATTAACCACCATTTAACTGTATTTTAAAGCAATTAAACCACCATTTAAAAGCAACTGTAATTACTGTTATCGGATCGATCGTCAGCACCGGAGAGCATCCTCTTCCTTGGCAATGTTAAAAACAAGAAAAATAATTTTAATTCTTATCAGAAGTTCGTTTCCTTCTCCTATCATTCTGGTTTAGTCTGACAGTGATAGTAGTAAGATATATATCTTCAATTGATTGATAAATAAAGTCATAGCATTGATATTATTAATTAAAAGATTATACAATCTCAAAGGGAAACTAGTGAGATATTTTATATTTTATTTTTAAAAAGTAACATTTTAGCTTTGAAGTTTTAAATTAAGATGACCTAGTGTTTAAAACAATAAAAGATAGAATATTTTAATAATTCCTTAAACAGGAGAAAAACAAAAAAATAACACTACTTTACTTATTAATCTCACAATTAGCATTAATTTCAACCGAATTTGTATTCGTAAGAATTGTGTTGGATCTTGTTAATATTTCATGTTTTTTTAAAGAAACTTCCAATTATAAAATTACTCAAAAATAAAATTTTTATATATGAATTTCCTTCGCGGTTTATAAAATTACATTATAGCAAATTTCATTAAACTATCCAGAAGAATTATTACATTTTTACTCATCCATCGGTCGTACCAATACCCCTCACATAACAATTAATCTTTTCGAAAAATCAACAAAATCTCTTTCGTCTTAACCTTTCCAATCATCAAAAATTTTAACGAGCATCACGTCCTTATACGCTATACATGTAATATGCGTTTTGTGACGAGCAATGAATCAAGCCCCGTTGAATTACCGATGTCAACGAATTAATGTCACAGAATTTGAAAGGAGACATACGTAGCTTAATCGACCGACAAGCCTGTTACCTGTCGTTTGACGTGACACGTGTTCATCCAACGACTCGTACACGCAAAGATGTACATACACGTACGAGAGATATGTATGCAACTCGTTCGACGGTTCATGCGGGGTCAAAGTCAACTGGTTCCTACCCCATATTCAGCGTGCAACGTATGTACGAGCGCAATTGCATCACCGTTTCATCCGCCATAAATTATCCGTCTCGTTCGTGGCAAGAGAACGTGCCTGTCCCACGGGCCAGATTATCATTTTTGCACGCCCCGTGTCTGTTACGCGCAATTTCGTCTGGATACGTCTTACTGTTGCTTCTCGAGGTTCTCTTTGATCCTCCTTCAGGCTAGTATTTAGCGCGTTCACTGTCAGAGTGCAAACGACCATATCTGGTACCGGCATATTTTTCGATGAATTATTAACGTGTTCACTTTGTTCCAATAGAAATATCCATAGGCGTGCAACTTTTTATTCCTATTTATTGTATAACTTATTAATTATAATTTATTAGTTGGTAAATAAAAGAATGGGTAGATTTCACCTTTTAAAAAATGAATTTCTCCTTCCGTTCAGTTGGATTGAGAAGTTAAAGTTCCACTTCTTTCGGATCAGATGTCACTGGATTGTCTAATACTATATTAAGATTAAAGCTTGGTATCAGATAGTCGAAGAAAGAATCTGACGCAATCTTGGATGACCCAATAGGCTTTTCAATACCATTATCATCTTATTATCTTATTATCTTGAACACAACATCCGTAACACCTTCTTTCTTGTGACAATATTGCGTAAGATTTTTCCTTAGCTGTGTGTAATGATTTGATCAACATTTCTCCTATTTCTTCTGATGATATGATACTGCCCATAATAGTGAGGTCAATAGCAGTTAGTATCACATACAATTGATACCTTACTAGGTTTCCATCCTCGCTTGGGTCTTTCACAAAATTAATCACGTTGAAAATGCATTGATATGTAGCTGAAAGAGCTATCGTCATACAAATTTGTAAGTCAATCGTGACATATTGTTCAAATCTTTTGTAAAAGTTTAGGATCTGTTTTTACTGTTCTATCTTAATTTATATTAGTTAGTAATTTTATAAATAATCTTCTTTTATAAGGGAGCTCTCGAAATCTAACGCTCTGATTTTAGCGAAACTTGGAATTATGATTGATCTTCGGATATTAAAATTACTCGTAAAGTTTTCACCGTAAAAGACTAATAGTTTACAAGATATTTTACATATTTGACATTTTGAAACATGTGTGTATAATTTATTGAAAATTGCTATAGAAACCAAACAAATGATGTTGGTGGTAAGACGCGTGTTGCTGAGGGAAGTACCTTTTTTTTTTCATAAAATATTCCGAAATGATATAAATGAATTTTTATTTCATACACATTTTTTGCAATTAATTGTAGTTATTACAGTAATAGGACAATTGCATCAAGAATTTCCATTCTCGTCCAGTCTCACGGTTAACGATACAAAGGATATATTTCTAAAATATTTAAAACAATTCAGTCTTCGTTGTTAAATATACATGTTTGCTATCTTTCCCACAGTGTTTCATTGTGCGCTTCGTCACATAATGACAACGCGAACCACGGCGCCAAGAGTGAGCGATCAATCTCATTATTTTCATCGTACACACGGCGCGGCGTGGCGTGTACGCGTTTCCGTGATGCGGACGGACGTGAGTAGCATGCTCGCCACTCGTTCGCAGGTGCATTTGCCGGGATATCGCCGTTTACGGCGAACTTATCGTAAATAATGGTCTCGTTAGAAAAAAAAACCCACTTAATGGAGAGCGTAATTTCGCGGTGCCACCAGCACCAGGCCGCTTGTTGCACGCTGTTTTACACCTAGACAAGAAAACTTTATGACTCGACTGTACCGCTCCTTGTCTACGGATAAGAGATTTATCCTTGCTGTAAGGCACAGCTTGCACTGTGTGCGCAACGTGTTGCAACCGAGACTCCTAAGGTCATTTTAACCGTGAAAACCCTTGCGCACACTGTGTTTATCGTCGAAACGACGAGTTCGGTGTTTTAATCACGACTATTTGGTTCACGTGAACAGCCTGTTAAAAACAACATGCGGTAAGGTGTAAGTTTTCCTGATTTGTAGTAAGACACCTATTTGTAATTAATATTCTTGTGTAAAATAACTGATTCATTTTTCACTTGTGATTGTTTGTTCAATGTGAACGAGTAAACCAAATGATTATTTGGTTCATGTAAATAGATTGTTAGAAATTAAAACGGAATAAATTTTTTAAATTGTTAATAGAATTTTAAAAAATTCAGAATTGTACATCCTACTCATTTCTAAGTAGAGCTTATGTTTTTATATATATTATATTTCAAGTAAAAACTATTCAAAATAATTTTGTCTAAGTTTGATAATATTTAATAATTTGATTCATTTGATATTGGAATTATTAACTGAAATAATAATTTCTTCAGTATAATATCAATTTCTTCTTCTTCGCTATTAGTTATAATTGTACATAATTTTATAATAAACTATTTAGTAAATTATGTAATCTTGCTGGACCTATTCCACCTTTCATTCAATTTTTAATAACCCATAAGACATTGTAGAAATTCAATCATTAATATACTATTAAAGCTTCACTTTTTCAATCATTTAACTGTATAACCATTAAAGGTTTTGCAAATTACAAATTGATTGTACAACATTGACTTAATTTCCCAACAATTATATATGTAGATAACAGTTTTTGTTATCCGATATCCTCTCGACATAATTAAGAAGACAGGAAAATTTTTATGTATTTCCCTACCATGGAAAATAAGCGTGTCCATAATTTGATTTCTTCGCAGGAAATTACACCTGTCTCATGGTCGTCGTTCTTTCATATCCTCATTAATATTCCATTAAATTTTTCTTCTCCCCCGCAGAATATTCCATATGTGTAAAAAAGATTTAAATGACGCAGCATATTATCGATGCAACGCCATAGTTCGTTTTCATCCCAACAATTTCCAGGATTATCAGAAAACACAAGCTGCCGTGTTTCAATCGCTTTCGTGAAAAAACACGATGATCACTTTCTTTAATGATAACCACCCCTGTGTGATCACGGCTAACTGGCACGATTAAGTGACGTTCATGTTGATGTCGGTGTTTCAATTAAAAGCAAAGTTGTCTCATGGAAGAGAGAGCCTTCAGGTTTTGCGTTGTTTCCTTGTTACGACAACACAAGAGGGCTTATTTAACCCAGACCCTTTCTTGTTATGAAACACCTTAGAGTTTCTGAATAACGCGTATAGTAAATAAAATTTTATTAATCTGTTGGCTTAGAATTAGTAATTTCAGATAATTACGGATAAGAAATATTGATACTTTTTACGTATTTATAATGTTTATAAAGGTTTTATATTTTTTGATAAAATCTAAAGGAAACTATTCTACAAATTTGTAAGCTCCGATTAAACAACATTTAGATAGGTAATATTTACAGTTTGCCTGTAATTAGTGTAAAAACATTGCATCTTTAATTAATGTTTATGAAATTAAATTTCATAAATTTGTACGTTTTAGCTCAATAACTTTTTTTTGAATAAAAGAAATTCTAATTATCTCTTCTAACAAAATTCTAATATTTCTTGATGAATACTTTTGCCTAAATAAAAATAATTCTCTTCGCAGAATCACAAATCATTTCTTAAACCAACCCCAAGGACATTATTCCACAACGATCAAGATACTCTACTTCTTGAAAACTTGATTGACAACGGGTCTCGTTAATTGCACTCTCATGTGACGGTACAGTCTATTAAGGACAACGTCTTCTTTGTTGCAAATTAACTGAACACGCGTGACAGTTGGTGATCAGGCATTTGTTAGAGAAGTCACACACGAGCCAGATAATTTTGTAGAGTTCATGCTTTCTATTCTAGTCCCTTCTTCAGCAGCCATTTCTATACGCGTCTGTGACTCTAATAATTGAATAGGCCATCCTCGTTTCTGCTTCTGGTTTGCAATTTTCCTTCCATCGTCGCAAGAAAACCATTTGATGCCCCGTTTGTTCTTGAAGATAATTCGAAGTTTAATTGGGACAGAGGGTAACATTCAGGGTTATTGCTCCCCTTTTGTAATTAACCGTGTAATGAGAATTCGCTTCGTCTGGGATTCATTTGGATAACGAACATTCTACTACCTTTTCTTTGCATTTAAATTACAATTGTTTCTTCTATCTTTGGTAAGTATAGAAAAATATGTGGAACAATTTATTTTTTATGAATTATTAAAGGGTAAAGTATAATTTAAATTTTAATATTGTTTGTAACAATATTATTGTTAAATTATTAAAAAAAAAAAATTGAAAATTAACAGTTCTTTATTGTGATAATAATACTAGTACGTCAACCATTCGTATAGATACATACTAGGGATGTGCGGCCCGACTAATGTGTCGGGTTCCCGACTAGCCGGGTCGGTTCGGAAAACATCGGGCCGATACATGCGTGCCCGACTATTTCGGGTTTGGTCGGGTACAGTCGGGCAGATTCGGACGAGCTCTCAAATTATCTTATTCCAA
Organism: Osmia lignaria lignaria; assembly: GCF_051020975.1. Lineage (NCBI taxonomy): Eukaryota > Metazoa > Arthropoda > Insecta > Hymenoptera > Megachilidae > Osmia > Osmia lignaria. The sequence goes on from NC_135045.1 coordinate 13,195,835, forward strand.
AATTCCATATAAAACAGATTTTGCACATGCTTATTGCAAGTATTAACAAGTAAGTACATGGGAGTTGGATCGCGGGCCGCGGCTCACGGGAGCTCGTCCGAATCAGTCTGACTGCACCCGACCGAACCCGAAATAGTCGGGCTACCCGACTGCACGCATGTATCGGACGCCCGTCCGAGCCCGTAATATCGGGTACCCGCACATCCCTAATAGATAGGTACTGTATAAATGTTTAAGCAGGACCGGTGCTGAGCTGTTAGCTAGCTACGCGCTAGAAACATTTGGCTGCCTTTATCAATGCAATTTGCGATTAGATTCATAATCTAATCATGTTTTTATGACAGTTCTATATAATTGACGAGGGTAAATATCCGTAAAAATAATGATATATTTATTTTAATTTTATTAAAAAAAAAAAAATGAACGGTATATTAGAAAGAAACAACATTAGGTATTTGTAAAATCAGAGTTGTATTTTTCCTGATTTCGTATTTGTTAATTCATCAATAATATCGGTTAATTTTAAACTTTCGCACAATGAATACATATATTGACAATTGTTCCTTGGATTTTACTTACGATTAGTATTAGACACTACAGGGGTAGGTTCATCTTAACAGATGATACAATATCGTCAAATTTCTATCTTTTTTATTTTACAGAGCTAATTAGTTTTTAAACAAAATATTTGCATGTTTTAATATTAATAATACAATTAAATCATGATAAAAGTTGTTGTAATAGCGAAAGTAAGACAACGAGGACAAGTCACGCAAAAGCTTAAGATAGAGTGGAATGTGGATTGTCATCGTTTGAAATAGAAGACGGTAATTCCTTCAGTTTCGTTTTATCTCGTTTCTTTTTTTTTAACTGAATTTCTTGTATATTTTGTCGAACGAATTCAAATGTTGCTATATTGTATACTATCATGAATTCACTGAAATTATGTTTATATTTTATGATTGATCACGGATATATAGCTTTCATTAAATAAAGATGTATAATATTAAAATTATAATATGTCAAAAAGTGTCGAAATTCATTAATAAAACGCTTCATGAGGTAAAAGAAAAAATTATTATAAAAAACACAGATATTATTTTTAAATAAATGCTTTACATATTATGAAAAAAATCAACGACGATTTAGTTTTATTTTGCGCGGAATTATATAACTTTTAGAGATAAAATTATTGAATGACAAATCGGTGTCTCGTTCTAAAACTAGGAATGTTACGTAGAGACCCAGAATTCGAGTTAAATCCAATAAGTTCGAAGAACGGTGAACACAGTATTAAGATTAGGATTGTTACGAAAATCGGTAGAATTTGAGATAATCAACTTTGTGGGAGCAAAATAGATATGCTGCGTAATTGATAATTTTAAGATCAAGTAGTTCTGTTAAAAATTATGCAAAATAAATCATAAAATAGTGAAAAGAAAAAACATTGGACCTTTCAAAATAAATCTTATCGATATCTTAACTAAAGAAAATTATTTTCCTATTATTTCAATATGTATTTCGAAAATATTATTAAATTTACTTTTATTCATCGTATTTTGCACTAATTCCAATTTTTAAGTAATTTTATGACGTATATTATAAGAGCTCCCAAATGTAATTTTCTGAGTAATTTCTTTTTCGAAAATAACAAAAGCCATTGATGAACTGTATGGTCATGAAACAGTAAATTGACGAAAATGATTAAGAAATAATTGACATAGTAGCAATCAATTTTCAGCCTTTTCACTTTCCTACTGTACAATTAACAGACTTGCAATTCAGTTGATAACGGCGATTAGAAACGCATGACAGTAACATATGTCTGATAATATTTCTAGTGCAAAACACGAAATCATTCAAGGTTCATTTCACATTTGAAACACATGCTTCGACACGCATCTGCATTTCGAATATATAATTAAAAGTCGTTTAGCCGGAGTGAAATTGTTCCTTATTACTGGACACGAAGCCATGATTTATTTGCATTGATTAGTAACAACACATTGGATGAGGAGTTATTTAATCATAGAAAGGAATATTGCTTTGGCGAAACAAGTAGAAATTATATTTTAAATCATTTACTTTTCACTGAGTACTTCCTAGGAAGGAATTGTATGTGATTATGTGATTATTTGCTTAGAAATGTAATAGGCTGTTGACTTGTAAGATTCAGAGGGCAAGTAACATTAACAGTGTACTTACTTATTATTAGTGGTTTTTGAATAATTCATCTTTTTAATAAAAGAACAAAGCAAGTCAAATTTTCTTTTGTTTTTGTATCTTCTGATAGTTTATTATTTCAAAAATATAATTTTAAGGTATTTTGGAAGTACTTGATAAAGCAAGTATGACATTTTTATTTTCATGTAATATGAAACACGTTTTTATCGGCTAATCTGGAAGTAAATCAGTATTTGTAAATTTGCTACTCAAAAAACAGACATCTTTGTTTCCGAGAAAAAGAAACTTTATATCTCGTCATTTTTTCTATCTTTTGATATTTTTCTTTTATTCTGCTTAAGTCTATAGTCATACTTGTACAGATTATGCATTTTTTTAGAGTCTTTTTTTATTTTATACAACTACAATTACTATCACATCAATCATGAAGAACAAAGAATAAATGTATGCTGTTAAATAATTGAAAAGTTGCATAATTTCTGTATAGAAAATTCTTTAGAATTGCCTATTGAAGGATCATTACCTTTTGACTAACTATAACCTTTGACACTTTTAGTAAAGCTAAAGGATCTGGTGCAGCCCAGACAAAAATCCTAGTTACGCCACTGTGTATAGGTATCCTTAACGAGCATCCTCGGGTAAAAATGAAACGAACGAAAGAACAGGCTCGTGTGGCAATTGATTCGCAACACAGGCTGTAGGAACAGGCTTGTGTGGTCGATGGACGAAACGAGAAGATTTACGGCGCCTTAATCGCTCCACGGTAATTTGTAGAACTCGAGGAGGAGGTGGTCGCGAACAGCTAATCGAATTAGCGAATTAATTGCGTTATTAGACGCTGCGCCGTAGGGGCTATCCAGTACCAGAGTCCACGTCAATAACCGTAAATCACTGGTTTGAATTTTGAATGCCGATTATCTTGTTGCATACTTTCGTATTCGAAACCGAGAACAGCCCACGCGTCGATTCGTTCCTTTCATTTCTTTTTTATACTTCACTGGTCACTTTATATCACGCTGCTCGCTAATTCCGAGGTGTTAATCGTTTAATAGGCGAGACATCGTCGATCGTGTATTTTAGAGGACGTAGACAGATGGGATGGGTTGTAGGTTCAGATTCTCCTTTTCTAATTTGGTCAACGACGCGAGCCCTCGAGCTAACAGGATTAGGAACAGGTTCTCTTTTCTTCTCTTGCATTGTTTTTTTAACAGTGAATTGTTTAAAGGAAGAAACTGTAGGAGCAGGGAATTGTAATTTATTGCGTCGTTTTTTGCTAGATTCTCTTTCAATGAAATGTTTTAGAAGATAGAGAATTTTGCTGTGTTTCCGAATGGCCCCACCAAAATTGAGAACTCAGGTTCGGTATATAACCTAAATTGACTACAAGAAACCGATTAAACTTGATTTCAGAGCTGGATGTTTTACCCTTTTCGAGATATCGTGGTAAGGTTAGGTTCTGTGTCGAATAGCGCATACGTAGTCCCAAAATTGTACAGAAATTTCTTACCACGATATCTCAAAAACGGTAAGACATCCAGCTCTGAAACCAATTTTAATCGGTTTCTGGTAGTCAATTTAGGTTATATACCGAACCTGAGTTCTCAATTTTGGTTGGGTCATTCGGAAATTTATCCGAGAATTTTAACGAATGAAGAAAAGTAAGATCCAGGTGATTATTGTATTGTAAAGAAATTTTATTATAATATAAAATTGTTTTGAAAATGGAGATAATTGCAAGGTTGTCTTCTAAAGTAAGGAAGAAAAAAATTCTCTCGAGAGCAAGGATGACTGTTCGTTCACATAAATTCTTTTCGGTAGCAACTTCTAGCTTCTCGACGGGATCACTAATTCCACGGGAAAATGTTTCTGCTCCCACTTTGGTAGGAACTTGTTCGCGTAAATTACGAGATTGGCGCGTGTAGTACGCTGGTGCACGCAGAATTACGCTCTTAGACGTGTCTAAGGTTAAACTAGCAACGGATCGGGTATGCGACGTGTATTTTCGTGTTACCATGTCAAAAGAAACCGCGCTCGTAAACCAAACGAAGTACGATGTCAGTGTCTTCCACGCGAGAAGATACATTACTTCGCAACTCACAGTGGTTCTTCGCTTTATTTCTTCGATACTCATCGTTCAACCGTTGCTTGATCCTTCATTAACATACGAGTCGTTTCAAGTTGAATTATAGAGAACGTTTAGACACGATTTCCATAAAGGAGCTTGAATAAAATTTGGGAAAATAAATATTTAATATATTATTTCTAATATTTGGTCCTACAAGGTAAATAATAAAATAACTTTATTTTATGCTCCAAATTATTAAATCTGAATTATTAATATCAGGACTATTATATTTTGGAATTGGTACAGTAAGCAATGTTGTATAATAAATTATTGATTTTCATTTTAACAAAATATTACTATACCACGACAATAATTTAAACACTAAAAGTTTGTAAATTTAAGGATATTGTAATATCCTTAGATTACATAAGGTTCGTATTAGATAATTGGTAAACAATTAAAATATGAACAAAATACTTTCCTTTTGTATAATGCAATATGAGAAATAAGGAGATATATTCACGTATGCATATACTCTGATGTCCAAAAGTTAAGCATAATTAGTAATTATGTGCATTTTACGAATTATGCTTAACTTTTGGAAACCAGTGTATATTATAATAACATTGTTATGGGTCAGAGGTAATGTGGAACAGGTTAATGTGTTTCATTTATCTAAATATTTAGTGTTTAAATAACATAGCTATTTAAAATTAATCGTATGTTGTTTTATGATTAGTTGAAGAAACAAATATAAATTAAAAAACAAAAAATACTAAAATATTTTGCAAAGTGTACAGATTAAAAATTAAACAATCAGTAAACTCAATTTTCTAATTTTTAACTTAGAAAAAGTTAAAAATTGTAACTACATAACAATTATAAACTCCTAAGTTCTTAAACTCCACCTATTCATTAACATTTACCCTTCAAAAACACTTGGTACAGCAAATCTTCAGAATATCAATCTCTATTACAATCGAAATGTAGAAAATCGAAAATGTCATAAACAATAATGGGGCGTAGTTACGAAAGCTAAGGAAGATACCGTTACTTAATACCAGATCTGCCTCTTCGAAACCGAAAAGAAATGAAAAAAAAAAAGCGGAAAATCTCAAACAAACAGGTCCTTATAAATCTCTACGAGAAGTATCCTTAAAGTAAGACGTTACTTTTCCTGTCCACGTTTCCCTATCATTTTCCCATGGGGAAGCCGGACGAAAATTTGAGAACCCGAAAAAAAGGGTAAACGTTAGTGGTCCGAATGTGGCCCGAAAGGAGGATCCTCTCCTTCAGGATTATTTAGGGGCATTCCTCGAACGCCCACTGGTCACCCACGAGCCACGAACCTCCACCAAGAGACCCCTAAAAGTTCGTCCTTTCGAGAACACCGCTAAACAAGACGAAACGAAAGCGACTCCGTCTGGTTCAGCTTCTCCATTTTCGACAAGCAAGACAGATTACTCGAGCCCGGTGTGCGCATGCAATTCTCCGTTCGTTGAATTTTTATTTCGTCTCGTCGCGTCGCTTGGCTCGTGCTAAACGCGAGAATTCTTGTCTGGTCAACCAGACCGTTCGATTTGTTTCTTAAACTTCAGCTGATTTATTTGTTCCTTTTGTGGTAGAAACGCTGTAGGATATTTGTAGAACAGGGGTGAAAATTAGGATAGTTTCTTGGGGTAAGGTGATACAGTAGAATTCTAATAAATTAGGATGGTGAATGATGAACTGTGAAATGCTGTGAATTGTTCCAAATATAAATATTAAAAATATTATGCAACGAAGGGTTAATAAGCTGTGGCTGGATGTGACAAGGAATAAGGGACGTATCTAAAAATGACAAAAATCTATGGTCGTTTTATGGTAAAAACATTGTAGGATATTTGTAGAACAGGGGGTGAAAATTAGGATAGTTTCTTGGGGTAAGGTGATACAGTAGAATTCTAATATATTATGATGGTGAATGATGAACTGTGAAATGCTGTGAATTGTTCTAAACATAAATATTAATAAATTATTAGGGTGACAAATAAATTGACTCGTATGTATAGGAGAATCTATAAATTACCATAAATACACTACCATCAGTAAACAAACTGTGAGCTTCAATTTAAAAATTATTTATATTTTTAATAATCAAAGCTTCAATGTGCTGGTGTAGTTTAAGGTGTTAATTCTTTCCAGTAGGTACCAGATTGTACCCATAATTCAACATCGCCTTGTAAAGGGAACAGCGTATCACGAAGACCAAGATTTCCTTGTTTCTCTCATTTTCATTCTCAAAGAGTAAAGCTGCGGTTCCGCCGAATGTACAGCCGATCGTCTATCATAATATTTGTGCCCGTGTCGGCGGTTTGAATTATGTTGTAACGAGTAGTCACGAAGCAAAGGAAGGAAGAGATGCTAGCAGCTGCCGTTTGTCTTTGTTCGTCGGTGTGTATGCGACGAAAAGAAGAAAAAAAAAAGATCAAGAACGGACCAGAACTCTTGGTAAGTAAGTACGAGGCTGATGTACGACGGGCCAAACGAGCAAGCACCGTGTCCGATTTTAACGAGAATCCAGCCAGATTAGTGTCTGATAAACTATCGTTGGTTTGGGTTAATCCATTGCTGACCGTTGGTCAGGATGGATTTCATATTTTCCGATGGTATTTCATTGATATTCGTAATTAAGACAAAGAGATGGACGACACTCGAGATGGACATCCTTTATCTTGGAATTACTGGATTTACTGAAAAATCTTTTCTAGCAAAGAAAATAATTGCTTTTTGTGTTTTAGCATGTAACAGGATCATTTTTGTAAACACGACTCTTTTTTTGGTTTTAAATAAAAAATGTTGAATATTTTTAATTATTTTTGGGACCATTTTAAGTTATTATTTTAATATAATAAATTACATAGATTATAGACCAAAATCATGATTTCTAACTTATTTTATTTGCTATAAAATGAAGAGAATTCCATATCTTTAAAACTTATTAAGGAGTTAGTAAATCAATTGCTATTTTGAAAATAATTAACTCGACCCAATATACCTGATCTGGGAACACCGGACCACCTGTTGGTTATATTATCACCAAGAAATCTAGCTCGTTCAATCTCTTGGAAAAATGAAGAAACAAGAAATCATAGAGCGGTCACATAAGTTAAATAAACGCTCTCATTCGTATAAGCTGCACACGCATAAAGTGGCTAAAATACTAGCTGCGTATCTATACTTCTCGCGACCATCTCGATAAGGCTACAATTTCGAGCCATTCTATTTCAGCAACTTTTATTTCTTGCGTTCTTACTGTTCTATAACCAGAGTTTATCCAATCTCTTGAAACAACTTCATTCGAGTCCCTTACTTTATTAATTATACAATTAATTATACACGTTAAAGCTATTAAAAAGTTCATTAAACCGTATTTTTATTTTTACCAAATCTTCATAATATTTTATTATATCTGGTATCTATAATGTCACATATTTATAATTAGGTAAGTTAAAAAATTCCAAATAATATCAACATGTTAATCTTCACCGATGACTTTAATGTCCCTGTAACTCGGATCACCCGAAAGCCGAGCCGATAACAAAGGGAGTATCCACCCTTTTCATGTTTCTCTGAACCATGATTCATAAAAACTTAACCCAAAACAAGAAGACAAAAAAAAGAATCGTTATTCGCGGTAGGTCGAACACCGTGGAGTAACGAAAGCACACAGTTGAAAACATCGATTTTCCATTCAGAGACTATCCTCATGGGAAATTCACACGTGTCCCAAAGACGTTCGAGTCTTCTTTTTCATGGCGGGGACGAGATTTTTTGAGGTACCATTCAGTGTCGTGAGACGTGCAAGGTCCAGCATGTATTTATGTGACACCATGGCCGATAAGGGTAACAGCCAATTAAACTTGAAAGCAGGCCGAGATTCGAGAAACAACCCCCTGCTGCCGTTTGACGCGGCTTCAATTACAGGATCCTCGTGAACGACCATCACTTTCACGCTAGCTGCCTTTTGTCTCCCTTTCACCACGCCCCTGAGATCTTCGAGACAGGAGATGATCCTTCGGGATCCTCTTTTGGAGGAATACAACGGATCGTATCTGAGATTTCGGATTCCTTCCCATACCAAAGATAAAAGTTTGCATATTAAATTATGCAACTCGATATCTAAACGTACCTAAAGTAATTTTAGAACTGTTCATGAAGGACGTACTCTTTTAGACTTTTCATAAAAACCATTCTACCTCGAAATTTTCTTCGAAAACATTCTATCTATAATTTTATTGTTCATAATTTGATTGATAAAAATTTCATTTTACTCTCGACATTACATAATTGTTTTATAATTTTTTTAAACAAAAAAATATTTATTTTTGCGTAAAACTGTATTTCTTTTAAAAATTCAAAGAGAAATTCGTATCGAAGGGTTAATGAGTTAAAATCAGAAAAATAAATTAAAGGAAAAAGTAGTGAGAATGTAACTGAATGTGAGAAGAAGGAAAGAAGTCTAGAAATGGGAAAAATCTATGAACGCCCTTTACGGACGACCTCCTACTGGTTGCTAATGTGTTGACTACATGTGAAGTTAAAGCGTAGGTAAGTACCTGTATCAAGCTTTACATGTTTTTATCTTACTAGTGCTAGTTCGATGGCAAGGCGTTTCTTAGTCGCCAGCTCGACGTGTTTCACGACGGATGAAGAGGTTTCCACAAAGGACGATGGAAAGCCAGAAGAAACGCGTCCGCTTCAGCACGGACGAACGCGAAAGGAAGGAAGAGCTTTATCGCGTCGGATCGATATTTATTCTACGCATTTCGTTTTATTGATCCGAGATCATTGGCTGCGAGTTCTTCCCGGTGTTCAAGAGCGCCATAATATCATGCTTTCCCTATCTTCCTCTTTGCTCACCCCTTTTTCCGCGTTAATTTATACCCGTCTGTTCGCTCCCGCGATAAGTGAAAGCCTCCTTCTCGAATCACGTCTCGTCACCGATCTATCGATCGCGTGGGTTGGATCATCCGGTTCCTTATGAGCGTGAGAGCTCGTTTGTTCAACATTTTCATCAGAGAACACGGCAGTCTTGTATAACGCGATAGTGGGTGTCATCAAATCTAGGGAGGGCATATTTTTCTTTTGCACAAGCAATATTATTTATCACTTGAGAGCCTCAATACAAAAAAGAGAATTAGTAGTTGATTTGTTAACAAAATAATTGGGCTGTTTGCTTTATAATTCAAATTAATAATTCTGATTAAAGAGAAACAAATAATTTAATTGAAGTAAGTGGCAAAGTATAAAGTTGATTCGATGAATTAATTATTGTATATCTCAAATGTACAAATTAATTCTGAGCTTTCTTTTTTTTAACTGTAGATTTGTTTCTAACGTCATGGCAACTTCAATTATTATATTTTCGCGCCACTTTTCAAGTACACAAAAGCGCAAGAAGATATTCAAATTTAAAATAGTAATTACAAAAGTGGAGTAGTAAAGGCACTGAATTAATCTGTATGTATGTACACCTAATGTTAATGATACTTCACACATAACATAAATATACAATACTAGAAATACAGTTTCTAACAAAGGCGGTTATAGCGTAAGGGTTAATTATTCTACAAATGCAACTCGTGTTTGATATTACAAGAGAAAAAGTTAACAAGCATACTATTACAATTGACGAAAATTTACCAAGTTAAGTAATTTAACCATTCAATTTAAAATAATTGAAAATATGTCTGATCTTAGTCTGCTGTCTACTGGCAAACGACGCAATTTTCGGGTTTCTTTCGCGGCTTCTCAACGAGCGACCCTCGGAAAAATCTCAGATTCCTCGGTTACAAATTAAGTATTTAAGATAATTAGCCGAGCGTGGCTCGTTTCGTCCGTGAAAGGAGCGAAAGATCTTATCGTGTTCCGGTCGATTCTGCTGGACCTCTTCGCTCCGAGCTTCTGGCCCCTTGATTTACGTGGACCAGCGACGAAACACGCACCGCCCCGTCATTATTTTTATCTTCGGTCACGATTAAACAATTGTTGGCCCACGGCATCGCCACCTTAGCGAGAACCTACCCTCCTAACACCATTTTCACGACACGTTACAGTGATAATTATTACGTTTAACATTTTATGATCAGTAAATCACGTTAACTCTTAATCTATTTATTTCTGTAATTGCAACAATGACAATAAAAAACTCGGAAGATAATCATTTTTTTCATGCACTTTAAGTGGAACAGAATTGACATGGAATATAGGAGAATTAAGTCTAATAATCATTTTAAATAGGGTAGCTTAATGTTCTATTCTACTTTCTCATGTACTAATAAATAGTTAACTTTGTGTTAATGTTCAAACTTGTTTTTCTAAATGTTATGTAAGGGACTAGTTTATAATAATTGCAACATTAAAATTTGCTGTAATACGCCACTAAAACAAATTTTACTACATTTAAAAATGATTTTCTTAATCAACTTATTGAAGAAAAATAGAAAAAAGTGCATTGTATTATTAAATAGAAATGATGATGTCATCAACTAGTGATACCAAAAGAAGTTTGAGATTTTATTTTAAAAGATACTGATTGTGAGTTAAAAATTAAAAATTAAGAATCTACTTCTGCTACAAAATAAGAGCAACTTAAGCAAAAAGATATGTATGTAATAAAAAAATCTCATAACTTTCAAAGTACATATTAACACAGATGTCTAATAGCGAATTTGTGATGGTGATTAAAATATTGCAAAGTAATGTTTAATTTTCTGAATTAGTATTATTAGGGTTATTATAAGATTTATTTTGTAGAATATTTAATAGAATAATAATGCTAATTATGTTTTGTTGGCACGAAATCCCTATAGGCCATATATTGCTATGAAATAACGTCCACGTTATTCTTTCTTAATTATTATTTCTATTATAATGTTAGTTTATAAGTTAATTTCTCATATTATTGTACTCGTTTATATAATCATTAATATTAAGCTTAGTATAGCGTAACTCTGTCATATTTGTAACAGACATAAAAAGTGAAAACATTAGTAATTAATAACTTATTAATTCGTTTACGAGTTTTACATTAACGATAAGTATAACTCGTAACATCGTAAAATATTTTACATTTATACCATTTTCTGGCATTTATGAATATTATACATAATTTGAAGTATTAATTAAAATCCTTATCTTTAAACTTTACGAGGAGATAATAATTATATCTATTGTAAATTTTTCAATCGTACGTAATATTTTTGAACAAAGGAAGTTTACCTTCTTTTCTTATCTAAAAGAATGTGAAATTAAATAGCAGGTTAAGTAATTATCATTAAATGTACAGAATATCAATTGTAGACGATCTTGCGCAATAAAATCCCGTCCAATTTTAATCTCACAGATATAATTAAATTCACTGAGCACTTGCTATAAAGTACTACATATAACAAGATCTCAGTTACGATCAACTCCATAAAATATGAACTGCAAAACATCCATACGGACAATAAAATTTTATGGTAAACTTCGATTAAAATCAAATTGTAAATATGTATAATGTCGTATGTTGCATAAATTTTAATTCTAATTAGATTCAATACGATTAAATCGGAATCGTGTAATAAAACTTCGAGCCCGGTTAATTTCGACTAAATTACAATTGAAATTTCATTTATTGAATATTATATCCGACGAATACAACGATAGTATTATGAGCTGAATACTTGGAATAATATTTGAAATTGAAGAATTACTCGTAGTAATTTCATTAATTAATGCAAGATCAGATTTCGTAACTTCAAACTATATTGTACCTTTTATAAATGAATTTAATCAACGCTACTCATTAACGGGTTAAATGCCGGATTAATTTTACAATAATAATAAAATCTATAGTTTGTGAGATGTTTCAAATTTAAAAGTGAAATATATTACATAAAAAGACTTGAAATGTTCCAGATACCGCAGGTACTTTAATACTATTTCGTGCATAATATTCTAAGAAATCAATCTATGTAAAAGGAAAAAAAGAATTTCCGTAAAATTTCAGAGGCACTTCCGTCTAGGCAAGACTTCAGATAATATAAATTTAATTTGAAATAAATATTTAAATAAAAATAACATCCTACATAATTCAGCCCACTATTTGATGTTATCTTGGTTGCAAAGTCCATAAAATATAAACATTGGAATCGGAACTTCGGGATATTGAATCGGCAATCCTTGACTTAATTTACTCAACAACTGAGCAAAGTTGAAAAAAGCAAATAGAGTTAGCCACACGTTTCCTGCAGAAATATGCTTCGATGTATCATTAACCAACACACTGTAGATATAATGTAACCTGGCGGTACAGCTATCGGCTAGTACTGTATTTAGCGGCTATAAATTAAGGTACAAATTAATATTTATGCAGCCATAACACGGTAGCAGTAACACGAACGGGACGTGCTTCTCTTAACTGCTTTGCTTTTATCATCGGCATTTTCTTCGATCCTTCTTCTACCCGACAGTTTTCTCTCGTTCAGTAGATAGATCGATGAAAATTAGTATCCTCCTCAGGTATTTCACGTATATCGATTAGGCCTGTTGCTGCATTGAAAAACGAGGAAACGTTTGAGAAAATGTAGTTAATGTGTTAACTGTCAGCGAACAAATAGATAGCACAAGTAGTTAAAAATGTTTTACGTGTATCATTAGAGTCTGATTCCATTTTCATTATAGTTTAATTGGAAATTTTTGTAATTTTAACATCTTGACCGCTAACAGGAAGATTTTATTCCAGTTAGATTATATCCTTTAATTAAAAGTTTATATGGTTCTATGTAATACTTGATCTCTTAAGGAAATTGCATACATTAATTAGCAGTTGCGACGGCTATAATAAAGGAAACAACAGTGCTTTCGTAATGTATTGGTTAATATAGTGACATATAATTATAGTGCTTATCTATCATAGGTCAGTGCTTAAACATTCCAATTATTAATAGACCAATGCTTAATTGTGTAGTTAACTTGACATTTAATTTAGGATTCTTTTAGAATATTTATAATGGTGCTACATATATGTTATATTGAATACCATATACTGAAATAAATTAAAAATAGAATTTTTTAATTATTTTAAATAGTATACACTTATGAATCGTTGAAACATATATAAAGTTTTCAATTAAACTACATCTAATACATATTATAGTAATCAATAGATGAATATTTTAATTTAATAATCTAATTAATACTTTTAAATAATTATTATTCTAAACTTTATTTATTTTTGAAGAATTAAGTGTCTTATTTTACAATATAAACTTTAGTAGCACTTATAGATACTTGGTGAAAATAGTAATACTTCAAGGATTCTTTAAAAAACTACAAAAAGGAACTTTATGCAATTAGTTTAAGAGTTTTTCTGAAATTCTATCAAAGGACTATGCTCTTTTCACGCTATTGTATAATAGGAAAGTGTGTCAATGACGAATTGGTGCTTGATGTGTTTATTTATCTAACAAACTGACTCGTGCTACTTCATTAAAACATTTCTGAGCCATTCTCTTGTTGTTTTACCTTTCTTTAACTTGGTTTAGGCAGCCTGTAGGTTTAAACTAGAGATGTGCGAGTACTGGTAATTTACAAGCCGAGCTGAACTCGCTTCGATTGTTCGAGCTTGAATTTGCCGAATTACTCGAAATCGACGAACTGTTTGAAAGAAAAGCGAGCTACTCGAAAAAATCGAACTACTCAAATATCTACTGATAATTCATCTTCAAGTAAATCGAAGTTTTACGACGGCTCGTAAGCTTTTTTATTTTTAACTCTTTCTTAATGAAACTTTTACTAACGCATTTGTGAGATTTTTCTGATTAAAATGAGACCAAACACAATCTAGTTTGAATTATATTCACACAAAGTACAAACACACGGTGCTCTCATTAAAATAACAATAAAAGGATAATGTGAAAGATCAATTAAGGTTGCAGCACATAGAATCGACACCTAGGCTGGTTATATGCAATGTGTTCCTAACATAGGATCGACACCTAGGCTGGTTATATGCAATGTGTCACTAACATAGAATCGACACCTAGGCTGGATATATGCCGAGTTTTTACTATACGAGACAAGGTCCTTATTACTATCTATTAAGAATCTATCCGAGGGATTAACTCTATGGTAGACTTAAACATTTTCAATACAAAATGGTTGGTGTATCATTATTTTTTTCCTTTGTTCGTCATTTCATGTCAAGAATATTAGTGAAATTTTAATATATTTAGTTGGTTTCATTAAATCTTTAGCTTTAAAACAATATGGCATGAGTGCCATTTTGCAATGTTATGAAATCATATCAGATTCTCTGCCATTTGATAAGCAAGAACGTAACATGTATGTAGAATTCTATTGTTTGCTAAAATTTGTAATCATCTATTTTGTATTAAGAATATCGATGAAACATTTACATAATTATTTTCATTAAGCGTAAGCTTGAAATCAACATGCTATAACAACACGGTGATTTGCGGTACTTTTATGTCATCAAATTATGATAAACTGTCTAAGTTTCAAAATCTGCCATTTGATATGCAATAACCCAGAAGCCTCTCACCAGTTTGCGATATTCCAATTATTATCTAAATCTGATTTAATTCCAAATTCCTGGAAATCGTTCTAATTACAGTATCGCCCCGATTTCATCTTATCGCCCATGTGGTCATCGTTTCAACTGAAGTCATCGAAACTCTCGTTTGCTTTCATCGACATTAACCAGTTATCATCTAGCGTGTTAATGGACAATCATTAGATAAGGCTTGGCTTGGCTTCTAAACAAGCGATCGTTGCAAGTGCATTAATATAGCGAAGTGAACCAGAGAAGCCGGCAGGATTCTCTGGAAAGGATGCTAATGCATCCCGGTGAAATTGTTGCTCCCATGGTGGATGTGTGGATTCCTGCGTGATTCCGGGCTCGGAATGTCCGAGACACGCGAACAACCATGCAAAAAGCACCTTGGATAACGATGAAAAACGCGCACCGGTTCGTTCGCGGTAAACATCCCGCGGTTTATCCGCCACGTTAATTCCGGCTCGATTCAGCGAACTGAATTGAACTGTCCGTGGATCGAGACAACTCCGGTTTTCCATCGACTGTACGAGTTACTTTTTAACGATACATCAAGTTCGCTGTTTCCTTCGGTTCTGGATACATCATAGCGGAAGCTCATGGTTTTCAACCGACCCGATAAAAATCGTCTTTGCGCGAAACAGGTGATATAGTCGACAGGTGTTGCCGGCGTGTCATGTTAGCGAGACTGATGGAACGCGGACCATGATTAAACACGCGATCGTTCTTTTTTATATTGACGCATGTAAACTTCAATGTAAAAAGTCGCAAATGAGTGATAATGTCGGATAGCAGGAAGCTTCTGATTTTCTGATCATTTTATAGAAAAACTGGAAGAGATGTCTTGATCGTTTCAATTTAAAAGATATAGAGGGATGTTTCAAGATTTTTCAGGTTTTTCTTGGTTTTGATGGAAGTAAATTGATAAGAAAAAAGTTGAATATAATTTGTTGTTACAGCGCAGCGTGAAAATGCTGCAGTGAAGATAGAGATGTATGGGATAAGTTTCCGAATGGTCCCACCAAAATTGAAAACTCAAGTTCGGTATATAACCTAAATTGATTACCAGAAACAGATTAAAATTGGTTTCAGAGCTGGATGTCTTACCGTTTTTGAGATATCGTGGTAAGAAATTTTTGCACAATTTTGGGATACTGAGCATGCGCTATTCGATACTGGGCATATGTTATTCGATACTGCGCATACACAGAACCTAACCTTACCACGATATCTCGAAAACGGTAAGACATCCGGCTCTGAAACCAAGTTTAATCGGTTTCTTGTAGTCAATGTAGGTTATATACCGAACCTGAGTTCTCAATTTTGGTGGGGCAATTCGGAAACACAGCCGACGTATGTATAAAAGACATTAAAATTTTAATTATTCGAATTATGAATAATTAATTCTGAACTTCTCCCAATGTATAATAGTAATGCTATTTAATCCTTGGGACACAGTTGAGCACTACCTATGATTCAGAATAATTTCTGATTTTTTATAACATAAAATCAATTTTACAGAAAATTTAGAACTTTCTCCACTTTTCACTTCAAGGTGCAAGGGAATTTGTATGCGATAATAAATAGAAATGATAACTATTCAACCTATGTATATATCTGTCCACAATACTCCAAACAATAACTGATAATCAATCATTCGAGTAACCGGTATTCGAATAATCGATGTTCGAGTGTGCATAATAATTTGATACCCAAAAGCCAGAGTACAGCCAGTACTTTGCTTGCTGCCCGTGGCCTACATCTCCGCGACCATGAAATCTCGTCCCGGTTCCAGCCGTCCCAAAGCCTGGAGGCTTCTTCAAGGGAGAGATTCGAGGTATCGAGTGGCGTTATCGCGCGTCACCATTATCGGGTAATTGAACGGGCGAACCTGCAGGGCGTACCAACGTAACGATGACCCTGCACGTGCAAAGTGCAACTTGCAAACCTGCTTTTACACGAAAAAAAGACCAGCCGTCTTAACGGTCGCGGCGCGCCGCGGCGAGAGGATAAAAAAAGGGAAAGTAACCTTTCCACTTTTGCGAGAGGTAGATTGAAAGAAAAGAGGAAGGTTATTTCTTCGCTACCGGCGCGAAAGAATGCGGCGGATGCTTGGTAACAGGCGTACGTTTACGCTTCGCTTTTGAGAGACGCGTCATCAAAAGACACCGATGTTAGGCGTACGTCTCTCTAAATCGGGATCCTCTGGATCGCGCGTCGCCAGAGTTCGTTTAACTTTCGAACTGACCCCGATTTAAACCAGAAAAAGATGCGGACGAGATTCACGACGACGGAAGCCGGAGAACCCGACATCGTCGTGACTTCCTCACGGCACGAGGAAAAAGGGTCTCGGTCGTCTACGACTCGCTGCGAAAATAGGAACAGTCGTGTTACGTCTCTTGAAAATAGACCGATGGAAGCGTGATGGGACGTGTTATGGGGTGATCCCGGAAAGCAAATGCTTTTTCTTTTGCTTCCATTCTTCGCGCTGGCAAATTGGACTTCAATTAGGCTGGCTTTTATAGTCTTTTCTCAAGAATCACGTGTATATCTTTTTGACCGCTCTGGACGCACATGTGCCTGTGTCCGCTCGAAGCTATTAGTCCTATATGCGTTTGGCAATTGCATTTCTTAGTAATTACACGCCAAATGTTATCAGATCAGAATCAAATGGTAAAACGATAAAAAAAGAAAGAGAAATGAAATGATAAAGCAGCAGTCAAAGAAATACTGACTGATATTTCTGTTTGTAATATGTTTAAATCCAATACATTTGAAACTCCGAAAAAAAGAGAAAGGAAAAAAAGGGAAATCTACTAAATAGGAAAAAAAAATTCAGAAAATGCCCAGACCACCTAGTGAAAAGTGACTTTCCGTAGCAGCGACTGAACAAGCAGCATGAATTTGAGTTAATTGAGTACGCAATCACTGATAAATATACACGAATGGTGAGGATAGTGTTAGAAAAAGCAGGTTTCCGAACACGCGACTGGATCAGGTTCTACCGGTGCATAGCACACGCGACACGTGAATGCTCTTTCAATTTATTCCTTTAACTATGGATCTACCCCTTTGATTTGTTTATTTATACCGGGAAAAACGGAGGGGCAGCATTGACGATTCAATGTTTACGAGCTCGATCAGGAACGGGCGAAATCTTCAGCCTCATTTAAGTCGATGATAAGCGTAATGATTACACGTTCGTTTGGCATAGCTCCTGTGTTAGCGATTAAAGGCGTGTTTACGTTGTCCCTTTGCATCATCAATTAAAGATTGAAGCGCATGCCGAGCAAATGATACTGATAATAAAAAAAAATATATATACCGATCGAATTGAGTAACCTCCTCCTTTTTCGAAGTCGGTTAAAAATGGGGCATTTCTGTACCTCACACTACGTTTGTGGTTCAAGAATGATAAGGGGAACATGATGGTGATAGAAAATGGACAAACTTGGGGAAAAAACATGCATCACTGCTTGTTAATAGCTGCAATTCATTTTCATTTGGAAAAATGAAAATTTACTAATCAACACGCTGATGCCATTAACGACCAATGTTCCGAATTTTGTACAGTTGAATAATTAATAATAGAAAAAAAATTTGGCAAATTTGACCAAACGCGAATTTCGCGATAATCATTGCATTTAGGATCTTTTATGTTACAATTGTATGACTTTGGAAACAGTTCTGTCCGCTGTAAATTATCTTATCAGAAAATTTACGAATTGAATTATTGTTTTCCGTGCATATGTATGTGTATAAAAAGACTAACACTGGTAGTGTATGATGAAATAATTTTCAAAAATTCAACTTCAGTAAGGTTATTTGTCACCTAAAACCTGAGAGATTACAAAGTACATACATATAGTCTACCGAGGGGTTACAGGAAGCAGTTTGTTCGCACGCGGAATGCGAACACGCGACAAGAACAAATTCTACCGCACTGAACTCACGACGAGTGTTCCGGCACAGGGTGCAGCCGGCATTCAAACGGCCTTCAGCTCTATTCTCGACCTAATGCAATACCTGTCACGAGACTTCCTACTCTATCCGACGGAGTTGAACGTATTACATTTTTCATTCAATAAAAATTAGAAATTAACGTAAGTTATTTGAAAATAATTAATTTCAATCATATTTTAATTTGAAGATTATCCAAATAAACTTTTATTCGAATAACTCAGTTATTTGTGCGATGAGCTGGGCGAACCAGTAAAAACATCCAATAAACATTATTTAATATTTAAAATAAATAGGTTGTTATCTACTTGATTATTTATGCTACAGAGTCTCTATTCGTGTAGTTTGGCTAAATTTACAATTTAGAAGGAAAGCATATCAAAAGCTTGTTGCGAGTTTTGTTTCTTTTTCGTTGATAATATTATGCATCCATCGCGCTAGTTTAAATTATATGATACACGAGCGAACGTTCGGTGTTCAACTACTAATAAAATGACAGAAGAAACGTGCTGGGAACTGGATTTATTGAAAGTCGTTCGAAACCGCGGGGAAAATATGTAACGAGTTCCCAGGTGTTCTTTCACGCCTTTAAGGGAACACGCTATTAAATATGAAATTTTACAGTGCTGAAAGATGAAGCTGATTCTCCTGGCATCCAGGATCATACATGTGATTAACACGTTTGCTCCCAGTTCTTATTTGGAATGCCGTTTGCCACTGATCATGCATAGATCGTGCAATTACAGACCGGCTTACCCTTGCATTCTTTTTTTTTTTATAAAATAATATAAATTGATATGTTGGAATGCAACGATATCTACGCACACGGGAATAGAATCGAAGAAACAGGTAATAACGAGAAAGTGTTGAAACTCTTGACCTACAGTTTTCTCTGGATCAAAAATAAACGAACGATGAAGAGGATAATTCAAAAACTTTGAGTATATTACGATTTCAAAATAAATATTATGCCTTTTAAGTAGATAAACGTTTTATAAAATTTTAAGAAAATTGCACTTAATTATAATCAAAACTAATTCAACTTGGGATGACGAAGCCAGCTCTTTGCTAATTCAATGTATATTTTAAAGTTAGTCATTTTCAATTTTTCAGGGATTCCACCTTACTCACTGATATATACAAATATTATTCATACAAATTATTACAATTATCTATTTATAATGAAGAAGTAGTCCAATTCATATGACGAATTTTTACCTTTATCCTTGTTCTTTCCAATCTTTCTTGATTAATGAAGGTGTCTCGTGTTGGGAATACATATAAATTAGGAGATAGGTAGAAGCTAATAATTATGAAACTGTGTAGAGTGACGGCAATCAGGGTTGAATATCTTTTTTAATTGTTTTAATTGCTGGCCAGCTGCCGGGATAGAACGACAGATATAGGTGTTCTAATTACAAGGTACCGATAGCTCGTAGAAACAGGTTAACGTGTGTTTATGTCCACAGTTCCTCTAATGTAAATACTTGACAATATTATACTGGGTCTTCACCTTCGCTTAGATTAACTAAACATAACCAGCAGATTGTTATCGGTTTCACTCGATGATCAAGGATTAATGAAGTATTCTTTGATTTGCCACGTTAGAATAACAGATTTGGTTAAGGCTTGATAACACATTTACTGTCATCAATTTTGCTGTACTTGTTTCATTATTAATTAGTTTAATTATGTTTATCAACTAGGGATGTGCAGCCCGACTAATGTGTTGGGTTCCCTACTACATAGTCGGGTCGGTTCGGAAAACATCGGGCGGGCGTCCGTTACATGCGTGCTGTCGGGTAACCCGACTATTTCGGGTTTGGTCGGGTACAGTCGGGTAGATTCGGACGAGCTCCCAAATTATCTTATTCCAAAATTCCATATGAAACAGATTTTGCACATGTTTATTGCAAATATTAACAAGTACATGAGAGTTGGGTCGCGGGCCGCGGCCCGCAGGAGCTCGTCCGAATCAGCCCGATTGTACCCGACTCAACCCGAAATAGTCGGGCTACCCGACTACACGCATGTATCGGACGCCCGTCCGAGCCCGCCCGAGCTCGTAATATAGGGTACCCGCACATCCCTAGTATCAACACTACTATTGAAATGTCTTAAAACATTTGTCATACTGAAAATGATGAATTTTGAATATCTAATGGCTTTTTCTATAATATAGAAATATAAAAATTAGAAAATATGAAAATTTAGGAATATGTCAGGTGTAAAAATTAATTCGGTGCCTGTAGCATTAGGTCTTTTTAATTTCTACTTCAAACTTGAATATTTGCCCGTGCTTCTGTGTATTTGAAAAGTGACGCGGGAATATAATAAACCTAAGTCTAATAGAAATGCAGAAATACTGAAATATAGTGATATAGAAAGTTGATTAATTCCATCTATTTAGAATGATGTTATTTTAAAACAGAGTAGGATATTAAATTTAATTTCTGTCATTTGAAGTGATTCTTTTGGAACAAGATACAGGATTAAGCTTAACTTTAGTTGTTTGCAGTGATTTTTTTTCTGGGACGACGCATTATATTGTGTTGCTGTCTGATAAGGTGATTGATAAAACAGATAAATTGTGTTTGAATAATATATTGCAGTAAACCCTTGATTATCTGAACATTATTCGGCTAAGCTTTCGTTTATCCGATCAGTGTCAAATATCATGCTGATGCATTCTGTTTCAGCTGCTTTGCATGTATCGAAACAAGAAAAAAATGTGACGAATGAGTATGTACAGTAAAAAAGTCACCTCTTTTTATGTTACCAGAGTGTGAATTTTTTCTTTTCGTTGCAAACATAACGGTGTAACAAGTTAAAGTTAATTTTCAAATTTCAAGCTTTCGATTTCGACTACCTTATATTATTAGCAAGCCTAGTTGATTTTTAAGTTGAAAATGTCAAGCTTTCAATTTGCTCTCTGTTACATTATTAATATAATAATAATAATCAGTATATTCAAAGCAATATTTTTCTACTGCTTTGCGATCATCGGTGATATCTCGCGGTATTCAACGTGTTAATAATACGCGAATAGTACAAATAGAAATGTTATATTTACTTTGATCGTAATATTATCCAGATGAAATTTCAATTTCGTAATACCTGGAGAGGTTAAAAAATGATGACAAACACGATTATCACTCACATAAACGCTAATAAGTCTACAGTGGTTAGTAAGGAAGCAACGATTTCAAGCCTTTCTTGCTCGTGGTAGCAGCCATGTGCGATTACGCCAGAATTTCACGCTCGGCCCTTTCAAATGGACTTTTTTCTTTTACAGTCCCTGGCCATCGAATTAGGACCAGCATTTTTCACGTTTTCCGTAAAATTAAAAGGCCTGTTCAAATTGTAATGATATAATTTATTAGCTATTAACATAATAGACTACGGTAAATGTTCGGAAGTGTCACTCCTGTCAGAATCGAGCTGATTTTCTTTTGTGTGGTTTCTTACAGTTAAAAAACATCATATTTAATATTATTATGGCAGCGCATTAACAAAAACAATGTCAATAAATATTTTTTTAAAGATTTTTTTTTTATCCCCCACGAGTTGAACAGTAACATATTTAATTCGTTTTGCTGACTGGGGGGCTGAGCCCCCAGATTCCCCCTAGATACTATACTAACTAATACCGATACTCATTTTTAATATACGGAAATAATAAACGCAATTTACAAAGTAACATATTTATTGGTATTAGTTAGTGTAGTTATTAGGAGGGGTCTGGGGGGCACAGCCCCCCAGTCAGCAAAACGAATTTAATATGTTACTGTTCAACTCGTGGGGGATGTTTTGTTTTTTGTTTACATCTGGAATTGTCGTGGTAGTATCCCAAAATTCGGACGACGTAATTACCACATGGTTGATTATATTGCCGATTTTCTATTTCGTCGAGTATTCACCGCGCATAGTGAACCATGCCATCTTCGATGCTATTCAGCAATTTTATAATGAAGAATTGTCAAAATAGTTTGCATGTCTATTGTATTTTGAAACAACAGAATATTTCTTTTAGAAATCTTGAAAAAAAGTTCGAAAGATCGACGAATAAAAATCTTTAAAAAAATATTTTTGCCATAATGCCATAATAATATTAAATATGAACATTTTTAACTGTGAGAAACCACACAAAAAAAAATCAGCTCGATTTTGACAGGAGTGACACTTCCGAACATTTACCGTATCCTTTCCAGTATGCTCCGTATACATTGCTTGATCATATGCTTTATATCTTCATTATTTTCCCACATATCTGTAAACCAGTCTTTTGAGTAGGCTCCAGACAAACACTCGCACGGCCCTTAATCGCCCACAGTAGTAACAAATCTGTTGCTATGTATACCTGGTTATCAATGTATTTAGTAGTAATTTAAGTGACCAAAGACAATTTTCCATATACGACATAATATTATAGCCATAAAAGTGAAATTTTCGTACGTGGTTCTAATTCGATGGCCAGAGACTGTACTTCTTTGAGAATTCACGCTCATGATTATCAAAAGATCATTTAATCCTTCAAAGACATTATCTGAAACATTAAACAGTTTAGTGAAAAATCTTTCGTTTCGAATTATTCTTTGCTGAAAAAGATAATTACTACCTTAATTTGAAATCAGACATAGGTACAATTTATACAATATGATAGAATTCGATGAAACAAAATAGATTAGAAAGATTACTCGTGTGTTTGTTATGTTCTAGCTGTTTAACAGCTTGTAAAAAAAATAATTACACGGTCTATCAGTGGGTCGTACAAGTCACACGACCTATCGGTGGATTGCATGGGAACCATCCAGTTCACCAGTGGATCACACGCGAACCATTCTATAAAACATCACTTGATTGACTTCAAACTGTTTATACTCTTAGTATCACAAACCATTTTCTCAACGTTGCCTATCACCTATCTTCATCTTCTATTTTATCAAAGAAACAGGTCCAATAAATGATTTCCTCTTCTTCTCGAATGACGGTGCACAAAATGTAACTAAGTACATACTTTCCGCGAACTGAACGCGAGATACGGAAACGAGATAGCAAGGTCGCAACCCTTTACTTCTAGTCAGTCAATCATTGAATGATATACAATGTGATATTGTGTGTTTATTGTAATCGAGCCACACTAGGTAATTGATCGATCTCACTGTGTGTGTTTTTAATGTCCTTTTTTTTTTCTTTTTTAATTCAATCATAATTTTAACAGACAAATTTGAATTCATAGATTCTCTTTAAATATGTAAATATGTAAAGACTTAAATATGAAACTTTTAGTAATTATCATCATGATTATAGTGGATAAGAATCTGAGAAAATAAAATAAAGACGAATTAAAGTTACATCAGAGATACGGTTGGATGGTATAAGCTATCATTATAAAAAAATGATATTGAATAATTCCCAAAGATGTCATACACAAATATTGTAAGAGACGAACCCCTTCATGCAATCGGTCACCGAAGTATTTGTACCTTGTCAATTGCTAATCTTTTTATTCGATTTATATTACTTTAAAAGGAATATTATTAAATTTATATGAATACATGTACGTATGTTTTGAATTTTGAAAAATTAAAACTTGATTCCCCATATAATGTTCCTTCATTTATTTTTATTTGTTGCATTTACTGAAAATTAACTAATAACTGACTACCAATTAAAGCTATAATCATGAGAAGCAAAAATTATTAATTCTGGACTAGAATGAACTGATTAATCCTCGGACGATAGACCATGGAAAGAGTCCCAATTTAATTTTGTATTTTAAACTATAAGTTTATAAAAAATTATATTTTCAATTTTCAGTTAATATCCTCATACATGTTTTGTAACTTTTGATCTCGACTGATCCAGTCTCCGTTGTTCAAGGATTACAATCGATAAAATTTAAAGAATTCATAATTCTCAAATTCTGACCACGAAAGTATAAACTAGTGAACTGAAGAACAATAATATTTTGTAATTATGTAGACAAATCATACTAATAGTAATTTGTAAATCAACGTTTTCAAAAAATTTACGACCACCTTATTCGTGACATGCCAGAAATGTTGAACAGCGTGTTTTACTGCATTCGCATTTTCAAACATATCCCGATCAAGGAAGTAACGCGTAATTACGTGTACAACAAGATGAAATGTTGTTCTAAGATTTTCTTTTTAATCCTTATTTGATTTTGTAAAGTAAATTCACAGTTTCAGATTCAGATCTCTTGCCCCAGTGTAGTTTATCGCAAAGTGTAACATGTTGCCATTTGCCATACAACCCAACTCGCGTTTAAACGGTAATAATCTAAAAATAAAGGGTAAACTGTCGCTTTCAGAATTAATTTACATGTACCAGTGTTCAATTTATTGCATTTCAAGTTTGCTTCTGTAATGTATAAACTCTAACATTAGAACAAGCAAATTTCAAATATTTTATTGAAAGTTACAAAAATTATAAAGAAATATACACTTATTGATTTTTATTGAGATACATAATAATAATTCATATTTAAAAATGTTTTCTTGAAAGAAATCTTAAAAAGCAGTAATAGTTTTTTCAACAAATTACCATACAAAGAATTTCTTATCAAATCTTTCATTTAATTTATTTTCTAAAAGTATCACAATTGTATAAATCCCATTTATTTGTTACTACAAACCAAACTTTCGTCTATCTCATTTATTTCCTCTATCCTAATTATTAATTATTCCATAAATGGTTCTGGATCTGTCGCGAATAACAAGAATGCTAATCCGTCAAAACCATAATTTCCGTACAAATCTCGGATAATTAAAAATATGAAAGTTATCTATCGAATTGTGCTCATTTTAACCCGACCAGATAACCAACCGAACATTAATCTGTTACTAGTTGCATTACAGCGGCAATAGACTGTTTTGCCTAGATGTTCGTGTTATGTAGATTAGTTATCAGATATACTCAGTGCACTATTCGATTCTTTCTAACAGTTCTGTTCAGAACGTAAATTAAACATCTGCAAATATATGGTAGGTTGTGTTAATTTCTTCATTCCGAAGATCTTAAGGTGTTAGTTTCGTAAAGTGGATAACGTGTCGTTTCGAAAGTGGTATTCACAATTTCATTGCTTCATTTAAAGCTGTCATCGTTTCTGTTGTATCTTTTACTTTGATTCATCTTAGTTAGAATACTGATTACGGTGTTGTTATTTTGGAATTTCGTTTCCTACATAAATTATAAACATTCTTACTAATTCTGCATTACGTCGTGTACACTATCAACCAAAAGTATTCAACGATCTGAATTTTTTAAATCATTATTTTATTTTATTTAGGTAATACATTACAAAAAGATATAATTCTTTTACATCTTTGTAAATGAAAACAGTGATTTGAATGTAAACTCTGAATTCAAAGGAAAATGCAACACCTTCCGTAGTAAAGTTTTATCTAAATAAATATTTGAAAATAAATATTTGAGTTCAAATGCGATATGCAATTCAACTAAATATAAAACATACAATAATATTCTCATTACGTGAAATTATGAATAAAAAATATATTAGAATAAAGCAGTAAAAAAGTAAGAGATCTAGCCCACCTAGGACAAAGATCTTAATTACGCTAATGATCATGATCCAAAGACCTCTCCTTGTAATAGATATCTCCATAAATATCTTATACAATCAAAGACCTATATATTTCAGGCTATAAGCTAAAAATTCCTTAGAAATATAGTAACCGAGCAGGCTCTTAACTGTATGAATAACAAAATAGCTCTATCAAAGGCAAGGCACTTAAACAGTTCGTTTAGGATAGAAATAAATCCGCAATATGTATGGTCGAAGATCAAGCACAATATGCAAATACTTGACAGTTTATATTTATTAGCGAAAAGAACGAACGAATTCCTCGAGAAACCGATCAACGATACGACTCTCTTTCTGTTCGATACGGTTCGAAGCGTACCAGTCGACTTTAATGAAATGCAGTTCTTAACGAGACTAGTTTCGAGCTGGTTGTTTAACCACGTCTTTATTTCAATCTCTGCTTGTTTCTATCGGTCCGTCTAATCGCACCAGCATCGAAAGCCACCTCGGGAATCCGTGACATTCATTTGGTTTCGTATCCGCTTTACGAATACGACAGCTACATCTGGGCTACCTTCCATCGTGTTTTCACATTATCGCGATGTAAATCCCTTTTGATTTCGTTTCCTTTAATATCTGCACGTATTATCGGACCTCTGAATACTGGAAGGTTACTTGAAAACTTGACGTCACCTCGGAATTCATGACGCTTAGATGAATTTATTCTTCATTTAATGCACACTGAGTGAGTAATTTTAATCTATCCAGCCTGACATGTGTCCGAACATATAATTTTAACAGATACAGATTGGTTAACAGATGGTGGTTCCAGCAGATTTTTGCAGACAAAATGTCTCTCTTATTCGTTACGATTCTGACAGTTACAGTCTTTCATATTGATTCCTTCGTTATAGTCACTTAATTCTCTTCGAAACCGCATTTGTAAAATTATTTTCTTTCTAAAATTTTATTCGCAATATGGCATTTATATCGCAAGTGTCATTCTTAAATTTCCATAGTAAAGAAGGAGGTAGAAATGCAGAATACCCATTTTATTTTTTACTCTAGGAAGCCTTGTAGGTAATAGCTGTGGAGAATTGAATATGAAATTCAACTGATATTATCGCTCTCTCAATGATTCACTTTCCAGGGGTTAATCGTGAATAAATTGTCAATATCCAGAGCAAGGAATCATCAGATCAGAATAATTAGCGTTCTAATATAGAATCAATTTTCAATTTCCTCGTTACACGAAGAACTGACATGGGGACGTGGCAGAAATCACGAAAGTGACAAGATTAATCGGCCATTAAACGTATCTTCTTGCGAAATGGTACACAATCAAGAGTGTATCAACCCCAGGGGAACGCATTCCTTTTGTTCAGTACTAGTTACAGGCAACTCGGTGGATAAAAAAAGGAACGAAAGAGGGAACGATAGTAGTTAAGGGCTAAACCTGTTTCTCAGGCTCGTACAGCTGCTCCTGTATTTCGATCAAACGTCATTGGCTTTAATTAAGTCTCGAAAATGTCGATGAAATTGATCGGAATGAAATAGCATCGATTTGTTTCGTCGCCCACACATTCGCGATACAATACAGTAGTGATTCTATACTGGGACCGATAGGAGTAATCGTTTTCGAGAAGAGTTATAAAATCTTTAGGAAATTCTTTCGTTAGTATTCTGATTTCATTAAAGCTTAATACTTTTTACATTTTCTTTCTTTGGCAATAAAATTAATTATTCGATCACACATATTGATCACACTTGTCATTGTTTCGCCTTTTATAATGCGAAAATAATTCATGTTAATTTAACTGTTTAGACTACTATTGAATAAAAATGTAACAAATAAATCATAAATTCGTGCAAAGAAAGATTCAGAATTACACTTATGTGTAATACTTCAAAGGAAAAACTAACGCATGATATGCCACCATGAATTTTTAATAGTCGCTTCTAATGATTCTTGTCTCAAAAATTAGTGCAATAATTAAAAGGTAAATCATAATTTATTTAAGATGAACTTATAATTTCAGGATTGCAAAAAAAAAAGATAAACACAATTCCTAATTAATATTAGTGTATCGAAGTATGTGGTTGAGTTAATAATTTCATTCTAAGACACATTTTCATTAACGAAAGTCTATTATAAAAATAATAACAATTTTCATAATTGCAATCAAGCAAGGTCGATAATTTTCAATCGAATCGCGAGTTTAACTAAAGTAAGTTCTACAAATATTAGTTCACTTAATATGCAAATAGCAGTTTAATTAAGTTATTATCTTCATGCCGAAATAATAAACGTAACTATAATATACTATCACATATCTTCCATTCGTAAAACGTAAGTATATTATTAATACTTGAATAGAACATTAAAAATTAATAGAGACACGATTTGATTAAAATTAATTATTGAGTCATGAAAGTATGAAAAAAAATGATAATTTATATTTCGTTTTATATTTTATTTGACACTAAATGTTGGTAATAATATGGTATTTTAGAATATCTGATTTCGAAATATAAAAGTTTGGTACAATTTCATGACAAAATTATTGCAAAATAGCACTTATGGTATATCAATTTGAAGCTTAAGGCTTATTGTTAGTGAAAATATGACCATATGAATTTTTCAGCAATATTCTTAATACAAAGTGGCTGATTCTTCATTTAACATGAATAACCAAATATCACTAACTATTTAATTTCCTTTAAAGGAATTGATAAACAATTATAAATTGATATATCTCAAGTGCAATTTTGTGGTCATTTTCTATCATCGGATTAATTTAGACTTTTTATACATTAAAATCAGCTTTTTGATAAGCATTAACATAATATTTAAAAACAATTAATAAATTAAATTATTTCGTTTTATCTCAAATTTAACCAAAGGTTATTATTATTTGTGTATTTTAACATGAATCTTTGATAAAAGTCATGAATTGCTGCTGACCTACTTATTAAGATAGAATACTTTTGTGTCTTACTGTACACGTGAATATCTTGTTCTCATAAATTCACTATTAAATTGAAAATCACTTCAAGAAAATTTAAAAGAATATCTGTGAAGTGTAATAGAAAGAAACTTTATTATTGAACTGAAAAGTCTTATCAGTAATATTCTTCAAGTCATATTCATCAGTAATATTCTTTTCTATATCAGTAGCGCAACTCGAAAACATTGAATCTTTTTATATTCCTTTAATTTAGATGCCGCGATAACGTATTATGGAATATCGAATAAAAACGATGGGCATTGCTTTGCTGGACTCGAGGAATGCCCTGATCGTTGATTTTATCGAAAGGGAAGAGTAAGATTTTCTGATAGACAGTTTGACTTACCGAGCCGTATAGAAGACCACAGGAATCCATGCACAGGTACAGGCAGGTCGCAACCCCTTGAATCCTCAGTTGACCTCTAGACACAGACATTCGTTGAAATATTGCTGAAACAAAAAGAAAAAGAACAATAGAACGATTAATTTACTGTACATAGCTTCATTATATTTGATACTTATGACAGGTATCTACACTACAAAAGTGTTAAACTTTTCTTTGACTGATTATTCAATTAGACTTGATCAATTTTTTTGATTAAGAATAAAAAGTATTTAAAGTAATTCGAAAACGTTCATCTAAAACGAATCAAAATTTTAATTTCAAATTCAATTTCATAAAGAAGGATTATATATACTAATTTATTTTTCTATTTTATTCTAAATTTAATAAAAATACAATACCTACATATTGCATTAGTATAAAGTATCACGGTAATTTGTATATTTTGCATATTTCAAATAATTTATTTTCTTTTCTTATAACTACCATGCAGTTTTGTATTTTTATGTAACATGTATGCTGTAAACAAACATTCTAATTCTAATTAGAATAATTCAATTAACCCATTACTGCACTTACTGTTACAGTATGTAATTATCAATCATGAGCTTTGTAATAAAACCTTTTATTTAATTCTCTGACTATTGTTTTGCTAAATACAATATCTAAATTTTCAAATGTAGCTTATAGTAAGAAAATTATTCTGCAAAGTATCACGTTTAAATTTTTAAATAAAGCTTGCAGTAAAAAATGAGATCAGACTTAAAAGCGGATTCAAATGTCTGTCTAATTTTGATTCCTCTACTTTTCGCAGATTAAAACCCTGCCAAGAAGGGCGCTTTCTTTTTTTTCTATTACTAGAAATATTCCATGTGCTAACAACCTGGGAGTCCATTTATCCTCGAGGGCCGGATGTAGACTACTTCGACTCGTTCTGGTTCGAGTGCAGTGTAATCATTCCTATTTTTCGCCGCATGTAAATACAAAGTATACACGGGGAACATTCTTGACAATCTTCCAGGGAACAGGTCATTCCACGTGGTTAGAAGGTATCGATTATCAGAGTCGAATATCGCTAAAGAACGAGTCCATGAAACGAAGATGAAAGTAACTAATTATCGATAGTACCATCAGAATTTATAAATTATGTACATATATATCGTTTTCAGTCTTTCTGTTTCAATCCAATAATTACATTCATTGCATATTACGTCGTTGGTAAATTTATTGATGGTACGATAAAAATATTGTTATTGATGTTCAAGAAACGAGAAATTACAGATCAATTGATCTAACTGAGAAATAGAAGGGTGCTGGCCTGTATACCTACAATTAGTTTAAGTGTGAAATAAGTTTAATTAAATTAGCTTTAAAGAGATTTATGTAAATGAAGGGTAACAGATTTTTTAGAGATTCTTTTTGCTGTATCTGGTCTATGTTACAATTGAAAGGTACAGGAGAAGCAGCCGCATTTTCTTTTAGCAGAAATTTGCTAGAAATTAGTTCTTTTCCTTAAAAATTCTTAAAATCTAAGTACTTATTTTCTAGAGTACCTATATCCAGGATACTCCACAAAATTTCAAGATTTTTTGCAAAATTGTATCGAAGAAAAATTTAAATATGTTTAAATCAGCCTAATTTTCTTAAACTGAAATTCTCTTTTCTCAACATTCTTTTAGAGATATGATCGAAAATTTCTGAATTCGCTTCTGATCTAACTCTTGTAAAATTTCTTCGCAAAAACCCTTTAGTTACTATCATTCACATTTACAAGACTGTTAAGGTCCTATGTAAGGTATCCCGACATACTAATCCTGTTATTAGGATGTATATAATCTATTAAACAAACATAACAGGACTGTAAATTAAGCAGGGTGAGAAAAAAGGTGTATGTGAATGAATACCTTAAACAGAAAAAAAAATAATAAGCCACCAGACAAGGGTGGCTTTTCAGTAGCTGAAACGAGGGTATTAATTTTCACACTATTTGAAAGTTTCTCCGAGCTCTCTAGACCTCTTCTATCAACTATAATATGATATTATTCAGCATTTAAGTAAAATAGAAATGAAATAGATAACATTGCAATAATTTTAACGCATTAACTACTATTAATACTCTAGCAATTTTAGTTAAAAAATAAAAATAGCGATGTTATCGAAGACATTAGAAAACGTAATTAAAATCTTAAGAATTTAAAGTGATCCTATCATGTAATCAATGTTGTAAAGTAATTAAAACAAAAAAACAATTAAGTAAATTTCAAACAAATTTATTCGAGTATATAAGTTGAGTATAAGAACAATAACTTTAAAAATTACTTTTAAAGAAATTTTGTTATATATAAATAAATTTTTGGTTTTTCATTATCTGGAATTTTTGAATTTTAAAATATTGGAATTCTAAAACTTTGGAATCTTACAATTTTAAAATGGTGAACGTCAACATTTTTGAGAAGGATAGTTCAGATTTGGGGGGGGGGGGGGGGGGGGGTAAGGCCCATCCTAGTTATGCGAATCAACACTGAATCACACTCAAGGTTGAGTGAATTTCCCATTATCATTAATGTTACTGAACATTTTCTCTTATCAGAAACGTCGATTCCAAGGTGGACTAGATGTCGTTCTGATTAGACGCGTCTAAGAACGGCTGCTCAAACTTATTTGCAACAGCTGCATCGTGTAAATTTCGCCAGTATAACGTGAGTGAAATGATTTTTTTTTATCTCGTCGTTATACGTTCACGCGATTTAATGGAACTTTAATTTAATCTGGTCGCGTGTATGTCAGGCAGCATGAGCTCTTAAATGAAATTCGAGAATGACGGGAGGACTCGTTTAGGCGAACGAAATGTTGTCGTGAACGGTAATTTGTTAATGTAAACTGTCATCTTGCTGTTTCTTCGTGATGGTGCCAGCGAAATGTATAATTTTTACGTTTCATTGCTATACCGAGATTAATTAATACATTTAATGCTGTGTGGGCCACTGGTGGTCCATGATATTTACCAAATACACATCTTTAGTTAAGAATAAGAAATGTATGCAAGTGTATAAAAATGAATAAATATTTCGTAATAATATTTCCAATGAAGAAACATCTACTTACATACATGTTGTCTTTAAAGATATTATGGCAAAAGCATTTCATAGAAATAAATGACATTGTCAATTATTCATTTAATTTTCTTTATAAGAAAAAGTGAATTTCATAATTAAATTTCTGGTACTGTCATATTATAATCCAAAGGATTTGCCATATTATATATGTATATGTACATATACATAAACAGACTAGTATTTCATAGTAGGTAATTTTTAAGTCTTCAAACGAAGAAACTCATATTATTCTTAATGATGCATTAAGAACATTTTATAGAAATATATGACTCTGTCAGTTATTCATTTAATTTTCTTTATAAATGAAAAATCCTCAGAAACAGTTTCACACTCGACATACTCGCGGCACTTTTCATTCAGTGGACCGATAAAATAGGTACACGAACAGATACATTTTACGTGGGGGTATTTAAATGCATATTAATGCAAATGTAAACTAATACATACGAATTTTTATAATCGTTTCAGATAATATAATAGCGAGCAAAATAACAAACAACCGTGCATCGGATTAAATACCTCTTGGTCAAACTATCATACTAATCGCTAGCAAACAGCATTTAATTAGAAATTATGTCGCAAGTATGTCGGTTCCCGTCGTACCGCCAACTCGTTCAAGAATCCCGATCGAGTTTTACCTAGCGAAATTTAATTAGCATAAAGTGTCGATCTCCCTTTTACATTACGACTCGACCGATCACTTCAACCGACCTTTTTTCTCTCCTTAATAATCGTAATCGTATTCTTGCAATGGCAGAAAGACGTTCGATAAAAGGTAAGATGTCGCGACAAGATCTCGATTCGATTGAAAATCTTAATTAAACGCGGAATTATAATTTCTAGGGGCGGCCTGACAATTTTCGATACGTGACATATGTACGACCACAATTGTCAGATTAAAAAACCTTGTTGTTTAGTTGCTCGCCGATCCACCGTACTTCTTATGAATTCCACAGTAATTATAAATTATTAATTAGCAATTAACTGGGTTTTCTTCGTGCACCGTGGATAATCTGTAGATCGCTCCCTTTTCTATCTTTCTTCATTATTTAACGATTTTTTTTTTTATTTTAATATGTAAAAAAATATGCTCGATGAATGCGAGCAAACTTGTTTCTCGTTTGTTTGAAAATATGTATATATGAAGTTTTCTCCTTGCATTACACAGCATGTTTTTTGCAAAATAATTTGGGATGATAAAAAATTTTAACACGTTGGGTACTACATTAATATTACTTTCATTTTTCACCAAATTTCAGCTATTTGTAATTAGGTTTAATAATTAAGTAAATCAAGAATTTCTAATAATACAGGCGAAGGCGTTTTATTTTATTATACCATATTATTGCGATAAAGCTATAATTGAAATATGTAATTTACATGATATAATTGAATATTACCAAAACAGGTAGCTACTATCCTATGACTTTAAAAGAGGCAACGTGTACCCAGCTACGCAATAAATTGAAGAGCGATCACCTAGAACATAAATTTATGTCTCCAGTCTTCAAAGTGTTAATCATCTTTTGTTAATTATAAAATACATTATACATTCCACGAAATGAATGACTGTCAAAGTATTAGTAATTAACAGGATATACAATAATATCTGCTACAAAAACAATTAAAAATTCAATTATGGTTCATAATTACTAGAATTATACTTCAGTCTTGATTTTCAGTCAACAAACTAAGAGAACGCGTTGGAGCCTTGTTATAATTTTAAAAGCAAAATCTCAACGCGTAACTACTAGTCGAAACGACTAATTTCACTTTTCAATCATAAAACGAGCCACGTTTCTTTTGCTTTCTTTTACACACCGTGCATATATTATTCAAACAAAACAGATTTTTACGCGGTGTTTATATTACGGGGCTGTTCAAAGCTTGAAAATCCGGATGCCT
This sequence comes from Osmia lignaria lignaria, assembly GCF_051020975.1. Taxonomy (NCBI): domain Eukaryota; kingdom Metazoa; phylum Arthropoda; class Insecta; order Hymenoptera; family Megachilidae; genus Osmia; species Osmia lignaria. The sequence goes on from NC_135045.1 coordinate 13,230,589, forward strand.
CATAGCGAACCGGAGCACTGTTATTACTGAAATTACAGTGTGGCCAGCTCACGCGATTTTTACGAATTTTCGCCACGATCATTCAATGATGGTGGCTTGTAACGGCTTTAGAAAGAGAGGCCAGCATTAAGGTGTCAAACGTATCACATAAATAATCTTATCGGTACCTTTGGATTTATTTGCTTCGAGAAATTTAAACTCCGAACATCAGTTTCTCTTAGAGTATTCTAATAATAGCTAAACTTAAGAAAAGTCGGTTGATTTGAGGATCATTTCATCTAATTTTCAAAAAAAAAAGCAAAAAAAATGAATTAAGCTTGTGATACAGTTTACAGTTTAGATGTGACAAAATACCATTTGGGTTAAAATTAATTCTTATAAGGTCCTACAGCTTGATTCTGATTTTATTAGTAATGAATAAAATTCATTATTAAATTATTAAAATTGTGTTAAAATTTCATTAGAAATATTTGACTTTCTGAACTATATACATATTATGTGTAAAATTGTTTGATAATCAAAAAATTGATTCCTAATTTTAGAAATGAAAAATTATTAATTCTGGGTTAGATAAATTGCAAGAATATCTAAATAAATAATATGAAATTTAGAAAATGAAAAGGCGAAAAATGTCAAATTAAATTTAATCTTGAAATTATTGATTAGATCAATAAAGATCCATTTTTGTTCAAATTAATAAAATTATAAGTTTTGCAATGCTCTTATAAAAATCTCAAAGACTAAACTTAACTTTATTTCTCATATAGAAATTATCAAAATTTCAAGTAATCCATTGAACAATATTAATTTTTCGAATTATAAAATCGAGAATCCCTAAAATATTGTTTAATAACATACAAATAAATGTTGTTTTAGTGAGTATTGAAAAGGTTAAGAGGCTACAAATTGAACACAAAGCAGTAAACTCGCAGCCAGTTAAAATTTCATTGCTAACAATTTGCTGATCAATAAATCCATTGAGGAAGACGGAAACAAATTGTAACTGGTGGCAGGCCACACGTCCGAAATGGAAAATAGCTCTACAACAGTTTACCATATAACGCGAATCATTAAATAGTAATGATTCAATAATAGACTGTTGAACAGGCATCGAGCGTGTCTCATTCCAATTCACGCCTCAATAACGTTCACTTAGAACATTGTAAAATAGCGAACTTAAAACAGCTACATCTAATCAACGAAATGGAGAAGTAAAGTGTTTACGAGCCCTTTTTCCAACATGAGGAAGAGTGGATTGGTTATGAATGTTTCTTGAACCAGGCAGAGTGAATAGAAATTTGTCAAGCAATCAACTTCAATTGGGTGAACGAATCTCGACTTTTCTGATATTTATTTTTCGCTTTAGCTTACATAGATTTGATCTTTTTGAAAATAAAATTTATAATATATTTGTAATTACAGCGTTATTTTAATAAACGATACGTCTATTATAAAATAATATTAGATAAAACTAAACATATGAATATCTTTACGAAACTGATTATTATCTACGCGCCTATACTTTTACACGGCGAACTACATATCTATATAATATACAGAGTGTTAAAAAATACCTTGAAAACCTCTACACCGCTGGATAGATCACGAAAAATCGAAGTGAAAAGTTCTGTAGCATTTTTCGATGGGATCAATAGTTTAACCACATTTCGTTGTTGAAAATTGAAAAATTGACCAATCAGCGCGCAGCTTGAGTGGCAAGACCCGCGGAGTAGGAGACTAGCCTCCTCTGCCGCCGACGAGCCGCGCCACTGAGTGTCGCGCTTACGCATGCGCCAAGAGTCTAATGGAGACGGAATTAATTAATTATTTAAATAATTAAAACGTTGTTTGCTATTGTAAAGATAGCAATTCTATGGTTTTTTAACCATTTAAGATAGCAATCTTTACTACAGGATACAGACGAAAATTGTACGTGTACAATTTATCAAACCGTTTAATAAATTGAAACAACTGGGTATGACCCACTAATAGATTAAACAAACAAACAAACAAACATTTGCTCTTGGCGCATGCGTAAGCGCGACACTCAGCGGCGCGGCTCATCGGCGGCAGAGGAGGCTAGTCTCCTACTCCGCGGGTCTTGTCACTCAAGCTGCGCGCTGATTGGTCAATTTTTCAATTTTCAACAACGAAATATGGCTAAACTACTGATTCCATCGAAAAATGCTACAGTACTTTTCACTTCGATTTTTCGTGATCTATCCAGCGGTGTAGAGGTCTTCAGGGTATTTTTTAACACCCTGTATAAACTATTAAACGGAAAAAGACGATGTGGCGCTCCAGGCGCATTAGGAACTCTCGCAGCGCCTTCTTTCTTTGACGGGAAGAACAAATCCCTTCTTATATTAACACTTTAAATGCCAATTTGGACCATCAATCAGCAATTACAGTTACTCTAATATTCAGACACGTTTTAAAACAAAATTACTTCTTTAAACTTGGTCCAAACGACAAACGAAATTTTTAATACATATGCACGGCTTAAATCTACAAAACGTATTGTTTAAATTTTCATTAGACACTCATATGAAGAAACAGTAAAAAATAATTTTAATTATTTTCTATGCGATTTCCAAAAATTACAATTTCTTCCATTTTTTTACGCGTTATCTAGTAAATAAGTTCTTTTAACTTTTTAAATAAAAAATTAAGCCTTCTACTACCACTTTTGAAGAAATTATTCCATTTTATATGGTGTCATGATATTAATTAACGTAACTGCATTATAGATCGGGTAATTTCACAAAAAAAAAGAATATAAAAATGACAACAAATCAAAGATGCCATGAAATGTACCACCCTCGTAGAGTAAACGAGAAACAATGATAACGCGTAATTGAAAAAATAAAAAGAATCATAAGACAAAGGGAAGAAAATGATTTGACTATAACATGCTTTCCGCTTCGGAAGCTAACAAGTAGACGTTCAACCTGTCAGACAAGAAACGGAACGAGGGATAAAGGCTTGGTTTCTCTTTCTCGATGTATCGTCTCGATAATCGCTTCCAAGTCGAGGTGACACGTCGCACGTCGTTACCAGCGAATCGCTGAGAAGCGCGTGAAACGATGCAGGGAATCAATTAGAACGCTGACGTTCGTTAACGTTGCAGGTCATTAGCGGCGACCGAGCGACGAGACGCGTGACTAATCCGCGCGACATGAGAATGCAGCCTGCAGGTGAGACTTATTTCGCGACCAATTCAACCACGCGTTCACTTATTAAGAAGGACGAGTAATGCAACCTGTTTTACTATCGGTCATACCGAACCACGTTAATGGCATGTTTAATCTGCTAATGCAAATATAATGCAGTAAATTGTGAGATATGATATACAAAGTGTTTGTAAAATAGTGTGAAATTACGTTTCGAATCGTGTGAAATTACATTGCGAATTGCAGAATTTTAATCAAGACGTGAAAAGGATTTTAATCAGGATGTTCTTTGTAAGAACTATGAAAGAAAAATATTAAATGTTTCATTAATTTCATCAAGATTTTGATGGAGTATATAGAAAAGGTATGAAAGATTATAGTTTTGAGAACGATTGTTAACTGTTCAAGAACTTACTGATCTATGAAGGTTGTGAAGGATTATACTTTTAAGGATCCCTATAAATTGTGAATTAAAAAACCTTTAATGTTAATTATAACAAAATTATGAAGAGTAATTGACAGATCGTTATAAATTCAGATGATTTTTTACTTTTGCATAAAGAATTAATGTTACATAAAATTGTTATTTAAAAATAGTTAGAGAATTTTGAACCTACCTATATTATTTGAAATTTTGTAAATATAAAGCAATTCAATTAAGAACTAATTAAGAATTTTTTCTTCTTTATTCGAAAAATTATTTGTTAAAGGTATCGTAACAAAAACTATTTACAACCCAAGTTTAATAATACTTTAACAGAATTTTTAAGTAGTATTTAAGTATTGGTCCTTCCTTTAACATTACTAATTCCCTACAAACTAAATCACCTGTTGATAAATCAAAGAATTTTGAAACAATATCGAAGAACGTGTGAAGAGATTTCGATAAAATGGACCTTAAAGCATGATTATCTTAAAGCGAGAAACGCGATATCTGATCAATCGATTTACGATGTTCCAATACGACACATTGATTATCACCTTTTTACTTGAACGGCGATAGAAGCATGTAATTATCCAGCTGTATCCCGCATCGTGTCGGTTCTGTAAAAGATCCTACTCTTTAATCTACTTTATCCATGCCGCGAGTAGCTATAAACGAATCCCACGATTAGCATAAGGTAATTTACAACTGGGATTACTTAATCCTCCAAACTTCATTTACAGTGTTGCCTTCGTAATCCCGTCGTGTCGGTCTCGCTTTAATTAAGCGATACATGCACGTGAAAAGGGATAATTAGGATTTATTAGTTTTTAGGCAGCCTGTAATCGATTCGAAGAAACGTATGATTTTCTGATTTGGTCATTAGTATCTAACAGACGGTTTTTGCCGTTTCGGTTGAAAAAATATAAATTTTGGATCAAGCATCATTAACATGTTAATTATTATCTCGCCCACTAATGACTAACGTTTTAAATAAAAGAAAAGAAAAAAAATTGAACAACTTATTTTGCTCCAAAATCGTTCAAACTCTACCGTAGAGAAATACAAAAATTGCGATAAATATAGCGAATAGTTACCGACTCAAATTTAGTTTACTGTAATTGAAAATGATTATTTGTTGAATTTTAATAAATAATTTTGTAAGAAAAAAACATGAAAATCGCAAATTAAGTAAATCTAATAGTAACTGTGCAAGAACTCGGAAATATCGGGTTGGGTCAAGTCTACTCGAGTCGAGTCGAATAAAATCGGATCAGTTCGGGTTCTTGAAAATTTCAAGTACCCCATACTCGGATCGGGTTGGAAATCGTTTTTCGAATTTCAGGAATCTTGAATCGACCGAGATAATTCCCAGCCCGACCCGAGTATCGGCTATCCGAAATTCCCACACATTTCTACTAATAGTACAAAGTAGAAATTGAACTATTTTTCAACGTGTCTGACTATACATGCCCATTTTCCCTGTGACATTGAACGTGTAACCACTTGCTTCATGCTGATTAAGAATTACATTTGTAGGTATCAGATCACTATAAACTTTTTATTTTTTATCTTTATTTTGTCTATATTTGAATTTCATTTGTCTGCTGTTTCTACGTTAATTTCTATAAGAATAGAATAGACTTAAATTCTTAAACATTCGAAAATGCTTTCAGATAAATAGTCAATATGTCCAAGTTGTTTTTTTTTTTTTAATTTTTAAATGCTTAATTATACCTTATGTTCAAAAAGTACCGGGAATTTGTCAATAAAACGAAAACGGTACAATTATTCATCGATATTTATTTTATTCCCTTCAAAGTAATCTCCATCGCAAGCAATACACATATTCCAACGCTTCTTCCAATCCTCGAAACACTTTTCATAGGCCGATTTTGGAATCGCCTTCAGTTCCCTCTGCGAATTCTCCTTTATCGCCTCAACCGTCTGAAAACGCTTTCCGCGAAGTGGCAATAGGAGTCGTGGGAATAGGAAAAAGTCACACGGAGCCATGTCAGGTGAATGCGGAGCTTGTGGAATGATATTAATCTTGTTTTTAGTCAAATAGTCGCGTACAAGATGGGATGTGTGAGCCGGTGCATTGCTTCAACCCTTCTCATGCCCAAAACATCGTGCATAACGCTCTGTACCGATCCTAACGAGACACCAATATCGGCTGCTATCTCCCGGATGCTCACACGACGATTTTCAAGCACAATTCTCTTAACTTTTTCAATGTTTTCGTCAGTCACAGCGGTAGATGGACGACCGGAACGAGGCCCTCTTTTAACTTTTTGTACCACTCGTATGCTCGTGTTTTCGACATTGTCGAATCTCCGAAAGCTACCGTTAACATTTTCAACGCTTCCGCACATGATATTTTGTTAGAAACACAACATTTCAGACAGACTCTTTGCTCAACTAAATTCGACATAGCGAAATTCGCAGAGTAGACCAAACAATGACTGCTTTATAAGTCTATTACGTACAAACTATCTAACAGATTTCGGTTAACAATGACATATAAACAACTGACGGATGTACCGACTTAGAAAACAAATGATCTTACCAATATCTCAAGCGCGGTTCGTTTAAATGAGAAATTCCCGGTACTTTTTGAACATAAAGTATGTATTGTAAGTGGAAAGCTATATTAGAAATCAAGCATTAATGAATTAATAATTATGATAGTATAAAGAATATAGGGTTGTTCGAAGTAACCCAATATTTTGCGTTATTATATTATATAAAATCAGCGAAATGTTGTACAGTGGATTTATGAGAACATTATAAGAAAATTGTTACGCGAGGGCTGTAATTTCCGGAGTGCTTTTAGGACTTGTACCATTTCCGACCGGGAGATACTTCAACTCGCATTTTGAAACTATTAATATCATTAATATTTATAATTATGTATAATTACGTTGCTTCCTTAAGGACTATTAAGAATATATCATCATTGAAACCATTAAAACGAATGATTCTCATCGTTTCGATTTTAAAAGATGATATACAATTTTTGAGTTAATCATCTGTAAGTTCAATCATTTGTGAGTTCATTAAAAAGATTACAAATTACAAATTAAATAGTATAAATGATAATAAAATGACTACAAATAATAAATAATTATGAAAGGCTACAAATTAAGTGCTAAATTATACTGTACAATAGGTATATGTATGTAGAATATCATATGTTCAAGGTAAATTATTCTTACAAACTGACGAATCTTCTTTTAAAAATATGACAGTAGATAAAATAGTAAAAATATAATATCTACACCAAAACGGTAAGGTAGTCGTGTGGAAAAACCCATACGGTCTTTTTGGGGTATTTAACACCTTACCAACCGGAAGCCTATTAACACATTGACTACCACCTAAAAGTAAAAAGAGGAAAAGAAAGTATAGGTTTCTTGAATAGCATTACCTATTATTACACCAATGGCACAAATAGAAAATCTAAAATATAGAATGAAACACTGAAATATTGCACACTTAATACATTGATTGCTATGTAGATTAAGTATAACTGATGCTATGAAATTAATGTAATGAAATAATTATTGTAACATATCAAATTACGTACATCATTGGCGGTCCTCATTATAAATCCTTACATAATTAAGAAGCGATAACAGAAACAATAATTTCAAATAACATTAATATATAATATTAATAGTATGAAATAGCAGATAATGACCGTAAATTAAAAAATTAATCATATCTGTAATAAACTATACGATAATGTGCTTTATTGCATACATCTATTTACATTTAACGTACCTATTAATAAGTTTTTGAACAATAATTGTTTATTTTTAATTCGTTGTTTAATTCGTTTTAATTAGTTATGTTATAATTAAAAGCCTCTTGATGAAATCAATTACAAAGCAACAGTGTTGATTCAGGTGTTAATAATAAAGTTCAGGTAATATCAAGATAGAAACCTTTGTTATATCTTTAACCAGTCAGCTCTGTTTGACGACTATATCCGTCACGTGTAAAATTTAGTTACTATTTGCTATTTAAATTGTAATTTTAGCAAAAACTGAAATATATTCGTAAATTTCAATATGTTTAGAATCTTTGGAGGTCAAAACGAAATAAAACAAACAAATAAAAAGTATAAATAATTTGAGATGAATTCATGCATCCCCGTATGCACTGGCTGGAACTGCTTATCAGTTCCCTATCAGACTACAGGTGTGCTCTTTGTTATAAAAAAAAGATTAGGAAAGAATCGCGGTATTGGTGTTCGACGTGCAAAGTGCCACTATGAGTTGTTCCTTGCTTTAGTGAATATGTACCACTCGACAGCAGTAGTTTACATTTTTAACTTTTATAGATATTTGATTTTTCCTAAGTTTTTCGTTTATTATGTATTTAGTATATGTTCATGTTAAGCGAATGAGTAAATATTAGTAATAAAATTGTTCATTTTATAAAATAAAGCCGTCTTTTTGATCCAATATTTTAACAGCGTCACTTACTCTGTTTGACGACTAGGTATACCCGTCATCGCTTGATTCTCGCGACAACACATAGGTGCGAGCTCTGAAAAGAGGTCGCCACAGCTGATTGGTTAACATACCTATATAATTGAATTTTAATCACTTTTTTATTTTTATTCCTTATTACTTATATCTATATCTTCAGATTTTTATCATTTTATTTATAATTTGGAAAGCTTATTCTAAAATACTTTATAAATAATATCACCTGCTAAGACGATTAATACATCATTCATAGGCAATGATAAGACAAAATATTCGAACAGTACTTAAAATGGGATAATAATCAGTAAGATCCTAATTCTTTATTTTTCAAAGCATGGCAATTTTAAGCATCAACTTTATCGTAACACTTTCCTACAACAGAAAAATGTATCCCTTCAATAACTTTCTTATTATCACTCTATAATTAAACATTTACTAAAAATTACTCGGAACAATTACATTTTAATGGCGCCACTTTGTACTCCATAGGAAAGTTAAACCCTCTATCATTTTAGAAGATTGATCTAATAATTTCAATGAGCTTCTATCTCCGCTACAAGGTCCTTACAAATAAACACACAATTTATTTTTCCAATTATATCAACAACACGATATTATTTCGCTACACATCATCTGGTGTATGTACCTACATTCGATGATTCATGCGATCGAAGCATCAACCTCCAGAAACATCCTAATCGTTAATCGATCGGTCGATTTCTGCCGTAAACGAAGCAATCTCAGTGAAATTGTTATACGTTCAGGCATAAGTTAACCGGTGTTTGAACCGTGTTCATCATGACAAAAAGTCCACGAAATTTCTTGTCATGCAATATTCATCGACGCGATTATTGGTACGAGAACCGCTGGTAATTACTAATGAAGGCCCGTTGATGGGCTATCGGTAAATTACGAATACCAACTGCTACCACGAGGCGCGATCGTAACTGTATCAACGAACGAGGAATCGATCGTAGTCCTTGATATCGAGCGCCTTTTTTTGCGCATCTTTACAACTCCCTGCACACTTTATGCCACAACGTTTCCCACCTTCTTCGTCTTCCTTCTTAATCATTTCTTTCTTTTTCCCGGTAGTGATCGACGACTGTTTTACGACACGCACATTCTTCCCACCTTTTTCTTCGTGCATTTTCCTTTTCTCGTTTTACATTTCTTGCGATGATACACCGTGCCGACAGGGAATAATGTTTAATCGAGGAACGATATATCGTTTTCTACCTGAAAATTATTGCTGACCGATCGTCATTGATTTGCCTCGCGCTACTTTTTTTTCTTTCTTTGCACATTACATCGCTTCGGTAAGGTTTATGCATTGCGATCCGAGGAAGTGGTAATTTGTCGGCTCGTTATGACGAGTAACGTTTACACGCGAATCCTGACCCTATGTAACGAGTACGAATAGTGTTTACTAGATACATTGATCTTAGAGTATCAAATTGTGATAATAAGATATTGTATTTACAATGCAATTAGTTGTCAAGGATTTAAAGTTTATTATTCGGTACAACGATTTGCACATTTGTAATTCAACGTGACTGTTACGGGTCATTCTTGTAGAATACGTTATTTTTTTATCAATTATTTACCGGGATTTTAAAAACTATAACATATTATGACGATTAACGCGTTTGTTATTTAATATGATGAGTGCGAATCATATGTACTTATTTACACTTCGATTAAATCCCCAGGGCAAACGGTGCATCTAATCTATCGATATCGAGCACAAATAATTAGGCATTCGATTTAAAAAAACAAAGGTGACCACTCTATCTTCTCTACACCTCCACTTACAAGAACACTATTTATATCACATTATGCAGTTTCTTAAGCTCTATAACTTTTGTAACTAACATTTTCTCGTATTGTTTGAAATAACCAAGATATTTAAGTGGACAGAGTTTGTGAGACACACTGTACATACAGGGTGTCTCACGATTGCCTTGACAGCCAAAGAGGGATGATTGCTAGGGTGATTCTAAACAACTTTTTCCTTTGCCAAAATGTTGGTTAAGGCTTCGTTTTCGAGTTATTAACAAAAAATACTGACCAATCCGAGTGCGTACAGCGTGCGGGCTCAGGGACGGCAGTGTCGACTACGAAAATCGGGCCTGACGTAGGTCGCGAACGAACAGCTCGGCACCCTGTTGGCATAGCACAATAAACAAAGTGAACTGGTTGAACATTTTTAGTCGTTTAAAATGAATACGGAACCTAATTTCTTGTCGTCTGTCATAATGTAAAAATGGAAATTCTAACCATTATAAACAACAAATAAAAATAATTGAAATGGAATAATTAATAAACGTTTGAATTGGAGGCTACGTTAATGATGAAAAATTTGAAAACAATTTAAATGAAACTTACCGATTCGTTCCTAATTTAACCTGCTACGCTGAAAGCAGAAAATTGCCACTGGGTCGGTCCCAACCATTCGACGAGGAAACACGTTCGGTAGAACAGCTGATTTTATGGTCAGGCCATTGAACTCGTCTCATTTATTGCACTTAGTTAGGTATGAATAATAGGCAAGGTGTTTTTTCGTCGAATGGTTGGAACCGACACAGTGACCCAGTAGCAATTATCTGTTTTCAGCGTAGCAGGTTAATTTAAGAACGAATGGGTATTTCATTTAAATTATTTTCAAATTTTTCATCATTAACGTAGCCTCCAATTTAAACGTTGGTTGTAGTGCCGAATACGACCAGTCGCCGATCAAGATGAAATTTTGAGGGGCGTGGGGGAGGGGGGAGGGGACCCCAAATATAAAGTGGTATCTTCGGCTTCCTATTAGTTTCCGAGATATTAATTAAAAACTTTCGTACAATACATAGAATTTTTCCTGTACAGACGCAACTAACACTACCGTCTTCGCTGTAGCAACCGTCATCGTCAAGTGTCGAACAATCGTTCACACCATAGCGATATCGGCTTCCGTTTCTATAGGGTGTTCCATGTAAAATCTATTTTTTTAGTTACATTACGTTATGTTTTATATTTTATTACTAATTCTCAAGGAATTAAACACAATTGATTTATACGTAGGTTAGGTCAGGGCAGATAAATTTCCGGCCGCCGGAAGGCGGCCGGCAACGCTACAACAGTCGTCGTATCTCCAAAGTTTTGAATAGGACACCCTATAGATAGTCAGGTTGAAATCCCCGCTGTGTCAACGGCTGTTCGACACTTGACGATGTCAGCTTACTACAGCGAAGACGGTTGTGTTAGTTATATCTGTATAGGAAAAATTGCATGTATTGTACGAAAGATTTTAATTAATATCGCAGAAAAAGTAATAGGAAGCCGAAGATACCACTTTATATTTGGTGTCCCCTCCCCTCTCCCTCAAAATTTCATCTCGATCGGCGACCGGTCGTATTCGGAACTTCATCCCAAACGTTTATTAATTATTCCAATTCAATTATTTTTATTTGTTATTTATAATGGTTAGAATTTCCATTTTTACATTATGACAGACGACAAGAGATTAGGTTCCCTATTCATTTTAAACAACGACTAAAAATGTTCAACCAGTTCACTTTGTTTATTGTGCTATGCCAACCGGGTGCCGAGCCGTTTGTTCGCGACTTACGTTCGGCCCGGTTTTCGTAGTCGACACTGCCGTCCCTGAACCAGCGCGCTGTACGCGCTCGGATTGGTCAGTGTTTTTGCTTAATAATTCAAAAAGGAAGCTTCAAACCACTTTCTCGCAATGGAAAAAGTTGTTCAGAATCATCCCACCTACCACCACTTCAGAGGGTGAAAATACGTTACGGGACACCCTGTACAAGTTCCGAATTGCGGTATGATAGGTGTCGAGGGCAGGGATCGTCTGTTGTCAGTCCCACTGGACGAGTCTGACAGACGATCCCGAGATGAAACGCCTTTTTCTCCCCTCTCCTACAGTAATTTAATTCTTTCCAGTGTAAATGTTTATACGCAAATGATAACGCCAGACTGTTATACGGAGCCTCTTTCCTACGTTGTCATTTTTCTCAACGATATCTGTGGAGGAGGACGAAAACCCAGAACATCTAAAGTGAATTAGTACAATACCATTATTTGCACAGATTTGATAACTTATTATCTATCATGATAATTAATTCGTTATAATTTATAGATTAAGTAATGAAATAACTGGTCCTACGTTTCTTTCTTCTATTATAGAAAAGTTAAATAAATATTTATTGAATAATGAATTGTTAATAATAAAGTGTGTATATCTAAATAAATTTTCTGTCGAATACTGTTAATATTAAAAAAATATATTTATAGGTTTCAGGTTGATAAAGTAATATTCCAGTACTTGTGATAATTGATTTTTTTCAATAAGTTCAGAACTTCAAAACAATTTTAATAAAATGTGAATATAAATGTAAAGTAACATTTTTTAATTCCTCTTTGTGATTGATAGTTGTTAAAAATAAAAAATTCATTTATATCACAAGGAACATCAATGATACTGGAGTATCCATAAAAGATCTGTCCTGTAATACAAATCTTTCAAAGTTTAATTTCGTAGCAATGTATAATGAAGTAATAATAATTTGTCTCGTGATTAAGTAAAAATAAAATGAAATGTTAGATTTTATTATGCAATGAAATGAAAAAAATAGAGAAAGAGAAAGCATCGAAGAGTTCGCGTAATTTATCGTAATGCGAAAAGGAAATATCCGAGAATCGAGTGTGCTCGAATCGTAATAATAATAAGATAGAAATAATCACGATCAACGCGAAAGAATAAATAATTTAAAAGTCAAGGCTGAATCACTTTCATCCGAACTGGTTCTTGCCGTAAAATACCAACTATATCACGCGTTTTCCTTCAATCCTACCCCTTTTCTTTCTCTTGGTTTGCAAGAAATCTTAATCGAAACTTCTCTTTTCCTACGTTGTCGGTATTTAAGGAAAAATATTTGCATGCACGCCGCAACGCTTGCTACGATATAAATTTAAATCTTTCGCCTGTATACGTTTATTAGTTGCCGTTTAATTCCGCTAATATTGCAGAAGATTACAATGTAACTCGATCACTTACGTGAAATGTTATTTCTCTTCGATATATGTATAGATATTATTCTTGGCAAAACCAGTCTTAATCAACTATCTAATTAAATATTGAAGCTACCTACGCAAATCGTAATTCAAATATTACATTTACGATTAAGGAATCTATTATTTTATATTTCAGTAATATACGTGTATAGATGTGCTGCTGGTTTAATCAGTTTAAAGCACTTTGTTGGAAAACGGAAATCTCAATCTTAATTTCTAGGTTTTCTTTTCTTAATTAACCTATACACAGACTAGTAGAATATTATTATTGTGATATTCGAATATCATTATATTAATATTTCTTACATTTCTTTCTGAATCATTTAAAGACTTAATGCATAATAAAATACTAATCTGTGTTAAAGTATTTTATTAATATTTTACAAGGAAGGTATTATTGTTTAATATTGTTATATGTATATTATAATAAACCAAAAAAAAAAAATTAACAATACATCTTTCTTTATCTAGAAAAGTAAAAATATTTTTGAGAGGTAAATAACCCTACACGAATAGCAGTGTCAAGTAACGATTTATTTGTTCCATAATAGGGATGATACCTTTTAAAACATTTTACGAATACATTGTTAATTAAAAGAACTGGGTTACTGATGTTACTTTAGAAGTTGACGTAAATAAATAAATAACTAAATAAATAAACATCTTAGAATTCTAGAACGTATGTCAAAACCATAATCACAGGGAATTTCCATTCATTCAAACTCAATGTTTCCTTTAATGTTTCGTAGAAGCATCAATAAACGGGGGGGGGGGGGGGGGATAAAAAACATAATAATAATTATGAAAAATCGAATTTAAAAAATCGATTTATTGGGAAAGATTATTGTTGCATGTCATGCGTGAAAATTGTATAACATTTTTCAATGAAAGAGTAAGTATTTAGTATTTATCTTTTTACAAAATTACTTAACGATAAGTGGAAGTTTTTTCGAAGAATGGTATACGTTTTGTAATCTCTATTTACATGTAGCAGTAGCAGTATCAACAGTGCTAAATATCGCAACTGTAGTAGTACTAATAATAATATGTAGTAGTAGTAATTTGTTAGCTTTAAGCACACAAATCGTTGCAAACCAGTCTTTACTGTAAACACTTTACTTTTTTCGTGTTTGCAGAATCTGTATTTGCTTTCACACGAACATCCACTTTGCGCAATATTGTGCTTCAGGTAAAAAAGTGTTCGATGAAAGAAATTGTAAGTACAATCAATAATGTGTGTTTTTGTTTCTTTTCAATTTAATACCCGAGTTTTATAAGACCAGATAACAAATGAAATTGAAAATAGTAAAAAAAGATATTTAATTTAAGTCGTTCAATATAAAAAACGATAGAGAAGAAAAAAAATAGAAAATTTTCGGACATACTGCTGGAACTGTTGAGACCTTGAAACAATTTTAATTTGAAAAGGTCAATAAAAATTTTAATAGTTATGGAATTACATGAAATCAGGTATTTTTCATTTTAGGGCAAAACTAATTGTTTAAAAGTTTTCTGTAATATTTATGAAATACTATATTATAAAATTTGATAGATAGATGTAATTCTCAAAATTTTAATTCTGGGAATAGTAATATTAAAATTAATTTAGGAAAAACCAATACAGTTGTTAATTATTAAATATTATAAAATTTAATATATTTATATGACTGGATATAAAGTGAATGGATAATAAAGTGAATATTAGATAAAATTTTGCCGGGTAAACTTTTACACGGCAGTGGTGTTTTCTCCATTTTTTACATCGTCATATTCCTTAAAGAAGTATTAAGTAAAGCCCTAATATTATACTTTGCCATTTATTCTATCAATGTGAACTAGACTTAAAGGTTGAGTTCAAACGATACGTGGTAAAGCAAGTTCAAATGTCGAGCTGTCATGCGATTTGTTAGCCGTTTAAAATGGTCGTGTGGTGCGTGACTTTATTCACGTACGGGCGAATATTACGTGACAATGAGCGACCTTGTCTGCTCTTGATCCGATGATTTCTCCGTGTTCTAAGAATGAATAAACGAAAATTCTCTTTCACCGGAAAGCATCGTCGATATGACGCACAAATCAGAATAATTTCGTCGCGATGACTCATTCGAATTAAAGTGTACAAATCAGGCACAGGCATTATTTAAATAATTTATTTCATGATTCGATGTTGATTGGTGCATTTGATTTTCTTTTTTTAATTCTTATATTTTATGTAGCTGGTGATAATGAAAAATGTGTATTTGAAAATTCCAGCATGTTATTACATCTAAAATATCATTATCTAGATTGATTCTTTGGTTTCCTTTTAATCTCACGTTTCAAAATTAGTCATTTCCTAGAGAGCATAGACTTTCTAGTATTACGCTAGATTACGAGCTGTTTCGAGTATAAAATTTCAAAAGAAAATCATCTTCTACGCTGACAATGAGATAAATATTATATCTTACCTCCGACCAGTTTCGAATTTTCATTTTAATTTTCTACGAACGGAATCTTTATTTTTAAATACTTTGAAAATGTAAAAATATCATTTGTATAAAAGTTGTAAAGTTACATAAAAATAACAGAAAATAATATTTTAACAGCTATTAAATCATTTTTCAAACGGAAATTTATGTTGATTAATTGTAAATTCTGTTTCCTAACAGCAGAAATTTCACTTCTTTTCTTTTATTTGTGTTTCTAACTAATTAACTAAATGATAATAAATAAGCGTAACACATAATAAATAAATAACCAGTGAACAAAATCGTATAACCTTAGTCTAAATTTTAAATAAGATAACAAATACTAATACAATTTATTTCATAAATACATCATTACTTAAATACCATCAATTAAGATAAATAACGGAGTAAATATAATACATAATGAATAAAATAAAAATTTTATTGGAAAGGAAGTTTATTTAAATAATGCTCAGTCTTGAACTGTACCAACTTCAAGTAAATAAGTGTTAATTAATAGTTGCTAATGACATTTACTGGATGCAACGGTCAATAAATAATATAAAAAACAGAACCTACAAGTAACATATGCATATTTTTAATTTTTCCAAATTGTATATAATGTTCATGTACAGTAATGATGCCCATGAGGTACACCATTCGATCGGATTGACGAAACAAAGGTAATCAGGAGTTCAGGTTGCTCATGTTTCAGACTTGCCTATACCGCAACATGCCTCTTCTGTTTCTACTAGAACTGAAGTCGAGAGATCGGAACCGATGAAAGAACGAATCGTGGGATTTATTACGTAGCCGCATAAAATTTATGCCCATCTGATTAAATTCCAAACGTCGTGGCCGCTTAAGTCCCAAGGAATATCTATGGGCAAATTAGCGCCGGTCCTGCTCCAAGTTAAACGGAAACTAAAAACTTTAACGAGGACAAATAACTGGAAAGGTGATGTATTGCGGTTAGACACGTTACTCATCTCGTCGCGTTAAATCCTTGAATCTACCAACCAGTATTCTTCCTATTTCGAGAGATTGAATGACTCGATTCGAAATCATTCGAAGATGAAGGAACCGATTTAAATGTACTTGAAACACGGTGACACAGTCGCGTTCTGATTGTAAGTAGATTCATTCAGATTAAACTATTATTAAAATGATCACTGATATGTTAATTCATCTTTTAATTAACTTTTGCTCGTCCAATTTTTACCACGGGAACAACTCTAACTCATCAGAATATAACAAAGATTTGGAAACATATTACTTAGATTTGGGCAAAACTTGAAACAATATTTTAAATAATGTAATATCAATATTGCCACAGTTGTGTGTCTTTTTGACAGTAATAAGCAATGCACATAAATGATACAAATATAGATAAAATAAATAGATAAATATAAAATTGTGTTTTTAAGAAACATTTTCTGTAAGATTTATTGTACTTATATCGTCTTATATTACTTGCTATGTACCTACCATAAAATGAGTCTAAAGAAGAGTAATTTATCATTAACTATTCCTAGAAAAGTTCCAAGTTTTCTGCACCATCAATACTTTTCACAGTAACAGAAATAAATCTTTCTTTTCACTACTTCTGCCACAAGCTAATATTTTCCTAGAATGTCTGTTTGAGAAGAAAACAGTGCTCTA
Organism: Osmia lignaria lignaria; assembly: GCF_051020975.1. Lineage (NCBI taxonomy): Eukaryota > Metazoa > Arthropoda > Insecta > Hymenoptera > Megachilidae > Osmia > Osmia lignaria. The sequence continues at coordinate 13,247,870 of NC_135045.1, forward strand.
AAAGTCGGCAAACCCTCAAAGCGTGTAAATACTAAAAAAGAGACGTGGAATAATATACAAAAGACAATGTGCATGATGAGGAAGGAAGTTAGAACAGGTGGAAAATCCTCGAAACATCCGTACCTCTGACGAAGTTCGTTTATTTTCTATGCCACTCGATTTGTTGACGGTATGCACCAAGCTATTTGTGATATCATTCACATCCACCAGATATATCCAAACCACGAATATTTTAAGAACCTTCTAACATTTCTGGCTTTGTAAAATTCTATGAACTTCGATGATAATCAAACAACCAAAAGATAAAGAAGGAGTTCACTGATTGTGAAAAGCAAGTAACAATCGTCAAGATTGATCTCATGTATGAACGACAATTTTGAATTTCTATAGAAACCCATCATCTATATCATTAACAATTCCTTTACTTATTCAATAAAAAATATCCATGTTAGATATTTAAAATTATTGATAATGAAAGCAACGAAATATTGTGAAGATAACAGGTAAAATTAGTTAAAAATAAAAATACTATTTAATGAAACTTTTAAAAGCTTCAGTGTAGTACTCTGCAAATCTTTGTTAGATAAATGTATCATAAATTATTTCGAATTAAGCAGCGAAAGAAGTGCATATTATATCCTTGTTATTGCAATATTTTTATTAAACACAATCAATAAATACACATAATAGTAATTAATCATCAAAAATATAAACATAACAGTGTAAAGATTAGATTAAAATCTCATTGATTTATATAATAAATTAGTGTTAATAAAATATATGTATGTATATTTATACAATGAATTAATAAAATAATGTATTTACTTTACAAAATATTTTAAGGAAGCGATATAATTACTCTCCAATAATTAAAGTTACTATGAATCTATCCATCCCCTCCCCTTTAATTTAATTATCAATTTTTTATTTTTTCTGCTTAATTTCAAATCTAAACGTGATCAAATTACTTAACGCAGTCAACCAGATATCAAAAACTCAAAGCTGTTATAAATAATCCAGTATCATATCTTGTGGAATTTGGTAATTGTCTACTATGCTGGCTTCCTCTTTACCGCATGGCTTTAGGTTTACATTTAGGATTACATTTAATTTTAATGTAATATTAGAAGTACTTAGATTTGTTTGCGATACTTTTTTTTTAAAGATATTCTATCTTTTTAACCTTTTTGAGTATGTTAAAAATTTGAAAAAAATCGAATATGATGATCAAACAGTAGATAACTGCCTGGAATTCAATTAGAAGACAAAAAATTATGTTGTAACTGTGGGAAAGGCACCAGTCTTTCATTAATTTTTGAGTATAATATTTTTAATAAAGAACAGTTACAAGAATTTTGTCCGGACATACATTACGACGCAATAGGACTAACTAGCGATGGGCAATACAGTATCGATATTTAACATGACGATATATTGCAGTATCGATACTTAATATGTGAATATCGAAATTTTGATACAATGTATATACAGTAAGGAGAAAATTAGATAGAAAAATATTTTGTAGCAATAAGTTTCACTTACATGTTTATTCACATATATAGAATGTATGCAATATTGATCTGAATGTATAGTAATGCATAAATTAATAAATAGTTATGTAAACGTAAATTAGATATAAACTGTTAACAGAAGATCTGTATATAGATTCTAAATAATCCTCGTAATGGATGCACGTCCAAAAAAATTAAAATATTAAATATAATAATATGTTTATCATATATAAAACAAATATTTGAATAAATAGTCTATTTTTTACTGAACTTCACTTCTAATTTAATTGTACGTATTGATATCAATAATATCGATACTTTATTCCCAATTGATGTATATCGATACGTATCTATGCCCATCACTAGGACTAATTGACCAACGCTTGCATTCACACTCATTTCTACCAACACTCACTTCTGCCAATCACCACACTCTCCTGCCTACATTCACTCCATTGCCAACCCAATCATTCCTTTCACATTCACATACAAAAACAAACCTCACAGTAACCTTTTTCTGAAAAGCGCTCAAATATTTTAATTATCCTGTCCATTCGACTTTCGTCAAATATTCCTTTGAATGAAATAAGTAGAACAACGGAAGCTAGCACAAACTAAAAAGAAGACGGTTCGAAAGAAGCTGCACGTGTTGCATCAAAATAAATTACGAATACATTTCGCGATGCGGGCAAATGAGTTACCGAGTGTCACGAAGAGGCCACTAACCCGTGGTTATGTCACAAAGAGAAGCTTCGTCGCAGCCTGGTTGGTGTTCTCCTCGTGGCGCTGAAAATAGAAGCCTGTTGACTGTGACGAGAACACCACAATAAACCGTATTCCCCTTAAACGTTTAACCCTTTAAACGTACTTCCTCTGTCTGTTTCTTAAAGCACAATTTTATTTCCGGTTGGCGCTGATTATATTACTCTTATTACTATTCCACCTGATTTTCACTATTTTTGTTCCGAAAGAAAAGAAAGAAGAAATTTAGAAATAATAAGGTTTCGATTAATACTGTTACGCACTGGGTATTTCAGTACATACATATTTTTCTTTGATTTTGATGAGTTATAAAACAACACGAGTAAATAGATACTCTATATAATGAAGTTTCAAGGCTGATAAAATTCTTAGAATCATTAAATGTTACTTTATTCAGCAATTCTTATGTAATTTTATTATTCAAATACGTTTGGTAAAACTTTTCGTAGATCAATCATGAAACGTCGTTTTCAGAAAGTATCTTTAAGCAGTGTCAACGTGAGAAGAATAGAAATAAAATGCTCAACAAGAATTCTAGCTTCCAAGTACATGCTTCAGCTTCCAAATCGGATAAAGACCTCTTTCATCGACAATTCCGAAGACGGAACTAAACGAAACGAAGCTGGAAGAACGCCAACGATTCCACGGTTCAAAGGAACAAATTGAATCGTCGTGCTAGAAATTCCAACGATTTCCTTTAAATTGTGGGTAGAAACAGAAATAAACGAAAAGTAGTAAAAATGAAAGATTTTATCTTGCTATTCGAAATTTAATTTGCTATTCGTATTTTTGTTTTACAAGAGAGTTTTATATTTTCGAAAATTGCGAAAAAAGGAAAAGCTTGATTTCTTTTTACCATTGAAGATAGAAATCCTCCCTTCTAAAGCGTTTGAAAATTCAAAGCCGAAGGAGAGACGGTACGCGGTGCACGGTAGAGACCCAAATGGTGATAAATCGTCGTTCTTGTTCGTTTTGCTGGAGTAATTTGTGCCGCTAAGTGGCCACCGGCTAGCATAACTCTTTGGGGAGGCGCCTATAGGAACAACGACACCGTGAAACACGGGTACCTTTTTATGTAAATTCGTCGCTCCGAGGAGTTCGGCAGTCGTATAATATCCGGAAGCACCGGTCCAGAGGAAACCGCCACGAAAACGGTCGGTTAGAAGAGAGGAAACCTTTCGTAATTTCTCAGATTACCTGCTGAGAAACCGATGGTCATCTTCCACGTGCGAATTTATCGAAATAAAAAAGGTACGAATCGATAAACGAGATTGTTCTTTTAATTCAGTATTGGTTAGCATGAATTATAGCGTTTTTATGGGACACGAAATATTCAGAAGAGGAAATATCGTACTTTTACGTACTAATAAACTGTCATTATTATTTAATACATAGGTACACAATTTTTTATATTAATTTTAGTATAATAACATTTCAGTTGCTTTTGAGATAAAATGGAATCTAAAATGAGTGATAATCTTTAAGAAAATTAAGTTTAAATGAATAAACTTTCATTTTCAGCTCATAAAATGTCATTCATTTCATCGCCAATGTGACAAATTTCTTATAACATTCCTTTAATATTTCCATCAGCATGCTTCTTTTAGTAATTACAGGAATGAATATATATCTAATGATTGTTTTAATTAGAAGAATAAATATGGCAAAATATGAATTTGTCTTCAGGATTGAGTGTGATATTATCTAATTGTAAGTAATATCAAGAGTAATATCTAAACTACAGATGTTTGTTCAAATGCAAATGCAAATGCAAATTTTTTTACAGGAAATAAACGAAGGAGTTTCGTTATTAAATGGCTCGACAAATATATTTTTTATTCTATAATATAAATTTTGCACAATGTATATATTTTAGTTGCTATAAATCTTCAATTATATTTTAACATTTTATGTAAAAAGGAAGCTGAGAAGGCTACAATTAAAATTATTATTGTTGATCGATATGTTCAGTAACTCCAATTGTAATATCAAAATTATGAAAAAGGAATATTAAATTATTTAAATACTGTAAACAGTATTACATAAATACATAATAAACATGAAAAATATCTAACTTTGAAATGTTTAGATGTATTTTCCTCAAAATTGATTTTATGATACTGAGGACTCCTTTGCATCTATAGTTTGATAATATCTCATCAAAATAACGTTATTTTATAAATTCACAAGAAACCAAGAAAATTACAAGGCCATCTTAAAAAACGTACATCTAAACAGCTTACAAGAGTGTCGTTCTCGCGAAAGAACCACTCGATTAATCCTCGCGTTGTTGTTTCCACCAAGACTTCCAATTCTAATTTCGGTATCTTTATTTCCCTGGACCTTTTTCCCAACTACAAGCCATAGTACGATAGATCTTTTTGTCTTTCCTGGTGTATTAATCTTGGCCGGGCGTCAAGACCGCCCGCCGACTTTCAGGACCGTAAATTCACGTTTCAAGGGAGGAATAAGATGTTTGGAATTTTTATAGATTCTCATCCGCGATGCTCCCACAACACAATATTCCCCCCTGATCGTGTGCTCTACGACCCCTTTCGACCCTCGATTCTCAAATTTACATAAGCGATCGGCGCGGCGGCGTGTCCCACGTGCTGATGTGTAGCTATACTAATGTAACGCCTGCTAAAACAAGCCGGCTCGTTCATCGACACCGATTCTTTGACAAAAATAAAAAGGAAGCTCATAGTTTTTAATTTTTAACCCTTTCACTATGTATATGATTTCAATTTTGAAAACTTCTTTGCTATATAGGAATGTACATATTAAATTAACTAAATTTTACATTAAATATATCTTTCGAATTTCTATTTATTTACTATTGATTTATTATTTTTTGATACAAAGGAAAAATATATATAATATTATACAATATTTAGTAACAACAAACATAAAAATGTTAGTAAATTATGATAAAACTAATATATCTGAAGTATTGGTACTATTATTAATATTATTAATATAATCGCCACTTGAATGATTAGTATTTTATTCAATCACTTTAAGATTGAAAATTATCAGAGATTTTAAATTTTAAATGCTCCGAACAACAACACTTTTTTTTTTTCACTTAAGTTACTAGTATAGTTGTTTTTTAATATAGTTTATTAATGACAGGTATGAAAAATATAAAATAATTAATAATTTCTTACATTGTAACTTAATTTTCGTAATATGTGTTCTATATTTAATAATCCATTTTTAAAATTCTTATAATAATATAATATATAAATAACTATCCTATACATATAAATTATAGATTTATTAAATTAATTCAATGTAAATATTTATGTTAATAAATATCTATATTTAATCAAAATTCTTCTTCTATACTTTTCAGATACTTCGTCAATACCATTGTTCCAATTGTTCTGAAGGTGGTATCCATTTTACAACTACCTAGCTTAACTGCAATTGCATCCCCATTAGCTTTTGTTGCACTTGTAACTTCAGTTCACGTATCGTTAAATCAACGAAACTGATTCGTAAAAATCTACGCGATCGGTATCGAATTTGCGACTGAAAGCTCGCGTCAATGTTTACATGTCAAAGGGTCGTTTGCAGCTGACGTCTCGGTAAATACATTTCTCTGATAAAGGTGAAACTGAATTAATGGAGGATCTTGAATAGTAGTGGCGATTTGATTGTTTCAGTAATCAATTGGTACAGAAATTAGCAGCAGTGATAAAGCGGTAATAATCATAAAATAAAGGTAATAATAATAATAAAGAAATGTTAAAATTATACTGATAAAGAGTAAAATGACAGTAAATGATAGTAAAATGATTAAAAAAAATAATTCATCAATATAGAGTATACCGCAGTATGGAGTGTAAATAGGAAGATGATAATTCTAAATAACAGTAAACTAAATGAAATTGTAAAAAATAAGTATTAAAATGATAGCAACGAATAACTAATAGAATGATGGTGAAATAATTGGAAGAAATTATTGATGTACAAGGTGCACCACAATATAAAATACGGACAGGTAGCTGATGATTCTAAATGAAGAAACGAAGTGAAAAATATAGAATACAAATTTTTTATACACGGCTTTGTTTTTGAGAAAATTTAATTTGAAAATTCTAATGTGTGTGCTCATTTATCACATTCTAATCATAAGAAATACAAAGTAATAATTTAGTAACTCAGTTGATTATTAATGAAAAATATTTTTAATAATTTTCAAACTATCTTTTCTTTATTTTAAACAAAGCCTTATGTAAAACAAATTATATGTATAATACCTACCTATACGTATACTTTCTACTTTATATCTCAATTTAAAACTGTTTGCAAAAATAACAATATATTATATTGAAAGAGTTAAGAGTAATCACTTTATAATATAAGAACATTAAATTCAGAATGCAATCATATACCTTTGCAACACGAGAATCACGAGATCAAATCGATCGGTATAAATATCGTATTTCTTAGTTGTATAGCTTTATTCGTCCGATATCATGTGTTAATTGAGTTTCTCATTCAATGCGGAAAATTAAGAAAATAAATCATTCCATCGCTTTGGGTTGCTTAAAAATTGCAAAACGCCCATCTATCTTTGACATCCTTTGCTCCAGTTTCTCTTTACGATCGAGAATAACTCGTTTCGCGATACAATAAATTACTCACCTATTATAGAATCATGATAAATTACTCACTTATTATATCTTCATGAAAAAAGAAAATTAATGGTTGTACTTTCTAAGCAAAGGGTGGACCATGCGTATAAAGCAGTGTAGAGCAGACACAAGCAGATTTTAATGAGAAAAAGGATGAAGAAAATTGCTGTAAAAATACGAACATTTCTAATGTACTCCTGATTAGTCGTCGGATCGTTTCATAAATTCTGATATTATACAAGATGTTAATGAATTTGTTGGTTGCGATGAATAATTAGGTAGCGAGATATAAAAATTATGTACGTTTACTATGCATGTTAATGAACACCTTAAAGACTGCACATTTCATCACAGTTATAGTGGTTGTAATTTAATATTCTCTTTTATATGCAAATGGTACTTATTTAATAGCTTTATGTTTGAGAATTTCTATACTGAACGCTTCAAAATTATAATTAACACATGCTGTAATAGATAAAAAAACTGTTATAATAACAAAAGAGAAAATGGTTGAATGATTTCTTGTTCCATAAAATGATAAGAAATAAATATTATCATTGCAAATGCAACAATGCATTTATTAAAATTAAATGATTAAACCGTCTCAATTTAAACACATATCTACTTATACTTCGCTTATTCTATTTTATTATATACATATTTGACAATTCACATTACATATCAGAACCTCTATTATTATTATTTTTCACTCTCTTCTTACATCATTCAAACAAAATTAATCAAAGATTAAAATCACGTTTGTAGCCTTTCTTAACAAGATATTGATCATGATTCTCTTGAATTGCAAAATATTAATAATCCCAATTATTGCTGGACGAAATTGAAATTGCTCGATGAACTATCGCAATCTCTTGCGAGAAACAATTTGATGAATGGACTGTGATGATCATCGTTCCTCTGGTTTCGCCATTAATTAGCCAGTCAACACGGCTCTCTACACCCAACAGAGTAATTGCTCGTCTTTGGTTTCACAACCGAGATCCGTGATAATGCGGTTTGCTCCGTTCACGAGTACGAATCTAAGTAAGTAAATGACATGGTGTCTGGTCAGCAGTGATATGGTGGCCCCATATATATCAGCGTTTATTGCAACGGTGGTAATTTAAACAAATCAGAGTAACAGTACAATATACATGTAGCTTTAATCCTTTCAAAACTGATAAGACCTTTACAATATCCATTAGAGAATCATAGGTAATTTAAAAAAGAATCGACGTAATCTATAAGTACACTCGTGAACAAATCAGGCTTTTCTAAAAAAAATGGCGTTACAGAGGAAGCAGAAGATTTCAAAATCTTAATTTTGGCGATATTAACATTAAGAGCAATTTATTAAAAATAATTGTTAGAAAAATACGAATAACAAAGTAGATATTAATTCAAATTTTCCCTATATTCTTATTAACCAATTCGTATCTAAGATTGAAAATCTTAATAAGGGGGCTATAGCATTTAGACTTTCTGTCACTTTTGTACCTACAGGCCAAACGGTAAGAGTTATCGAAAAAATTCTTGCGCCATTGTGTTTAGTGGGCCAAAATCTCAACGAATGGCCGAAATAAATTTTTTTTTTGCCTCTTTCGGTCTGACCAGAAATGACCGAAAAAGGGTTGGCTCTAGAGCGAATCTCGTTCTAGTTCACTTTAGCTTGTTCTGCCCATGGGAACCTAATGGGAAGGGCGAGACTTCACCGGTACATCACCGTTTTCCCCGGAGAAGCTTGATTTGATCGAAGCAAGTGTACATTAGCTAAGCCTATAATCTAATGGATTATCAGACGTGCAATTAGCTTTAATTAAAACTGCAAAAAATATCGATCACTTTCTAGTGCATGTAGGTAGTACATAAAGGTGAACTTGTTTTAAGAGAACAAAAACAATCGATCATGCTATCAATAATTTAAACTAATAAGAACACAAAATTGAAATATTATGCTGCCAAAATCAATTGTTTATCTTCAATTCCGAGTTTAAGAATGTATTGTTTCAATAGAGTCAGGTTGTTTAACATAATATAGAAATTTATTACAATATTGCAATTATTCGGTTCATTATTAAAGAACTTTGTCTCGAAAGGGTTTAACTGTTTACATCATTGCAAGTCATTGATATTATTTTTTAGTTATATTTAGTAGTTTTAAAGCTTATCTAATCATTGTAAATATTATCGTTCAAGTGGTAAAGTAATTGAACAGAACGTTGTATCATGTCGGCATATTGTGACTTCAACCAGATGTATTTGGCTTACAATGTCTGAGAGATTGTCCTGATATGGTACTTGTTTCTGACGTGGCCTGTTCATGTACCAGCCGAAAACTCGAAATGATCGAGTAGTTTGTAAGACAAGTTAAATGATGCTTGTTTCGATTATTCAATTAATGATGGATGAAGTCTCTGGATCCTTTTATAAAAAAAATGACTCGCGTATATTTAACCCTTATGCCAAAAGCCATAGTACTTACCTGGATACCTTTACGGTGAATTATATTTCAATTTAAAAAGAAATAAAATTATTATCTACGAAATAAAAGAATCATTCGCTAATTTTCCAAATAAGTGAAGCGTTATGGTAGACAAAAGAACCAATTCATGGGATGATCAGATCCCAATGGAATGTTTATACTTCGTTACACGGGATATACATACGTGAAGATCCCATATTAAAAAGAAGATTCGCCGGATTAATGGCCTATGAAATAAGACATTTTTGACGGAAGCCGAGTACCGCTTATAATTTACTTAAACACCATGTTCATTAAAAATCAGTAATAAGCGTGCACCGGAACGCTTACTCGCTGTTTATCCAGCTTACGGAGAAGTCATTTACGGTTAACTGTATCCGTGGTTTGCATTAGATAGGAATGTTTCTTAAAGCCGCCACACAGAAGGAGAGTTAAAGAGACGACCACGGTTTGACAGATAGTCGATCCTATAAATCGGATCCGTGGAAAAACTGGATCGGTCAGAAACGATTGGATATCTTAGTATTTTTAAATACCAACCTGCTAGCCAGGAATATGATTAGCACGAACGATACACGCTCTTTTAAACAATGTTGACAATTAACAGCACCACAGTGTGGAATAGAAAAATAGAATGCAATTTACGAGTCTGTATCTATTTAAGTAATCAGTACAGGAAGTTCGTTCAGGATCGAAAGTGTTGCTTTGCATGCAGTAGGTCAATTGAATTGATAAGGATATAATTTACGTCTTATTGTGTGCACCGAATTGGATACAGTATGGTTTAATATGTGACTTTGTTCGTTTCCTATAACATTAATAAAATTTAGAATAATTTTCTACATTATTCTTTGATTAGATATTTCATGTATTGTATTCTATGGTTAACTTATATTTTATATTTTGTATTTATTAATTTGAAAATAGTCATTAGTATGACGTATTCTTGTAATACAGAATTGTAAGTTCAAACTATTATAGTAAAAGTCAAACATGAAATGATATAAAATTAAATATCAAAATTTGTAATTCTATCCATTAACATTATTACCATAATCATGTAGTAAAAATATTTAAATCCAACTTGCCATATATATATTGTAAGCGTTTAGTGGTGAAGGGGAGAGGGTTTTGCCACCCCGGACACCTTTAGTTTAGGCCGGGGACCGCTAGGTGGCGGCGAGAGATCGGTGACAGTGTTCTCGCAAGCGGTCGCCCGGCATGCAGTTCGAATATATGTATGTAGAAGTTCCGAATTATGGTATGATAGGTGTCTGGGGTAGGGATCGTCTGTTGTCAGCCCCACTGACGAGTCTGACAGACACGATCCCAAGACGGAAAGCGCCTTTTTCTCCCCTCTCCTACAACTTCAGAAGTAGAGAGACCGCTAAATTGACCGCGCGTAGCAATTAAGAGCGAAGAGAATTAGTGAACGGAGCTGATTAAAACGGATATCCTGACAACAGTATTTTTATTTAACCAACCTTACAATATATAGATAAGCTCTTACGATACCAAATTAACCGTTCAACTTTTACACCCTCTATATCGATCCTCAGAGTCTTATAATTCTTGTCCAAAAAAAGTTATCAAAATGAAGAACACTTTATCTTTCCACCTTCTTCCATTCAAACACAAACAGGTCCAATAACGTCCACTGTAAATTCACACTCTAAGCCAAGCCTTCGTCTCGATTTCGCTTTCGACGATGAAGCTCAGCCGTATTCGTCTGGCCGCTATAAAAATAATTGTGGCGAGGGTGGCCACAAATTTCTTCGTGGTGCAAAACACTTTCGACCGGTTCGGCTGGATTATGACATTATCGGAATAATCGATGGTCACGATTTGCCACGGTTACGCTGTCGGCCTCGCGATCTTTTGTAGCGGAACCTCCTCCCTGATTTATGAATAAAACGGCGCGGCGCGGCGCACTGTTGCTCCTTATCCGGTTGGTACACGAGTTTCGGACCGGGACGTTTCGCGAGGAACTTCGAGAAATGATGTATGGGTCGTTGGTGGATTCAACGAGACAACCACGGCCCTATACGACCCGCGTTTCTGGATTTCTTCTTTATTTTACGATACGACCGGCCACACGCGTTCGCCACCTACCACTCGATACATTATTTCCGTCCGCCTCTACGACCAGGGTTAATTCGCGCCTGCCTAATTGTCTGTGTGGGTGGAACTCGTTTTCAACAGATTTTACACTGTTTCTTTCGATCGGTGACGACTGTTTTTCAAGTGTTTTTCGTACAAATATCGTCAGATAAGATCAATTTGGTATAGATTTTGTTGACCGAACTGGTGGTTGATTACTGATCGATGTATAAAAGTATAAATGAACTGCAGTTTTGTTGATTTTTATTTTGATTTTTACTTATTTTGATTTTTACTTAAATTGATTTTAAACATGTTTTATTATGAAAGTACAAAATTGTACACAAAATATTATCTTGTTATGTTATTTTAACATGTAGAAAAAAACAATAGCTTAAATAAAGATCACTATGAAAATATGTATAGATAGTTAACATTTACTTCTCATTGATTACAATTGTGTGAAATAAACAAACAAAACAAAAATCTAGATATTTACATAAAGACAATTGTGATATTTTGCTAAAACGGAAAAAAAGTAATATCAATATATGACAGTGTGTTAATTTCATATTTTGTATTATGTTCTAATACATCACACTCTTATAAGTTTGATATAAAACCTTTTATAATTTTAGAAAATATCAAATACTAAAAAAATCGAAAAAGTCATATAAAGAAGAAATTCGTATCTGCAGATTCTCCAAATAAAACTCCAAGGCCCGATGTTGAAGAATTAGATGGCAAGAAATAATCATCTTCGTTTCATTCAAGATGTTTCAATGGTTGCCTCGAATATCACAATCGGCATCAAATAAACCATTAATCAAGTTTCAGCTACTGATTCGCGACTAGCGTAGAACGCCGCGAAAGGTTAACTGCACATTAGAAGCTGACACAAATCATTCTAATGCATTTGCGTTCGTCTAACAGCTTCTGAACGCGCATACCTTCAGCTCGATCTTTCCTCTGGTACTTACTCTGGTAGATTAGTTAGACGAGTAACAACACAAAGGCTGGCAACGAGCACTTTCATTCGAGCGTTTCTTTATTGTTCCGAGAGACGCGAGCGGTATACGCGTGCGGTAACATAATGGGTTGATTGGTCCTTTGGCGAGGAGGGAGGGAATATTTATTGTTTTCGCCGAAGCTCAAAACGCTTGTTAACGTGACACGTCGTAAAGCACGTGCCCACGTGCCACGATTTGCTGACACTTCACAATAGCATCGGAATTGCTGGCGCCCCGTACGAACACGGCCGAGAAAACAGTTAGGGCGTGTTGCGTGTACGCCTCCTGTGTTCGTTGCCTGATGTCTTTGTCGGATCGGGGTACGGCGCGGCGATCGACGCTAACGGTTCTACACGCCTCGAGAAAGATGTTAATGTGCATCCTGGTAGCTGATAGATAAGCCAGCTAGACCAGCTGCTTGAATACATTTGATTAGAAACTGACGAGCGACCTGTCAGATCGCGAATACCCTCGCTTGGGTGGAGCTGTTGAAACACAGTGTAGATTCAATGGGTTTGTTATGCTTCAACCTTACGTATCTATTCAACGAAGGATGAAAAGTGACAGTGATGTTGCATGATTCAATGGGGTAAATCCGATCACGATGACACCGCGTTTATCACGATGGTGATTGCTCGTATAGGAGAATGAGCAAATGAATGCATTATATTGGAAGTCTGTCTGGCAGAATTTTATGACAGAAAATTATTGTAAAATAACACTTGTAGTAGATCAATTTAAAGGTTAAGATTTATTGAAACTGATTTTATAAAAGGTTTCATCGATATTCTTCATATAAATTGGCTGATTGGAAATTTTAGCAAAGGATAGTTCTACTACGTTAGCGTATATCAAGTGATCAATTTCAAAATATAAAAAATCTAATATAATTTCATAACAAAAAAGTATCAAGAGAAAGCATATTGATTAAGATCAATATTTTTAATACAAAATGGCTAGTTTTTTATCGTAACAAACAATGATTGAATCAATTTGTAGATACGATTTCATGACATAAAAGTATCGCAAAATATCATTTATGACACATCAATCTAAAACTTAAAACTGAACAAAAATGATTATACATACAAATGTATCAGTAATACAGTGGTACCTCGGTATACGACCTTAATCCGTTCCTGATGTTTGGACTTATACCAAACCAACCTTTTCCATAAGAAGTAATCTAAAAATGATTAATCCGTTCTCATGTAAAAAAAAACTCCTATTGATATTATACCTACATTAATGGGGTTGTAAAATAATTTAAACACTGTTTATGTTATGAATAGCATTTAAACGATTTTTTAATTTGTAAAATATAAATGTAACCTAATGATAAATTCTAAATTAACAAACCAAATGGAATAAATTTTACTGCCTCCTGTTTTGCGGTTATAGTTTGTTATATGATATCCTTACTTGTATGATCAGTCAGTTAATAATACATCAACTCCGAATATAATTGACTATTAATTTAATTTTTCCTCTGAGATAATTATTTAAAAAAGACGCAAAATTTACACAAAAAATTTATGTCGTATACCGAACAAAATATGTATCGAGGTACCACTATATTCCTAATACAATATCTGTGATCCACTGATTGCATGCAGGAATAAGATTTAAAATGTGTCATCAGTCTTGCTGTTTTCCCTTCGCACAAATAAAAAATATGGATCATAAAATTTTAACAATATAAAAGAAACATAAGTTAAGGAAATCATTCAGGTTTATCCAGCTAGAGCTACGCAAATGACACTGCATCCATAACTTTTATTAATCATCAAACTGTCATGCTTAAAGTTTCCTAGCCAATTAAACTCGGGCATTGAAAAGAAAGTAGTAACATAAAAACTTCTACAACGTATCGACCTTATGTTCTTCGACCCATAACTAACAACCTTCCGTTCTAACAATGACTTTAATCGATCGTAACTAAAACTAGATTCATCTTCCTGCGAACATTTTATTTCTAGCTTGTTAAACAGCCAACTATCTGCGAGTATCGTAGAAAAGTAATAAAATTGAGTAGGATCGTTGGTGTAAAAGTCAATCGATCGCCGAAAAGTTAGAGGATGTCAAACAGTTCGATGGTGCAAGAATGCGGTGGTAACAATGCTATTGGCAAGATAAAATAACGATAATTGGTCACCCCTCAAGCATTCGAAATACTACTTGTTCCAGCCATATTCTGTGAACAGGTTCAGGTATATAAGGTACGGGTCGATGGTTATCGAGGGATCATAAAACCAGAAGAAACGAGCTATTGCTTAGGTGAGGTGGTCTTCGGTTATAAAAACGTAGAAACAAGTTCGAAGCAATAATGACATTGAAATAGCGATGCATACAAGAGGCAACCGACTCGATAGAGTCATTTCTTTATCTTCTTTTTGTTTTCCATTCCTGGAAAGCCGGCTGTTGCCAACCAACCCTCCTTCAACATTCGCTCGATCTATCTTGAAGTTTACACCTTCATCGAAGAAAGTGTTGAATAATTTTCTTTTGATCAGAAATTCAATTTGCGATGTCATTTGTGGTATTAGTTTTTTTTGTAATTTATAAACTTGTTGTTCGACTTTACTTGTTCGTGAGGGAAATTATTCCATCTTTTAAAGTTAATTCGTTCGATTCATCTTTCATTTATTATTGTTTTAATATATTTTAATATTATTAAAATTATTAAAGTTTCATTACGTTAATTTTATAAAACTTTACTGAAAGTTTACAATAATTAACATACTAGTTAATTTAATAACCATACATTTATTAGAATGTCACTAATTGCGAATTAATCAACTGAAAACTACTAAAACCATACAAAGTAATAACTTAAATATTAATAAAATGTCACCACGATTTAATTTAATTTATATAGGATATGCAATGAATCTATTAATTTTGCATACAAATTCACAGAACACTGAAGATATAACATAGTATCTTTGCAAAAAGCTAAACAACAACAAGAAGTGATTACTCCATGTTTCAGTTTTTTTCTTTAAAGAAAACTATTAAAATACCAATTATAGAGAACAAGTAATCTTTCTACACACGAGCGGATCAAAGCAAAACCAGTACCTCCTTTTGCTACATGTTTCGTTTTTGCTAGGAAAACTGTTGCAATAAAAACAAAGGTTGCTTTTTTGTACTTCTTCACACCAACAAATATATCAACTACATAGAACCAGTATCAGCTGAGTAAATATTTTCATCTTTTATCTCTAATATATCGCTGCTATATATCGTACAAAATTGTTGCAAGAAAAACGAGTTTGCAAATACGTACACTTTTCGTATCGGATGTTCCGGAACGAAGCCCGCAAAGCAAGGCCGAAACCTTGCTCGATAAATCAGCAAAATGCAAATGGGGATCGATAATGAATTTCGATCGGGCAATTAACAATCTAGCATTGCCGAGTGCAACGATGCGACAAAGGCACCCTTTGATGAGCCCCGTTTAATCACAATTTGCGCGGATGAATTTTTACGAATGATTAATTAACCAGCAGCATGGATAGCCAATTAAATTGAACCGTACGTAAGTACATAAAAGGTCGTGATTAGTTAAAGTGCTGTCACCACTCGGCATCGTCATGGAATGAGTTGCTTGATTTATGTTAGGATAATCAAACGTTTCCGTTGAAAGTTTTCAGAAAAATCGAAGAGAAACTTAACCGGTCACTTTGATCTTCACCGTTGAAATGATAACCGTGTTGTAATTTGTCGGATGTTAACTAGTCCCTGATCAAGAGATTTATTATTTACCACGACATACTGTTAATTATTACAGATTCCATCTCTTTTCTCATTGAATATGATTAATGGTCAGTGAGATTTTTGTTCTTTAAATACATTTCTAAGGGTTTTTTCTCAAAATCCTTCAATTGTTCTTTAGTTATCTTGTCTTCTAAATTCGAACGGTCCATTCTAAAATATTGAAATTTTGACACAATTTCGATAAAATAAAGGTATCGTTAAAAAAGCACTTATGGCAAATCAATTTAAAGGTCAAAGTTTGTTGAAAATGGCTACATAAACACTTTACTAGTATTTGTAATTTGTATCAATTGAAAGATTGCTGAACATTGTACAATTAGTTTACATTATTAATGTAAGGAGAGTTAATAATGAAAACAATGTTACAAATTGTTTCACTGCGAGCCTAGAGTGTTTACATTCTTTGTAAATTTTAATAATTTATTTCATATGAATACCTAACCATTTTATTAACCGACTTCGAAAAGGAGGAGGTTACTCAATTCGATCAGTATGTATTTTTTTTTTTTTTTTTTTTTTGTTCACCAATTACTCCGAGATGGATGGACCAATCGGAACGAAACTTATTGCATCTTGTAGGGTATGTCTTCCGATTGGTCCCTTTGAAAAAAAATTTTTCATTTTTTCATTGTTATTGCAAAATACAGGAAGTTTCTAATGTCAAGATTGGACGATTTCAATGACCTTTTAATATGTTGTCGGAGACATGATTCTGAACAACTTTTTCATTATACATAATTAACGGAAAGTTTTAGTTTCCGAGATATTCGTGAAAAAATAATTGTTACTACTACATTGAATTCTACGTATGCCTACGTGTCTCTACCGGTGCATAAGTCAGCATGCAGTCGCCGATTCACTACTGTTTCTTGTATACATGTATACTCTCCAAGGCATGTACCGATTGCAATGAAACCTTTCACATCTAATAGGAGATATTTCCGCGATATCTCACTTGCAAAAATTTATGCAATCTATTATTGTTAATAACTATTGTTATAACTTGTATGGAACTTGTTATCGTTAAAAACTATCGTTATTGCAATTAACCAATAAGAACGGTAAACCACCTTACGGCATCCTACAAATACTGTTCGTTCCACTAAAAAGTGTGAAATAAAATAATTTTTAACAAAAAATACAACCGACTTCGAAATGCGCTAAAAAGTATGAAATAATTTCTACTCCATTTATACAAAAACCCAACAGCTATTAATAAAACCTATTTACTCGTTAAATATTTCAACCTTTTCGGAGGTGGCGCAAAATTAAAAATACCCGAATATACGATGCTGCCAATAATGATTTGATAGGTTGCAGACGTCTGAACTAGAATCTTCCTAGTAGAAGAAAAGTTTTTAATTTTGCGCCGCCTCCGAAAAGGTTGAAATGTATTTAGTATACTATTTAACGAGTAAATAGGTTTTATTAATAGCTGTTGGGTTTTTGTATAAATGAAGTAGAAATTATTTCATACTTTTTAGCACATTTCGAAGTCGGTTGTATTTTTTGTTAAAAATTATTTTATGATTGAAGAATTCAATTTCCAAATATTACGAAAACAAGTAAACTTATTGTATTAACAAGTAACTGAATATTTTAATTCTGCATACACGAAAGCACGTACTGTATTAACAGTATAGTAAAAAATTAATATGGTATCGAAAAAAAGTCCCTAACTAATTAACACCAAATTGGAGAGTTTGTAAATCTTCGCATGAAAGTTTGAACAATCCTGTTGGAACAGCTGAAAAAAGTAGGTTACGCTCTTGTTTCCCGACAATGTTTCTCGTCCTCGAGCACATGTTTTTTTCTATAAGAGCAAGGAATCACTTTCGACGTAATAAAGCAACGATTTCTTAATATTTTTGTTGCGGTTCGCGTGCAAGGGATCGAGAATTCGGCATTTATTGGGAACCATGCAGAGCAGACCGGTTTTATTTTCGATTACGCGGATGAGACCGGTGAAATTACAGCAATGCGTTTCTTTCCACCACGATTTAAACAGCTTTCAGTGCAAAAAAGATATATTCTTATAAGTATTCTTATAAGTAATTACATTCTAAAACGATCGTTAAAATCGATGTGTGTTTTTAATAGAAGAACTATTGACCATAATATGACATAAACGATCCTGTTTCAGGTAAATACAACGTGTGTTATATTCCCGCTCAGAGGTCCCAGAACACTTATGAAATTTTATATAAATTTACAAAATTAAAATCAAAGTTAAGTATGCAGTGTCAGAATTAAATTTCTAATTTCTTTATTCAAAACTAGAAAAAATAGTGATATCTATGTATTATTCAGAGAATTGTTTAAAATAAAAATGATAAAACAATACTCTACTAAAAACCAATATAATACTAATCGCAAGTAATGCATTATATTGTCAAAAAAAATAACATAGCGATGTATTACTCGAATTAAGTAGAATATTATTTTTTTTTAATCAAATTCAAATTGACTAGACTCTGAAGCTGTTGTTATATCAATAAAAACAAGAAATGTAGTGAAATTCTTAAAATGTATTAAAACTTCTCATTTAATCTAATCTAATTTCTAAGTTGATCCTTATCTTTACATAAATTAATAAAATAATTTTATTGTGCAAGTACTTAATTTTCTATAAGTGTTCTAACAGCTGCTATATTATACATAAACGGGTTTTATATAATATAAACATTTTTTAATTTCTAGTTAAGAATTTAATAAACATGATTTAAATAAAAAATTGAAAGTCTTTTTCTTTCACATTACCTAATAATCACATTACCTGTATAAGTATTAAAATTCTAGTTTCTTTATATGAATAGTTCTCTTAAAACTCACTGTTCGCACAAAGAACCCAGATAATCTTCGATGAAATCCTTCGAGATACTTTTCAACCCTCATAATTCGCCATCAACAAAGCTCAACGATTCCACGCGACCCCGAGCAGTTGAAAAGGACCTCAAGCCGAAAAACAAAATCGTGCCCGAAAATAACTTTATCCTCGACCTCTTCCCTAATCCCCGTCTCTGGTTCCTGGGTTTGCGGCTTTTTCGAACGACTACGGTGGCGTAAACGTGCAAACTGGAAACTCGAGACCGGCCCAGCTGTGCTCCGAACGACACGTTGCTGACAGATGCGCCACGAGGAGAACCACCAGGAAAACCGCAACAATGGACGTCCAATCGGTCGGATCGTTGCTCGTGTAAACGGTCGTTAACCGGAGAGACAATGAACGAAACGGAGCCGACCGAAGAGAAAAACAGGGTGCGAGCTAAATAAGCACCAACAGGGGTTAGAAAAGCCTTCACCCTCTGTCTGTTCTTTTCACGAATATCGGTTTCCCGTGACCTACTTGCACCGATTTTTATTCATCGAAGGAGATCAATTGTTGCCTGTACCCTTGTCAGAAGAGTGAATTTTCCTGGCTGGGTTTCTCAATATAGACCACTATGTTTCGTTTTGATCAATTTGATAGTAATTAATATGTTAATTTTTTTTTACGGTAACATGGACACCTAGTTTTATACTCCTTTTTAAAACTTAATAATAATTTCAATTGCTTTACATTTTTCCTTAAAACGTAGATAAATAATGTAATAAGGTTATCAGCGGTAGGAAGTGAAAGTAAATGGAAAACAATTTACATAATTGAATTTAACCGCGAGACGACTTTGTTACAATATAAAAATTATTAAGGGGACTATGATACCTTCTCCTTTATATAACAACACTTGAATGAAAATAGCAGTCAGTAATACCTAAACAAATAGAAATTGTTTGAAAATAACGGTACCCCATTCACGTGATCCAATCACAACACTTATCTTAGCTATTGAAGAAAATCTTTTTAAACAAAATGTCACGCGTGAAAACGATAAGTTATCCACTTTCACCAATGTAATCGCTTTTCAGCGACAAGATAAACATGTTCTTTTAAGAAAATCGTTGCCGTCCCATAAAGCAATTCTACCTCAACACACAAATGAGATGTTTTTCGCGAAACACCTCTTTGAATCGGCATTATTCAAGAACGGGTCTATAGGTCCCAATAAATCGATCCCTGTCACTGTTATTTACAATTTCCCGGACATTTTCTCACGGCAAACTTTCAAGTAGAATTTCACACGTATAAATATGTTTTCGAAGAAATTTCACGCCAACTCGTGACACTAGATTCGTTCATTTCTAGTTAGATTTGTTCGTCAGCTTGTTTCCTCGTTAATCTTTCAGCGACATAAGCTGATGATTCATTATTTTAGCCTTTTAATTGCGACGCGGAAGAAGCAATTTCTAAGCTTGATGAATTGCTCAGGATTTTGTGAAATAAACGAAGGAACGGTGTCTAATCGCGATAAATCCTCTACGATTTCGTATGATTAATTGCAACGAGATTTCTTCGAAGTGGAAGCGTTAGATTTTGTGCGAATTTCTAACAATTCTCAAATAGCAGATTCAGTGAAGATCAAGGAATTGTCGAATTTTTTGGGGGATAAATTAAGGTATTCAGGCATCACTATGATCGCTGAAGTCAAATATTATTTGATACTATCTATCAAAATCTAATAAGTTTCGTATAACAAGCATCGAGAGATTATTCATTAAAATTTAGTATAAGTACTTACACAGACGATCAGATCAGGCTTCCATAACGAAAATGGCGATACAGAAGAAGCAGAAATTCTCAAAATCTTAATTTTGACGATAAACTTTTCTAAAAGTAATTTAGAAAAAAAAAATAATATTACTGTAGGCATTTAGCGGAGGGGGAGAGGAGGGTTTCGTCTTCCCTGACGCCTTTAGTTCGGGCCGGGGACCGCTAGGTGGTGGCGAGATGATCGGTGCAGTGTTCTCGCAAGCGGTCGCCCGCCATGCAGTTCGAATATATGTATAGGAGTTCCGAATTACGGTATGATAGGTGTCTGAGGCAGAGATCATCTGTTGTCAGCCCCACTGACGAGTCTGACAGAGGATCCCGAGACGAAACGCCTTTTTCGCCCCTCTCCTACATTACTTTTAATTATTCAATATAAAATTTGGTATACAACTGAAAAATACGAATAACGAAGTAAATATTAATTCAAATTTTCCTGCGTAAAGTTTTATGTACAAATGATGATGATGGATTACAAACCTATACATATACAGGGCCTGTTTCTTATTTTTCAATTTTTTTTCTGGGACATTACTATTTTATTTGAAAAATCCTAATTTCGCGAGTGTACAATGGATCAATGTCGAACTGAAAGGGTTGATTTTCAAATTTTAAACTACAAAATTTTACTTACTATCTTACATTATTATCGGTGTAACAGAAACATCTACTATAGAAAATAATATTTTCCCATTATTTTTCCTTTAATTAATCGAGTATCTCTAATTAGCTGTGTCTGTTACTAACAACCTTTTCAATATTCAAAGTATTCTGTAACACTAAACGTTACAGCTTTGTAAAAACACCGCTACCGTATCACCAGCCTTAACATCTCTCATAGTCTGAAATTACGGGTACTATCTCGATTAACAGTACAGAACATCTCGGGTCGTAGAAGTAGCATGGCATTCCCTTCAGTATATTTCTCTTATCGTGATCAATATATTACCTGGATCCTCGTTTTATCGCTTTTTATTATGTGATCGGACTCGTCCTACAATTACGCGAGCGGAAAAAATCAGCTTCTATACGTGCCGCTATTAAACGAAGCTTGAGTGGATCGCGTTAAATTAAATCTCAAAACGTAATCCAGATCGATGCGATCGCGACGCGATCGGAATCACGTAACCTCGTATTTCATGACAGGCGTGTTTTGCCAAGAAGAATCCTTTCTTGTCAGCTACGAACAAGCAACAGGTTGTATTGTACATACGCGCCGCGGTCACTGTTGCTCCTCGTCCAGCGCACGTGGTTCATCGTTGCACAGTGTACATACTTACATTTACACGTGCACCGGATTGCGCAGGTATGCAAGCTTAATGCGCGCAGCCTACACACGCGCCGAGCATGATTAAGTCTTTCGATTATAATCACCATCAACAGGGACTGGCTAGTCCTGCGAATGATTTACTAACACGATTCGACAAGACATGCCAGAAAACTGTTGATAAATAAACAAGCTTTAATACTGGTTATTCCATTGCTGATTGCATAACATTGTACCGAAGTTCGTGGACCTGTTTATTACCCTTTTATCTAGTAGGGGCGGTTATGGTCGTTCAATGCAAATTGTTTAGGTATTTCAAAATAGGATGGAAAATTTCTGATTGCAGGTAAAATTTTAGAAAATTTTACAAAAATTTCTACACAAATTCTTGATCGTATTTTGAAGAAGAGTTTGCTATAATTTCGCACAGTTATTACTTTTGGAATTAGCTATAATTATATAAAATTTATGTGATATAAATAATATATAGTTATAATTACATATATAAAAAGATCAAATTAATATTTAAGAAATGCTGCAGTCTCCTCGCTAGCGTAATGAAAGTATAATTAATATATGAATTAATTATGGGACAACACGTTAATATTTTATCTTATCGTCTTCTAATAATTTATAATTTTGCTATGTTGCAGAAAGCATGTTGCTCAATTAATTATCTTAATGTATAATGTCAATAATAGAGATGAAGTGGTTCGTTTAAAAAATTGAAGATAATAATTCTCCAGCAAACACCTATATGTATAGACGACTTTAAATAACAACAATAGAAAGATCTTTTTTTCTATTTTAAAAAATTCTAATATTTGTATAACTTTAACTTAACGGTGGGAAAGAAATTCAGGATAACGAAATTCGTGTTTTAATCGGTGCCAAATGAAAACCAACAATCCATAAAATTTCAACAATAAAAGCCAATATAGCTGCTTTATATTTTTTCTAGTCGAAGTTTCGCTCCGTAATCAAAGCATGAATAAACTAAACGGTCATTGTAAGTATTTTAGCCTGATACATATAAGATCTTTCTTATCTCGTTTCCAGCTTTTATAGTTCAATATTCATTCACACATTTTTACGAGGATTATTTCTATCGATGAAACCTTGTTTCACGTCATTATGATGGAGATAATTTGATCATTTAACGGTTGATCAAACCTCCCCCTGTTGATCGTTTTTACTACTCTAGTGGCGTAATTGAATTTTAATGAAGCATAGACCATACTCCATTCTTCCAGCTTGCTACTTTGTTATCTTATCGAATATAAATAAAGCAAAATAATTCATTCTTTTTTTAAATTTCTTTTTGGTTTTATTCAAATTCTTTAAAACTTTATAAATGCAATCATTCTAGCTTATCGATCACTTAGAATTTAATTTATTTCCAATTTACAATGTAGAAAATTGCTACCCATGATAGCAGTTGAAATCTCTACCTGTTTGTTACGTGTAATTTTATTAAATTGCTGGTTGGTTACTCAAAATTGCGTGTATCATGCTGGCCGGAAAATACGTAGGTGAAGGAATCTTTCAATCAGCCATCTGCCCATGAAATTTGCCCTCGCATCAAGACCTTGATGACCTTGACCGCCTTGCGATCAACTCTTCTGATTAAAGTCGAAGAATCGAGAGTTTAACGGTACGTACCGTTCTTTCGTACGATCGAAATTCAATGACTTCAAGGCAAAGAAGCTGGCTTGAATCGAAACATATCGAAACTTCGACTGAATTTTTGAAATTTCAATAATTGATTAAATAATCAATTTAAAATATATTATAATTTCATTTTTAATTAAATATGGTAAAATAATTCTAACAATTTAGTTACATAGTATTTAACCAACGTTATAAAATAGCTGCTAAACAAAAATTCATTAAGTAAAGAATAAGACACTGAAAAGTACTATGGTGAAATGATGTATCAAAACGAAGAACATTTTCCTTGTTTCCTAGTTTCATTACTATTCTAACACCGCTTGAATTAATTAACCAATCGAGATAACGACGAACGTTAAATCGTTAACAATGCAAATGAAAGGATCAGTTTAGGGAATATTCATGGTGTACCAGTGGTGGCCCATAAAAATGTTTCTAGGACAAAGGAAACGGTCCTAATAGGGACACCCGTAACTAGCTGAATGAGTTATTTAATTTTTTTTTTTTTAATTCGGATACCGAGTCATTATCATCGTGGAAACTCGTCCGTTTGTGATGTAGATGAGCCATTATCAGTGAACCAACTCCGACGCAGATAAAATTCGATGTCAATGAACGCTCCTTTCTAACCGCCTTCCGTGTTAGACATTTTTGTCCTAATTGGCTGCGAAGCTCGTGAGCAGCAGAAATGCCTCTCTGTAGGTAACTATGTATCATTGGCCAACGAACAAAGTCTACCTGGTTCTTTCTTAACGAGGACTGCGATCATTTTCATGCTGACGACTTCTTCACATTATCTCGTCGTTGATAAAACGTGGAAGTTATTAGGGGGACTAATTACTTTCCCTTCCATCGAACGTTCCAATTAAACTCTCATGATCAACAATGATGCAGCAAATTCATAGTTCCCTTGCCGCCTTCCTTTTTCTCGTTCATCAGATAAAATCTTAACAAATATTCACACGTTAACACCAGGATAATCTGAAACTTGTGAGAATGAGAGGTTTTAAAATTCTTCTTTTAAAATAGAGACACTTGGAATGCCATGGATACCTATCATCGGTGGCTGGCACCGCAAATTAGATATTATTTTTAATGATATTACAAATTGAATACTTGAAGGTTAAAATTTGGAAATTAGCTACTCCTGTTATTAATAATTAAAGTTTCCTATATGTCTTACAACAAATCTCCATTTTTCAATTGACAATTTAAACTTTCCACTTTCTACATAGTATAGGTAATTAATGCTACATAAAATTTTTTTAAAATTTCTCTTCTCTAGTTTGAAATTTTCCAGTTTGAAATGACTACATACTAAATATCCTTTTTCATTCATTAGCTGACATTTACTGACGTTTTATCACTTCCTGTGTTATATTACGTAAGTAATTATTCAATTATCCTCTGCAATTATCTCTAGCTTTCTGTTTTTTCTTCTTTTTTTTTTCTTTTAGTAGAAACAGTGTAGAATAAAAAAAAATCGTTCGGTGCTGAATGTCTAAGCATAATTTATGTTCAACCATAAGGGTCGATCAGAGTAGTCCCTTATCGAAGACAATCTCTCTTCGGAGCGAGTTTGCTCGAAAATATTTAAAAGACTGAATGTTAACAAGATCAAAGAAACAACTCGTCGTTTTTTCATTGTCAAGTTTTCAAATTTATCAAATTTATCTAGTTCATCTACTTCCGTTTTTTGTAAATGACGAATCATCCTATTGTATTCAGTAAAATAACTGACACGTGTTTCAGATAGTAGGAGATGTTTTAATAGAAAATTCAATAGCTCAAGATCCGTTTTATTTAATATTTTATGCTAACATTTTATAAATTAAAATATTTCAAGTGTCAAAAAAGATAGTTGCAATGAAATAAATATAATCTTGAAAATTTCTATAATATTTCAATTTTGTAAATTCATATAAGTCCTTTTAGCCACTAATTTAAAACTTTAAAACTATTTTCTAATACAATAAAAAAGAATTTTCAATTTTCTTAGAATTTTACAATAGAGCAGCTTCTACAATCTAGAATCTAGATTCTGGTTACGCACTTTCAAGTAATGTGACATGTTCATCAGAATGAGTTAAGAATTTTGAAAATTAAGTGGCGAAAAGGTTTATAAAATAAATTTTGATTAAATGTGTACTGAACGTTTTATAAATAAAAGTGAAAATGTGACTTTTGCACTTCGTTAGAATTTTATTTCATTTTTATAAATCTTTTTCGAGTTTTAATAGCTGAATAAATGAAATTCACTATAAACCCTATACTTGGAAAATTATTTTATATATTCAGATAGGATCTTTTGCAAATAAAAAATAAAACGTTGCGTGAGGTGTGAGATAAAAGTAAATCTCACGCAAAATACAAATGCAAGATATCAGGAAACAGCCTGAGGTCCCTTTCCTGTAATAATATCTAATAGCACAGATTTCAAACTAATAACCCTGTATGACACGCTATACGGTGCTAGTTATTACAATGTACCATTAATACAATAACTCTAACTCATTCCAATATGCAATTACCGTGGTAATACGTTGATTTACGTCAAATGCACTTACGAAGATGGTCTTTCGTGCAAGTCAAGAAACCCGTGCAACGTCTTATTTTTAGTATTTTATTGTCAACTGTACGGTAAAAAGAAAAAAATAATACACGAAGAAAATGTAATGATGGTCGCAAGAATCATGATGGTATTGCGCTGAATAAAAAACAGTGCTTCTTGGAAATTTATGTTTGAAATGATAGTGTTATGCCTTGAGGATGTTGTGATTCAATCTCTTGCTTCGATACATACATTGTAGTACAAGCATGATTTTCTTATCATGTGTATGATTCTCGATGTATTAAAGGTACGAAATAATTCTGTGCTTCTTTTCCTTTTTTAATTAAAGCTTTGTTATCGAACAGTCATCCTAATTTCAATTATTGAAGTAATTGTTATTGTTATATTATATTTTCACGCCACTTTTCAGACGCACAGAAGCGCGAGAAAAAATTCAAATTTAAAGTAGCAGTTAAAGTATAATGCGCCAGACATCGAATTAATTTGTACACCTAATATATTTTCAATTTAATATGTTAGGGAAATGCGAAGGTTTCCATTATTTTGAAATTAAAAAAAAAAGTGTAAGCACATGGCAATAAGTGGCGCCAAAAAATAAATTAATATCTATGTATACATTTCAAATAAGCCAATCAATACCGAATAATCGACGCATTACGAATAATTTTTACAACTTGAAATAAAAAGTCTGAAGTCGGTCACTTTGATAGGTTTAGTTGTTTCATGTGTTAATTTCCATCTTTTTATGCGTTATGCTTTTTCAATTCAAAACACGTGCATAGTCTCGTCAATGGGAGGAAAGATGACTGAATTTATCCCTAGTCATTGGGAATAAGTTATCGTGAATATGTAAATTGAAGAGCCTCTGTCTGACCAGGCCAGATGTAGCCTCAACAGGTCGCTAGCTCGTTTCATCGAGATCTCGCGCGATGCTGAAGACGACGGGGGATAGAACGGCTTAATCTTCGTAATGAACGGCCTCCAGTGACCGCTTAATTATTTATTTTTAATATATAACTCAACTCAGGACGATAGAACTGCGTTATTAGAATTAGGGTGTTCAACCCTTTCAGCTATGAATATCTTTGTATTCGTTGGAGATTTAATACCTTTCTTTGTTTTCTGTGATGATAGCA
Source organism: Osmia lignaria lignaria (assembly GCF_051020975.1). NCBI lineage: Eukaryota > Metazoa > Arthropoda > Insecta > Hymenoptera > Megachilidae > Osmia > Osmia lignaria. Next base: position 13,275,452 of record NC_135045.1, read on the forward strand.
AGTCGTAAATTCAATTCTCTGCTTATTTCGAAATATTATAATTGATTAATTAAACAGTAGAAAACTTCATTCATCTAAATTCATATATAGGACAGGAAAGTGCGGTGGCGAATTTCGTTTTTGGAGAGCTCTAAAGGGAAAGAATATTTGGGATTCTAATTAAAAATATAACACCCAACATTTATAATAAAAACTTTATAATATTTTTATGAATACAGTTATGGAATACAATCATTTTTTCTTCAGAACTCTTTTAACATGAAGAAATTCAATATTTGCATTTGACTAGTTGAATATTAACCATATGATCTTTTTTCTAATTAATCTTAATTTTTAAACTGTTCAAATGAAAAATTTTAAGGAGTTGATTTATATTTCAAAAGCAAAATTGAACTTTTTTAATTTATGCCTCTATCAATGTCCAAAAATAATATATACATAAATAAGAATATATGCAGAATTGTCAGTCATTAAATTTTACTACTGCGAATAATTTTTCATCAAGAAAATTTCGAATTTCATTACAATTTTCAATATCATTTTAACATTTAAAAAGTACATTCAGTTTAAGGAATCAATAAATACTCGTTTGATTCAATGTTGTGAAGGGTTAATAGTGTTATAACTCTCATGACTTATGAACAGTGGTATATTTCTTTATAGCACCAGAAGGGTTAATGGAGCAACGGAGATTCGACGTGACGATGCACATGGCCGAGATCTTGTCCCTGGTGAATTCCTTTTCAATGGCCGAGAGATAGGGATCTTCGATAAGCGAGTACATCGTCTGATATCATCTGACCGCGTAGTTCACACGACCGAAAGAAAGTGAAACCAGTTTGATATCGGCGCGAGAAAACGGGCGTCCCTTTTTATTTCGACGCTTGTGCAGACTGGGACGCGCGATCCAGACGCGTTTATTCTGTCCCGTTCTCTCGTTCATTTCCTTTTTCCTCCGAGGAACGAGTCTTTATCGTTCCAAGGAAAATCCTACTCGCTCAGGGATACACGTTTGTTCTTTTCTATTGGATGAAAATAAAAAACAGCGGAAAAAAAAGGAAAGCGAAATGCTCGCGTTTGTGATTAATCGAGTCTGGTCTTAAGCTTGCGGCGATTAAATTCTGATAGGAAATTTTCGTTTTGTGCAGAATCGACGCTGAAAGTATCGATACCACTCGTGCTGACGTATGTACACTGAGGTTTTTAAATCAAGCTCGAGAATGACCATCGTTTGTTTAAAAATGGTAAATGCTTTGATCAAGGTAGATATAGAAAATTAAAAACTATGGGAACATATGTGGCACTGTTTGTATTGCGAATAAAATTGTTAGGTGATAGAGATGTCGTGTGACGGCATTTGGTCGACCCTACAAGTTTTTGTTCTTTGAATAAGTGATTGAATCAAAGAATTGTATTACTTATGTTCATCAAATTTAGAAATTAAACTTGCTATATTTGTAAAAATAGGTTGGAATGATGGATATTATAAAAATACTCATAACAACATTTAAAGTATAAATAAATTTAATTTATAACTTATAATAATAATTTATCATTTATAATTTATAAAATTTTATTTATAATAAATCTGGTATAGTGGTTATGTGATATTTAGTTCTTGCTGCTGGTTGAACTTTCAAGTAACCTGTGTAGAAGTTCCAAAAATTTTGCTATGATCAATTTTACATTTTCTAAAAGTTAATATCCAAGTTATAGAAAATGGAGGCAAAAATTTTCATGACTGAATTATAGGTTTAGATATAAAAGATATGGGCAAATGTCTACAATTAGGGCCCTAACGAGAAATCAATTGAACAGAGGTAAATTCTATGTATTTTTGCCCCTAGAATCGAAAACTGTTGATAAAATTTGGGGGTCGTTTGTATTTTTTCAGATACATAGGTTAGGTTAAGTTATCAGAAAAAATATAACTTACCTCACGGCAAAAACTGGACCAGTCAACAATAGTCTCCTTGAAAAGAATAACGGTAATTATTGAGATTAGGTTACACCTCACCGATTTTGATGAAATTTAAACGTATTGTAAAACTTAACATTTTGAACAACTTTTTCCTATACATATAACCGCAGCTCGGCTTTAGTTTTCGAGATATTTTCGAAAAACTGTCGAAACTAACACATTGAATTCTGGCCATCCGTGTGCGTCGGTGACAACATACGCATTAGTATGGGATCGCCGCTTTTCTACTGTTTCTGCAGGCAACAGCACGGCGACCGATGACCAATATATACCTTGTGTACATCAGTGTACTTCTGCATTCATGATTTCAATGTATCGCAGCTATGATGGCAGCTGGGAATTTAATATAGCCTAACCTAACCCAATCTACTCTACCTAATCAGTGAATTAAGTTAGGTCAGGGTAAAGTGATATTCTGGTCGCCGTTAGGCGACCAGACACACATACTGAGATTCAAAACCATGAAAATTACTTAAATTTAATTTTTAAGCCCACCCGTAATATATGTATATTTATTGTATTGATGTCGGTCGCCGTGCTGCTGTCTGCAAAAGCAGTAGAAAAGCGGCGATCCCATACTAATGCGTACGTTGTCACGGACACACGCGGATGGCCAGAATTCTATGTGTTAGTTTCAACAGTTTTTCGAAAATATCTCGAAAACTAAAGCCGAGCGGCGGTTATATGTATAGGAAAAAGTTGTTCGAAATGTCTAATTTTACAACATATTTAAATTTCATCAAAATCGGTGAGGTGTAACCTAATCTCAATAATTACCGGAATAACTTCAATGTGTGAATTTAAACAAAGTGTTCAAAGTAGTACATGGCTAGTCAATTCTAATCTTGATATCACGACGATTGCCCGTTTTATTGGATATTTTCTCATGATGCGTCCTCCGCACTGTGCACTCTATGAACAGGAATTAGAACTGAGCAAGGAGACTATTGTTGACGAGTCAAGTTTTAGCCATGAGGTAAGTTATATTTTTCCTGATAGCCAAACCTAACCCATGTAGGTTAGTGACGCGCTTTAAAAGTATTGTCTGCCCCACAAAGTCATTATCTTTTGAAAATAACGGTTTCATGTTAATATTCACCACAATATCTTAGTAAATACAAGCGACCCCCAAATTTTATCAACAGTTTTGGATTCGGGGGACAAAAATACATAGAATTTATCTCTTTTCAATTGATTTCTCGTTGGGGCCCTAATTGTAGACATTTACCAAGATATGAAAGTAAAGCAGAAACTTGTAATTAAGGCTAAAAACTGAAATAATTGCAATCAAATTATTAAGTGTAGAAATTAATTTGGTGGCTGTGGTATTACGGCTTCTTAATTACTATTGTAAATTTGAATATTTCCCCGCGTTTCTGTGTATTTGAAAAGTGGCGCGAGAATGTAATAACATTAACGATTACTTTAGTAACTAACGATTAACACGATAACTACAAGATAGTTATAATGACTTTTTAAAAATAAAGCTCTAATTAAAAGAAAAAACAAGAGAATACTTAATAAGTTATATTTATCTGACGATGAGAAGAAGCTGTGAAAATAATAAGGTAGGTAAAAACGATAAACTAAGTCAGTTCAAGCTACAACTGTTTTGTTTCCTAAAATAGCACTCTGGTCACTTTTACTAAAAGTGGAAATGAAGCTTGTTCAAAACATGAACGTTTCTTATTTCCGTTTCCGTATACTATGTAGCACATTGGGCGACCATTATGCCACACGATACGGCCGTTTTTACATTTGAATATCGCACACGGTCGCATAAAAGCGCGCACACTTGAAAATCGTTACGATACCGGGCACGCTCGACGTCTATGAAAAATCCAACGATTAGATATGCCGAGCCACTACCTTTACGAGCGACCGGTAAAAACGATACGGAAGAAACGCTGGAAAATTCGACGTAAAAGGATGTGGAACGTGCACGTAGCCGAAGCTAATTTGCACACGAATGCGTCGAGATTCCACGAATATGAAGAAAATGAAACGGTGCGACAAAGCCAAACAAAATATCCTCCACCGTAAACTTCTTCTTTGAGGAGTTTCAACGGGGTTCTATAATGGACCCTTTGAAGAAAGCTATGGGATTGATTGTTTACAACACGAAGGATATTTAGAAGCTTCTTCCAGACGTTGTGAACTCATGACAATGTATACATATAGAATGCTTCAAAAAGGGATCCTATGTGCATTGTAGAAATCGCAAATTCTTGGTAGCAAAAGAAATTGAAAAATTCTTTATCACTTTGCCATTTATTTATGACACTTTCATTACCAATGTCACGTATTCAATAATAATACTTTTAAACTATGTATATGTTCTGAAGGTTTCATTTGAAAAATTCTCAAAATTAACGAAGTTACAGACAAAAGAAGATAAAATGTTATTAAATGCAAAGTAGACAAAATTCTCCTCAATTGCTGTATAAATCAACGAACGTTAAACCTGAGTAGGACACAATAGATCAAACATTCACGCCTAATTATAAATCATTAGATTAGTGGCAATAAGTCTGTTTTATAGCGTTGAAGGATGTTAAAGTGAATAAACGAACGATTTCGTTGTCAAGGTTCTTCAGAGGATGTCCATTCAGTTATAAATTCACTTTCAATGTGAATACCTGCACAGCCGTTGATTTATGTGTTAACAAGGAATTTTATTTAAAATTTCTGATTGTGAATGAAATAATTTTGGCGATTTTCAGTATGCAATTTGTTTGCCGATTTAATAGTAGGAGGTAATTGTTCTTTATTACATTTCTAATAATGTAATGTAAGGCAACGAGTATGATGAATCCAATTGTAGGAAGATTCGTAATAGTATAATCTATCAATATTTTTTGCCTTTATGGTTTGTAAACTAATTCGTAAGAAGCAAAAAATAAATTCCTATTTTCCAGTGACCTCGGTCACTTACGTAAGACGGTCGGTCGTTCTTAAATGTGACACAACCGTCTTTTCTGGCCACTGCCAGACAAGTTCCCCTTTCTCTTTCAGCTCATCTGTTCGCACAATTCACGGTGGATCTTTCCCAAGTCTATGAGAAACGTTTCACGGTATAGTAATGGGCGTAGAAGAGAGTGTACCGAAAATAGGCGGCGACTAAATATACGTTGCGCACCGGTCGCAGCGGAGTCGAAAGACAAATGGGGACTCGTCCGCTGTACCTGAACGTGCAAACTTTGCCACGCAAAAGTTCATTGCTTTCTGCCGTTGGATTCCGGGTCACGCGATCTTGTTCTGGCCCGTTCAAATTCACAACATTCTCACGCCTGGCCGAACCAAAAGGTACGAACGAGGCTTCTTCAGCCTTTGCATCTTTCGCTCCTTGTCTGTTAAACGATCTTTGTTTTCCATTGGTTCACATTTCAGATTTAACTATTTCATTAAACAGTTAAGAATATTTTTACATCAAATTCTACTTGATAGAATTATGTAATTCGTAAGGTGTGTTTTGGACATAACAATGTTATCATCAGATTGTCAAATTTAACCTTCAAGCAACGGAGCTTGCTAATTGTTACTAGTTGTAAGGAATAGTGTAAAATTTTAATTTTAATTAATTATTAAAATAATTAAAATAATTAAAAAATAATTAAAATTAAAAATAAGAAATTAAATTAAAATATTGGCCCTCTCCGTGGTCCGCAGTCCGAGGGCTAAATAATCAATTTATGGATAATATTAATTTCTTTGGTAATTTTCTCGAGTCTTTTAAATATAGTAGCAAAAGATTATACGTGAAACGCAGAAGAATATTTAATACTTCTCTACAATTAGACCGTTCACAAATCAAAACGATTGATTCCACTTTTTGTACTTTTTTTTTATATCAATTTCTCTACTTTTAATTTTGTGGAGTTAATCGATTTACCAGAAAAGAGATCATTCCTTTTATAATAATAAATAAATAAATAAATAAGTGGTTTCACATACAATTTCGAAAACATATATTTTTAATTATATATATATATATAATTTAACTCCATATTTAAAATTGTATAAACATACATATTTTCGTAGCTTTATCTGAAAAGCAATGATTGATTAAGGTTAGATACTTAATTAGTAATTTTATCATTAATTCTTATTGAACTGAAACAATTTAACGGACAGTGTATCGGAAAACTGGTTTTCTAGTATTTCATTAAAATTTGTAGATATCTACCGAGAAGCTTCTCTATCAAGAGCAAACTAAATTACTGGCACCCTTCTTAATGATTAATAGAACCAGAAATTAGCATTTCATTAGTATTCAATTATTCGTAAGTTTAATCAGAATTCCAGCAAATATAGATACGTTGCTACCGGTTTTCTGTATTTGAAAAATCTCACTGAATCCTTACCATAATTAATATTCATTAATTCATTAATAATTGGTACTTCTTGCACTATTGCAGGAACTAACATAAAATAATGAATAATCAATGATGCGTTAACGAGTATAATTAAACTGCAAAATGATTCAATTCTTTCCGTTCATAAATAAGTTATATTTATTATTACTTACAATTAGTATTATTGTTCAGCATTAATATTCTACTTTTAACTAATGCACATGATCATTGAATTTATTGTATTAATTTGTATTATCAAATAATGCAGTGATATCAGTACAGAATCCACAAAGCTCTTAATTAATAAGTGAATTTATTGTTAATAACCATCTTTAATTATCAGATTTATTATATTACCAGTTTGTTAATTAACTGTTAGTACCAAGCACGGCGCATAATAATTATTACAACTCTTATCAATCTTCCGGTCATCAAATACTAAAATTTTTCAAATAACAGTCAATAATTAATGTCCTCCGTGTTTGCTGCTGATATTAATGTCGCACATTGATCGATACCGCGATAAATAATCTCATTAGCATGAATTCTAATGAATCCAGATAAATAATTGCTCGACTTACTGTAACATACAACACCATGTATCAATTAAAGATCCATTTGAAAGGTAATTAAATCATTTACCTTTATTCATCAGCTTTTAACATTTTACCAGAACTATTTTTTTTCCTCAAATTACTTAAATTATAAAAAACTTTCAGTGAACGTAATCACCTTTCAGCACAGGAAACACCTGCATCAATCAGTACACATCGTAAAACGCGAACGACAAGCGTTACAGTTGTTTAATGCGAACGTCACCAGACGGTCTAATTAGCATACTCGGATCGAACGTTTTTCCGAAAACGCCACGATTAAGTTTACTTGAACGGAAAGATAAATTGGGCGTTATAAAATAAGGTAATTAACGAACGAAAAACGAATAGTCCTAGTGGAAATGCAGACAGATGAAAAACGAGCAGTAAAACATACCGTAAGCATATAGGAAATAGACTTAACCCTTTCGCTACCTGCGATGTAGTTATACCCTCTACAAAGATGAATAATACTGTACGAAGAATATGTACATATATAGTATGTATACGTATTACGTACTGGAAATTCTGAATAGCAAACGCATATTAACATTAACCCATACACAGGCTTAACATTTAATATAGAAACATGAAGTTAAATTCATACTAATTGCGAGCTATGTAAAAGTAAGAAAATTTCTTAAAAATATAAAAATAAGTAATGAATAACTAATTTACAAAATTTCAACCACCGAATTGCAATTGTTATTTCGTGTATGTACAGTGGACAATTTTCGATTAAAGGAAAGGGTTAGTGAAAGGGTTAGAGATGATAATTTAAAAAATGGTTTTTATGAAAAAGTATTTGTATAGTTATTTATTAAGTAAACTTTCTCTTACTATTTCAATTCAAAGATGTAAAGAAATAAATAAAATGACGGTGTAGGAGCTTGAATAGCAAAGTTCTTCTCCGCATTCAGGCTTTTGCGGTAGGGCTTTCAACTGTGACTTAAAATGAAGAGATTAAAATGCACAACATGAATTTGTTAGGAAAACATAAAAGGACTTTACGATAACTTAGATTTTCTCTAATACATAGAATTTTCTTCTATCCTCAATTTTAAGGCCAAAAATGATGCTTCTTCTTTATGTATGTATTAATTATACCTATGTAGATATTAAACATTTTTATTTTTTTTTTATTTTAGATCACAAATGCAATTTTTGTGACTTTCATCTCAAAAGCTTACATTTAGGATAAGACGCTGCTGTTACTGCTCCTGCACCACCACCTTTCTTAACGTACTTTTTGTTTAGAAATGCTGATAAACATTTTCATTTTTCATATCATATTCATGTCCACTCCTAGAAAACGGGAGCGATTGAACCCATGAATTTTCCACGACTCGTCGAGCAAAAAGATATTTCTCTGTTTACGATTTCGTTGATCCAAGAATGGTGTTTATTCACTTGTATGTTCACATTCTGAAATGTGAATTGGCTGAAAAATAGAAAAGAAATCTTAACAAGATCTCATTCTGGTAGGTGCGCGACGCGATAATGAGATCTTGAGATTGCCAGACCGCCATCGTTTCAAATTTAATTAGTGATGAAGCACCGATTACAATTCGATGTATCCTGTGACACAGGATCGTTCACTAGGACATTTGGCTTTCCCCGACAAACACGGTTAAATGTTCCCAATTACTTCCATTTTCATCTTACGTCTCATGTTGGAATTGCATCGTAGTGCTTTTATTATCGTTTGATTTTTAATTAATGCGTTTTCGATCCCTCTTCTTTAGAAGAATTTATAGTTATTATATGTATACATGCATAGAATACTTCTAACGATTTTTAACTCGTTACATTTTATGATGTCATTTCCGCCACTTTATGGATTATATTTATCTTTCGTGAGTTTTGGAACTGTTTTATTGAAAAAATTAAACCACCTCCCTTCAGCAATTCTATCAATGGTTTAGTTTTTTTATTTGAATTTACTGGTACATATATGGAAGACACTCGATTTTAAAGAATGTGACTATGAACTTTTCGAGTACAATGAATCCATGTGTGTGTTTAAAGAAAGTCATATTTGCCTTATAAATTCATCCATAAGACAAATATCTTATCTCTTTAATACAAACAAAAAATTTAAGCGCAGATATTAGGAATTTATCGTGCACGCTTCGAAGGAAAGACATGTTATTTAGCTTAGCTTAATACTTTTATCTATAGAACACTTTGTTATCCAATAAACTTACGTTTTTTCTAACATACCAATTTTTGCCAACAAATGCAGATAAAGAAAAATAGAAAATGATAAACTTAATTTTTTTTGAAAGCTTAAAAGATATTTGAATTAAAAGATCACAATAAGGTATTTGCTAATCCAACACGTATTTCAAAGTTTAAATATAAATTAAAATTCTTTGTTATTCTTATTTCCTACATTTTTTATCATTTTTTTAGATATTAGTTTCCTCATATACATATAATTTCTGTTTTTAACTATACATTTTCTATTTGAATAGCAGTTAAATCCCTATTGTGTCAACATTTTAGAAATCTAAATCACAATTGATCGAGATTAACAAATCCATAAAATATTTTCAGCAATCTAAATCAGTAAAAAAAAAAATACAAAAAAAAAAAATGAAGATATTCTATCCTAAAATTGTCTATCTTAGAATCATCTTAAATTGTTTAAGAGCTCAACATACATATGAATCTGAAACGCTCCATTAGCATCCAAGTTCTGTTTCAACCAAGTAAATTTCAATAAACGTCGAAGGAACGTGTGATAAGTACTTAGTTTCTAAAATAAACCAGTTCACTCTAAAAATAAGAGTCGCGCGAATCGTCCGGGATTTCGCGTAATTTATTCGTGTCACGAGGATCGCCAAGCTGACGAAGACATCGTGTATCGAGTTGGACGAATTCATGAATCGAATTTTTGAACCTGTCCACGCCGACACGGTCACGTTTCGCAAGTCACGCGAGCTTTATGCACGGCCCACTTTTATAATCGACTGATTGACACGATCGATTATATATCAGGAATAAATTAAATTCTCTCTCGACACTTTGGATGACGAGTGCACGGCCTGTTAATAGAATTCATGCCCCTGCTCCGCATCGAATCGCCTTGTCGTCGCGTCGAATCGCAAGAAGCAACCAGTAGGAAAAATGAAGATCGTTCAAGGATCACGCGTGTTTAGATCAACTTTCCAAGCGTTGTATTGGCTACTTGTTATTCACGAATTCTTTCAGTCAAAGTTTAACCATTTAATATATCACATTTAATTACATTAACTACATTTAATTACTTACGAACAACTATAAACTACTGCTATGGACGATTATAACCGTCCAACACAAAGCATGTAATAAATATGTAATACTGCACTGCAAATAACATTTAATAATCAAAATTATTTTAGGCTGTGTTTCCGAATGGACCCACCAAAATTGAGAACTCAGATTCGGTATATGTATAACCTAAATTGACTACAAGAAACTGATTAAAGTTGGTTTCACAGGTGGATGTCTTACCGTTTTCGAGATATCGTGATAAGGTTAGGTTGAATAAGGCAGTATCAAATAGCATATGTTCAGTATCGAATAGCGCATGCTCAGTATCGAATAGCGCATGCGTAGTCCCAAAATTGTACTTAATCGGTTTCTGGTAATCAATTTAGGTTATATACCGAACCTGAGTTTTCAATTTTGGTGGGGCCATTCGGAAACTTATCCTTATTTTATTTGCTTTGCTATATTCGGTTGAATAATTACAAACCTATAAAAATCTTTTCAGACACATATGATAATAGTGTTAATAGGGTTAAACGTCTATCAAAGAATATTGGTAAGTGAGATATTGCTAAGAGAGTTCGTATAATATATACGAACTTTCATGTAACTTTACAAAATTGTTTATTAGATCAATCTAAATTTTTACCATATTTGGTTGGTACTTTGCATTAGGAGTTACACCACCTTATATCTGGACTTCACCCCCTAACAAAATGTATCAACAAACTGAAGAACTGTGTAAACTAAAGCGAACAATTCAGTAAACTGCATGAGCTGTACTGCACTTTTTATTAGTTCAAATATATTATCTACGATATGTTCATTTTTCAAAATGCTTTGAAATACTTACAGTTCTATATCTTTTTGATCATTTAAGCAAAATTAGAATCTAGAAATATTATAATATTTTTCTTGAATATTTTGAGATGTTAATTAAGACAAGTGGTCTAATTGTAAGAAGAGCACTGTATTACAGGTACACGGAAAAATGGCGTCAAATTACAAAACCGAGTACCATGTTTCTCTTCTTTACGTTCGTTCTCGAAATACGCTCTTAGCAAGCAAGCGCCGAAAGTGAAACCTGCCCCTCCTAAAAAGGATCCTCCATCCCCCCAACATCCCTCGATCTTGAGAAACACAAGGTTCCAACAACAACGGCGGCGTCGATTTGAAATTTTATTTCCTCATTTGTATAACGAGATTTCGAGTGAGTGACACGCAAAAGCGGCACGCTAATTGGATTACGCTGTTTAACCAGGCTGCACTTTGTTAAAGGACGCCTGTTAGACTTTCAAATGGTCCTCAGGATGGTACCCGTCGCAGTCGAGATATAGGTGCTCTCTATTGTTTCGGTCCAGAGAATATAAGTCGGCGACTGTGCCGTCTCGACGACGTTGCTTCATGAATTCGTGCGGCTCGGCCATACATTATTCATAGGCGCCATGAATTATATCAAAGTCCTCGGGATAGGTCTGGTCTGCTCCCTCGGACCATCTTTCCAGGCTCTCGATCGTGTGACGTGACATTTGTTAGACTCACCTAGATCCTCACCTGAGCCAGCCGTTATTCCGGTTGCCATTGTCTGCATGAAAACTTCCGGAGCGGCGTAATCCTTCGTCCCGGAATTTCTGTCGTCTCAGCGGGCGACATCGTAGAGTTTCGGTTCATTAACGAGTTTCATTGAAGAGGACACTCGCTCCTTTTCGATACACACTCTTCGGTGCTTCATTGAGTCTTCGTGTTCGGCTGGTGAGACCTTTACACGTCGATTTCACGGTCCGGTTTGTTATAATTAACGGCTTGATATCGATCAGCTGATCAATCAACAGGTTCTTTATTATTATCGGATACACTTGACGTTTTGATTTCTTATGTCGCACTTTCGATTTACATGTCGGTACACTTCAGATAAATTTCACCGTTTTATTTGCAAAGTTTTATTTAAAAACTCGGTTTCAAGAGATTGGTATACTGCTAACGGTTCAAAAGAAATTGTATTTTTTTCGAACGTAATACAGCTTTTTTAAGTGGAAATTTATCGTAATAATTTAAAAAAATTACAAATTGTAGTTGGAGAATAGAACCTGTAAATTAAAATTAAAATTATTCTAACACAGGTCAGATAAAACATGTGCTAGATAATTCATAATCAATTAAGATATATTCATTCCTTTTTCCAAGTAATATTTTGCAACATGTACTTTTAGACGTCTTCGAATCATATTAGACTTTCTGTTTCGAAATCTACTAATTAATATGCAAGAGCCCAATTACACATCTCGCAATTAACTATTTTCTATAGTGATCGCGAAGATACGTTTTTTAAAAATTCTCATTACTGGATTATCAAAATCGACGAACTCGACGAGCAACTGAAATGGCAACGTTTTTAAATTTCACTGGTAATTGCATCAGGGATTTAATCCCCTGCCAGTTATTGTAATTACTCGCAATTACAAGTTGTAATTACAGTGGCGGAAAAAAATGTACATAGGTACAAGCTGCGTGTTTATCACACTTGCCATCACGATATGCTCCTAACCGGTCGTTCCTATGTTCCTGTCATGTTTTTGCATCTTAATTGAGTTCAACAATAGCTGTTACACATTGTAATTACCAGCGACAGTTTATCACGAGAGGAAATTGCAATGTAAGTTTACTAAAACGGTTCGACAAAGCTAAAAAAGGTAACACGAAATAACCCCTTCAGGTTAAAAATCAAAGTTGCACGAGTATGAGACAATAATTTATGAAAATATTTTGTTTATTTTTCCATTTATAACGAAACGAACTGCAATTAATTCCAAATAGGGCGGAGTTATTGTCTGGAAAAATTGATATGAAGTCATTATCGATATTTATTTTATGAATATCATTGGCATTTAAAAATTTTTAGACAAAGTGTATATGAACAGATACTTTATTTTATTTTAAAACAAAAGCTATTGTCTATCAATTAATCGCTTATTTGTACGAAGCACGTACTTACATACCTACTGTAAAAAAATTGTAATAGCGTGAAATATATAATACATTAATTAATAAAAAAAAAGACCATTTTATTTTGAAATTAAAATTTAGAAAAAAAACAACTTACGATTAGTATAATCTCAATTTCAATATTAAAAATTGGACTATAAGTGCAAACGTTTGGTTTTTGCATATCAAATGAATAATTCGAAGATACCTATACCTATGACATAAAAATACTGCAAAATAATATTCATTTTAGCACATATTACATTAATGAATAATATTTTTAATGCACTTTATTTCATCAGTCACAATTTAATATTTACCATTAGAAAAGAATAACTGTTATAAAAACCACACATAATTAAAAGAAGATTAAAACTCTGGATGAGAATTTTCGTTGCGAAATCTTGCAAATTCGAAAAAAATAAAGAAAGAAGAGAATTCTGAATGGAGAGTGGATTGCAAAAGCGTTCCAAGTGAACAGCTAATTACGGATTATCCGAAACGATTGCGGCTGACCCATGAAACAGCGGTTCCCATTTATCAAGCAGCACCGATCGAAAGTAAATCGCTATCGTGACCGTCTGCACGGAGTATCGTCCATCAACAGGAAATCGCGATAAACGCGAACCTTGAGCGGAATTTCACCGAAATTCTTTTTTCGCCAACGATATCGAGAGAACTTTAATTAATGACAGTATGACTCTGCGGGTCTGCTATCGACTATGTCCTCTTTATCTCCCGCAGACTGTCCGAACTGGTTAAGGTTGGAATCTTAATGCCAGATATTCACCTTGAATCCTGAATGTTAACTTCCTCATTCCGTGCTGACGACGAGACGTTAAAAAAAAAAAATGTAGGGTCCACGAATGAACGTAATGACATCGATCGGAGGATCATCGAAAAGAGAAACTTTTAAAATGTCCTTTTCGGAATTATTTAATGAGCTTCCGTATGTTATTAGATCATCTTTCTGTATATAATTTCTTAATATTAAAATCTCAACAGGGAAAGACTTTTCAACTGGATAAGTCCATCAGTTCAGACGTATAAGCTATGTAGATACCTAATTTATTAAGAATCAGATTTTTGTTTAACTTCAGTTTAAAAGTTAATTATTTAAACTACAAATGGAAATTGTATGAAATACATATTATTTAAAGTTGTGCATGTAATTTTTGCTAGGTACCTACTTACGTAAATTCCCAAAGAGAGTTTATGATGAAGAGTGAATTAAGAGCCCAGGGGTGGCCAACGATAATTTTTCATTCATAACATAGTGTAATAGATAGAAAAGCGAAATTTTTGCATGCGGTCCTAATGATGAGCCATAGACTGTACGTATATTTTTCTCAAAGTTAATCAGATCATCAAGAGCAACAAGAAGTTCAATATTAGTTGGAACGATTGCTTTTTCGTTTATACATCTAACAACTTATAACTAACAACTTGTAAGATTTATAACCTTATGATTATTATTTGCTTAACCACTTTGATTTATATCAGGTGTTACTGATATTGATAAGTGGCGTTTTACAACAGTATGCTTTATCTCGTTTTGCATCGACGATATCATGTACTAATTATAATTTTGAAATTAATAATTTTATTGCGTGTAACGAATTCCTAACATTGTTTGTAAATTTCAAATCCACTCCGATCGAATTAACTACAATTATTAATAAAGCATTAATAAAGCATTGGTAGGAATTAAAAAAAAAGATGATTTATACTCGAAAGTCACAGACTATGTTTTTAAAGAGAATTTAATCCTATTAGTAGATCACTTTCTGATACAAAAGATAGCATAAAGTAACAAGAGTTATTAATCTGATGAAATATGCGACTGGCAAAGTGTTATTGAAACACTAGGAGGAGAAAAGTTCCCCAATGACGCACAAGTAGAAGAATTCGTGCTCAATTTACTACGTATCTGTCTGGCTAATTGTAAGCTGCGTAGCAAAGTAACTTAGCCCTAGTTTAGAAATACATTAATCAAATTAAGATTTTTGCAAATACTTGATCAACTCTCTCAACAATGATCAATGGTCGATCAACTGCACATTCCATGGTATCTTTAACTCTTGCAATGTTAGTTTATTAATAGAATTATACTTGAGCACGAGGCAAAGTTATTAATTTTTTAACTGTAATTAATATTTAAGTAATATGTATTAGTAATATTACTTTATTACTATTGTAAGATACAATTTTTTAATTTAAAGAATTTAACAAATGTCATGATTTACGACAAAAGTTATCAAATTGTAAGCTAAATATAATAATAATAATATACTAAGAAATTGAGAAACTAAAAAACTGAAAATTCATAAGTTGTAAAAATCTACATTTATAAAGGCCATTAGTATCTTTCAAGAAAATCGTAAAATATGTGGAGGGTTTAATTTTTTAAATAAAAAAAGAAATACATAGTCGATTTACAGCCATCGAAATTATATTTAAAAGAAGCGAACGATATTTCTTAATCCACAGGAAATATCGGGCATCAGTAGCCGAGCAGCCAGGCAAGCAGCCGGATATCAGAGATCGAAGAAAGAAACGGAGAACTTCCAGATCTTCGGTTGCCCTCTCCTCTTCCGTGTATGTGCGACCGGCTATTTGAATTTATTACCGGCGTATTTCGACCACCCAGAAAACAAACGGATACCGTGGACGGTTCGAGGCCGAGTTTTCGACTGCGTGCGCGAGGGAAGAAAACGTTCTATAGGTCAACTTAGAATAGAATCGAAAGACGGTGTTCTCGAGCCGGCGCGTTCCTAAGCTTCGTAAGTATCAGGCACCCCAATTTCACGCACGCGTTTCTCTTCTTTTCTTTTTTTCTTTTTTTTTTAAATATTCCTAAAGATATTGTCATATCGTGTGTTACAGTTAAAATGAACATATACAGTAGAATAACCAAACTTGTCAAAGGATAAATTTCAGATTCCTGATTTTAAGTTATAGAAATTATTAACGTACTTTTGTCGAGATAAAAAATAAATTCTATATTGTAGGAGAGGAAATAATGTTAAATAAATAAAATGCTCTCTCCGTAATGTTGGTTAACTGGGCGTTTTAATAATATAATTAACTTTGTCGTATCACAGTCGCGGAACCACGCCGTTTATCTAAATCGATTGTCTCGGTCTAATCTCGTCTGAATCTGCGTCTCATCTCTGTCCCTAGTCCGCGGACCGTTACCTATATATGCCTATTGCCTATTTCGGTGGTGGGGATATCCCCGAATCTTCGAGAAGATTCCATGTCGCGTTTTCTACGCTTACAATATGTTAATTTATTTTCAATTTAAACGTAGATCAACGTCGATTACTTATGCAGTAGATTCGATACACTGCATTTGCAATTATTCAAAATATATCGTACTAATTTTATTTTCTATATAATTTTAATTTTCCATTTGCTACCGTTGAAAATGAATATAATATTAGTGCTATTTAGAATCATTGGTATTGCGCATAAGATGGTCCTTCAAAAATCAAATACTTAACATCCCTCTATAAGTTATAAAATTTAGAAATAAAGTTTTTTTTTTAATTCGCCTAAATTTAAGATATGTTGAAGTTGACGGTGAGTTTTATATAATAAGTTAGCTGGACACATTTTCTGGAATTATAGAGCGAATGAATGGAAGAAGAAACCAGGAAGGCCAATGAAATTGAAAGTCTGGCTTTCGCTTTCAGCGCCAAAAACAAGGCGCCTGTTCATCGACCCCCACTGAAATACAAACATAATTGCTAGTACCTATATCGCTATCGCAATTTAATTTGGCGATTAGATTCTATCACGAGATTATGCAAGACAAATATTTCTTTAAATATCTTAGTTTTGAGAGTGTTATAATTCTAAGGAAAATAACTGACAATGAAGAATTAATTACGTGATACGTGTTACGAAAAACATTTAAACTATGACACTTATTTTAATCGCTATATGTAATAATTAATTATGGCTAAAAAATTTAAATAACAGTACAAGATAGAAATTTTTCTTTTTACTTTGTAACAGCAATAAAAATATTATTATGACAGATATTTAGCTTATATGTATATTTGCAACAAATGAATAACAAAATGTATCGTTTGTCTCTCATATATTTTATTATACAAATTGAATATGTTACGAAGAAATAATTGTAAATAAATTTAGTATCAAAATTTCATCGCCAGTAAAATCTGAATATTCAAATAGTTGTTACATGATAATCTAATGAATATTTCAACGCATGTCGCTAAAGTTGTTTTAATTAAAGTTAAAACGGTATCGACAGTTTGATTAGTAATAACAGATACTTATCGATATAGAAACAGGAATTTCGTTTCTAATTTACGATACATTTCAATATCCGAATGTTCGCGTAACTTGTCACCGAAATAATTTGAGTAAAACACGTTTGAAGCAATAATTTAATTTGTTAATTTAAACAGCAGGGATATGTCCTCAAGTAAATTTCATCGAATTAATCTCATTGCTATGACAGTCGCAGTAACGGCAAATATTATTATTGAAATACAGTGTAGGAATCATTTTTAATTTATTTCAGAACAATTTTTTTAACCCTCTATGCATTCGTGTAACTTTGAGATAATATATCAAATTTTAGTTGTAGATTTAAAATTGTATAATTAATTTATTAGATATACAAATTAACTCTATGCCATTCTTTTTTTTTTACAATAATTGAAGATTTATTTTAGGATATAAGGTAACGCTAATTGTTGAAGTAATCATTATTGTTATCATATTTTTGCGCCACTTTATTAATGAAAAGGTACAATAAACAAGTGAAGCATCGTAAGTAGGGGAGATCGGGGACAAAAGTAACATTTTTCATGTTTGGCTTTATTACCACTGAGTGTTAAGAGTGAATTTGAAAAATTCACATGTAGCCCATATATTCCTCTATAAATGCACACTGGTTCAAGTTCCATGTAAGCAATATATTAGGCAGCCATGAACGTTGTCCGTAGACATGACAAGTCTACGAATAGGGACATAAGTAATTTGATACCAATGCAACACATGTTATGCAAAATTTTATCTTTATTGCAACAATCAATATAGCCTCTGAATAAATTATACATATAATATCATAGGGACTTTGTTAATTTGTTATCAAAACTTATCCCAAAGACAAGTTTTAACTTTTAACAGCTTACATAAAACACGGTTATAAAGTCTACAAACAACTTATGAAATACCATTATGGCACAGATAAGTCACCTCACCTTCAATACAGTCTTCATGAGACCAACCCTTACATTTCATGCACTAAAACGTGTTATTTTCGTCCCCGAGACAACGTGTTACTTTTGTCCCCAACCTCGTTTTTTAAGTTTGAAAATTAATAATTTGGAAAGTATATCGACGGTATCTAAATCAAAGATCTGGTTAGGTTAATGCACTATTTAAGAATACATAGACACCTGTTTGCCTCCGAATCTCGGCACTGCCTATCGTTTATTACAAAAAACTTGAAAGGAGAAAAACTTACTTGGTGGCTATCAAATCACAAATGTTAGGTTAACAAAAGCAGTTCAGGCGGTAACCCCGCATCGACTAACTATAAAGGGAGAGGGTATGATTGTGCCTCCCACTATAATGATAAATCTTCCTGAGGACATTACATGTGGACTTACTTTTGCCCCCGCCCCGTTCTCTCCTACCTTATTTACCCAACAATGACAACAATCCTTACGCCGTGAGCGATTCTAGTCGGCATTAGTACAGGTCGTTTCGTGGATGACGACTATGGCCAGCGATTTAAGGATTAACGCGATTGAGCGAAGAAACAGAATGACCAAGAATTTGGACAGGTGCATTAGGCAACAAGAAGCGACTACTATTTACGTTGCTCTACGTACCTGAAGGAACGTGGCACGATCACTTAGAAGGGCGATTAGCCGCAACAGGTGCATCCAAGTTACCTGGTTCCAAGCACCGACAATATAAACACGGCCTTACGGCCCGGCGCGACTTTTCGCGGCCACGCTCGATGTGTTCCGTTTTTTGACCGTATTCACAATCGTTTTAACCCTTTAGTTACGGATACCTGCATCGCGAATTCGTGATTTTATTACATTGTCAAAAGGTTTAGGTCGTCATTCATATAACAGCAGAGTACATGAATTCATATTATTAAAGGGTAAACTATACAAAATGTCAAGGAAATGGGTGGCCAAACTTTAGTACCATATTTTACTGTTTCTAAGGATAACAAAAGATCATTTAAGCATATGTAGGTCTGTTATTTCCTTGATACCCTGTATAATGATAAGCCTTAAAGAGTTAGATGTACATGTATACATATAAGTACTTGATGAATCTATATTTTACATGACAGAAATGTCAAAATTGATTCATAGAGATAGAGGAATAAAATAAAATAATTACTTTAATTAAAAATTATTGTTTACAAAATTGTAAAATTCTAATAAAAAAAAAATGGTAACACAGACTAATTATAATCTTACTTGACAAGGTGATTGGCAATGTGTATACCAATAATTGACACATTATAATTGTATATTAATTCAAGAAACAAGTTGTTACTTTCTTTTTTTTATTAATATCACGTTTATCGATTTCAGGCGTAAGTTTGCTATTTTGTATTAATATTATTTAGAGGAATAAAGTGCTGGTAAATAAAAAAAAAATAGACAAATAAATTTGATCAGCAAAAAATTTAACTTTGATTACTATAATTTCCTAGTATTGCATAAATTATTCTAATATTCTCACTTGCCATTCTCCCCTTTTATTTGTAATAATTTGATAAAATTAGCATATAAACTTCTATAACTATTATAGCAATTTTACCATACTCTCTTTAAAATATCAGAAAAATAATTAAGGGTATCGTACGATTACAGATTTTATTATCAATAGATAATTTATTTTTACCTGCGCCATATCGTTATAATGCTTGTTAGAAAAAAACTAAACCAGCAATCACTTCACTGATTTAATGTTTGAGTCAAAAATAAAAGACCAATATGTTAAATTAGGCAGTTAAATGGTGAAGTATCTATTACACAAGATGAAAAAACTAAAGTGACTTTCACACCGACCCCGGAAATAAAAAAGTGCTCATTATTCTTATTATCCCGCCGCTTCTAGCGATACGTAAACTGTTAGAAAACTATGAATAATGATCGATTTCGAGGACAACGGAAGCGACAACATAAAATTATCACTTATTTGATAAATTACTCTTCCGACATGCGGCTAATTCCACTGAACATCGACAGCCTGTTATCCACGAGGAGGACACAGATCTTATCTGATGGATTTTTCGCGTTTGATAGTCGCTTCAGGCTGTAAAACGATGTGGTTTTTAATTCACAATTAGCGGCGGATTTAAGTAGGATATTCTCTTATTTCTGCTTTCCCGTTTAACTGCCCTGATGTTATCTAGCAATTTTATGGAATGCAAAAGAACGCGAGGAAATTATGTATCCCTTTTCCTCGTTCCAGAAGAAACCTCTTCCGCTCCTTTTTGATCCCTCCCTTCTTCGTCTCGTAAAAGTTCTTTAACGTTAACGCACCTTTTATTATATTTTTTCCTCTATCTTTCAAAGAATTGGCCATTTCCAAAATGATATTATTTCAAACAGTACTGTATTTTCAAAAAGGAAATAATTGCATTTACCTATGTTACGGATGCAATACTGTATTAATTTGACTAATACCGTAATAATTCTAACTAAGTAATAATTCTAATAAAATGTATAATATTGTATTTTATAATCGTTTTGTTTTTAAGATTTATAATTTTAATAGTAATCATCTTACTATTCAT
The DNA here is from genome assembly GCF_051020975.1 of Osmia lignaria lignaria. NCBI lineage: Eukaryota > Metazoa > Arthropoda > Insecta > Hymenoptera > Megachilidae > Osmia > Osmia lignaria. Next base: position 13,296,434 of record NC_135045.1, read on the forward strand.
TCTATAATTCAACCGAAATATTTTGATTTCGTCATACTATGATTATTTTTGAAATTTCACTAGGCAGTATAATAATTTTTGAAATTTTGTGCCTTTAGGAATTCAGAATGTGAATGTTCTTTATTTGGTTACCTTAATTACTAGTTACACAGGTACATAAATTTGTAAAAGGGCACTATCAACGTTATCGAGAAATATTAATTGCAGATTATATTTCTATGACGAAGGTATCCACGCTTATGGTGGTTTCATTAAAAGCGTTTCTTATTTCGTGGTTCCTGCGGGTGAGACACATTTCTTACGTTGAATTTCAAAAACTTGCAGTAATATACAATAATAAAGATCTTATCATAATATGTTATTTTATAATTATGCCTCTGCGTGTTTTATCAAATCTTCAGACAATCTTTACAATAGATCACACTTTATTTCAATATCCTATTTTATTTGATAATCTAATATTGTATTTAAGCAATTTCGTAAAAAATTTGAAAAGAAATTCTCTTATCGCAAAAATTTAATATTTAAATAAGGAACTTTATTGTACCTTTATTATAATTTATAAAACCAACAGATACAGATGATCAAATTTTGGACGATAGTTTTTTCATTTATAGCTCAATGACAAAAAAGCACTCTACTAGTTAATGTTATATATTGAACTTTTCTGTTCATATCTACATATACTCTGACGAAAATATATGTATATCTATTGCCTGAAAACTTTCAATTTGATTAACTACTTATATTTTAATTAGGCATACAACTTTCAAAAGAGAGAAAAATTGTTTGTAGAGTTTATATAAAAAAATAAAATTTACATATAAAAATATGATTTAAATTTCTTGTATGATGTTCTAAATATGGGCTAAAATGATCGTAACATAAAACGTAAATTTTCCATATTATTATTTCTTTCTATTGTTAATTTCATATTTTGCTGATATTTTTAATAATAAAAATATACCATTGTACCCAACAACACAACATTTTACCCAGTACATTTCCTACGAATGACATCAGCCTTTTTTTATTTATCTCATACACACAATACTTTTTGATAAATTATACAGAATTGCAAAAGTGCCGGAAGCGTATCATTTAATCACCAAAAATGATAGCAAATCAAGGAACAACAACAACTCTTGCGAGGTCAACGACACTAGTTCATAACAGAAATTTCCGCGCATTTGATTTGTTTTTCACGAAGACACAAAACATTATCAGATTCTGAAAGTATTAGTTTTCTTATGAAAAAAAAGTCTAGCAATGATTAGAACAGCTCAAAGTTTAGAAAGAGATAAGAATTGCGCAAGTCTCGTATAGTTACTCACTAATCACGCGAGATTGAGTTGCCAGACAACACGTGTATTACCAACTTGTAAGGTGTCATTTGAAAGGTGCCGACATGACGACACACACTTTACTGCGGTGGGAGTAAACTCGACTGATCGCTCTCTTCCGCCAAGGATCGTATTGTCAAGGAATACAACCAAGGATCGATCATTGAGACAAAGCGATAATCGAGGACGATCGACGACCGGAAGGGCTCATATCGATCGATCGCAGGCTCTTTTCCTACAAAATTAAGTCAATCTTGGACCATACAACCGTGTTTTACAAGAACGGCTAGCGTAGTTTCTCTATGCGTGAGCATTATCCGTTAATTTCTCGTTTTATAATTCTCGTTGATGTATTAAATTGTTGCTTGTTCACATACCCATCAGGTTACCACCTCGTCATCCAAATCAAACTGTGTGTAAACTGCGTTCGTTGGCGAAATAAATCAGAAGTCCGCAAATTAAGACGAAGGTCCGAAGATTTATTTTTTCATTTAAACTGACCGAAAGAAAATCCTCGAGTCCCTATCCATTGGGATTCGTTACAAATTTCAGTCCAAATCCTTTTACATGACACTTTCAATTTCTTTTAGGGTACGTTTATGTTGGAGCGTCGATCATAGCTGCGAAAAAATATCACTTATCGTTTATCGACGCTCCAACATAAACGTACCCTTAGTCTTTTCAATTTACCTATTAAGATTTCATGACAAATTTGACAATCTTTAGAAAATCTTTTTTACGAATATCATAAATAACTACATTAAATTTTTGTTATATAATTTTATATTAAGTTATATAGAATAATAATGTTTTATTTACTTGTTTAATATTACAGCTGGGGGTAAATACCGAAATTAATTAATACTCTTTTAAAGATCCATATTTTTGAATTATCAAAATGACCAAAATGACCAAAATGACCCTTATATTTCTTAAATATAAGAAATCGAAAGAACCACAGATCAAGGATTACAATAGATTCAGTGAAAAGTAAATCAATCTTTTTATAATATTCATATCGTACAAGAAATGTATTATCTATACGTTATTTATCACTATCATAGAAAAAAAAATATTTTTGTACCATAATCTGTGGAAATGCAACGAGACCAGAGTATACCCTAATAAAGGGTCATAAATGGTTGAGAAAAACGTAAGAAGACGACGGGTGGCAAATGCTTAGAGACGATAGCGTGGCTTGGTTGATTGTTATGCTAATCGAGCTCGTAAACTTTCGACGCGAATGGTATCCAGTCGAAAAGACGAAGAAAGAGCTGGCCAGTCCTCGACCATAGCCAACAACGTAGGTGCACGTAGGTCTGTCTGATTAATCGTGGGACCACACAGGCATAGTTTTGACTTCGTGACAGCTGAGACCACGTTCAGACGTCAGCATTACCGGCACTTCTTGCTCGACTTTGATTGCATAACAAGGCGACGGTATGCAGCCGGTAACCAACCAGATTATGGGAGCTGTGAGTTTGTTAGGCGGCGCCTCGCTTCGACTTCTCCACTGACGCGTCGCGGCTAGACTATCACGTATGTATGTGTATGTATATATGTATACTATATGTATATGTATGTATCTCGTATCTAACTGCAAGGAGCCAGAGATGGAGATCGCTTCGCCTTTAGGAATCTCGTTTCCTCGGGAAGGTCGAGGGTCGCGAGACTCTTGATTGATCGCTTCTGGAATTGTTCGTCATGATCGTTTACTAGGTCAGTGGTGCATAAACGACCGTCGAGAAGTTTCGAGGATTTTGAGGTAGGTTATTGTTACTGAATTCAGTTGGATGTTCAGCATTTAGGTAGAATTGTGGGATAAAATTATTATACTTTCAGCTTGAAATCGAATATCGAGTGTTCCTTGGTTGTGTAGAATTTTTAGTTTGTTAAATTGTCAAACTATTCTATTACGAAATAAATAATTCTGTTAACCAATAGACTGTGAATATTCATACAAATACAATATTCCCTCTATTAAGCTGATTAAGAATATCTTTTATTTTCCATATTTTGCACATTTTTTATACATTCTTCATTAACAATTTACAACTATAATTTGTATCATGGCCTACACGCTCATGATACAAAATTTTGATTTAAACATTTTTATTAAAATCATTAAGTTTAAATCATAAATCGTATAGTTTTGTATATGTTTTACATACCCAACAGAGTATTTTCAGCATAGAATTTCTGATGACTTTACAGAAAATTATCAATTTAAAATGAGAAAAAATAAAGAAACTTTAATAGAATATCCATAGTATACATCGAATATCCATCGTAGCGTCACTACGATAAATAGAATCCTGCGGCAAAATCTCCAGAAGCAATGCAGCTCACGCACTCGACCGGAATAATGTATTCAATTTTATTTCAGCTATCGGCTGGAACGAGATCGCGTTATAAATTGGATGGATCCGATCGGCGATACCTATTATGCCGTGTTCGGTAAAGAGATAAATCGTGTCTAGAATCGCTGCTGGAATTGTTCGTCACGTGTGTTGAGTTTGATCGAATTCATGCACCGGAATATCTCCGATCATCGACACTAACGATCTACCGATCTCACTAACCTACCTATCTATCTTTGCCAATTGTTCTTTTATCTTTGATCGGATGCATCGAGATCGATATCGATCCAACATTTGAAATATATTATCGATATTTTATTGATCATTAAACGTGATTCAATCGGGAATCTGTAGGTATACGTAGGATCGCATGAAAGAGATTAAGTATTGAAAACAAGGTCGATAAATTGATTACAGTAATTTGAGAGCAGAATAAAAAGTCTGTTACATATTTTCTGAATAATTTTGTGAGATATTTAAAGATAAATTTCTAGAATAAATAAAATGGCAAATTAAGCGTGGAGACAATTTATGGATAATTTTTTAAGGTATTTGATTTTTTTAAATAAACTTTGCATAAATAACTGATACGAAATACTAGAAACATTAAAATAACTAACAAGAAATATTAGAAATATTGAATAAATTTTAGAAGAGTGGGAATATAATCTAGTATTACTAAAGGTAGCATATTTTGATAATCTGCGTTAATAATGATGCTGTCATAATTTGCATTTTTTAAGAAAATATTACCAAATTTAAATTAACAAAATTAACTATCATTTGTTATTTATGAATGTAACAAAATTTTCTTACCTAATTAAATAAGCACTCATTTCATATGTTACAAGTTATAATGTACAAAGAGGTGTAAAACACATGACAGTAGCTTACTTGATGGGCAAAACCAAATGTAACAAGTTTATCTGTGACACGTGAACTATCACCATGACGCATAATATTACATTTCTCGTACAAATAACATATGGGTGAAATCATTGATAGAATTCTGAAACGCCTATCACGTGTCTAATTCTATCACAAACTATCTATTGTTACATTTACATTTTACCTGATATTATAACTTTCTTTGCTTAATTTCTGTAACAAGTATATACCTATACTTTGTACATTGATTATTATCATTTTTAGCAATTTTCATTCGTGCTGTATTATTAATTTTATGAATCTATCAATGATTAATGCATACTTTATAAATCAAATCATTCATTTCTATTATAAACGTTAAGTATTCAGTAGATATATGATAATAAATGGAGTTAAAAGGTTCACGTTTTCATGCAATGATTAGTTACTATATAACAGTTTTTCCTTTCTGATTTCTGTCGTAAACTTTCGAGTTTGTGAAATGTATATTGACTTTTGCCTCTGGACATATTTGTTTCATCAATTTGCAGCTTGTAAAACTTTCTTCAATTGCAAAAATAAAGTAAATAAGTATTACTCTGCTGTGACGAACTTTCAATCTTTTCGTATTTCTCTGCGAGTCCTTCGATACTGACGTGAGTGAGTCAAACGTGACCCATATTTCAGCGTTTATATTTGACTTTTATTTTATCAGGTATTTTAGCTTCTTAAATTACAACAATCGAAAGGAAATGGTATATTTCTGTAATTGAACAACGCTTGTATGTACACAATTTGCTTTTGAATTATTACCTACGTAAGTAGGTACTTAATTACTATAGTGTCAATCCAAATGTCAGTATAACACAGATTTAAAGTTGGGTCTTGAATGTCGCTGCATTCATTATTCTAAGGTTCAATAATGTATTTCTAATAAAATTCCATGAGTTTATAAATAATTAAAATTTAATCAAGATGAAAATTTAATTAAGATAATTATTTGAAAATTTATCTAATCGTTTATTATTTTATCAATGCAAAACAAATTCTGGTAAAATGGTACTTGAACCAAGTAATAATCCTAGAAAGGGGTCGGTAGTTACCCGTGTATCCGAAGAAGAGTCAATTAGAAGGGAATTAATTTGATGTCACCAACCTAACTGCTGTGTAATTTTCTTACGTATTTAGCGTGACAATCACAGAGAGCATCAACTGATGATTCAGCAAAGAAAGGAAAAGAGGATGAGCGTGCAGCTCAAATTCTCTAGCGGAATGCACGCGACTCGGCTCGATAATTAATACGATAGTAATTCGCGTGTGCGGACAGTTTGATTAATCGGTTTCTTGATTCGTCTGTATCACGCACGTGCCAGGGGATCTCCTCAAAGTGCATGTGAACCCGATCAATAAATTCTCCAATTGATTTACGACTGCCAGTTAAGGACAGGAGTATTTCGTTGTGTCGCATCGACCACTTCGATCTCACGACCAAAGTCTTCTACAGCGAGCAATTTTATTATTTTCCCGAATGTTCATTTAGAATAATTCCAATTACAGTTGATTTATTGAATTGCGAATAATTTTCCTGAGAAAGGTAATCAGTGGAAATTAATCTTAATGATTTAAACGTTTCCGATGGTGTTGAAATAAAAAATTAAATATTTACATTTTTTCACAGATTGTTTCTAAAGGGGAGGATTTTCGAAGAAAGCTTAGGAGATAGTCTCGTCGAAGATTTTATTGAAATCCGAGGTCCGTTGGTTTCACAAAGGGAAAAGGACTTCCCCTGTGCAACAAGCGAAGCTAGTTCTCAATTATTCGATGGCATGAGACGGTGGGACGATTGGAAGAATCAATGAGGCACGAAAGGGAGAGATCGATGTGGGCGGCACCTTTGACCAAACGAAGGTCTAAGGAAGGTAGCGCGGTATGCATCATCCTTTTACCTCCCTCCTGTGAGGGTCGATAAACTTCGACTCACCTAATCAGACTCGAGCCTCATTGGTGGTATCCCCCGATGCATTATCCCTTTATTGCCGGATGATCTATCGCGGTAATATTGAAAAATGGCCCCCGCCGCCTAGCCTTCCTTTGACGACAGATCCGAAGATACATAATATATGGCCGGTCTCATTGAGAACCTCCCGGCTTTTCGGCGGGATTACAAAAAACCGATGCCCAGCATCCTGTTTGTCCAACGGGAAGAATCTTCCTACCCTCTTGTTCTGATACCTTCGGAAGAGAAGTTGGTACTACTGACAATGAGATCCGGTTAAATTAATGAACTAATTGAGACAACGAAAAAGAATAAGACATTTCTTTTCATTTGGCTAATCTTTATAGGATCGTGTGTGGGGTATAGGTGTATTCCACAATATATTATTTTGCTACCATTTCGTAATTACCGGGGTAGAAGAAATATTTGTATTGATCAGAGAATGTAGCCAACATGTATATGTGTTGGAATATTGATAAAATAAAATAATTTTTAATAATTGTACTGAATGAAATTTGCTTCCTGTAAAGTCCAAGAATATACATAGCTGGGCAATAAATTGTAATTGTGATAAAACATTCACCACAAAATAGAAAATTCCTACTATCCCATCAAACTTTCAACATACTCATATGTTATAAACTTACAACAAACTTACCAAGCAAAATAACCATTATCTCTCCCATTTTATCCACTGTTTTCTCAACAAACATTTGAAAGGGTACACCATAATGCAGTCGCAGTTTCATCGAATCCTACTAAACTAGTTGCATAACCAACCACAAAAAAAGGAAATAAAAAGAAAACCGTAAGAAACTTTCTACATACATTAATCGTCGCGTAAAATAAGTATTAGAGCAAAACGGAAGTTTGTCAAGACACAAACCTACGCACGTATTCGCCAAGATAATTATATACATAGCTTAGAGTCCAGGTTCTAAGTTTGTCACTCGTACGTAACTCAGTGTAAATACGAAGAGAACGGAGATCTTTTCTCTCGTCAGGAAGCTACGAAACTGTCATATTGTTGCAAATGAACGATTTTGTCTTTAACTGCGTATTGTTGCTACAATTTATTGGCTTTCGTCAAGCGAGCAGCATGCCAGTCGTGCGCCAACAAACATTGGCAAGAATTTACGCGGGCGTAAAAGAATTTTCTTCGAGCAATCGTTTATCTAGAAATAATCTCTGCTTGATATAGGGCGCACCTGTGATCACGGAACGATCGTACATTTTGTTTATTTTCAGATTATTCAAATGTATTTCGATGAATTCAACACATCTATCGTGATGAATAGAATTAATGATAGCTGACTAACATTACGGTAGTATGCTTAAATAGTAACAAAGTTACGTGACACTATTTAATTAACCCTTGGATAACGAAAAATTTTTTTTTTTAAATTATAAAAAGAAATTAGCATCAAGTGACGGTAATAATGGAACCATTCTCTTTTATCAATAAAATGGTTTAAGGGTGGAAACCATCCCTAAAAAAGAAATTGTGAATATTTTACGAGGCGGTACAAGATATGGAAAAACATTCAACTTCAAAGTTAGAAAAACAAAAATTTCCTGAAAATATATTTTCAACTTTACAAATTGATTCGGTGGAAATTGTAAGTTGAGCACTCTGAAACACGCTATGCAGATAGACAATGTCGGACACGTTTCTCTCAAGCTGTAGCTTTGAAACACCTGACAAGTTTATGGCTTGCCATACTTGGAACTCGTATCAATCGAAAAACGTTTAGGTTTAGAATAATTAAATTTGCATGAAGAGAAAATTGATTAACGCATTGATAGCTGGTTTGTTCTTTTCAAAAATGGATCTTACTAAATCTCTTATACGTGGCATTTCATCCGATCAATTACCACTTAAAGACGCATTTACAACCTTTTCGCCAATAAAACCGCGCGATCCTGCGTATTATCCCATTCAATTTAATAGCTGTGAAGCAGTTACGAGATAATGCGCGCGTTTTCGATTTATTAAAACGCGATCGCATATTTCTGCCTGACCTCCTTCGTTGTGCTATTAATAATGTTAAGTACTAATTACGTACATGTGTAAGTATTCTAATAAAATCGTCGTAAAGAATAAGAATTAACGATATGAAATCGAACGAAAGGAAAATAGCTAAAGCAGCTTGTGGGTAGTTGGAACTAAAGTTCATTAGTTATCTCAGAAACTAGTCGTTTTGTTAGTGTTATAAATAACATTCATCTTTGAAAAATCAATTTTTTACCATTGTCCAATTCAAAAAATCAATTTTATTACCGATAATAAGAAATTAGTAGATAGTGAAATTAAAACCAAAACTCTACAATCTAGAATAATAATGATAATAATGTTGATCTTAGAAAAGGTAGTTGATAAATAACAAAGCAACAAATTATTACAGAAAAGAAGGCTCGCTTAATCGTTAATTATTAAGTTTTCGTTACCCACGTGTAAATAGTGATTCGCGGTCTTTTAGTAAAATTTTATCATGTTTTAATTTAATTCCATTAAACGTTACTCAGGATAAGTCATATCCATTAATATATTTACATTTTTAACTTGGATTAAAATAGAAATCAATAAAATATGTAAATATATATTAATCAATCCACATTTTCCATATTTAATTAATACAAAACGACGTAAAATCTATGTGAAACTCATGAAAAATTATTACTGTTATGTTCCTTATAATTATAAATATATATGTAAATGTCACAAACGATTCTGCAATAGTAGATAATAATTATCTCTTTCTAAGCGAGTGTTTTTCTGATGTTTAATACTTTTTAATTTCCGTTCACCTTCAATTAGTACTTCCTTATTTACCTCATTAAACGTTAAATATGACATTACTTTCTTGAATCATTATTGACTTCATATAAACGCATGTGGCAGCAACAATGATCAATATTACATTAGAAAGTTTTACTTGAAATCTTTATTCTTCTAATAATGTAAGTGTCCAAATATGTACTCTGATGGATAGTTGGGTACAAGACGTTTGATAATTGATTTTTCAGTAGCTCAGAGAAAAATGTTCATTGACCCTATGATCGATTTGTAGCTAGTTGGAACGTGTTAATTGAGTTTCTCGTTAACGAAAAGTAGTTTTGGTTCGCGTTGTTTCAAAGGCAATATTTCTCCGGAATGCCTGATACGTGGCTTACTAATTGGCTAAATTAATTACGGGGCACCGGCATGTAGTTTATCGACTGATACGCAAATACTTTCGACTTATGGCACTCCCCGTGTACGCTACTGTAACACGTTACTGTATGTATACAAGTGTACAGAGTGTATATGTCGGCGTAACCGAGAGGGAAGGTGGCTTTGCCTGCTCTTCTTTTTATTCTGGGCCCTTCGAGAAACCTACAAGGTCCCGCTTGAAAAGAAACAGCCCCATTTTTCACTATATCAGCGCAGATAAGATTGCACGGAAATAAAGGAGGTATAAAAGCTCGACGATTCTTGGTAAAACGTACAACAACTCCGCTTGTACATTGGACACGGATTAGGTGAGAAACGGATTTACGAGTTAACTGGATTACAAGTAATTTTATTTCTAATACTGTTTGTTAAATAGGTCATCAAATTTAAACACTTTCAACACTTTCGTGTTTGTTGGAATTACAAGGTGCTGGATTCATTAACACTTCCAAGCCATTATTCTTTACCTTATTTTTACACACTCTATAAAATAATGTTAATTACCATTAAGAAATTAGTAATTTTCTAACGTACGTAACCTGAAATATAGGTATAATTCTAATAGTAATCTAAGAAATATAATTCTATTACTAATTTGTTGGTATCTAGTTGTAAAAAGAGAATTAAAATTGTAAAAATGTAGCCATCATCGAGTCTTCGAAGAGGATCGGGTCAATCATGATCCAGACTTATGAAACGTGCCTAACAGTGTATCAATTAAAGTTAGAAGTACATATTAATTCGTTAACGAAAGGATTTCATAGCCTGGAAATGAATGATTGTCCCAGGCAAGAAAGAATACACGAACTAATCTAACAAGGTTCGAGCAACTGCTCTGAAAGGTAACAAACGGTCCATCGATACTGATCCGGTCACGACCGAACCAGTCCAACGAATTCCGCTTGCGATGCAAGGCAAAAAGGGTCGAGAGAAAATCTTTGGGGTCGAACAGAGCCAGTTGATAGAAAGAGAATATCAACGTTGGTCTGTGCAGGAAATGGTCTCGGAATTGTTAAGTAATTTCCCTGTCGGATTACCGGGATTGGAGATTATGAAGAGGGTACTCTCTAAGCGTGGTGTCAAACAGAAAAAGCGAGCAACAAAGAAAAAAACAGTGAGTAATTCGAGAGATTCTTTCGTGTGGAGTACAAAAGTATCGTTCAGGCAGAGAGTGACTCAAACGCGCACACGTATCTACATACGTGATATGCACCGACCCGCGAAATCCGATTATGAATTTTTGTGTGGACGTCGTCTCTAAACTGGCTCTCTAAACCGTTTCGATCAACCAGCCGACCCGTGTCGACGATCTTCAGAAGACTTGAAGAATTTCTTAACCCTTTGGACACGATGCGATGCATCGTTTCGACGGAAAAGACCCATGAAACTTAAATGGGCGTAATTCGGTGAGTAACGACTCACCGAAAAGGACGGGGTTCACCAGAAACCACCGTAAGGAGCTTAAGCAGCTGGGACCAGTCGGATGGTGTCATCTTCTTACCACTTGCTTCTCCTTGTTTTAGGCTCGCCGTGATTGCACGGTAATCCATTAACTGACGGAAAATGAACTTGAGATTTAAGAAGTCATCAGCTTACGAGAACCTGTGATTTTTTATTTCAACCAATTATTTTCATATTTCTATCTTTGTTCGTTAAAAACGAAATGAAGATTCGTCATAACATAATACATTGAAGAGTCTATTATCATTTTTGGATGATTTGAAATTCGTTAATGGATAATATTAACTTGTAAATTGGTTTAAATCGTAATTTGATTCAACGAAAAAGAAAAAAGAAAAAATATTCATAGTAAAATTGCTAACTACCAAATTATCATTTATAACTGACACCAGTAATCAAACTATTAGGTAATAACTATTACAAACAAAAGGAAAAGTAGTAAAATGTGTTCGTTAATAATATTAAAATAGAACTGCGCATTTTTCTTAGTTTGGTCTTAATGAAAAATTATCAATTACTACAGAACTCTATCTTGGTATTGAATACGAATATGTGTACATACATATGTATATCAATGTTTCTTGGTTAATGTTTTACAAACTAGTTACTCTGCCCTTACTTTAACGAAACAACCGCTTCCACTTCTTTATCATTTAGATAAGCATTTTATCGTATCCGCTGTAACATTGTATTTTTTACCCTGTTTCGTCTATTAGGTTATCTTTGTATTACACGTACTATGATGTTAGTACGTTATGGCAGATAAAACTGTATTTGCATGATTTCAATGAAACTCTATGAATTATATTGCTATTACGTATACTGATTACAGTTATGACACATCTTGAATCAGAAGAACGTTTGTCCAATGTATGAATGTTTTATCTATTTTAATTTTAATTTATTCAAAATAAAAGAATCAATCCCTTATGAATTGACGCTTTACTCTTAAAGGAAATCAATGATGAGCAAAGTTGAAGAAAAAATAGATTTTTATAGGTATAAAATACATTAATAAAATATGAAATTTTGTACACACCATCATTATCCAATCACTTGAAAGTTTAGGTCGTTTTCTTATAATAATTAAGTTACATCGTTCTGATTTTTGCAGCGTTTAGATTTTATTTTAAACACCTCTTCAGGCTCATATTATGGCAATAGAATGCACTTTATAAAAATATATTGAACGCTGAATGAAAATCGAGATCCTTGTTATGTATGTTTTTTTTTTTCAATTAAGTTTAGCAATCAGAGCTAGCAGATATATTCATTTCGTTTAGTAATGACAAGCATCTTCAAGCGGGCCCTTTTTGTTTCTACATATTGTGCCTATTTTACCTAGGGGTAAACGCAGCCGTGGGCTAAAGAGATAAATACATCCCTCATAAATGTTTTGTAAAAATACAAAGAACTAAGGAAAATAAAAATTGATGTCGATTTAGTATTCAATGGTGACACCATGATTAGTAAATACACAAAAAGTTGTGTAAAAAGAAAGGTATTCTGGGTATGAAAGGGTTAAAATGTTAATGTATCTCTAACAGAATGGAGAACCGCGAAAAAAATAGTATTTCTTTAAACGACGTTCTACGAAGACTAACAAAAGCAAGGGTTAAATGAAAGGCATTTGTTACTTGTAACGCTCCCAGTGTTCCCAACAGTTAACTCTTCTGAAGCTTTAATTTGTACGCGTGTGGCCTCTTGTCTCCCTACGAGACAAGCAATCAACAAAGTAATATGCTCATATGGTCACGCAATATAAACGGGTTCACACCGGAAATTCAACGTTCGAACCTTATTAAATATTCTAATTGTAAGACACAGAACGATCGGAAAAGTATTCTCCTAATAACGAACAAATAGTACTAATTACAGATGTATAGAGATGTCTATTACAGATTCAAAAATTTTTAATTTTCAACTAAAAACGAATAGTAATGCTAAATTTGATTATTAACTCTTACACTCTACAGTGAATATAACGTTATTTTAATTTAGAATCTACTTACATTATATTTCTGTAAATATAACTTCGCTTTTCAATTAAGATTAATCCTTTTCACGTATTTTACTTCAAAACAGAAATATTACCACAAATATAGCAAAATATTGCTGATTCTGTTAATGCTAAAGAATATCTGTTTTAGCATAATCAAAGGTATATGATAAACACCATCCCCGAAGTGATCCACGAAGCATAGATCATGTTAATACATGACTCATTCTGGTTGTTTGAATATAAAAAGCAACAAATGATTGCTTTATTTAAAGTCCATGTGATCTCGTTGGATGGAAATTTTGGATTCCAAAAGTGAAGGAAAACAAGCAAAACTTCGGCCCGTTCAAACTACACGCCTCTTAAAAACCACGAAATACTCGGCAGCCAGCATTGCTCGGTAAACACACGATTGAAAGATTAATATCACACGAAGCACCGTTGCACTTGATCATACCATGAAATCTTTACACTCTGACGAATCTATCAATCATAACCCCGTGCATTTTGATTTATCGAGCTTATTAGCGGTTAGGTACATTTACAAAGTAGCATGGTAAGTAATAATGGATACCTTAAGTTAGTTAACTTGGCTGCGAATGCGAAACCAAATCGCGAGCCATTTATCAGAGTATCCTTCCTGGAATACGTATCTTAATCAGTGCTTGAAATTGGTCGACACATTGTTTCTAAGGAATTTCTCATTTGTGATACTACCCTGAAATAATTCATTAGAATGTTGCATGTCAAATGGCCGATTTTGGAACATGGAAGGTCTCAGAAGGTTTCCTGGCATAAAAGTATCGCAAAATGACATTTGAAGCTTCAATTTTGATAAAAATAATTACATAAACGTTTCATTAATATTCTTGATATAAAATGGCTGGTTTTTCGTTATTCTCCATGACATAATAAATTGAATGAAAAATTCATTGATATTCTGAATTATAAGCAACTGAAAATTTAATGGACAAACAGTACATTAATTGATCTCTTGTTTTTTCAACGAAGAAGCAGGCATTAATTTATACAGTTATTTTCAATAAAACCTAAATAAGCTTCAGAAACTATATGTTTAAAAATCATCCATTTCATATGTAACGACTTAATATTAATTATACAAATGCTTAAAATTATATATTTAGAATGAGGGGGTGGCATTTGTGGTATTGTGAAAGTGAAACTACATATCTCTGAGGAAGGGGTAGTTTTATTTAAATTTTAAAAGCAAAAATAAAATGCTTCAAGATTATCCTATAGTATCTTTACCTTAATCTTGAAATTTTTTTATAATTTACTTACCTATACAATAACATGATTATCAAACTTCTAACAACGTAATATTAGCACTAAATCTATACTATAAATCTATGCACTTTTCTTAAACATTGAGTATAATGTTGGTACACACAATCAATAGTAATAACACTAATAAAATTGTCCACAACAAAGCAATCAATATAAGCTTTGACAACAAGAATAATAAAAATAAAAATAAAATGACAACTTTCTATTTACATTTATCAAGTCTCACCCTGAACATTCCACAATCATACAAGCTATACCCCAACAAGCAGGAAGATATCAACAGAAACACCGTTTCCTTCTTTTCTATGCACCATAATTTTCCCATCTTATCCAATGCAGAAAAAGAAAAAGAAAGTACCCCACGTATCGTAACGCATTGAGCAACACCCACAGTTGGAGTCACGTAATGTACTAATTCAAAGATAACCGAACGAGATTCCGTTTTCAGAAAACTGTGAAAGAAAGATAACGAGGAGAAAAGTTTCCAATTGAAATTTCCCTGAAACCATGGAACCTATTGGACGCAGAGATATTTCCATGCGTGGGCGTTCCGGCACGTGCCGTGAAAGACCATCGCTTCCCGGTTTGCCTCGATATTGTTTGATATTCTTAGAAATTTGTTTATCTGATGAACTTGTTCGAATAGCTTCAGTGGAAATTACCGAACAGAAATTAGGGCCGATTTACAGAAAAAGAAAATCAAGGAAATCAAGGCACGTACTGTACGTGTTTCATCGTCAGTCACGATAAGAGGGAAAAGGATTTACGTATTCTGTAACGTTGCGCGACGATTATATAACATATTCTTAACACTCTAAGACGCTTTTAACGCTTTACCTACCGGAAGTCTATTAATACGTTCACTACCGACATTGGATTGAAAATTCGCCCCTCGTAGACCAGTTTTAAAAAATAAAATAAAATACTATAGGATAATTTCAAGCCATGCACGTCGTTTTTGTATTAGAGTATTTTTAAGATAATATGGTAAAGTTTGATTTTTATTACTATCTATCTTAAAGCATGTAAAACAATTAATTATGATCTCATACAGGAAATCAAAGGCGGTACCTACTTATATAATGCTGCTAGCGAGTGTGATAAAACAAATTAATAAATCTCGGGTACTTATTAATTTATCTATAACTCAGTTCAAATAATCAAAGTTAACAGAAAACTGAACGGAAGGGTTAATTTTTGTTGGCACTAAATAAAATGATAACCAAAATTGGTAAAAGATCCCCCGCAATACATACAATTAGAAGAATTTTCAAATAATCCAACCATCTCTATTTCTTAATACAAAAAATTAGAAACTGGAACAGTATTCCATTTAGATATAATCCATTGCATACAATAAGGATTTATGAATAAAATTCCGTGAATGATAATAAATAATAATAATTTCTATTTCATACTGCAAATAATTTAATGTCTTCGAAAATATCATTTTCAAAAGGAGACCCACATATTCCGTAGAACTGGATAATTTTCTATTTTTTTCCGATGACATACATAGTTCGCACATGACTCAAGATGACTACGAGTAGTTTATACGAAGGTCGACCACGAGACACACTTATCTTTACAAATTGCTCTAAAACTGTTACGTATACATATAGACGACCACATAATTCATGCTCTAACAGTCCAACCATCGGTGGGGGTTTCTATTAATTATACTTTACTGTTCTAGATTCGTAAGCAAAAATTAAACAGATAATTCAATATTCATACAAATGTTTTAAAGTAAAACAATTCACTTTTCTAATTATAAGAGGCAGAAGGCTGGAACAATAAGCGTGTACTATAAATTCAGAATAAAAATAAATAGTATAAATTTTCATCTGAAGCTGCGACTCCTAAATTAATAAATAGAAAATTGCAAAAATTCAAACTAAATGAAAACGAAACTTATTTATTGATTTACCATACGTTTAAATTTCTATTACCCCTATTATTAGGATTTTTTTACGTATCTCATTAAAAATGGATAATAAAAGTAACGAAATATCCCGAAGATAGATAAAATTTTAACATTTGAAATTTTTATTAATCTGACTTAAATGAAAACGAAACCTATTTGCTTATCTCAGGTGCCCGATACTCTACAATATTTGCAAGTAACGCATGGATAATAGAAAAGTAGGTGCCTACATTTTTATAAATATTCAATCAGGTTGAACTTTGGTTATTTTAGCGTTAAAAGATAGAAAGTGCACTTTATTCGAAGGAAAATAAGAAGATGATATGGTACACGATACACACGCGTGTACATGAAACAAAAATAAAGAAGACAGAAATGTATCGAGGTTCGTTGTCTCGTCTGCTGTAGGTCTGAACCCGTATGGATCTATGCCAACGACAACATTTTTAACATACAATGTTGATTATACCGTGGCTGCAAATGACGACAATCAACGTGGACGAGAATTGAATCAGTAAACTTTCATCAACGGAAGTACGAGAAATTTCACTTGCAAATTTGAAATTGAAAAAAGTGTGTCATAATAGCGAGGTTTAACCCTTTACGAGCTGTTAATCTTATCTGAAAAGTAATTTCGTTTGTGCTTCATGTAATCGTTTATCGATGAATATAATTATTAAATAAGAACAACGCGAGTTCCCGATAAATCGGTTATCTTAAATGTTATTTATAATTAATTGAATTGTTTGAAAGCCAGGTTATTAGCGAACGGATAATGCGACGGTTACTGTGTAAATGATACGTAATTTTTATTTCCTCTATTTACGTTTCCAGAATGATATCTTTATATCACTGGTTAATTTACATAACTCCAAGTTTTAATGCTAATTTCATGCATCCTGTACTTAAAATACTAACATTAAACTGTTAATTTTATTTACGCTGATTATTGGTATTATGTTAAGTTAACGATTACGTGAAATGAAAAGTATTATTTAAGAATTGAAATTATATTATTACATTAATTTGATATGATGTAATTTAAGGCCTTAACAAATGATTTATCAAAATAATCTTCAATTCTTTCTTTTGCCAATTAAAACTATTTTATGATCTACAAAAATTAATGACAATTAGTTACAATAGTGCATTTAGTTACTATTAATCAATTTTAACAAATTATTAACTAATTACGAGATACATCTGTTACCCTATATTTCAACAACTAAATGTTATATTTTTAAAACTACTAATTAAGTAGAATATTTTACAAAAATTTATTCGAATAAACAAAATAATCCAAAAACAGGTAAACACGTTAATTCCGTTAAGTGCAATTTCATTTAAATCTCAAGTATGTAGAGTTCAACAGGCATAAAGTATATGTTGCTCACGGTTCCATTAAATATGAAGAATATCAAGCAATTAACTTTATATAGACCAATCAACACCACTTACAAAGCTAATAAATCCAACAAAACGACATGGGCTCGTGTCGTTTATAAAACCATCGAACAATCGCGAAATAGAAACAAAGTACACGTAACTTAGACTTTGTCCATATTCAATAAATATATTGATTCCACAAAATTAATTTTCCTACATAATATATTCAAAACTTTCATGATAATTTGAATTGGTTATAACTTTTCATGGCTCCATCGTGTTAGCTTTCTGAGTTGCAGAAATACGTTGCAGAGAAAGACAAATATGTTAAGAAGATTCATCTTTCTATGAATTTAATTGCTTTTATAAGTGCATAGATGTTAATGAGGCAGTCTTAAATATAATCCAATTTGTTCGAAAGTTATTGTAAATTGTTTACTTGTTGAAAAGAACAATGAAATTGAAGAAAGTGGATTTTGTGCCTACGCTTTTGAGACCGTCTTAATAATTCATCCCTTCGGAGAAATACGATCAAGCAACCGGGTCCATCAATTTTCCCGATTATACGAGCACGTTATTAGAAACTGCCCGTTTCCGATCAGAACTTTCTAACCAAAGGCAGAGAATTTTCAGGAAATAAAATAAAATTTGACGACGATATCAAGGCGGGACGCGGATCTTGTATCGCGTATCGTTGCCGGAAAACTCGATCCGCTTCTGAATCGCGGTAAATTCACGCCACATCTGTCAACATAATTTCTTCAAACTTGGACGAGCGTAGAACAGTGCCTAACAGTAACCAACCGCATCGAACTGAGTCGGGCGTGATATGTATATGATAACAAAAAAGATACAAGACAGCTAATTCCCGTAAGAACCTCGTCAATCATCCAGAAATAACGGCCCTGCTCGATAATGAATAATTTTATTAAATACCTATAAGAATACCTTACGGAAAATTATGAAAGTAATAGATTAGATTTGTCGGGAATAAAATCATTATTCTGCGGATTTTTTGATTAATACGACTATTAGTCAACGTATTAAGTATTTAGGAATTTATCGTGGGAGGCTTATTTTTACTTTTTCTTTGTATTTTCATTATTTATGTTCTACTTTGTACATGAAAGGCTCCCTAATGTCTTTGGTTGGCTTAATGTAAGTGGTGGACATAAATTAGCAAAATTTTAGGCTTTTTTGTCGAACTTGAGTGTGAGTGATTTATTTTTAAAGAAATCACCAATCACTTAATTGCGATATTATTTTAGAAATGTCACCCGTAACATAGACTACATCTTTAAACCTTAACTAATATTACAAATTAATTATGAAAAAGGCTGTGTATCCGAATCGCCCCACCAAAATTGAGAACCCAGGTACGGTATATAACCTAAACTGACTACAAGAAACCGATTAAAGTTGGTTTCAGAGCTGGATGTCTCACCATTTTCGAGATATCGTGGTAAGGTTAGGTTAGGTTAGGTTCTGTGTATGCGTAGTATCGAATAGCATACGTTCAGTACCGAATAGCGCATGCTTAGTATCGAATAGCGCATACGTAGTCTCAACATTGTACATACAAACATTTCTTATCACGATATCTCAAAAACGGTAAGACATCCAGCTCTGAAACCAATTTTAATCGGTTTCTGGTAGTCAATTTAGGTTATATACCGAACCTGAGTTCTCAATTTTGGTGGGGCGATTCGGAAACTTATCCATCAAAAATATCATTAAAAAGAAATAGCTTCATTTTCTTTCAAGAAAGCTTAAATAAAATGCATACTAAATCAAGTTAACACCATAAGAACAAGTAAAAATATTGTAAGGCTGAAATTTTCATACGCATTTCTGATCGAGCCTGAATTGAAAAAAAGAGTAGGCAAAAAAAAAACCGAGCCGTACGATAAGCTCGTGTATCGTGCACCCAACGAAAATAAAGGGGTAGCGAGAGGGAGGTGGCTCGTAAATCTGTAGCTTCTTTGTAAATCGAAAGAATAAAGGAGGCAACAACAATGCGATATGTTAATCATAAATTTCGACGGGCGTGCGTGCACCGTCCACCGCATGAAAAAGGAGAACGCGAAAGAAAGAAAGACGAAAGGATTGCGAGAAGATATGCCCAGCACCCAAGAGGAGAACGAACGTGGGATTAGATGGGAGTAAAGGAAAAAGTTTAGTGGAAAGGATGAGTCTTGAAGCTGAAAAGAACGAAGAAACAAAACGCATCTGTGTAGTCTTTTTGTATTGTGAGTCATCAAGGTGTAACATTAGAAATCAAAAGTTAGTGAAAAAAAGAAAGGTCAAAGGAAATGAAGCGATTCTAGATATTTTATTATTTAGCGAGATTTAAAAGTTAACTACTCAATGGTAATTAATAATTCGTAAATATTATATATCTTTTATAAATAATATTAATGAATCTTCAAACAAGTATCATTTAATAACTATTTGTTCTTATGTATCTTTCTCTCTCTTTTTTTTAAGCAATATCTGTTTAATTTTCCTTTTCTGAATGACTCTCTGAATGATGTAAGTACATATATACAAATACATTCTCAATTAAAAGCTCTAAATATTTTAGTATGTTGTTAAGTATTAGGTAATAATTATAATTAAGTCCTAATTATAATTTTAACTCTTAAATTTACAATGCTGCCATCTTTTTAACATATAAATTGATAGTTTAAAAATTATTTATAAACTCCCCCAAAACATTGCAGCATTTTCAGCATTTTGATTTAGGTCACAAAAAAAAGCGACAATTAAATCAATTGATTCTATACCTTGCAATTAAATATCACGTGTTATTACGAAAATTAAACTTGAATATTTAACATAAAAATGTTTCTGCAAGTATATTACGGAAAAAAAAGTAAAGCTTTAATTAACGTTATCCAATTTCATACAAATTACTTTTAACAGTCTTGCCACATTGCCGTGAAGAGATCCATGCTCGACTTTAAAATGCTAGGGAAGATTCGATGATCCCAGGATAAGCAAACCGAGTAGACGTTAATAGCAAAGGTATTCACCACGATTGCAATGAATTAACATTCCTAAAAAATTTTCGCTGCTTGCAACGTTATCGATCCACTGGTTACAACATTTTCCCTTCACGTGAATATAACGTTCAATGTTACCCAGTTGCACGAACGGCGAAATTAAGTCAGATTACGACGATAAGGGTACCATCACCGTAATTAAATCCCCAAGGATTAAGTCAGGAATTTAAATTCACCGTAATTGTAAACATTGCGCGTTCTTGCGTGTCTATCCGTATAATTTGAAGGTTTATGGTTATACCCACAGTGGTACGAAGAAAAGGCGTTCTCGAAGAACAAATGTGACTGAAATCCAGTGAAAAAGGGGTAAAAAAGAAACAAATGAGTGAGATACCGTATAATCAAATTATATAATTCCCTAACCGTGTTTGGTGGCTTTTTTATGTCATCTGTGCTACAAAGTTATTATTCTGAAATTATTACTATTATTATTAGGTAGAAAGTTAAATATATAAATTACAAATTGGCATGATTTTAATTACATCATTGGCATAACTATATAGAGGCAAAAGTGGGCCTGGCATCCTAAAAAAAACCATTCCAACATTTTAAGATTCTAAAACTAAAATTTTCTAGTACTCATATTCCAAAATTCCAACATTTAAAAATCCCAAAATTCTAAAATTTTAAGATTTTTAAATCCTCTCAAAATCTTATCGTAATAATAAAATTCTGGCCTATCCTAAAAAAATCCTAGTTACGCCAATACGTGATACCAATCTACAAAGTATTAAAATTTTATTTTATTTATAAAGTCTTTTGCTGCTGTATGTTCTTTGGTCTAACCACATTTCAATGGAAACATTCAACATATAACCAACATTCTGTAGAACAACAAGGAACACGTTAAAATTTCCAGCGAAACAAGCAACAAGCAATAAAAATGTTGCTCATTGTTCTTTCATTAGGTACGTATCTTCACGTTCTCGTGTTAGGAAGGATCGACGAACGTTGAAAGAGAGACAGGAGTTACACGAAAGGATCTAGAAGATCCGAACAAGAAATTTTTAATGAAGAACACAAAAGAACAGGATGTTATCTCTGCAGACAAAGGTATTCATTTTACGTCAAGTTTTTACGAGAAATAAAGCAAATGTTGCACTTGTTATTTTGTTAGTTGCAACAATGTTGGCTATCGTGGAGACCAAGATACGTTAGTAATGCATGGATCGTCTGGAAATAGGCGGAGGATCAGTGATTAAAGCTTGGCTAATTAAGAATAACGCGAATCTTCGCATCTACTCTTCCCTCGTAATTAGTACGCTATTAATAAGAAGACGTTATTTTCATTTGTAAACTTAAAGGAATTCACTGACGTTATTTGCTTTGGCAGTGGAAACCTTTAAACTAGAAATTACCGCTATTCTCTAATTGCTCTTGCGTTTAGATCGCGATAGCTTTCGACACATTCTGAAGAACACGATTCTGTTAACCCTTTCGCTATTATGGACGACTATAATCACTCACCGTGAAACGATCACTGGATTCTACAGTCAACTATGATACTTATAATTGTTCAACGCAAAGTGTTTACATTTCAAAGTAGCAAGCGTGCAATAGAAATTTTCGTATAATAATTAATAACAAAAATATCTACACTAAAAATATTCTAAAGAAAACGAACAAATCTATTAAACAAATTTATTCTATTCATTCTTTCGTTATTATGGACGATTATAATCGCATCATAGTGGATACTATGGCGATTATAGCCGTCTAACGAAAGCTTTTACACTTTGAAATAGTAGATATACATTCTTAATAACAATCTCTACGCTAAAAAATTTCTCCTTACAAACAAAGTTATTTTATTTACGTTCAGATGCTGAGTTAAATAATTTACCTAATATACAAATATAGGAGAATAGTGTTTAGCAGAGAAGATCATAGCGAAGGGGTTAACAGATATATTCGATCATTGCGTTTGATCGTTATCGCGAAACGGATATATCTGTGCACAGAGTAGCTGGACATTGGAATTTATCCCAATTTGTAAACGATGCTAGCATAACATAAGATCGTACATTACTGCTCGAAGGTCTTATTGTTAGAACATTGCAATGTTAAGTACAATTTTGAATTTTACGTAGATCATAAAGTTACAGTAATTTTTATTATTAAATAATTGTACGATAATAATATTTGATTTCTGCATGATACAACTCTCCTACGTTAACAATAAAAAGGTACTTACACGTGCGATCAAATAAGCCTTTTCTAGAAAAAATAGGGATAAAGGGAAAGCAGGTATTCTCAAAACCCTAATTTTAACGATATTAATATTAAAATTAATTTAGAAAAAAAAATAATATAATATTCAAAAATTAGGAGGCAACAACAATTATTAAATATTTAATAATTTAATAATTAAATATTATAAAATTTAGAATATAACTGAAAAGTACGAATAATAAAATAAATATTAATTTAAATTTTGCCGCGTAAACGTTTAATACGCAAATGGTGAGAAGACACAGACCTATGCACTATATGTATATGTAATACATATACAAGATTTCCTTCGCTACATTGCATTTTTTCTGCTTACGACGAAGGTTGGGAACCTTGCACAACACCATCTTACGTGGGGAAGTCTGATTTCATTGCGAATATATTAACTTAAGAATGTAGCATAAAGTTGTGGATTTATTAAGCAATTATTAAAATTTGATTAATTTTTGAGTAATTTGAATTAAAAGTATTTAGTAAGCATTGTAAAATTTTTGATTTCTTAACTTTAAGATATAAAATTCTGTACATTATATATTTGTCATTTAAACAAATTACTATACTTAATTATCTAACAAAGTTTAAATAATATAGCGATTATAATTTGCGATATTTATTGATAAGAAAAAATTGTACCCTTTAAGATAAAAGTATTGAAATATCCTAACATTTATAAGTACTTTCACATCCTATCATACTTTAGCATAGTTCGTTCGAGTGAAAGAGTACTATGATTTAATACTGCCTATAAGCAGTAAAGTGTTAAATCGTAAATGAACGCAGACATACACTTCAGAGTTCGTATTACATCTAGACCTGTGGATTGTTTTCTTTCGGTAAAACTGGCTTCCGTTTGTAAGAACAATTAATGAATATGTATTACCCTATACACACTATGTACCGGGTAACAGTCATTCAACCACGAATGACATAACAAGTAACACGTATCGTGTTTGAGCTCCTGTCTGAGTTATTTGTAGCGCGTTACGCACAGTGTTGTTTAATTATTTGCAAATGAAACACGGTTAATTCTTAGTTGAAACTGGCAACAAGACAGATGCAAATAATTTAATTAAAAACAACAATTAGGCCTTATTCTTATTGAAAAAGTACTCTACTATTAAATAATTTCTAATTTCTTTCTTTCGATATTCTTACTCATTTGTAAGAAACTTGAGATATTTTAAAAATATACTAACCTCTGAGTTAGATAAACTGATTTCTTCAAAAATAATTTTAAAACCGGAACGAATAGAGTATTTATTGCTGACTAAAAATTGAATTTGATATAGGTACTAAATAAATTTTTAAACTCTATAAAACCTAAATAAAGAAACAAAAATTTCTTAATTATATTATAAAAATATGTACATGAACTTTGCCTTGAGACGAACGAAAAGCACACATGTGTCAACACTTTGACTATAATAATTTTATTTTTCGTAAACTTAATCCATTTTTCATGAAATTTGACTGTCGCTATTAGACATGAATACTTGATATGAAACTATTTCCCATAAGATGGGCAATAGATCCCTCTAAGAATTCACATAGTAATTATGAAGCAGCCTAAATGAAAGCATATCCCACATACCTACAGTAAAGTTACTTTTCAAAAAACATGATATCATAATCCACGCAATCTAACTTAAAACTATCCCATAGAGTCAGAAATAGCACCAAAATTACATTTCTTTCCATTCCCATGAGGTAATTTCATATCCTAACCTTGAAAAGAATCATTGGAGCCAAGGAACTATAAACTGTAATTTACATTGGAACCCATTCTCTTTCTCTCTCCGCCAACGCATCAAAATAATAGCCAGTGCAATTCGAAGCGCTAATGACCCATCAAAGAATCGTAATAAAAGGAGGGGGGGGGGGGGGGGGCTGTAAGCATGGAGGGGAGGGGGAATTGGCATGCGTTCGCGGCTTAAAGTCAAAGTAGATCGGTAATCCCTTTCATTAGGCAAGTATATATGCGTGCAACTGGTCGTAATGGCATAGTCACGTTTTCTTAGCAAAGCCGAACGTCGTTATATACGTTGGCTAGTTTACAAGTCGACGACTGTAAGTTCCTTTTTAACTTTACGACTATTTCCGTGTGCTCGGATTTTAATACCACCCTGTCACGATCCGAAGACAAATTCGTTGTTATCGCACAGGAAAGAACTAGGAATTCGAACCTTCACCGCCCTTTTCATTTTTCCTACCGATGCGTTTCGATTCCACGCTCTGATAATTACGAAATCGTGTGCGAACTCGAATAAAGGTGTAAAGTGAAGGTAATTGAGGAGCCACGTCGTCGAGTAATGACGGTGGTTCGTGCAAATCGTACAAAATGACCCCGAGCACCCCCCCCCCCATCAGGGAAACGCGTTCCAAACGGAAACCCGCTTTCGGATTACGTGATTGTAATCCTGAGTTATATAATCTTCAACGCAAATATTTGCGATCGTTAAAGTACCCCGAATTAGGTGAAACAAGCACCATTGGCTAGTTTGTGTCTAACCGTGATTCGAACAGTGTTTTAATACGTATATATGGATGTTCGATTGTACAGTAGGTTGCGTTGTTATTACAGAAATCGGATGAATGAAACGATTTCATTTTTGCAAACGAACCTTAATAACACTGACGATGAATCCGAGCATTTATGAAAATTTAGTTCATTTAATTTGAAATCTGTCTGCATTCGTAATTGCATTAATCTATTTTATGATACTGATTCGAATATATTACACAGGTTTTATGAAGCTTAAACTCCTAGTTAA
Organism: Osmia lignaria lignaria; assembly: GCF_051020975.1. Taxonomy (NCBI): domain Eukaryota; kingdom Metazoa; phylum Arthropoda; class Insecta; order Hymenoptera; family Megachilidae; genus Osmia; species Osmia lignaria. Next base: position 13,322,363 of record NC_135045.1, read on the forward strand.
TGATATTTTTATGCTTTATCAAGAAACGGTCATTTAAAATGTTGAAAGAATTAGACCTTTTAATCCTGTTAGTCTTAAATAATTTTGCGACAGAAGTGAAATAAAAGCTTCGTGAAGGAATAAAATTAAAAATTAAATACATTCTGCATTCCGATGTTAAATAACTGTGTTTAAAAATCATCAAATGTTGAAAAATAAATTGTACTATTTTTCTAAAAAAGATGGAAAAATACAAAACAAATTTTATTTTAAATAAACAACGTCCTAGTTTCTGTATTAATAAATAACCTCTTCCACTCAAGCAATTCTATCTCTCGGTCTGATTTGCAACTATCCCCGCGTGCCACTCGAAGGAGAAGAAGAAGAATAAGAGGAAGAAGAAGAAGAAGAAGAAGAAGAAGAAGAACGAGCTACGAAGCCTTAATATATGTTCGTACAATGCAATAAAACTAACGATTCGATCGTGATTCACCCTTCCCCGTTGGTTCTGATCGCCAAGCTTTGACAGGCGACTCCTACACAAGAACGAGAGGCCGTGTCCATGGCGCGGATAAGCAACGTCAAGTTGCCACCGCGTTGTGAGGCCGACATAACACGAAACCATGGGGTAAAAGAAGAGCAGAACGACCGAGAGGACGGGACAACACATGGTTCACGCTGACCGTTTGAAACTAATGCATCTGTCCAGTGATTCGGGCACACGACGAAAATCAATCAAGTCCATTAAGGGGCTACGAACCGGCCGAGCATTATAATACCGATATACCAGCTAATGTAACGCGATACCAATGTATGCATGCGTCCATGGGGACGCGTCCAGATCCCAGACCCTCCTGTGTTATGTCATTAATGAAGATCCATTTAACGTGACGCCCTGTCGATTACGAAATTGATGACGATTCTACAATGTACCCCCTACTCCTTGTCAACTGTCCTTTAAACTTGATATCATAGCATTTCTATCGTCATCTATCGATGTGAATCGAGGAAATTGAATAAGAATAAAAAATGAGGGACAGTAATGGGAAAAGAAGAGAAAAAAATGAATTTAAAATTGAATGGTTCACCATTCAGGAAACACTGTAAACATTGAAAATACCTCTCTTAATTAGAAAATTTTCAAAAAATTATTTATTTTTGCTTATATTTTCAAGATTAAAAAAACAAAACCATTAGAAATAATTAGTTATGTACATATGATGCTTTATCTTTCTAAGATTAAGGTGTTATGATTTGTCAAACTAAAATTAATAATTCAAATATAGTAAATATATTTATTAATATGGCAATTAATTAAATGCTTCACAATGAGAAAATGAGATATGATATTTATTAACATAGGATCTGTAGTAAGTGTTAATTGAGAGTATACAAGTCATAGTAAATTAGAAAATAGTAATTCCATATTTTTCCCTGTTTTTATAATTATCAATCTTATCATGTGTATGTATTATTATAATAAAGCCTGAAAAGAACGTTAAAATAAGATCCATAATAATTCTTTTTTATATATATAATATATTATCCACACTGAAGTTCTAAGAATTTGATAATAAGTATTAAAAGATCTTTAATCTTATTAATTTAGATAAACAAGCCAACTTCAAATTACCAAACACATTGAAGAATTTCATTTCACGTCATATATACAGGTGGTCTCGTACCACCTTTTAACCAATTACATGTACTTTGTAACATCTCTAAGTAGTTACGTAAATATTACATCAGATAGATAAGAATCGAAAAGGTACTGAAATTATTTATAGTTTTGATGTCATATCACAGTTATCTTATTCTATTCACCAGAAGTACTTTCAAATACCATCAAAGTATCATTTCCGAACATTTAGAGAAAATCAACGTTTGATTATGATCCAGGAAGGCATATAGTTTAGACTGATCTAAGGAAGAGTTGACGCGGATACGCGTTGAAAAATGATCAAGTAAAATCGATTTAACGAAGAGATATGCAGTGTGCAATTTACGATATCCTAGCCGATACATCAAACCTGATACTCTTAATGCCGTCCATAATTGACTATCGTTGGTAAATCGAGTGCAATTTATCGAACACGGGCTTCGTCAATTTATCATGAATGCAAGCTTTATACAGAAAATTATAAGAGCACTTTGTACGACAGCAGATAGAAAGTTAGGTACACAAAGGTTCAGTTAGACGACCCTCGTGAGAGATCAGAAACGACGCTTTCATAGATCCATGTGTGTCAACCATTTCGATATTACCTACATATATCAGTTAATGATTGTCTCGATGTGAAGCCAACTTTCGTTTCTGGCACAGTTCATGCGAATAAGCATGCATGCGATGGAATTATCAGGCTATTGCAGATGCCTATAAATTTTAAAAAGATTTTCCTCTTTCCTGTGATCAAAATTTCAGAATTTAAACTTCAAGTTATTATAGCACAAGTGCCATTTAGTAATACTTTTAATTGTTTAATTTAATTGTTTAAATTATTTAAATTAACTCGTGGTTATTAGCGACCACTGTTACATTTGTGGGTAGTCAAACAATTAAGTAGCTATAGTGAGTTGTACAGTTCAATATCTTTTAGAAAATTCACTACATTTTTACAGTGGTCGTGGCTATCAAGCAGGGTGCGAACTTCATTGAGGAAATTATGTTTGAGTCTTTTTCGGTGTATTTGGGGCATCGCAATAGAATGCGTTTAACACTGTAGTTTTCGTCGCAGTCCGGGCATTTCTTCGGTCCTTCCTTTGTGATCAGGTGGATGTGAGTTAAATTTGTGTGACCGATTCTCAATCTGGTTATCCGGACTTGGTTCGCTCTGGGTAGCAATAGGGTTCGATTGTGTTCGAAGATGTCCTTTCTTAACGTTTTAAGGTGGGTATGTCTCGAATTTATCCACTGTTCATTGCGTAACGATTCCAATAGCGCTTTTACTGAGTTTTTCAGGTCTTTATAATAGACTGGTTATTTGAGAATGTTCTTCCAATAGAGATGCTCTTTTAGCAGAGTCATCAGCTTGTTCGTTTCCTGGTATGCCAACGTGGCAAGAAACCCATCGAAACAGTATATTTTTGGTGTTCAGTTTAGATATTTCTTCTACCGTTTCTTTTATGATGGGGTTTTCTGATTTTATATTTTTCAGTGATAAAAGGGTACTCATTGAGTCAGTGTTAATAATAAAATTTGATTGGTTGGATTTTTTAATGTAGTATATTGCTTGCAGGATAGCACAAGCTTCACTCGAGAATACTGAGTAATGTTTTGGGAGTTTGATAAGTATTTCTTCTTGCTTGTCTATGATAATTGCACATTCAGCATTGTTTGTAGATTTAGAACCGTCTGTAAAAATATTGATGTACTCTGGAAATTTGTTGAGGTTTTCTAGAAATAGATTTTCCGTGATTAGTGGGTTCGTACTATTTTTTGGGCTTGCAGTTGTTTCTGCTAGTATTTGCGGAGTTTTTAATGTCCATGGCGGGACTAGATATTGTTTTGTTGGCAAAATGGGAGATAGTTGGAAGTTTATTTCTCTAAAATATTTTTATATGCGGATGTTGAATGGTTTCGGGAGTCTTGATTTCTTTCTAAATTGGTTTACATAGTTATTGGAAAAAATTTTTCAATAAGCTGGGCAGTTTGGAGATGATGCGATTTTTAACGCATAGTCGAGGCTTAGTTTCTTTCTTCTATGTTCCAGAGTTGGGAGCTGCGCTTCGCACGGTATACTTTCGATTGGGCTCGTCCTGAAGGCTCCACTAGCTAGTCTTGCCGCTGTGTTGTTGATTGGGGAGAGCATATTTAGTGCTTTTTGTTTTGCTGAGTTATAGATTAAGGAACCATAAACAATTTTGTAACGGATAAACGATATGTACGTGTTTTTTATAATTTGTCATTCTGCTCCCCAGTTTTTCGATGACAGAGTCTTTAGGATATTTAGGCGTCGCGTCGGTTGCATTTGTCTCTTAGTGATTTTAGGTGAGATATCTAGGTGAGTTTTTTGTCGAAAATTAATCCTAGAATCTTTGTTTGTTCGTGAATTTGAAGTTTGTGTCCGCCGAGAAGGAGATTTATTACGGGTGGGCCATTCTGTTTTGAGAAAATAGTTACAGTAGTTTTGAATTGTGAAAATTTAAAGCCAGTTACTTCTGAGAACTTTTGTAGTTTATTTAGGGTTTGTTGTAGGATTTCTTCTGTAGTTTTGATATTTTTGCCTGATGTAAAAATTTTAAGGTCGTCAGCAAATAGGATACGTTTAACTGGAGCTTCTATTGTATGGACTATGTCGTTGATGGCAATTAGGAATAGGGTTACGCTTATACCTGAGTCCTGCGGGACCCCATTAAAAATTTCAACTCTTTCAGAAAGATGGCCGTTAACGCGTACGCGAATATATCTTTTTTCTAGAAAGTTGATTATAAATTTGAGTATATTACCATCTATTTTGTGGTGGATGAGTTGTTTAATGATACGGCGTCTCCATACCATGTCGTACGCTTTTTCCATATCCATGGAGACTGTTGCCGAATGTTCGTTATTAATGAATGCTTCACATATGTTGAATTTCAAGTAGATTAAGCCGTCCATTGTCGATCGGTGCCGTCTAAAACCACTTTGGTGTTCTGTAATTATTTTATTTTTTTCTAGGTACCAAATCAGTCTTTTATTTACTATTTTATCGAGCAATTTACAGAGACAATTTGTCAATGAGATGGGTCTGTAACCTTCCGTGAGGAGTTTATTTTTCCCTGGTTTTGGTATTGGAATAACTGTGGCTTCGTGCCATTTGTTAGGAAAAACGTTTTTTTGCCATATATAGTTGTATAATTCTAGTAAGCATTTTAGTGCTACGAGTGGGAGTTCTTTAATAAATATATTTGGTATCCCTGGACTAGAATTTTTGCAGGACGTAAGAGTAGATTGGAACTCGTTTATTTCAATTTTTAAGTTGATGCAACTCTGGTGATGTAACATTTTCGTTGGCAATAGGCTGGTTTTAGCAGCGCGTTTAAATTCTAGGAATTGGTGGTCAAAGTTCTCGTCACTAGAATTTCTTGCAAAGATATTTGCTAGGAAATTTGCCATTTCAATAGGGTCGGTAGAGATTTGGTTTTCAGGGGTGGTCAAAGCTGTGATTTTCGAGTAATTTGATTGACCATTTATAGATTTCAATTTTTTCCACAAAGTTTCTGGCTTTTCTTGACTTGTTAGCGATGATATAAAATGCTTCCACGATTCTTTTTTGCTTTCTTTAATTATCTTAGTTGCTATTGCTCTATTTCTTTTAAAAGTTATTTTGTCAACGTCAGTTGTATGTTTTTTGTATACATTGAATGCATGTTTTTTTTCTTTTATGACTTTCTCACATTCCTCGTTCCACCATGGTACATTTCTTTTTGCAAAATTGTTTGATGTTTTGGGAATTGATTCAGGAGCTGCCTGTAAAATTAGTTTTTCGAAATTTGAAAATGTTTCATCTATTTCACTTGGGTCGGTTTCGCTGGGATTTTTAAGTTTTTTCAAGTTTTCTTCTATATAATGTTTGTCGAGAGTTCTATCCAGTTAGCTTTATGAAACTTCCATCGTGGCTGGGAGATTTTCGTGCAAATTTCATTTTTCCCAACATTAATAACAGAAAAACTGTGATGCAGTAATTACCAGTTGAGTTTGTGTGAAGTTTATTTGTTATATTCAACCAATTTAGTACAATATAAATAAAATCGTCCAATAAGATAAATTTTCAAGATTTCAATTCCTTCTTAATATAACTTTTTAATCTCGTGTTGAAACTATTTTCCATTGCATCCTTGAAATAAATACTTTAGTACATAATTACAAGGAAATAACCGTTAGATAACACGTCCATTAAAATATAAATATTGTATTATATATCAATCTCAGTTTTTCCAATTATGCGCCATTTTTCCAGAAGTATCTCGATCTCTTACTCGTTCTACTAGTTGAAGATAAATTAATCCAATTTTACGGGTCATTTGAGGTGTGAGTTTTATCGTACCGTGAAATTTCCGCATAAGATAAATTTTAATTATATAGCACGCTGGTCAGCGAGAAGGAACGCGATTATTGCACGTGAAATGCATTTGATATTCATTAACCGAGGCGTCTCGTTTATTAATTGCACATCTAATGCGCTATGATTACTTAACGATTGTCGCCGAGAATGTATCACTAATAACTAAATACGCCATAATTATTAACTAATCACTAGTGCGTGACTTTAATAAGAATACCTATTAAGGATTCCAAATGGTTCGTATGTGTCCAACTTGTTGCGTTCCATGAATTTCTTACGAAACGTAACCGCACACTGCTGGGAACAAGACATAAGTTAAATAAGTTATTCAAATCGGGTAACACTGAACCGACTTATACGTGTAAAATAAATTTACGCTTCAAGTAAAATTAGAATTATGATTCTTTGGTTAGAAATGCATCTGTGTTAGTGGAACGTGCAACGACTGACTAGGTATTGAGACTTAACGTGAAATTTCGAAAACAGAAAAACTAATCCTTTATTGTGTTGTTGGAATAAATTCAAAAATTAGTGAATGTATTTGTCTTCTTCTGATAGAAACGAATGCTATTAATATATGAATCTACTTATTTGATTGAATAAATAAAATTAGTGAATGAATAAATCAAGTTTCACAATTAAGTCTGCTAAAAAATAATACTGACCATATTGCCAAATGAACTAAAAATTGACTGTTCTTGATTTCATTCAGAAAAAAGACTAAATTCACGACTTCTATAAGATCCATAAAACGTTGACTTATGCAACAAACTTCACCAAAAAATTCTCTAAAATTCTTCTTTTTCTCAGTTATTTCTGAGTTTGCTGGTTAAAAAATAAAATGATACTCCATATTGCTCTTAGCTTTTCTATTAAAAATTGATGTCCATCCTCGCTACAAAATGAAGCCAACAAATGCTTTCACCCTATTACGCGAATATTTCATTAAAAGGTATGAAAGGTCAATGAACCTCTCATTCTTCATGAGCAGGCCGAAAAGAGTAGCCTGTAACCACGAAACACAAATCATTAATAATAATTCCAGGGAACGAACAATCATGGCACGCTTGGGCCCCTTCTTGATTCGCCTAATATCGATTAACGACAGCATTGACCGGGGGTTAATAGTTTTCTTTGCGACAAAGACTTGAAATGCGGGCTGCTGCGTTAGACGCCGCTTCATTTATCATCTTTTCAGCCGGAACCCATCGACGCCTGATGCTCGTGAACATGTTTCGTTTCGTTTCATTTCGTTTCGTTTAATCCGACAAGAAAGCGAATCTCCGAATCGTTCACCCTATCATACTAAAAGCCGATAATTATTTTTGCAAAACCGAATGGTTGACACACGAGTAACAAGATTATCCTGTACACTTGATGATCGGCTATAGGAATGCAGGATATAATAATTCGTTTCGTGATCAACAGCATCCGTGCGAGTTGTGTAGCTAATGTCACGTTTCCAGCGCTAATCCTTCAAAGGAACATAAAGCTGAATGGTGATATTGGCGTTCAAAATGCGATTCCTATAATACATGTAAAAAACTTATTTGTATCGGGTGATAATGTGACGTTTCAGTGATAAGCTTTAACACTTAAAATATCATTTCTAAATATAGACAATTTACAGCGTTCTATTAAATAATAGTAGCCATCATTATGAATGTTAATCATAGATTGTTAGGGCTATAGGTAATTCATAATGTTCTAACAAAGAGCAGAGTGCTATTTCAGGGCTAATTCCTTAATAAGTAACGCAGTTTATAGCATTGCAGTTGATACTAATGTAACGTGCCAGTGTTAACTTCTCTCAATTGAAATATAATTTCTAGATATGAACAATTTATAGCGTTCTATCTAATCGTAAGTATCATATACTTACTGTTCCAATACTACCCTCCAGCGTTTGAAATATAGTTCTTGGACATATAGAGTTTATAGTGTTCGACTAAGCAGTAAAGTGCTATTTCAGTGATTCCTGGATATAAGTAGTTTATAACATTCCACTTGTGAAGTGTTAACCTCTTGCATTCGAAATATAACTCTTAAATATAGACAATTTATAGGGTTCTATTGAAAAACAGTGTATTATTCCAGTGCAATCTTTTTACGATTGAATCACCTACAATTTTTAAGCATAGATAATCTATAGCGTTCTGCTAAGCAGTATAATATTATTTCCATTTTCACAGTTAGAACTATCAAATTTACAATGTTTTATTGAATAATAGTGTACCGTATGAACCTTCATCTTTTGCATTTCAAGTCAATTCTTAGAGCATCGGTAGTTTATAATATTTTACTAATTATTATAAGCAATAGAGTGCTATTTCAGTACTATGTATTAACACATTGCGTTTGAAATTCGTAGATAAGTACATGCAGTTTATACCATTCTATTATATTTAAATATTTTTAATTAAAATTTTTAAAAAATATTTTACATTTATTTAAAGATCGAAGAAATTAAAATGAAAATATTTATAAAAATTAAAAAAAATTTAAGTAAAAAAATCATAATAATATACTATACGAATGTTAATCTGTTGCATTTGAAGTATCTATGTATAAATGATCTATTCTCGAGCGTAGCTAATCTATAACATTTTTTTAAAGAATAAGATACTATTTTAGTAGGAACCCTTACAGCTTCCATTTTCAGAAAACAGGCAGAATAATAATAAGATGTTCCTCTGCAAACCTTTTTCATTATAAAATTACAATTTTTAAATATTAATGAACATTCTAAACCGTGAAAATTGATAATCAAGTATGATATAGAAAAATTAAAATGAAAACGATAAAAATTGCAAATAAGTGGCCAACTCCATGAAATTATTGAATTTTACATAACTCAATTTCGTATCTGCTACGTTCATTTCATCGAATCACCTTTTCATTCATCAACCCGTTAATTAATTGCAAGACCGTACGTCAAAGGGTTCGAGCTCTAACCGGAAGTTCGTGCGTTTCCTCCAGCGAAGATTAACTCATGTTGTTAGATCGCAGATAAAATAACGAACGAATCATAAGATATCAAATTATATTGCATCGAACATATTGAGCATCATAGCAGATGGTATACCTATTTGAAATTATTCGTATTAATTGTTTTTGAGAGATTCTTGAAATATAACCAGTCTATAATCATGTCATACTGAAGTTTATTTTACAGATAAGAAAAAAAAGTTGCTGTGATAAATGAATCTACGAGAATTTATCGATGTAATCCAACTTGCGAATCGAACCCATATAAGAGTATTGATTTATTCGAACGATGTAAAATAAAAACAGAATCAACGTTAGTAATAGACAGTGATAAAGACTTCAGATATCGATAAGCGTATTCTATACGGCTTACATCAAATTAGACAAATAAATATTATTTTACCCAAATCGAAATATGAATTTTGGTATTGAAATATGAGCTTAGTACTCGAATTCTATTTATCTACTTACCTATTTTATCAATATTTAATTCATTTCGTATTTTGCAAGGAATAAGATATGATAGAACAACTTTTCTTTTTTAAGTTATTTGGTAATATAATATTAAATTTTTGACAGTAATCACCAATGACCACCATAGCGGTGAACGCGTTAAAAAAAAATTCCTTGTTACTATTCAACTATCCCCTTAATCATGTTCTCCTCCATCGTAAGCCAAGAGAAACATCGGTGTAACTCATCCCAGTTACGTGACCCATCTACCATGAAAATCATCTCGTCGTAATTTTCCCGAAATCTCTCGACGAGTTAACGAGTGGTCGGTCTCTGAAATTCTTGTGCGTTAAACGTCTACTACGGTCATTTTATTGTCATCACGAATATAAAGAAGGATTGGAGGAAAGTCATTTCCCGACTCGTTTAAAAAATATGTCCCCGTTTCGTACTCCACGGATCTCTGGACATTTAATAATCGGAGTTTCCAACATTCTCGAACATACGTTCAACGGCATTATTTCGGCATTTATTTCATTCGAGTTACCTACGTCCGGGATATTTCAATTAAAATCAGTAGAGCGGAATTAAAATCAGTCGCTCAGCACGCAGCACACTCTATCGCGTGGGTGTTAAGAGCTGCGTGTGGTTACAGGGGTTCCTGGCATTTCACTCTACGACTATGTATTAGCTTATTACATATCAAATGACGGATTTCGAAACATGGCAAATCTGATATGATTTGATGACACACATACTTATATGCTTGATTTGAAATGTAATAATATAATGCCACAAGTGCCATTTTGTGATATTTCAATTACTAATTCCATGAAATCATGTTAAACTTTACATGTATATATACACCTACACTTCGTGACAAAATTATAAGACACGTACGAAATTCATGGAAAATTCTATATAAGTCTTGAGTTTTGTCTTCCCTTATAGATACGTAGTGTTACTGTTAAGTACATTATGTAGACATGCACATATTCTACAGTTCTACAAAATACCGAAGGCTGTAAGTTTAAAAGAAAAGAATACTTCTATTGCAGAAATTTCAAGAGCGACCAGACAAAGCCAATGTGCTGTGCTAAATTATTTAAAAAATAGGAAAAATTATGGAAGAAAGCATCTTGGTGTACTTCCAAAAACAATAACCGAGCGACAACGACGAGCCATTCTGAGGGTAGCGTCGAATTCTAGCCTGACAGCATGGCAAATTCTAACAAAAGCTGGTGCTCACACCAATATTCGTAATGTGCAACAGGATAAGTTTCCGAATGGCCCTACCAAAATAGAGAACTCAGGTTCGGTATACAAACATAAATTGACTACTAGTCAAAATTGGTTTCAGAGCTGGATGTCTTACCGTTTTTCAGATATTGCGGTAAGAAATTTTTGTACAATTTTGGGACTACGAATGCACTATTCGATACTGCGCATACATAGAATCTAACCTAATCTTACCACCATATCTCGAAAACGGTTAAACATCCAGCTCTGAAACCAAGTTTAATGGGTTTCTTGTAGTCAATTTAGGTTATATATCGAACCTGAGTTCTCAGTTTTGGTGGGGCCATTCGGAAACATAGCCGAGCAAGTATAATTAAACAAGCGGAGCATTTAAAAAGACGAAAATTGCAGAAGAAAACCGCCTTTTGCAAATCGGCATAAAACAGCCTGGGAAAATTGTGTTGAAAAACATCTCCAGTGGAGAAAAGTCATTTTTTCGGATGAAAAACGTTTCAATTTGGATAAACCGGAAAGTCTTTCATATTATTTTCACGAGTTGTGGAAGAGAGAATTGCATTTATCAAGGAAGCAAATGGGTGCAGGTAGCATAGCAATATAAAATTTGTTAATACTAGCATGAATACTTCTATGTATAGAGAAATATTAGAAGAACAGTCAACACGACATGCCAGCATTATTGTGTGTGAAAATTATATTTTTCAACAAAACAATACCGTTGTACATGCAGTGAAAGGGATAAAAAATTTTTTGAAGACCACAATATATAGATTTTACCGTTGCCTGCAAGGTCTCTAACTTTAAATATAATAGAAAACATCTGAGAAATGTTAACCGCAATAAATGGATACCGCAACAAATAATTGAAAGGATAAAAAATAGAGGGGGCGCAACAAGTTACTAATAAATAGACAAAATTTGTTTTCATTTACTTTCACTCATTTTTTCTTGCTTCAAAAATTCATTGTCTTATAGTTTTGTTACACCTTATTTCGTAAAAGATTATAAATTTTAATTGAATTTTGCTCAATCTAACTTGCCAACATTGCTGCTATGGAAATCAATTTAAGTAATTTAGTTGATTTTGCATGTTAGTAACGGAAACTTTGAAGAAAAAAGTAGTATTAATAAAATGCTAGATAAAATCTCAGTGTCTCATAGGTTTATCGCTGAGTATATTTTGAATCAGTTCTTCTTTGCTACAACTGGCACCTAGCCATTTTGTATCAAAAATATTAATAAAACAATTATGTAGTTATGTTTATCAAGTTTTAAGCTTTAGATTGACATACTGCAAGTAGTATTTTGTATTACTTTTATGTTATGAATTTATATTAGATTTTCTACTTGATATTTTTTACTTGAAATGTAACAACCTAACAGATTTTTCCCTCTGTTCGTGCTTCAATTATCTTGGTTCGAGAGCGACGAATAAATTACTCCGATTCTTTGTTCGTGCACAAGTTTCACGGTTCAACGGTGTTTCCGATTTTTCCGTTTTACGGTAGACGGAATGGCCTGCTAACACGTGAACACGCACGTCTGATTTGTTCGATGTCAGACTGCCTTTTGGTCAGTTTGGTTCTGGTGAAATGTGAACTTCCATTTTTTGGGAATTATATTTGGTCAGTGCATATGAAACGTGCATTTCAGTTCTGCTTCTTTTTCTTTTTTTTTTTTATGTAGTTTTCTACATCTCATCGACTACTGGTACTCAGCAATGAATTTTCATTTGCATTTTCATTATGTGAATGTGGTTATTCTTTAAGGTAGATATAGGTTTGTATCTTCTAAATAGAAAATAAATAAATAGATGATGAAACATAAACTGGTAATCATTCTTTAGCTGAAATCCTAATAAATAATTTAAAATTAAGAAAGCTAAGTTAATCTATTAAGAGAACAACACTCAAACAGCGTGTAAAAAGTTCTTCAAACACTCTCGAAACTTTCTCCTCAGTTAGAAACACAAAAAGAATTCAGTCAGTTATACGAAGTAAGATCTGACGAAATCTAGAAATTCGTGGAAAATTATAAACGAAGCTCCGGTCTGGCTTGGCCGGGAGCAAAAATCATCCGTATAAATCCCTTGTCCAAATATCATCGCAGGTATTCGTGGCCTGTGACCACAACGAGGAAGTACCTACAAGAGACACGTGAGAAGGTACAAGGAACGACCACCGGCTTGTACCTGACCGAAATGGTACTGCTTCAGAAAGAAACCGCAGCAGCGTTTCGAGATGTACAGCTCGGAATTGTAGCGAGTTCGTGCGGATCGAGCGAGTTCTTCAGAAGCAGCGAGCATATTAGCATATCTCGATCGCAGCTATGCACTTCCAGAGGCGCGATAATAGCTTGTACTCGCAACAAAAGTTCATTAACGAGGTCTCGATGGATATCGTGCCGCTCCAACACGGATTATTGCGTGCACGTACAACTGCGACACGCTAATACCCGGTAATGCGAGAGCTCGATGCATACGTCGCGTCGCGTCGCGTCGCGTCGCAAGCAATCGGCTCCCATGCGATTAAGACGTGCGAACAAATTCATTTTCCTCCTCGTCACGCGTCTTTTTCTTTGCTTAATTTGTTCCAATTATTTAGGGAACTTTCATGGAGATTTCTAAGAAACGTTACAACGAAGATATAAAAAACCATTTTATAATAGGTATTTGTCACTTTAACCCTTGCACGGCCGAGACCGATCAATCGTGACCTAATATCAATTTTTAAATGGAAGAGTGTCGCACACTAGAAAATAATAATTAAAGGAATAGTATAAAATTTAGAATAAGAAAATACCTAATAGATAATATAAAATTTTCATTGCTGTTTAAAAGTCTGAAATATTGGTATCAGAGTATTATGCTATTATCTATTATTATTATGCAGGGCCAGACTAGGCGGCCGCCAAGGGCCCCCCCCCCCAGGGTCCAGGACCCTCCTAAGATGATCTTGCAATAACAGTAATGTTTACATACTTGAATATTAATCGATGTAAATGCAAATCTAAATTAGTTATACAAACTTTAATGTTAATTTTATAAATTTTATTTGAGGTAGGTACTTTTTTTATATCATATATGTAAAAGGGCCCTTTTTCGGAGCTCGCCTCGGACTATGATTATATATTATCATATTGTTGGTTGAAGTATCAGAGGATTTATAAGTACAATGATTACAAATCTAATGCCTTCTTCTGTTTGTGGTAAATATTTCTTGAATGCTCAAAAATCAATTACACATATCTAAACAGCAATCGAAAATATTTTTCCTTTGTCCCCATAAATCCACCCTGCCCCTACTTTCAAATCACACTGTACTAAGATTTTGCCCAATTTACTTACGAAACGGGTGCATCTTTTATCCCGAAATTATTCGCACGAAATGAAAAAATGAAAAAATGAAAAACATCGTTGGTACCCGACACCGAAACCCAGATAAAATTACTAGTCGTTCCCAGCGCTGTCGGCTGCTGCGAATAATAAAATAAATACTTGTTACCGGGGCCATATCAACGAAACATCGAATCGGGCCCGGATATAAATTACACCCGTGTACGATACGTAGCGGCTAATACCATTCGTATAATTCAATACCCCTCAATGAAAACTAAGCGAGTCGGTGAACGAGTGCAAAACGTTCACTTTCTGTACGTTGGTTCTCGTTAATGCACGTAACAGTGGGCGGATCAAGACCCCCAAGTGCGAAAAGTTTGATGGTACGTTATTATTTTTAGGGACGATAAATATTTGCCGATTTAACCACACCACGTCGCCTTAGGTGCCGATTTATCCACCGTGACGATTTGCATACAGGGGATGCAAGATCGCAGGAGGATCGATCGTGAGTGCAATTGATTTAGCGAGGCGTCTTCGATCGCCTCATAAATCACTGCACCAACTTTGCCTCTTATTAGAAGAAACGTTTCTTCTCATTAAAGATTAAAGCATCTTACTAATTCGAAAAAATATTTTTAAGAATTTGTACGTATCTTGTTAATTGATCCTAATATAAATTAATTTCGTTAATCGTATAAGATTGTATAATACGTATACTACTCTATACAGAGATATAATGTTAAAAATATTATGATAAATTGTTATCTGAGTTAATTGAGTTCATTCTTGGGAAATCCAATACAACATGTAACATTTTTATAAAACTTTAATATAAAAATTTAATAAATCTCTAACCATAGAGAAAGATGAAACGAATATCAATCTCTGTATCAATAACGAAATTTTACAAATTCCTCGAGCTTTCATATAAACTTAAATTTATTGACATGTCATATTCTTAAACTCTCTTCAATGCTCATTGAAGAATAAGCATACTCTATACTAACGACAAGTTTTACACTTACTCTTTAATATTCTTTATCTCTATCCACCTCTAAAAAGCTCAATAAAAAGTTAAATATACGATCAAGGAAATAAATTGTACACGCAAAAATCTATACATATATTAACCACGTTCACGATTTCTAACGACACATCCTGTCGCCTATCGTTGTTTCTAGCCAATTATCAGCTGCATCGAGTTGGTTAAAAATGTTTCAATAAAGGATAACTGTAGTCGTACTAACAATGAATACATCAACAATTCAGGCGTCTGAATTCCTACATGTCGTAAGACAGGTGAAAGGGGACAGCCTCGACGATATTGCTTTCAAGATACACCACGATATCGACTTTCGTCGTTGTGAATTATAACGCGTATAAACACGCTCCGCGTACGCAGAAACGGGCATGTTAGGCCATTTATCGGTCACCGTTTGACAACGTGAAAATTGCTTCTTATCTATGACACGTCGATCGTGTAGCACGTGTAGATTTTATGCCACATCAGGAAGCCTGTACGAATATGGAGGCTCTCGGATAAGGTTCGGTGAACCGATAAGTGATATCGAGCGAAATGCACGCCAGCTTCCACTAAACTGACATATTTTTTGAATTTCCACAAAAAACTTTGTGGATTACAATTTGCAACGAGCACGATAGGCTTCCCTTAGAAAAATGCTTCTGTAGGAAAAGAAGGACGTTCCACTCAGGTTTAAACAGCTGGGGAAACAATTTTATTTAATAGTTTTTAGTTATAAATTAGATTTTATAATATTTCATAATTAAGAATTTGTTTCTGAATTAATATCACTATTAATACATAGGTATCTTTAAAATTAGAATTTTGACAATTGTATATTAATTCTGTAATGTAAACAAAATTATGTACGTAGAAATTATATTACAATTGCAGAGAATTATAAAGATATTCATTCTCAATGTAACTGTTTGAGGGTAGTTATTTTTTTTACTAATATACTATATACAAATATTTACATTAAATATTGATCATTTAAAATTATTTTTGCAACTATATACACAAACGAAATTTTTTTTCAGTTCTATCTATTTCATTAATTTGAGTGAATGGACTTGTATACTTTTGTTATGAAATTGATGTATTTCAAAAATACATCCTATTTCAAAATATTGAAGGAATAATCGAGGAGAATTCGAAATTAACATTGACAGAGACACTAATTTCCGGTTCAACCGTCTGATGCTATGTTTAGAACCCGCCGCAATCTTCGAATTTGATAAACAGTGTAATTGGTTGCTTAATCTATCAATCGGGTGACGACCCAATTCTATCCCTAGCATGTTCAACGAGATTTACCGACACTCGGTGCACACGTAATATTCCTGTGTAGTTCACAATCAGTTAAAACATTGTTTTTAATATTCAAAGATTAATTTATTTCTATTAATAAAAAAGGTTCTACAGTAATTAATACATCCCGTACCTTTCATGAGATTTTGTAAAGTATTATGTTATAAACATTTACTAAAAATTAATGATATCTTATTGTAATAGGTTAAAATTTGAAAACTGTAATTACAGTACATTACTTTAACCAATAAAAATTGTTTGCTTTTGGAAATAAAATTATTAAATAAAAAATTATCGTGTGCTGTTATACTAAACATCTAGGTATGCTTATTTCTAGTGTGGTAGTCAACTACTCTTTATCGAATAGGTATGTTTTATGAAGTTTAAAAAAAAAATCAATATAAGATTTCATGAATTCATCTAAATTATACCATATGCCATAAATTTTGTCAACGAGTAATTAGTAAACACCAACTTGAAGGGTTAACCTAATATTCAGTACAATTCTAACATAACATTTCTCAGCGCAGCTTTCTCTCAAATCAATGAATGAAAATCCCTCTGACGGTTCTGTCATCAGACCACCCTGTATATCGTCGTCATGGACTGGCCGTCGATGAGCAATTCGCGTCACAGAGGACACACAAAAACCTTCGCACAGAGTCAACGAGCAACGAACTGTTGCTTCAGTGAGGGCTCGATCGCGGGTGGTCAAATCCTGAAGGACAGTGAGAGAGAAAAAGAAAAAGAAAAAGCAAGAGAGAGAGAGAGAGAGAGAGAGAAAGGAAAATAATAGTAAGAGAAGGTTGTACGGTGCAAAAGGTGCAAGGGAACGGTTAATTAGGAATCCTCGAGGGCCGACAGGCTACGTGGCAGGACGAGAGGAACCGCGATCGGTATTCCACACGCTTCACACGGGGACCACTTAATGTCGCTGTGTTCGCCCCTAAATCTTCAAGCTGCCGGCCAAGAACGCATGGGGTCAATTGGGTGGGTCCTTAAATCGCGAAATCTCGGTACGATGACAAATCGCTGTTATATATGCTCCCGTTCCAAGCGGCACCGAACAACGTCGGCGACCCTCGAGAAAGCTCCGACCACTCGGTGCGTGCTTCATCCTTCTGCTTCATGCTGCTCCTGAGCGCGTAAATCAACATTTTCGCTGTGTCCCATCGATGCACGTTTTTTATGGCCACCATGCACCGGCTAAAGACGGTCAAAGACTCGGGAACGAGCTTCGAGGCTTTCTTCGCTTAATCGCGCGCTTCCAAGTGCGAAATTGCCGGCGCGCCGCGCCGGTGCTGATGGTTCGACCACGATTAAAGCCCCGTTCATATCTAGGATACTGAACCTGGCTAATTTCACATTGTTAATAGTACTTACACTGATTATAAGATATTTTTATTATTTTACTTTCTCTAAATTTTCAAATACTTATCTTGCAAAATTATCTTTAATTGTTTTCAGTTCTAATTGGTGACAGATGCCTTCTTCCAGATAAATATGGTTCGTATGACATTAAAAATATTAAGAAATATTTACCGTGTGTGATACGTTTAATGTCGGTAGATATAAACGGACCTAAAGCTTATGCAGCGAATGATGTTTAGTCTATATGCTGAAAGTGCATTAACGCAATATGTGGATGCCATTACAACACTATATTCCTAAATAATTGTCAGATATACGTAAATAGTAAATAACGATTTTATATAGCCGTTTCTCGTCTGTTACCAGGCATTAGCAAAAATGGGATCAAAAACGTGTAGTCCCTGCAATATAATTTTTCGTGTAAACGTTGTAATTCTTTCCTTTTTTTCTAAATAAATAAATGTTAAGTATGCAAAAAATCTTTGGAAATTCAGCGTGAAAACATAGTATGTGTAATGCTAATGGTAATGCAATTCAAAACTATACTTCTATTTTCCTTTTTTAATTTGTGATGTCAGTCACTGCTTATATGTATATTTTGAGTTGAACGTGTTCATAAAAGAAGGTATTTTTTGACGATTTACGATGCTTTTTTAAGAGTTTTCATTATGCTTTAATTTTAACGATTGAGAGTTGGAGTGGACACGAGAAACGTAGCCACACCTTCTAATTAATGGCCTAACGTGCCTTGTCACGTACCCCTGTTTTTCATCAATAAGAAACTTCTTCTGAGAATGTCACGAAGTAACGGGTGTTGATTTAACTAATTATCAGCTACGAATCTCTCTCGAATCAACGACAAAATAACTTGTACATATTAGTCAAGTACTATGGTATCTAAGACTATTTTAGAATTACTATAAATTAATAACTAATAACAGTGAATGAAATCTATGTATTTTTATTTTTCCTACACCTATAGATTTACAGTGAGGTAAAAATATATTGGCACACCTTGCTTTCAAAGACAAAACTTTGAAGCTTCTCAACGAATGCTGCAGGGAGCTCCAAGCTTCTTCTTTCAAACAAGTTGTCTCACAAAATAATTGTACGAGTTCAACGTTAACTCAATTCTCAAGCCCTCTTAAATCATGAAACCACCGGAAAAGGGTCGGGAAATAAGACGCATCTCAACGAATTGAATCAATTTAAGTATACGTGTATGTACTCCAACTCTTATCACTTTGGCAATTGGTGTCACGTATTCGTGATTTTAATATTCAATCTTCTATGTAAATAATTTTTACTTTATTTTTTAAATTTGAAAATTGGTAGTTTTCTTATGTATATTACTTATACAAATTTTCAAACATAATTCTTTCATTGTCAGTAATAAAATAAAATATAAAATATAAAAATATTCAATTAAGGTAAATAGGTACTTTGTATGAATGGGTTAACATTGTGTTCACCCCGATCTATTTACTCGTTAACTTCTTGGTGCAGAATATACATATGTACTTTAGCCATAAGTCAGTATTCATAGGATTAGACGCATGCTTTTCGCGTTTCAACTCGTTCTCGTGAGAGTTACTCGACTAACCGAGTTTACACCGTTTCTCCTCGACTCCCATTAATTATCATTTCAAAGACGAGTCCGCGAGGAGCATTGGTTCAATATATCACACGATCCTGCCGTTTCGTAAATCTTATTAAATATGATTCCAAGCTTCCCTGATAATCCTACGTTGCTGCGATACATTCATCGTCGATTCACTAGGCAGCGAGTAAATTCACGTTTTATCGCGTTTGAATTAACACATCATTGAACGGTTGTTTTCAACGCTACGGTATTCTAACTGTACAATTTATTATTGGATTTTCTTTCTCTTTCTTAAATTATGTCATCGGTTTACTGAAAGTATAACACCTGAGAAAAGCAAATTTTTTAACAAGTCGATATGTAATATTTTTTTAATCGTTTGGCAATCAATAAATTCTTTTATTTACAATTTAGCTAATCATTAAGTTTAAAAGACATCTTTGGGACATTGAACACTTTAATAAAATATTATTAAAAACAAATGAGTAGACTGAAAATTATTAATCCATAAATGTGCAAATATATGCTTATCATAAATAATAACAATTTTTTTCAGAATATTATAATAGTTTGTAAGTCGTTAAGTCAAATTTAGAAGACAAGTTTCTGTTTTAAAATGACCGTTTTGGAACTGAAGACACTACTCTTATCTTATCAACTATTGGGCTGAATCATATTTTCTTTTAAATATTAAAGAATATTTTGATTAAATTCTAATAAGCAGGTGAGTGTTCTTAATTGAATATATATTACCTGCATTTCAATTACAAAATGTTTGTTTGTTATTTCTGAAATAATTTTTTTTAATAATATTAATAAGCAATGCAATATAAAACAATATTACAGTATTACTTCTAGTAAATAAGTTTTACATTTTATAATACAGATAACCAATTTTTTAGAATAGCTCGATAGCCTATCTAACTCTTTATCTACATATTTTGTTACGTTTCCCAGTCTAGTGTTACACATGGAATGTAGAGCAATTTTCATTCAGAAAAATCAAATTCTCCCATTTTTTGAATACCGACCTTTTATAAATATGATGACAAAGCTTAGTCTCAAATTGGAAATTTAAAACGTTCGCAATAAAATCATCCCAATATACATATCTTTTGCATCGTCATCTAGAAATCAGACTAGGTCACAAACATTTATTTCTTCCATTCAATTTCAGAAAAAAAGGTAGAAAAAGAAGCAACAAAGGTGAAAGCCGAAAATATCCACAATAAAATCCCTCGAAAATATTTTTTCTGTTACCACAATTAAATGTTACCTTTGCAATTCTCAGCAAAGAAAAATACTCCCAATAAAAATGGAAATACAAAAAGGAAAAAAATCAATCATTAAGCCTTTCTTTTTTGACATCGTCTCGAAATAAAACTAATGAAAAATATTGATCCACGAATTCGAATATAAAATAAAACGATGCGTCGAATTTATGTAAACAATGTCCAGTGAGGAAACGAGACTGTCGAGATTGTCCAGGAATTTGTGAGCAAATTCTATTGCCTAGAGCAGGGGTGGGTAAATAGCGGCCCGCTAAGAGTTTTTTTGTGGTCCGCCAAGAGAGTCAGAAAAATCCGCCTCGAACCGAGATTTCCTTCCCGTGCGCGACCGAAGATTCGTCTCGTATTTTCCACTAGGACGGCCACGTCAATACATTGATTTTTATGGTACAATTTATACCTTTCTGAAATCCAAGGTTAACTAATGAATGGAATAATTAAAAAAAGTACGGCCCTCCGCTAACCTCCGCTTCCACAAAGTGGCCCCCGAGCCAAAACAATTGCCCACCCCTGGCCTAAGGCAATATAGGTCACGACCTCGCGATCCCGTCGGATAGTTCCGTCTTTGCCTAATCGCGGCGTTCTCTCCGGCTGATAATGGCGTATCGGGGCCATTGAATCCCCTCGAAGCTTCCGTTATCACCGGCCCTCGCCGACTGATTTATTATCCGACCGCTGGCTTCCTTTCCTTTCTTTTTTCCTTTTCTTCCCTCTTTCGTACTCACAGTGGTGTTCCAAGTCGCGTTACCGATCGCACGAGCAGAAATATTCGTGACTCCCTTTCAAAAAAATAATTTATCCCTGTAAGTTGAATCGATCGCAAGTCACATTTCAACGTAACTAGATACTGATCGTGATTTACAATCGCGAAAACACGTTACCAGCTTTATTGGGTTATGACTGTACGGACAACTTGTTCCTTTGAATTCGTGCGATTCGAAAAGTGACATGGATGAAGAAATACAATCCGTTCAATTGATCATTTATACATAAGAGAAGCAAAACATTTTAACTTTTCTTTTTCTTTCTTATTTAATATAAGCTTCTCGAGAATTGATATAGATTTTATGGCCATCGTAAAATTTCTCTGTCTGGATATTTAGACAGTCGTCGTATCTTTCAGCACGTTGGCTGTCTTGGGATCATCAGTGACAGACAAATAATGAAATAATATTAAAATTTTTGATGTTACAGATACTGGTGAATCGATATCGAAATCGAAAATATCGACAGCTGGAAGAAAGTGAAAGCGAATAAGGGGGTCAAGAATTTGAAAAAAGAAGAAGCAGAAGCAGTAGATACAGAAAATTCCTGGTTGAACGAATTATAAAATACAATCTCGTAAACAGCTGGAAAGGTTGCGATTATCGCGTCGGTTAAAGCGCGCAGGACGAAATATTTGCACGTTTGCGTCCAATCGAAGATATCGCTCGGCGAAAATAAACGAGCAGGCTGAGTGTGCAGGTACACTGAATCAATTAACGTATATACTCGAAGGAGTATGTAAACGAGCCATCACAGTTGGCATTTCCGTTGGTGATCGGCTTGATCGCGATATCACTAAGCTCATTTACATGAGATCATCCCGCAGAAGATGAAACAACAAATCTCCGCGCGATACTCCTCCAAATAAATTGCACGATAATTAATCTTCCAGGATCTGAGGTTCACGATCGCGTTCAACAGCATAGATTAATGTTAAGTAGAAAATACTTTTACCATTTCTTTTTTTGTCTATAAGAAACGAAAAGAAAAAACGGAATCTTAATTAACATGCCTAACCATTTTCACGCCAAGCACCTAGATTAAAATTCTAATTAATACTGTCGTTCAGATTAGCCTACGCTTGTAAGAGGAGAAAAGTTTTTCGACTAATAAAGAAAATTATTTTTCATGATTTTTACTTAAGAAACCCCTTGCGTTCCTAGCAATAAATTCTTTGGCAATTATAATTTATTTTCTTATTTTCTGTGTTTCTGTTACAAAGAAAATGTAAAATACATATTAGGGACACTGTTTTGGTCACATCTTGAATAATTATAGTATTACTTTCATAATGGAATAATATCTGATGATAGTTGAATTTGAATAATTCGAATTCGACAGTAAATTTTCCATTTTATATGACAAGAGAACTCTGGATGATTACCCGGTATGATTTTGTTTGCGCTTATAATTAGGTATATGTACAAATATTAGTGTCAAATATCTAAATCGGTTAACCCTTTGCTGTATGATATCGAATGACATCGGTGACGAAATTTACAATTAAAATGTGTCAAATTTGGTTGGTACTTTGAATATAGTTGAATTTTGAATTTAATTCTAATTCTAATTTGCTCAGTAAAGGATCGTTGGATGCCAGGTACATAAGTATGTACATATGCGCGATATTTAAATTTTCTTTTATTTGTTTTAAAATTCAAGCAATTCAATAGCTCTGACTGACGCAACTATCAATAAAATCATAGCAAAAAGGTTTAACGTCTTTTTCATTAACTTGAAACACATAATAAGGTGGTATAATTATAGCTCCTTTACAAAGATTACTTTAATCATTATATCTCTTTAAATAATAATTAAGAAAATAATTCAGATATTTCATTAAATTTCAATAATTAGTGAAATAATAGTGTGTATACATTTAAACCGGACATAAAGTGCATTTATAAACACCATTGCGAATATCAGTCGGATAAAGATTGTTCCTTACACGTTTCTTCTATGTTTTATCATTATGTGATATTCGAATTTTTAATTCACATTCCGATTGTATAATCATAGGAATGCTCGTAAGGATGAACCCGTTTTGCGAGACGATTTTCACCTGTGATTAAATCGGCTCGATTCCCCCTACCTATCTCCACAACGATCGTCATAAATGGAACATATGTACGTGTGAATCTTTACGAACTGTGTAACCTTGTTTCCAACTACTTACTAATGTGTATTAATCGAGATACGTTGCACAAAAAATAAATAGTTGAATACTTATTGTGTCATTGACTCGATTATTCTCGCCAGCTGATGTTTAACGTTTTAGAAACTCTCAATTATTATCTTAATTAATCCTGTTGTCTTCACCCGAGTCTAGATGATCAAAAATGATGATTAAGTTTTCATGAATACTATAATCTTTAAATCTTTGTCCTTACATTCAACTTATTTAAATTTTATATTTATTTCTTTATCGGTTTACATCTTTTGCAAGAATAAATTATTTCAAAATTGAAAAAAAAATTTAATTTAATCAACAATTATTATTAATCTCGATAAAGTTTGGCAATAAATTATTGCAGAGATTTCTTATCATTCACAAAGTTAATAATGTAAAATATGAAAAGAACTCTGCTTTCTTATAAGTATTTCAACCATTTTTAGACCCGAATGAAATTTTAATAGGTGTTCTATGGTATCTGAAGAGAGATCTATGGATTTTGTATACACTATTCAACCTGACTACGAAGAACACAATTCTTTCTTCTGAACTGCATATGACGAAACTTTCCTTGTGGGTCAACATGACCCTGCATTCATTGATCGTATTAAAAGGGGGATTACGAATACAAGGCAAGATCGTGGGATGTGCTGCGTTCAAACTAGGTCAACCCGTGGCTCAACCACTATGATTGTACGTCTATTATAGATTACTTAGTTTGTATTCTCCTGAAAGTAGAATGATCCTGTCTCATATGTCATTTCTCTTAAAAATTGTAGATGATCAAATATCTTCTTCCATTTTGCAAAATTTAAGTAGACAAACTAATATCATCGCCACGAATAAATGACAAACCACTACTTGCATTTGACGTGTGTTGTACTCACTATTGTATTATTAACCTTTATATTTAATTAATGTACAATTCTATTAGTAATCTCTTGTTAGGTATAAAAAAGATTCTATAAAATATGCATATCATCAAAGTGTTGAAATGTCCTTTTTAAATTACGATGTAAACAAGTACAAATAGAAATTTAATAATTAGTATTCAAATTCTGTGATACACTATCTAGAATAATTTTGTGAATACGGTCTCAAAACCACTCGAAAGAGTCTCAACTGTTAGAAATGGAAGAAATGCTAATAAGGTAGTGCGGCAATTAAGTACACCGTGTTTCGTAATGGATTCATATCTGCTATATCACGTACTACTTTAAAAACTGGTAATTCTGCAGCATACATTATGGAAGCTTTCAAATACATATAATCATACCAATAGGTTCTTTTTTGCTACAAAAAGACACCTAAAATTACAAAAGTTATTGATCTCCTAAAATCTCTAAGTAGTTTTCAATTAGGTTGAGTCTCGAGTTTGCCGACCAATGATGAGGATTTTTATATGGGAATTCCGAAAGGAAAAATTCTCAAAATATACCATCAAAGTAAGGTTAGTAGATTAAAAGTCATACTTTATGGCACAAAATAATCAGAATTAAGAAAAAAAAACTACCATAGAGTGATTAGCGATTATTTAACCGCAATGTTAATAGAAAGTGTAAATAATAACAAATATGTTAAACGATAAGAAGCAAAGCGACGGACTGTGTCATCCACCATTGAATAACAGAACAGTTACACGCATAGGTAAATCAAAATATAAAAGAGTTAAAAACAACACCGGAAGAGAGTCGAAAATAGAATAGTTAGTCACTGAGACGAGCGACGAGTGGTGTCTATTGGCAAGCTAGAAGTATTTTGGCAAGATATATACAAATCGCAATTAAACCGTTCAAAGACAGTGTTATTCCATCGAGCCACCATCGAAAAATAGATAGTCTGTTCAATTAATCTTCGAATTTCTCATTTTTTGTAATACATATTATCTATTATTTAAGAAATAACAAGGTTTAAGGCGTTAAGTTACTTAATTTTATTTTTTTTTAAAAACGGTTTATCATAAACAAATTTCTAGTTAATTATTATTAAAAAAATTATTAACATTCCTAACCAAAAATTCAAATACCCTCTGATCTAATATCATGATACATATCATGATAAGATATCCAAGTGTGTGCACATAAGAATCTGTGGATCTTTTATTTTATAAACATACTATATACCTGTATAATAATTTCCTAAAGCTTATTTGGTCTTTTACAAGTAAAGTTTGTCAACCTCACGTATACAAATAATTAACCCTTTCGCTTCGAAATGTGTGCAGAAAATAAATTAAACTACGTATAAATTATTATAAATTTCATCCCAAAGTTCATAGAATATAAAATGCAATTGTAAGCATTTCGTTCGTTAGCCGAAACGGAAGGGTTAAATACCTAAAGGTCAGAACGAAGTAATTTTCTATTTCTTCTAAACGTTTACCCAAATTCCTGGGAAAACTATGTGAAAACATTATAAAAGATCTACAGCTATCGTACGAATTCCGTTATTCTCAAGTTCTTACGTAAACGCTCAACAAGAGGAAATTGAAGTACACAGCTTTCGTTCGGTCATTAGGACGGTTAAGCAAGTGTCTCGTGAAAGGGTACCGCCACAATTATCGGAAACAAGGCCAAGAATTATATTATAGAAATAGTGTTCCTTCAGAGAAGCAAAACTGAACCAATAATATTCTTTTCCCAGAAAATAATTATTCGTGTGTATATTAACACGGAATAAGAAAATAGCTAACCTAATCTAACCTATTTAACAGCTATTTCAGTTAAATAAATAATGAATGTCTTACAATTAGTTAGTTTCATTATTTTCAATTTGTTATCATATTTGACTTCCGAATTAATTTTAAATAGACATGTAAAAATAATCTGCAGTTAATAATATTAATAAAATTTAAAAATATTATAAAAATTGAATAAAGAATATGTAATAAAAACGACTAAATAGAGATTAAAGTATTGTAATTTATAATATAAACTAAATGTAACAAAGTTAAGGTATTAATTATCTCTTAAGTTGGAACAGTTGCATAATTACATATCTATTTATAGGTTCAACTCTTCTATTATCAGAATTTAAAAATATTTAAACAAAAGGTATAAATAATCGCATAGTTAATTCCAGTGAATATTATTTTGATGTATATGAATAATGTATTATGCCTCGTATCATTGCTTTAATTACCTATTTAATTATATTTAAAGTGTGTAATGTCAGTCAACAGTGACCCTTGTGGCATTCAACATATTAGTAGCCTTACTTCTCACTGTTATGTAACCTCCTTTCCAGAAATAATTGAATGATCGGTTAAATTTAAACGCAAAGCTTCCCGAATTCTATTCTACTAATGGATAGATGTTGTTGAATGAAAGCGTGAATCTTTTTGGAAAACAGTCGCATAGAGAAATTGAAACGGTTCTAGGCATTCATCCCCATTTCAAAAAAGAAGCTTCGATCTGTCGACGTGAATTTAGAGCTACCACCGACGAACTAACAAAGTTTCAAAGGTTAGCGCGGACTAGTTAAGAAGAGGTACATGTACTACTGGGCAGCGCATATTCTTGGATCAGCTCTGTCGTCCCAGTCGCAGACCTGATCGCATTCTCTTGTTAATTTCGCCGTTAATTCCGGTCACAAGAAAAACACTTTCTCATCCACATAATCTTGTTTTCGATTCCGTGATTTCGCTCGACGCGACATTAAATCTTTTCATAAGTTTTGATGGTATCCTTATGACGATCACAATTGAAGCTTAATGAATAACTGATTGTGGGAACTAATAAATCAATACTTGCATATTATACGTATAATAATATCGTGTTATACACATATAGGTAAATGAATACATTAGTTAATTTAAGCAAAGACTGGTGTATGACATACACATTCTTCTTTTGGAACAATTATTTTTTATTAATCATTTCAAATGCTTCATAGATTATTACGAAAAAATGTTCATAGTATTTACATAATAAATTTGTTAATTATCGTGGAAATAAGGTAAGATAAGGTAATTATTAAAAAATTTATTGTAGGTTGTAAGCATTGTTCTTAAAATTAATATTCTTCAAAATGCAAATATGTTTGTGCTTCTGTCAATCTGATTTAAAAATTGTCTCAATCTTTTTAAAGATATTAAAATTATCCTAGATCAAAATAATGGATAAAGGACTCGGTTCAAATTTCAAGTCGTTCCATATTTTATAAAAACAAAAATCTTCAAAAAAATTTGTTACGCAATGATTTATCTCAATTTAATTTCATAACTTCCTATCATTTTTCATTCATGCCTATCCTATCTAAATGTTTTTACATGCAACGATTTCACTGAAAATATTACAAACAAAATCACGTGAACTTGAGAATACGATAACAGATTTATCTTTATCGTGAAGGAAAAAGCAGAAGGTTCCAAGATTCGATTTAGAATGCAAAATCGGGATGCTCGAGGTATCGAACGTCCGAGTGGAATCTCGAAATAAGGTCAACGTCACCGATCAAGGCACGACGACGAACTGGGCCGTACGAAACTGAATACACATCCCCGAGTACCAAGTAGGATATCTAAGGGTTTGCTGGAACTGACATCGTGAACCAGCTACCTGAATTGAATAAGCACTGAATTCAAAAGAACTATTTTGAAGGACGGACAGCAAGAAAAGAGGTCAATTATAGATTCGCTAATAGTTTCGTTTATTTTTCCATTTTTTCTACCTATATTGATTTATTATTTTGAACCTTTGAGTATCTTAGAGTCGATATATTAATTTTGAGGTATTTGTTAAAAATACATTCATCTAATAAATTGTCTTTTCATATAGAATAGTTAAATTTCTAGAAATTCATGCTACGCATTTCAAACATCACCACCATCTATATAACTAATTGTGAATAAATTTACAAATACTAAAAGGATTAAACGATCAAATTATAATCGATTGATACAAAATATGGACATATGTATCTATGACCTATAAAAATATTGATTTTAAAAGTATATTCGGTTTTCAAGTGTCCTATGTTGCACAATATCATAGGTATAATAATTATTAAATCATTGTATCATCGATGATTTCTTTCGATCGAATCAAACGTCTGAATGGTAACTCAGCAACTAAAAGAGGCCAGAATGTAATTGCATCGACCTTGCTAGAAACTATAAACACCCACGCGAATCATAAAAGGTGGTAAAATTCTGAATGCAAGTTCTTTTCGAAGCGCGGAATAAGAAAAATGATTTCACAGCTCTGACAGAAATGTTTTCACCGTTGCGTCGCGTCGCGTCGCGTTGAATCAATTTTCTGTCAACGAACGATCATGAAACTCGTGACCACCGTAACTTTCGCTTAACTCTGAACCTCTAACACGATATCACTTTGAAAAAATCGTTTTTCATAGCGAGAGAAGCTGCAATTAAGGAAAAATGGTGTGCGTGTAAGACCGACGTTGAGCGTGGTATGCGAATGCAGGTATACACGGAACAGAATAAAAGGAAGAGAATTAATGTTTCCAGTTGCAGTGGAATCGTTGAATATATTAAGATAGATATAGAAAATCGGTACTCACTGTAATCCGATGTGTCGTCGTTAGAGCCGTTCACCGTGCCATCCGGCAGGATTTGCAAATGCCGATTTTTGATGTACATCTGGATCTTCCTGGAAGCGCCAGTGATGTGGGACAAATTGGCCGATCGTTCTGCCCTTACCCCAGCATCAGCCATTAAATCAACCGGTGCGGCACTCACTGCACTGATAACCGTGCCAATCGCCAACACACTCAAACCGGTGGCACTTGATTTCGCACTGCAGTTGAACACACTCGATTTACGGAGTCCGCACTGTCCGAACGCGAGCAGGAAGAAGAGTAAGGCTAACTGAAAGTACGTGAAACGGTTGTTACGACACTCGCGCCTCTTCTTTCTTGTTCTAGTATGGCCACTCCTCGAAGAGGACTCGTGGTCGAGGGAAGGAAAGTCGGTCTGCCGATCGACCGTCAACTCGACCTTGGTGGCGCGCGACTCGCATCGCCAGGAATTTGTCGCGTCCACTTCCTTCCACGTTTCATCGGTCAAGGACGGAAGCGTACTTGTCGCGTTGGTGGTTACCACCTTCTCATACGTCCGATCCGATCTCGAAGGGTCGTTCGACTGACTAGAGAACCGTGCTTTCCCTATTCCTGTTTGGTTTGCAACTCGAAACTCCGTCCAGTTTCCAGTTGCCGACAAGTCGCGTTTAGAGCACCATCCTTGTACTCCGTGGCAATCATGGCTTGTTTTCTCCTTTTCGTGGCCTGTCTTCGAAGCGAGCTGAATCCTTGCTTGAAATCTACGGCTGATCGTCCTCTCATGCTCGAGCGAACACCCCTCTCGTCTCGATCGCGTCTGCCTTATCGTCCCGTTTTCGTCGAACTGGTCGATGGTGTCGCGAAGTCGCGATTCCGGTTGTTCCGGACCACAAGTATCCTCGTGCTGGCAATCCTGCCGATCATCAGCCGTCCGTGAGGACACATCGATAGCCTCTGTAGGAACGTTAAACGAGATGTGTGGCTTGTTTCGACGGAGTCCTCTTAATACGGAACGCGCGGACGCGGCTCCAGTCCGGCGAAAGGAGAAACCGGACCAACAACGAGACTTCACACCAGTGTCATCCAACGATTCGTCCTTCTCGTCGCGATTCGTCCGCGGAAATCGTCGTACGATACTCGTTCGAACAACTCTATTTTCGCGGTACAAGGAAGAAGACTCGGTGGTTGCTGAGGTTAGGATCGGTATCGGGCAGACGGCACGGTAATCACAGTGCAGCACCGTTGGCCCGCCCGTGTCGATCTCAGCGGGCATGACGGTCTCATCCACACTCCTTTCCAAGCCCTCCTCCCTCTTATCTACACACCACACTTCTCCCTTTCCTTTTATCTTTCTATCTTTCTGTTCACTTTCTCTTTTTTATTCTTCTTTCTTCTCGCTGATTATGTCTACTGCTTCTTCTTCTTCTTCTTCTTCTTCTTCTGTTCTTCGTTATTTTATTATATTCCCTCTCGTGTCGTACAATTTCCGTTGTTTCACTGTTGCTCCTCGTTGTCGTATCGAGCGGTCTGACTGCTAAAAATCAAAGCCACGGTACACAATTCGATTCGTCGTACAGGTAATCACACGAATGGTAATAATACAGTTTCACAATGTAAGTCCACCTCATCCTCGGTTACTTTCGCCTCGAACACAGGAGGCCCTGTGGGAAAATTCTCGTTGAACAGTGAGGATGCAGCAGTTGGTCTGCTGTTACCGTCCATGTACCCCGTTTTCGATAATCTCGCATTATTGCGGACCGCCGTGGCAGCGGTTTCTCCTTCGGCTAGCCTGATCGATTGACAACGGTCAATCGACGATAACGATGACGATGACAGTGCCGATGTCTCGTCAGCGCGAACCAGATCACGCCAGTCAGAACGGCTTGTTCGCAAAGATGGGAAACCACGGAATAGGTTTACGAGGTAGCATCGAGGCGTCGTGTGATGGATTCTGAATACAAACGAGCGACTGGATCGTCTTGGTTTCCTGTAGCCGATATCGCCGAGGGTACTCGTTACACTGCGAATGATCCTGGGTGAAGATCGGTCGACGAGGCGATTACTGAACGAAAAGCCTACGACAGGGAATTAGCGACAAAGGAGACGAAAGGATCGTTGCTCGCTTGTCTTTAATCGGTTTTGTCGAGGCACGCAGCTTGATGCTACCGATTACCTTCGTCGACCTCGCTCTGTCCCTCTCCTCTTATTTCCTCTATCAATCGCAAGAACCTCCACCGACACGTTACTCGTACCGCCTTAACGGGTTTCTCTCTCTCTCTCCCCCTCTCTTCCAGCAACACCACCACCTCCTCCTCCACCTCTTTACTTCTGTCCTTGTCTATATCACAGTGTATTGCTTCTTTCACCGACTTCTTTGCCCTTGCCCTCTTCGTTGACCACTCGTGGGAGAGCGTATCCTTCCGGAGTCGCGAAGGGTCGTGAATCACGCGCCAAAGTTGTTTCGCGAAATATTCGCGGGCAAACACTGCCACCACTTCTCACCACTGATCGAACGAAAGCAACGCGTCTACTACGAAAGCTGATTCGACTCGGGATGGTTAACGAACACGGCTAGTGTGTTCCACCGACACGTTCGTCACCGGGGCAAAAACACCTGGTTAACTCGTACAGGATGATGCTTCCAACGCGGCTTGCTGATAAACAACCGACACACGTACGGTGATACGTTACCGAGAGAGAAAGAGAGAGAGAAAAAAGTAAACAGCTAATGACCTCCGTGTGACACTCGACCGGTAAAGAGCGTGGTATCGGTTGACCGGCCAAACCGAGAAAAAGATGATCGACGAATATACAAGCACGCAGACACGCAGACACGCAGGCAGGCAGCCAGGCAGGCAGGCAGGCAGGCAGGCAGGTAGGCAGGCAGGCACGCACGCACGCACGCACGCACGCACGCACGCACGCACGTACGGACGCACGCACGAGGCGAAGACGAACACGAGAGTAATCCCTCGTGGCGATGACGATCGTTTCGGAGTAGGACCGATCTTTTTTTGCCCACCGCACCGATCGACTTCTAGATCCAACACGTTGACCACGACAAAACCACGATGTCACCGCAGTGAAGCTGGCAGATTCGGTGAACGGTCAACGATCCTATCTTAGGACGTGCTTGATTCCTCGAAACGAACGATCCAACGTCGCGATCGTGCCGTATGTCGGTATTATTAGGAGGTCGGGGGTAGTCCGGCAAGTCCGGGGTTATCTGGTAGGTCGGATGGTGCCGGTGCGGCGTCCGAGAAACTACTGAACGAGTGCCGCGGTTCTCTTCTCCGGCTCGGTTCGGGCACGCTCCTCGGTTCGCTCTCGTAGAGAGATCGACACACCAGCACACGGGCCGGCAGCAGCCGAGAGTGAAACCAATACCAGCGCGCGGGGATCGACTCGACTCGCTACTCACACGGATCCACAGCATCCATCCCATCCCGTCGTCGTAGTTGTAGTAGTAGCTGTCGTCCCGTTTCGTCCCGTTTCGTCCCGTTTCGTCCCGTCTCGTCCCGTTCCGCTTCGTACCGTGTCGTCCCGATTCCGTCCCATCCCAGAGCGACGCAGCACGCGACAGATCTGGATGCTCGCTCGCTCTCGTCCTCTACCTCGCCACCACGACCACCACGCGCCTCTTCTTCTCCCTCTCTTCTTTCGCGCTACTCCCCTTATCCCCTTCTACCTTCCCTTATCTCTCCTCCTCCTCCTTCTCCTCCTTCTCCTTTACTTCTCTTCCCTCTCTTCTTCTTTCTCCTTCCCCTTTACTTTCTCTCTCTCTATTTCTCCATCCCTCCCACCCTCTCTTTTTATTTACTCTTCTTTCGCACTCTCTTTCTCTTTCTCCTTCTCTTTCTCTTACTCTTACTTTTTCTCTTTCTCCGCTTATATATCTTCGCCACTCTACCTGTCTACCTATGCTGCTCTTTCCCACTGCCTTCCTCACCTTCTTTCCCTGAATCTCTTCTTCTCTGTCAATCCGTAACCCCTTTTTTCTTTCACCCTTTTTTTCTCTTCGATATTCGCTTCCCTTGTATTACGCTCGGACTACTTCCTCCTCGTTCTCTTCGTTAAACGCTTCTCCTCGAGTTACGTCGTTTTTCGGGGCTGCTCTATTATTTTACCTATCCCGTATGACGGAGTTAGAGGAAGGTCGATGCGGTAAGATAAAGGTGGGCTAGAGAAAAAGGTAGCCCGTTAACAAGGCCACGAAGGACGCACGCGAACACCTGCAAACCTGGCAAGATAAATCGCTCAGAAATCGCCTGTTGCACACGCGTCCGTGTCACGATCCTTTTACTTCGTCCTCCTCCTGTCGCCTGCCTTCGATTCCTTCCTCTTTTTCTTCTTCTTCTTCTTCTCCTCCTCCTCCCTCTCCTTTTTCGTCTTCTTCTTCTTCTTCTTCTTCTTCTTCTTAGCGTACACTCGATTCCGCTGCTGATCTTTACCTGTCCCGTTTCAGCTTGTTCGCTTCTTACCTTGTATCTTGGCTAACTCGTACTTCCTCTTCTTCGTTCTGTGTTATTCCTCTGTTTTGCTAACGGGATGACTCCAGTCTGGCTCCTTTTCTTCACAACGATTCCACCACGACCAGTCGACGATCAGCCGCAACACGCATGAGTTCTCGTTTTCTTCGGCTTCTTCGTTTCCTTTTCATGCTTCCTTAGACACTAGCGAAAGCTCTCTATCGAGGTCAGCTGTGCGTACCTGTAAACAGTAACAAGGTCGTTCCTTGAGTACTATTGATGAAACGTTTCCGTATTGTTATTAGGGAAAAACGTGAGGTGAATCGGAGTCGGGACTGCAAACATTGGGAAAACATGATGTTGCATCGGTCGGAACGCTTTTGTGTATTGGCATGCTTCAAGGAATTTCGTGACAAGGAAAATGAGAATTCGTTGAAACCGATTTTTACCTTATTAGGGTCGTAATAAAGAAATTTCAATGCAACTATGTTTCTTTCATTTATTTCGTTCACTGACAATGTCATTTTTTATCTAAAAAATCAATTAAACGAAAAGGTAATGAATTCTTTTAGCTTATAAAACTAATTTTTAATGAATTTTGGCTTGAATTTAAAGTGAACTACCTATGTTCAATGTTTTTTGAATAAATGTTATTTTCAATATGATAGATTTGGTTTGTGCAACCCCAGCCTTATTACAAAACGATAACTTTTGAGTAATTAGTATTTAATTCTTTTCGTCTGACGCTGATAATTAAAAAAAAAAAACGATCTCAAGATCTAATCTTAATCTGACGGGCTGAATGCTTCAATTAAACTTTAATGCATTAGGTGGAGTATAATAAGCTTGGCATTTTCACCAGGAAATAAGACAAAATAAAACAATTCCATCATAATATTCATCTTTCTCGTCATCTTTACACTCACCCTTGAAAAGAAAATAAGACGAGCGTACGAATATGAATTATCTCGTATCGTATCACAGGTGGTATTATTCTGATAATAAAGCATACAATGTGTGTTTGGATAATCGAGATTCTACTGTACAAACTTATATATGTACCACAGCAAAAGATTCAATAATAACATATATTAATCTCACCAAGAAAATACACTATCCACATTCATGACCTTATGAACAATCAGTCTGAACGTAACTTATGATAAACTCTTGCATCATGCGAGCAAATGTAACCTTTTATCATTCCCTGATATTTAGACCAATAGCACACAAAGGATCACATATTTCAGCACTATATCCTCATCTCTACTCTATATTTATATAATCATTTTTAAAATATAATCAATTTTAAAATATACCTTGACGGGGTAGAAATTATTCCGAAGTCAAATATCATAAGGAAAAATTCATTTAACATTCATATCTACATCGATGGGGATGGTACAAGTCAAGTTTGAGACTTTTGAAAATTTGTATAATTAGTTCCGATTGTTCACTATTATATTCTGATGCATAGTGACTTAATTAAATGATGTAGGTTGACAAATTTGTTAACACGTTGAATGCCACGTGGGTCATTAAACGTAATATAATCGAATAATTAAAAAAAAAAAAATACATTTGAAT
This sequence comes from Osmia lignaria lignaria, assembly GCF_051020975.1. NCBI lineage: Eukaryota > Metazoa > Arthropoda > Insecta > Hymenoptera > Megachilidae > Osmia > Osmia lignaria. The sequence continues at coordinate 13,357,533 of NC_135045.1, forward strand.
AGCATTAATATTATACTAATATCATCAAATCGAATCAGAAAATCGAAAACTTAGATTTGAATATCAATTATTTGTACGACACTGCAAATCTAATATAATCGAATAATTAAAAAAAGAAAATAGAAAATAAATTTTTAATAGTATTATTATAATGTTAGTAATGCACAATAGCAATTTGGAACCTTAAATTTGAAAATTAGCTATTCGTATTCTTAATAAGAAAAATTTCACTGTGTCCGACTATGCATATACACATATTTTAAGTATCTTGTATTAATGCAGTAATTTCTAACTCTACCCAATACATACATGTAAATGAGTCTCAAACCACCTAAGAAAAGCATGAAGCATGAAGCATGTATGTATTTATGTAGACAGAAAACGGAGGAAAAAGGCGAAAGGATCAAGGTACATCGGGTATGCGTTTCGAACGTCGTTAATAGCAGCTTTTTCGAGGAAAACTATCTCATCCGGTAGAACAGTGTACAATGCGGCTTCCTAGACGTGTACAAAGATAAAGGGAGAATACCCTTCATCGAGGATCGCACCGCGACATTCCCTGATATATCTAAAGGAGAAGCCCTCGTCTTTTACGAGGCGCGTCAAATTTCCACCGTTGTCAAACATCTCGTCGAACTCGGCTGTTCGAAGATAGCCGATAGTGGTTTCCAAGTTTCCAACAATGTAGAAATATTTTCGTCGCGATCCATTGTCGGTCGGTTTGCTTTAGACAAGTCACTTAACGCGCACTTACCGTTCATCTCGTAAATACGGAGCTGTCAAGGATTGTTTGAAAAAATGACGGAATGGATCGGTGCACGCTGATAGACGCGGATTTATACGTGCCGTAGATTACGAGGCGCCACATTCTTCCGTCCCTTACGTTCACCCCGTTAAGGGGTTACACTTTCTCCATCAACTTCGAAAAATACAATACTATACCTTGAGGAATTTATTAGCTATTCTTATATATTAATAAATAGTACACTTTATTATCGAATTCGATACATTTATTTTCAAGGAAATTAAATTCCTATCCTATTTTAAGTGTAACCGGTATAATCAGTGTAATCCTGTAACACTTGACTCTATTTATCAGACAAGTTATAAATTGGGCTTTTGATGAAATAAGTTCATCGATCTCTCTTTGGAAATCGTCTAATGTTTTTAAAAGGGTATTAACTAAATAAGCTCTTTTGTATTGATTGAAATAAATGAAAATAAAAAACAACTATGTCTAATGAATTGGGTTCTTAATCAATTGAGCAACATGAGGTCTAACCGTAAGTGTTGTAGAGCACCTTGACAGGATTAAATAATTTGTATTCCAATATTTTTAATTTGACTAATATTTGCACATATTAACATATCAATTTGAATATGTTAGCAGCAATTTATGCTTGTTAATATTTGCAGTCCTATAATACATATGTATACATCAAAATCGCAATAATATCGAATGATTTTTTGAATTACGATTCAGGATTTTACAGAATATAGCTACAAATTATTGCTAACAAATTAAAGAAAAAATGATTTGAACTATATTGAACTACATCTTAATTAAATTATCTATTAGAAAAAAAAGTTCAATATATTGTCATTTCTTTTTGCTTTGCTAGCAGTAATTTGTAGTTATACTCCGAATAATCCTGATCCATCTTAATTTGAATGAAAAATCAATCAATATTATTGCAAGAAAGGTGGCAGATATACTTATCGGTATATCTAATACTTATTTTATTGATATTTCCTTAAAAATGGACAAATGGAATTTTCTTTAAATAACTATGTAAAAGATAAATAAATCATGTAAAATTTCGTCAAATAATGAAATATCAGAAATATTCTAAGACTTTAGCACGATACTGTGTATCAACTCTGTCGATCAAGGTACGAAGTGTCTTCAGTTATTCATTTTACCCAAATCGTTGTTCAATGTCAGCTTTTACACAAAATATATCTGTAATTGATAGTAGCCTCAGGTCACTGACTATTAATTCAATGCTTATAACCTTGATCAATTTCCCTCTTGTGCTATATACAATCATTACCGTTTAAACATACACGTGGCAATTTCAGTCAAATTAGCGTCGCGACCTATAGAAACGATCGGATTAAGCCGGCTTGACGTAAATGTTTTAAAAGCAAACCATACGAAACGAAACGATCGTAAAAGTGAACCATTAATGATACTTCAATTCAGAGCTGACATATCAATTAGCCGTATAAGCATCCATCGTGGTTGTCGAGACGTTACACTTTTATTCCGCCAAAGGAACATCGTGAGTTTTTCGACACGAGAAGCACGCAAAAAGATGAAACGTTAATGAAATCTTTGATGTATGAAAGTATACCAAGGTGTAATTTAATTGGAGTTAATTAACATAATGTAATAATTATTATATCAATCGACTCGGAATATATACCTACGTATTGCTTGATGAATGTAACCTTGTAAATTTTAATTATAGAAACAGAAATTGTAAACAAAGCAAAACTGTAAAATCCTGTTTTTAAATTATATATTATTTTTTACTTTACCAGGTATTACATATTACTTTGTAAATTTTATTTTGTGATAACAGTGTAGAAATGCAACGTCAACTTTCAATTTCCAATACTCTAAGAAGAGTGTTTTCTAGAGAGGGAAAAAAGTGAATTCTGTTTGTATTCAAGAATTCTAAAATTTGGAGAAATGATTAAAGTATCATACAAATAAGTCTTGTAGATATTGTGATTTTAATTATTTTTTAACAAAAATTTTTTAATTAATCCTATGACTTATTTTCTGACAGATCACGTTTGTCTAATTTATTATTCATTTCATAAACAGATATAAGAGAAAATTGACGTTATGAATTTTAAATACTGAACGATTTATAACATTGTCGACATTTAACTGTACAAAGCTAAACCGTTTAACCTAAACCGGACCCATAAGTATGAATTAATGCAAAATTCAATAAGTAGGCGTAAATACATATTGGTCTAGCTTCCGAGATAAGTCTTGAAACTCGTACTGACGACATTATTAAATCAACGAATAACACGCTATAATATACCTGTAATACATATTTATGTGCGAGAGAAATCATCGAGGTGCTCTATTATTAAGAAATTTCAATTCGTGTAATTACTACTTGGACAGCGATAAGCGAGCGTCGATTCATAAATTACAATCGAATTCTATCCACCCACTTCTAGCAGCTCGAAACCCACGCATATGAAACTCTAAGGGGGAAGAATAATTGAAAAGTTTGACGCGTGCAAACTTTCTGCTCAAGTTTATAATCATAAAAATTTATTAAAACGATAGAATTAATGCAATCTTCTCTATCTGTAATAAGAATTAACCCTCTACAAAAATAAAAAAGTATTTAAATACTTTTGAATGATAGCGCATATCTTGTAAATTTTAACACAAATATTATTTCTAATAATAACGCAAAAATTGTATGAACTTGTTCAAGAGTAAGTAATAATCTCTATTAACTACTTATGAACTGAAATATTTTAACGAATTTTATTAAAATATCTAAAATAAATTAACTCGATGCAGTAGGATCTACATTCAACTTTTTAAAACAGAATTCACATTATATATAACAAAGCATTGCATAAATTATTAAATAATAATATTATTTTTACTTTAATTTAAAAATAAACTAATTAAAAGACCAATTCAATCACAAACAAAAAATCACAAAATCGTTCTTTAAAAGGATAAACGCTTTTTTTTAAAGCGTTAAATGTTAAATGTTATGTACTCTACAATTAAAGGGTGTAATTCCGAAAGACCCCCCAACCCTAGGGCAGCCAAACTTCGGATTTATAGTAATTGAGAGACGAGAAATCGAATGAGACCATTTTCAAGTCCGACAAATAAACCGTCCTCGAGATATATGAAATGTACTCATTGTCAGTACTCGTATTCGGCTTGAAAATCAGACTGCGCATGCGCAGGAGGGAGTGAGGCTGCGCAATCGCCTTCTTGCTCCCTCGGAGGGTTCCTTGCTTCCTCACGTGCTCCCTTAGCAGAAACAGAGTGCTTACTCGTCACTCTTCCACCAGCTCTTAAGCGCTCAACTTTAATTTAAATTTTAAAGCTCTTTTTTTAATTTTTATTTTAGTTTTTCTCGTCCCTCAATTACTATAAATCCGAAGTTTAGCTGCCCTAGGGTTGGGGGGTCTTTCGGAAGTACATCCCAACACGGGGTAGGGGTTTTACTGGATAGGGTGCCACCCCTCGTGGGTGGTACAAGTCCCACTCTGCCAGGCGTCCTTTACGCCGAATAGTGCGAAAGGGTCTGCTCCGCGCGTACGTAACTGCATTTCCCCTCCAGCAAATTTAAAAAGAAAAAGGTTAGGTTAAGTTAGGTTTGATCAGGTTAGGTGGAGTATCCTTCGAGAATCAATATGACGTCATTTGTTAAGTCTAATTTACCGGCTAACTACTAGTTACCTGTATCTCTGAAACGGTTAGATATCCAGCTCTGTAATTAGTCTCAATCGATTCATCGTGTGCTAAAACCCCTATATATAGACCCTCATCCACCTAGGGTGGCGGGGCCTTTCGGAAGTTTTCCTCAATTAAAATATTTGACGGACATCATTTTTTTTAATGAGATTCGTTTATTTGTCATCTCTATCAGTGTTCTCTTTTAAATTTAACTTTTGCGGTATATCCACTTTAAGAAGAGTGAAATGACGTTGATGACAGAATAAAATAAATAGTTGACATTCATTAAATAATAAGGAGGATCTGAGATGAGAGAGAAGAGCAATCGAGAGCAATCCAGCTGTTGATCCTCGATCATCAACGATCTTCCCATCGATCGGTCAAGTGCCGTGATCTTATCTGCAACACTGGCTTAAATGTAACGAACTGCATGTCGATTTTGCAATCTTTTGTTCCACGTAACTTGCTTTCGTTCGATGCTTGGAGAAGAACATTCCTCTCCGTTAGAAATTTCGTTTTATTAAGCACGGAGAGAACACTTGCGTCAAACAAGCAGTTTCTTTTTTTTAAATCGCCATTCACGTAAAGTCGACTGTTGAAAGCTTCAATCTGAGAGCTTAATTTCAAATTTTATCTTATTGCATTTAGTAGAATTTTCAGTGTTATACACACGATCAAGTACGCGAGACGGATAACTATATTTTTGCACTGTGTTTTCCAATTTCATTTTCTAATTTTGCTACTGTATATCATTAGTTTGGTGTTAAGTGCATTCAAAAGTTTTGCTTTGCTTTGTTGTTCAATATTTAATTTAACACGTTCACTGAGGTGGGGTCGCCGATGCCTTAAACGTAATGTAATTGAATAATTACAAAAAGAAAGAGAGGAGAAAAAGGAATAGCATTAATATGATACCAATAAAAAATTGAGATTTTAAATTAAGAAATTAACCAAGATTTTATGGTGTCTAACTACAGATACTCCTTTTCGCCGATCGTGAAATCCAAATGCTGCACAATGTGCAGTACTAATAATCAAATAACATCATGAAACTTTCTAATAAAGTTATGAAAAACTTGAATCGTAAGAAAACGTTTTCTGCTCTAAGTCAGTTTGCAATTACTGTAATGCCTGATGATTAATCTTCATCATTCTCTGTTGAATTTCCAATGAACTTTCACATATAAGTTGAATTTCATTATCTTTTATTGACCCATTAGATATTTAAATTACAAATGGATTATATATAGATCAAAAAGCATGTAGTGAAAGTTTCTCGTAGACTTGAAACATTAATCCGAGTTTAAAAGATTTTAATTTGACACGTCATTGGTTTCAAAGCCTCGTTTAATTTAAAACTTTTCAATTTTTCCGAAGGGTGAGTTTCGAACGATATCAAATGACTTATGTCATAACATTTGTGCTAACTAAAACGACAATGAGATAAATTCTATGTGAGTGCAGGCATCTTTTAAAACTTATTTTTAGCCTCGGTGCATTCAGGAAAGACTGCATACCCTACTCTAGATTAAACAGAAAAATACGATCTGAAATAGAAATAAGGCTATTTTAGAGAAAAAACCTATAAACCATGATACGCGTGCATTGCTTTAAACTTTGAATGCTATAAATAAAAGAGAACTGTTTATTTTGAAAATATGACACATTTGTGCTTTGTAAAAGTAAAGTAATTTTAAGATCTTATTATTTCTTAAAAATACTATATGTAGGCTTATCTATAAATATCAACAGTGTAATTGATGTTAAATTAAATTTGAAGTGATAATCTATTATACCTTTTTGATTCATGTTAATGTGCAAACAAAAATGTATATGATCGGTTTCAATACGTACGAGTATATATTTTATTTTATATTTTTGTCTTATATTATTTCGAATAATTATAAAAAATGATTGAAACAGATTGTTAAGAAATTGAAAAAAAGAAATCGCCCAACGTGGGGCTCGAACCCACGACCCTGAGATTAAGAGTCTCATGCTCTACCGACTGAGCTAGCCGGGCATTCGCTACTTTATTTTAAATTTTACTATTTATACCAGAATATAACATCTATTTAAATATTGTTTATCTATACTGAATTACTAGAACATTAATAAATATATATCAAAAAGCATTTATACAAAGGGATATATATATATATATAGACATTTGTTTAGCCAATATATTTTATATGGTGTAATATGATATAATATTAATGCCACCTTCGCAATTCAACATTAGGAGGCTATCGTTGCACTTATTTCGTATAATATCAATCTAAATAAATTATAAATTAATTTTTACCTTATTTTTATTCGTAACCCTTCGAAGTTTGTTATTTCTCATTATAATGTGTACCCTTACCTTTCAAATTATATTCTAAATTTTTAAGAAATCGATTTTTATTAATTTATCTATTTGACATGCTCTATTTTCCAAATATTATATATATAATTACACAATAGTAAATTAATTTTTTTCTACTAATTCTCAAAGATTACCATACACTCCCTTAGTTCTTACAATTAAATGCCTTGTTATATTTTTAAAGTATCATATTGCAATTGTACAATAATAAAATAAGCTTTGCCTATTCTATCACTATCCGTTATTAAATAAGTTTCTCGCATTTATTATTCATATAAAAACGTAAACTGCTTTCTCTTATATTTTACATATAGTCATTTGCCCTCAACTCTTGCATCTTCTCACTGAATGACAAAATGTCACTCCTCGTATGAATTCAAGCAAACATTCTGTCACATTTGAAATCGATATGTACATAAGTGCACATGTATGTACACGTGTATAACTTACAGGTTGAGGCTCTCAGGATTGAGTGGTTAACAAGGACTTGGAGAGGAATCGGTAAGTGTCGTTATAGGCTATCGAGTGCTTACTTAAGGGGCAGATACATACTGTTATCTGTTTATTTAGTCCGTGTAAAATTGCCGGTCTCTACCGAGGATCAGTTACCACGGTCGTTTTACAACAGACAAGATTTTCTTCTAGAGTTTTAGTGCCTGCAATTCTATGCCAATTTTCAGTGAAAGCTCCGCGCTGACCCGATGATAGTCCTCGAAGCAGCCATAAGGTTCACAACTCGTAATTTACCGGTGGTAGCAATGAAAATGTATTCTATGTAGAACGGTTGTAACCATTGTTCTGGCCAACCTTCAGCTTACGCTACATTCTAAATGCAGGTAGGAAGGACGTCATTTATTTTATGAGACTCTTTATTGCGGATCGGAGCAAAGAATTCGCTGTTGAGGAAATATTTAACAATGGAACACTTGATCATTCGACGATGTTTCAATAACCTGTTGTTGACAAATTATTTGCATAAAAAACAAGTTAAAACACTAAAATGGGAACTTTTACAAATTTTTTAGTCATTTTAACAAAAAAAATTTAATTTATCATTAGTTATTTAATGCTTTGAAATTTTTTAAACTTTGACAGTGCTTTAATTTTTCTTACACTAGCATACTTTACCTTATTCCTATTTACTTTTATTATGTATTAATTACAATCTAGAAGCTAATCATTTTCTAGCGCACCTAGCATCATCTGACTATATTTTTCTAAAAAAATATTTAAAGATGCGTACACATTTGTTACTTATATATAGCCTTTGTACTGACATCCGTTATTTCATTTTTTGGTAACGAGGTTCGGTGTGTGACCCGTTTCCAAATCTATTAACACTAAACCCACCATGTGCGGTTAAATGACCATTTTTGTCGGAAATATGCAATCAAGAATCCTATAATTTGTAAAAAATACGATGAGAAAGAAGAAAATAAACATTATTTGTTTTCAAATGTAAGAAAATATTTTCTTCACTATCTAATTGTTCATCATTTTTACTCTATATTAAGAAATATGTCTTTTTAAAGCGATCATTTTACCGCTGACGGTAAGAATAGGTATACACGAAGTATCGATAGGTTTAGTGTTAACTGTTAACTACACCTATTACTCTCCACTCTTGCTTATTTCGTTACTTCCTTTGGAGCGGGTCATTCTTCCGACAGTGCACGGAACAGCCGAACCAAGAGTAACAAGTAACGGTATGCAGTAACAAGACATAGTCCACATTTATTACCACGGCCTGCTGGCTAGGTAACAGGTCACGGTAACAAACGTGTAAGTACGCAGCTTAATACTACTACAACTACCAAAGGGATCAAAATGACTGGTTTCCAGTTTCTTATTTTGAATTATAAATTTTATCAAGGTTTTTTTTGTTGAAATGTATGTTGGCTGTTATCGAGCTGAAGAATGAATGTATATGTTAAATTGTGTGTTATCTTTTATCTATTTATAGTAATCTACATTATTTTCAACTTAAAAATAAGTGTGCATCAAACGTCGGTAGTTCTAGTGTTAATATAAATAAAATTACATGGGCCATTGACTGTTTAAAATATTCGACCGCCAAAGTGTTAAGTTAAAAATTAATGCTCAAACGTGTTTGTTAGGTTCAATCGGTAATCGTTTGGTAGGGTTCGCGGTCATTTAATTGAAGGGGATCATTGTTCTATGAGGTATAACGAGCCTGTAGATTTTCGGTGGGATGATGTTATAATCATCTTAGGGGCACCGACGTTTGAGCAAGGGCGTAACCAGGCTACACCGGCAGAAAGATGACCCACGAAAGAACGGACAGACCAATGGCGTGGCATTTGTTATGCTTAATCGCACATATTTCTTCATTCTTTTTACATCGTTAGCTTCAAATTATGAATTAGCTAACTTTGTAATATGTATTGCAAAATTTAAACGTAAGCATTTTTTATCAAACAATTGAGCATAATTAGTTAAACATTCAAAATAACAATTATTTAAAACAGGAATGTTAATATCATTTTCAATTTATATTGAACTAAAATAGTAGTTCAATTTTTCTGCTGACAAATGGTTAATATCGTATAGGAATTCAACAAAATTCAATAAAATAAAGGAAAACATTATTTATATGCAATCACATGAGTATAAAAAAATTTACTGACAAAACACTAAAATATTAATAGAAAAGAAATAATATAAATTTTATTTCTCAATTGAGGCACTTAGGACTACAGGGTTGCAACTAACATTTTTAAGTATTTTTGAATTAAACACAAAAACAGTTAGTTAAATTGTTAAATGTAATGTCGTAAATGAAAAAATAATAATAATAATATCAGTTGCATCCTCAGAACCAAGTCCCTTGATCGTCGTTCAAATTACTCCTAATCTCACTGTTAAAATTTCGCCTAAAAGCGAAATTGGTTCATCATGGTTACAATTTTATTCACGAATTCTCATGAAATATTCCATGTTCTGCTGGTATAAAACGTCTTAATCAAGCATGCACAAAGAAAGGGTAAAGGGGCAAAAGGGTGGTGATGTATAACATGTAGAGGACCCTTCGATCGAATCGATCGATCGTCGAAATTCAAAGTGATCCCGGTACTTTCTGCGCCATTGGGACCGTCGAAATTTTATAGTTTAATAATAGAGCGGCACGGAGAATGTTTGCTTATCGCATCCCTGATTTTCGTCCGAAGACACGACGGCGACGCCCGTCGTTCGTCGCGCGGCTTATAGGATAGGACGTGGAGAATAAGAATGAAGGTATGAATGAAAAAAAAGAAACCAGGCGAAAAAGAACGTAGAAAAAGGTAAAGGTAAAAACAAAGATGAAGGTAGACTCTGAGAGCGGCATGGATCACGTGCAAAAGAGGGTGGGTGACTTGTGCGAAGCTGCTTAGCCAGCCTCCTTAGATGACTCCCACCTGCGGCTCCTTCTCCCTCTTTTACCACCAGACACGAATAATCGAAGCATAATTTCAGCCCGTAGGCTGTTACTCGCGTATTTCGGACGTTCCCTTTTTATGTGGCCACGTACGACCCTCTTTATCATACACATGGTTGTATCCTATCAGATTGGCAGAATTAGCTTATGCGGAAAATATAATTAACAAGAGTCTCTTTTTTACCTGATTGCTTGTTCCTCTTCTCTTTGCTATATAACGATGCATGTTACATAGCATATGCTCGCAGATTAGTAGACATTTCGAAGAGAACACCCTATCATGTCGAAGAGATTAGGCTATGCTGTATACATACGAGTATATTAAAGTTAAGCTCTTTACCGCACAAGGTATATACATACTGGCTGAGGGAATTCGGCCATACAGAATTTGTTATTATTAGAGCTTTGTTTCTTTTTTTTCTTTTTTTTTTTACATGATTTTACGTATGATTTTTCTAGCTATACATCGTGTGTACTTTAAAATTAGTCAGAGTAAACTGCAAGAGATCTGACACTTATCCAAGCACTTATTTCTATTAAATATTTATCACGTGTTAAATTTTAATAAATACATAATTCGGTCATATAATTTAGTTGTCAACTTAACAACATTCTATTATGATAATCACGTTATACTCTGTAAATTTTTTCTATGATACTCTATGATATTCTTTCTACTATACCTATACGATATATTCTATTATCAGTAAATCAACAAAAATATATTAAAGATTAAATCTTTATTTAAATCGATTTTAAAATTTGATTAATTGAACTACAATTGAGATTTGTAAAAAATATTCTATATTAGGTACTTCTAAACAGGTATTTTGCTAAACAGAAACTTAAATCTTCAAATGGCACCTATGATAAAAAATGGATTCAAGAAAACCTGTAGTTTCGATTTCCATACAACTATAAATTCATACGTTAAACCGGTAGGCAATACTAATTATGCAAAAGTTCCAATTCAGATGTAACAAATAGCATTAGAATTCAGCCTAGACGCGCGAAGTGTTTATTTACGATCGAATTATACCGTAGTACATAACTTTTAACGTGATACGCAAGGGTGTTACAATCTAACTTCTCTGTTATTTCGTCATCAATTCACAGGTGATAAATAACTGAACGCATAATCATGCACGATATTTAAAGTGTTGCTACTAATATATAACATTGTAGCATGCACAAGATAATATTTCATAGTGCAGTGGTATGCATTTAGATTGACATATTAAAGCAGAATATATCGAAGATAAACACAAAGTATGTTTTATTACACGTAGGGTAATACGAATACTACACACGATCGCTATAAATTTGTCTTTCAGTCGGATATTAAAGTACCATTAATAGCAAAAGTGTGAAGCACTCTTCTGTCGTCCCAATACGGTGTACGATTTATTGACAATTTATTCCTTGAAGCTGGTCGACTTATCCGATGATTGATTCGAGGGAACACCGTGTATATAGGCGCCGTATCGATACGTACACTATTGGTAGAAAGTTTGAAAGTAATCTTATTTTATAAGAATTTAGTACATATGTGTAACATATCCCTTTTAACAAAAAATTTCAATTCTTCTAGCAATTTCTTTCTTTGAGTATTGTTCAATGAGTAGATGTTTGCCTCCTGCCATATTACCTATTACTTTTTATAATAATTATATAGTTCATTGTGTTTTTCAAAATCTTAAATATTTTCAATTTAAAATCGGAAGTTGTTAAATAAATATATAAATTAATACTAAAACTAGACTGTATATGCAAGTAGGTATTTAATAATAATTTCAACCTGATCAGAATTTAATACTGTATACATCTTAATATAAAGTATAATTTAAAAAAAAGTAAATAGGCTAAAATTTGACGAATCTTTTAGCCATTTTCTAAACTTTCTGCTGATAGTATATATGTATATACAAGGTACAACGAGATCGGACGTAAATTAATGTGCTCCGAGCGCGATTTTTACTTCTATTCGTCCCATAATAAGCGATTATCATAATAACTGCCATTATGTTACGGGTTAACCGAGACTACGTCGAAATTTGGCCGATAGGGCAAACAAATTAACACAATCGAAAGAAAAATATGGCTTGGACCATAGCTATTTCATTATGAACATTCGTGAAACCTTTGTTACTATTGTTTTATTTACGACCTCGATCAAAGGGATGTGTTTAGAATGGAAAATAAAGCTGTGGAGATTGTTCGATGGTGTTTGAGAAAGAATATGATAATTTGAATATTTATAATAATATTCATTAATCAAAGTGCCAATGGTGACAATTTCCATATTTAACGAGAAAATCAGTAGTACTAAATTTGATGGATATTTCGGAAATACAATTAACACTTTGATATTTCATTTTTTATTTCATTGCTTTTTACCTTGTTTCCATCTGCTATAGCATTTGTTACAATTACAATTTGTCGATTCGTGATTTTACAAAGTAGATTATAAAAACTTGAAAATAAATCATCTTTTTCCAAACATAGAAAAGAATATAAAATAAAGATTTTCAATTTTACAAAACATGCAGTAAAATTTAGTTTAGCATTGATATGATAAATAAATAAAGATACTTTTCAACTGGATTAACCAAAATATTAATTAATTTCTGCAAAAATAAAACAATTAGTTGAGAATTTATAAAATGTATCAATTAGCAGTATTCGTAAATAGAACAACAAATTTTTTAATTTAATATGAATACAGATTATGTATTACCATAAATGATATATTAAATATTAAACAAATCATTGAAATTAAAGTAGTTGAATAACGAATACAATCACTTTTCTGTTTCATTAAACGTAGTCATAAATTCCTAAAAAATATCTATGTTATGTTAATAATTTCGAAGCAAGAATATGAAAATTGATCGTTAGTTTAATAATTCGAATATCAAAAGCGACCGAAAATATGAGAAAATTGGTTGCGATTAAGGAAAATGCAAACGCTTCTACAAAACATGATATGTGATGTGCGTGTATATCAATCATTTATAAAAACTGTCCGTTAAGAGGCGCTATCGAATAACTGAAAATAATCGAGTCTCGAATCCGAAATGAATTGTTTATGAACGATTTACCGTGTAATTTAGCCGCCTTAAATTTCTCTTTCACGCGCGCACTCTCGATTCCCAGATGAAGCCATTAATAGTTCAGATCACGCATCAATCACGTACTTATTGCTTTATGGTTATTCTGCCTTAATTATGGTCATTATAAGCCGAAAATTTTATGCTACGATTGCCTCGTGTGATACCGATCCCGGACTCTAAGAACTACGGTTCAAATACCAAAGGCACCGACTACGGATTCTTCGAATATCGAAATCTTTTTCTAATATCCTATACGTGTAAGTATACCTCCTTTTTTCCTTCCCTTTTTGCCTCGATAAAACAGTTAGGCATTTCTCGAAAGCTGTGATGTTTACGTCATGAGAACGCTGCATCGCCTGTGATTTATTATACCATTTCATTGATGGTTTGAATAATTTTGTAAGAAACAAATAATTGTTCTTAGGAATTTGTCTTCTTATCATTTCAATAATTTTCAAAACAAATTTCTTTTTAATAAATTAGCAGTCAGTTGACTGGACCACCGGGGTGGTTGGAAACCTTCTTAATATTTAAAGAGCATGTAAGGGATATAAGGCATGTAACGCACTTACAATTTGGTTTTATTTAGTTTCTTTAACTCCTATTCTGTTTCATTGCACGTAAAAACATTGAACATTGTTCAACACCCTTATTTGATAAAAACAAAAAGAAAATTCGCCCTATAAGTAACTCTGACACGTGAAAAACGGCAAGAAATTCGGTTTTTAATTTTTTTAACCATGCCACACCAGACCAAAAAATCTCAAAAAAAATTGAGAATAATAATAATATCAATAATATACACTTACAAAAAAAATATGAATCCATATCTGCGACTTTTTCAATAGAAAATCGCCATTTTTCAGCATTTTGGGGGATTTTTTATTTTTTACATCTCGGGTTTTCAGTCTAAAAATCTGCGAAGCTCCTATAATATACATATGTGCCTCATAAATAGAAATGTCTCTGATGTGTTTTAGAATTTTTCATGCACAAACATAGAATATATTGAACAAAAACGTGATTTTTCATTTTTGCGCATTAGGTACTACCTTTCCCAGATGAGATACAGTGCTGAAACTTGACACAGACTGTTTCTTCTTGATAATCTATCGAATCTGTCATCGCAAGTCGAATTTGGTTTAGGAGCACTTTCGACCACCTTATCCGACTATACCTTTTATAATACATTTCTAACTAAAATAGTAAACAATATAATATCTTTCTTAAAAATCACAACTGATTAAAAGAAAAGAAAAAAGAAAAGAATCATGAATTTGCAAATAAAAATACTTAAACTGTATCTTAAATGAAATTTAATCACGAAATCAACCCCAAAGTTTGTTCCTAGACACATGTTATCCTTTCCCTAAAATACTGAAGATTAAAGCCAATTAAATTCACCCCTTTGAAAGGTATTACATTACAGACGAAACGTGAATGTCGTATATTCTACAAGAGGAACCCATGGTTCCCGCAAGCTTACTGGAAACTTGGAACCACCCGTGGTCATGGTAAGTCGTGTGCAACTGCAGGGTGTATATAGTCACCTGCTTGACCGATTAGTTTCATCCATCATACGCCATAAAGGAAGTCGAGGGCTGAACAATATCTGATTTCGGTTTCGACCTGTGTGGCGTTTCGGATCGTGGTAGGGCCTCGAGTATCCCGGGGACCCGAACCCTTTTCTGGACAATAGGGCCACCCTCTTTAGAGACGTTTCTTCCCCAAAAGAAACCGGCGCGCGACAACCTGCCCTTTTTACGACGCCTTGCTTCTATTCAATAATCCTTGTCCACGAATGATCGTGTAAACACCGATACGCCGAAAAACACGTGGAACTAAGGTACAATGAAACACCTTTATGGCGAGTTGTTCAGAGATCACAACCTTTTTTTCTTTTTAGAATATCGTAAACGAGAAAGAATGCAAATAAGAAACGTTCGTTTTATTATATCTGAACTGCTTACGCTAATCCGTTTACGATCAGATTAGATGGTGTTGAGATTGATACTTAAGAGGGCTTCGGTTCAATTGTATATGAAAGGTCCTCGGGACAAAGATGTTGTATTTTCTTTTTATAAAAGAAAACAGCAATATTATAAGATTTGTGGAAGCATACACTCCCAGGCAAAATAATAACACATGTGTGCTGTTCTTATGGAAATGGATGAATGTGTGGATCCTGAAAACCGAGTTCGACCCAGATTGAAAAAGGTTGCATTAATGTGTGCTATCTTCAAAGATAGAAAGTTAGCTTAGAATTATCGAATAGAAATGGTATTGGTACTATCTCAAAATTTTTATATTTTTTTTACTTAATAATTTGATAATTTTGACAGTGTAGATCTTGAAATCCCAGTTCAACCCAGATTGAAAAAAGATATTCGAACTAGATGTTTCAGATAAAACGAAACGAGATAAGGTGTTCGAGGAATTTTGGAATTCCCATATCTAAGGAATCTAAAAGAACGTCACACAGAACGCTTCTAATGCGGTTCAATTTAGAATTCCAGGATGGGTATAGAGTTTCGAACGAGAAAAGATGGTGGTAGGCAAAAGAGCCGACTGACACGATCCGAAACAAGGGAACAATTCCCTTGCCAACCC
This sequence comes from Osmia lignaria lignaria, assembly GCF_051020975.1. NCBI lineage: Eukaryota > Metazoa > Arthropoda > Insecta > Hymenoptera > Megachilidae > Osmia > Osmia lignaria. The sequence goes on from NC_135045.1 coordinate 13,373,522, forward strand.
TTTTCCGGTGATTAATGTATGCAAAGACAGCGCGTTCGAGAACAAACCCGTTCTACTGATCGGCTGAAACCAAACCAGGCAAGCAAAAGCGATTTCTCTGACGAGTTCAATTAACCACTGGCCCGATTGACGAAGTGGTGTCTGGGAAGACACAGTTAATAGCTTCTTCCAATTAAAAGCGATAAATAAATTTTAGTGAATGTACTTGCACTTGTTTTTAGTACACCTATGAGTGTACTTGTTAATTTAATAAGTAAATACATTCACAATCGATTCACAGTCGATCTATTATTAGAAATCATTCAAATAACGAATAAATCTTCTTATTAGAAACTGAAACAATGCACAAATAATTAATTAACTGAAAAAATGGTAAGTAATTTTCAAAATCTTTATTTCGAAGGTATTAATATTTAGATTAATTTAGGAAAAATTGATATAATTATTAATTTTTAAATATTGTAAAATTTAATAAATAACTAGAAAAAAAATAAAAGTAAAAGCTTAACCAACAGCGCTATTTTCCCTATCAAGAGACGTCTACCATGCTCGGTAGTATAGACATGAAATTGCTGAGGACATTGACCTTTACAACATATGTCAAGATCACAGAAATCGATGAAGGGTACCCTATTCTGCATAATTACCAGTTGTTTTTTTACATTTCCGACTGGGTTGCCTTTTACACGAATCCTCCGAAAATCCGTGATCTAATGCCTCCTTTGATACACTACGAAAGACAGAAAACACTGTCTGGACTACCTTGGTACACGGTGGACACTGAACACGAGACGACAAAAAGTAGGAATCCATGACATCGAGCTTGTTGAAGCGTTTCCAAGGGAGCTTGGAGTTTCAAATTCCAGAATAACCGTGGCTGTTCAGCAAGGAACAGGACACAGGGACAACACCTCGTGGAGGGAGGACAATTCCCTTGGCAACCCTTTCAGCATGATTAATGTACGTGAAGATAGCAAGTTTCGAGGCCAAGCCCATCCCCATACACGAGGGCGTATTAGTTTAAGGGAAGGAAAAAGATAGACAGAAAGGAAGAAGAAGAGAAAATAAAATGTTCACATCCGACCTCTTTCATTATAAATGCCCCTGTGTGTTTATTGTCTCGGGCCAGTCTCTCCCTCTATCTCTCCCTCTCTCTTTCTCTTTGGCTGTGCTTCGAGAAACCCGTAAACTCTTTCGGGGTTTTTTGGGGGCTGGGCCCGAAAACCGTAGGACGCCTTCCTTACAAGATGCATACAGTCCGATTTTTTCGGCATCGGGTCTATAGATGCTGCTCAACGATAAGGAACGTTGTACGCCGATTTCTTGGATCGAGGATCGTAAGTCTGCATGTACCTGTGCAGCTCGTGTCTAATGAAGCCACGGAATTTCGATCTTCTTTACGATCCAACCTGGCCAAATCAGATTCTGAGGACGGTTCATTGGGCGGGTACCGTCGTTAGTTGCTGTTTCACAGAAAATTATTACTACTTATCATGTAATGATATGGAGGTTTGTTTGTTCGCAAAATCATGTTGTTACACCGGATTGGCGAGTTACTGATTCGGAGATTTCGAATTGAAAGCAGTTGCAGTAGGTAATATGCTTGTTAGGTAGACAAGTTTATCGAAAGCAACGAATTATCAATTTATTCGTTATTGCAGCAAATTTCACTTTTAAAGCCTGAATTAGTTAAAGACTTGGCTAAGTACCATAGTAAATGAATCATTAATAATTAAATTTTTGATAATTTGATAGTCATTCTTCAAAAGATAGATATTAAATTCTCTATAATTTAATAATAAATAACGTAGGAAAATAGGTAAATCTATATTATCAATTTCCTTCTTATTGGTATAAATCTTATTAATATACACGTATTTCAAATTAAATATTTCAATTGAGTAGCAAATGAATCATTAACGATCGTTAAATCTCTGTTAAATCGGTAGACTATTATTAGACTTCTTTAAAAGAACAGGTATTATTTCTCTATAATTTAATAATAAATTAAGTATGTGAAAACATATACTGAAAACTCTTACTGAAGCACGTCTCAATTCATATTATGCATTTCGAATGAGTGAATTAAATGAATCATTAATTATTAGAGCTGGGTTGATTAATTTTCAGTCAATAATTGCTGACATTAAAAAGTCTATTAAGAGACTTCCGATGAATGAGACGATAAATAGGTGATTTAATAATATTTTGATACATTAATATTATTCAGAAATAAATTTCACCTGTATCTTTCTAACAATAGTATTGTTAGAATAGAAGGATCTGTAAACTTGAAATATCTTAATTGCTGAGAATTGTTCGACCCAAGTTCGATACTAACGAAATTATCGATGTGCCAAACTGATTAAGATTAAAATTCGTACCGCCAAGAAGCTCTCTGGACATCGTCGAAGGAGTTAAAGAAAATCTCAGCTGAATGCTGTTCGCCGAGATTGATTAATTGAAGGTTAAGGGTTTCGGGGCGTTAAGTGGTTCACTGAAATGTTTCTATGGTCTGAACGATGGGAGCCATGAGAGGCCGCGCGTGGATTTAAAGCCGGACGAAAGGACAAAGGAAAAAGAAGGAGAAGAATGCGACCTCGACCAGTTGCCGCTTCTTTCGTGTCAAAACACGGCGCTAATACATCATTAAAAGAACGCGCCCCTAGCGTGTCGGCCTAGCGCCACTGAGGGATACAAGGACACCTTATAATCGATTGGCCTTATTTTCGATAGGATACTGCGTCTTCGTTACAAGACCACCACCTCATTTATTTGCTCTCATCGTTCGTTATTTATTGGTCGTTGATTGGATGTCGGCTAACTTTTTCATTTTGAACCATGTCTTTTCTTATAAAGGTGAATATCATCATCGATGTAAGTATGTAGTTAGAATTTCTGACGAAGGGAGACGAGGTAAGTACTACTTGACTTTATTAGAAGCTAAAAACTATACACTGCCATTCATAAATCATGGAACACCTTTACGATTTTATACGTAATAAAAACATTATCGTATATATTTGTATTGCACATCGTATTTTGGTCCAAATGTTTATTTCTTATAAAATAAAATTTGATAAACTTATCGAAAAAACTGCGAAAAGAATTGAAGACTTAAAAAGTAAATAATTTACTATTTGAACTTGGGGTGTTGATACTTATACAATTTTGGTGTTATCCTATGAAAGATTATAATTTTATTTTTAATAATTCTAGCTTATTATTTACATAATTTTTAATTACTTAAGTGATAAATCTCTTATGATAATTAAAATGTCAACAACTTCAGTGTTTAATATAAAAATTAAGCTGTAGAAACAAACCAATTAACTTTATGTTACCATAAATTTACAAAGTCTATTAAGGTTTATCTGGACGAAGCTGATGAGCCAGGGGAAAAAAAAAAGAAATAGATGTTATGTACAATGCAATTGGAGAGCCTACAAATCTACGCGATCTGTGTAATTATTACCGTAATTAGTGTATACGTAGCTCTAAATGGAAGGAGGGAAAACTTTCTAAGTGCCTTGAATGGAGGCTATTAAGAAAATTTCTCAAGCTATTAAGAAAATATTACGGTAACAGTAAGGAAACGTACCATTTTCTGTTATTAGATTAATATTCCCTGAACTACACTTTACAGTTAAATGGAACATGCAACATTTCGTAGTATTAACTCGTTTCAAACGAAAGAATCAATTTATTTACGAAATTTTCAATAGTTATAGTAATAATGTTTCAAAACATGTACATTTTAGACAATTCTGAAGATGACCAACATAAACGATAAGAATATCGAAAATTGATCTCAAATCTAAAACAAACGTTCCAAAAATTTAACACAGTAATGGAGAATTAGTACCTATAAGTAAATGATTAATTGATATCACCAAACAAAAATAAATCTTGAAACAAGCACCATGAGCATCATGCTTTCAACTTACTGTAGACATACTCTATTAAGTGATGTCAACAGCTAGTAAAAACTTTAATATTTAATATCCATTTCATAAACTCTGAACCTTGCTTGAATCTATCCTATCAATGTTTTCAGTAAGTATCATAATATCCATTAGTATATAGGATATAGTATATGCAATATATCTATAGATTTCTCTTTATCATTTAAAAGAATGATCTTCATGAATCAGTACGAGTTAATATAATTTATTATACCATAATAGTAAATAACACGTCACCAGCATGGATGCGTGTACGTAGATTTATGACAGTCACGCTGATTCATTCAACAAAATATGGCACTTATTGATCGAGAATCATAAATGGCAACACGAATCATTGCATGATGTATCGGAATACGCGATAATATTTTACCAGTGCTTTAATTACAGTTATAAATTCTTCATACTTCTCATGCAGATTAACATTTCATGCTATCATTTAAATTAACATCATGCTACCAAACGAGCCATTCCGTCTTCCTTCTGATTTCATCCTTGTAGAAAAGAACAGCAAATTTATCGTGAAAAATATTTGAATAATAATGTAATTTATATATTATTTTATCAAGATACAAACAAATTATTATAGTGATAGGTATTTTATAAAAGTTCATCACACTATATCAGAAGAACAATTAAAGTTTGTATAATTTAAAGAAAGAATAGTTCATCATACTGCTAAAAACATTCAGATTCTTCAAACTTTATAAAAAAATTATCTTGAATTATTTTTCTCTCAGATTACACTCAATTTCAATTCTACGTTCTATTTATTATATCACGATATAGTATCGGTATATTATCGTGTGATATTTAAATTTCCATGATAAGGAACGCTGACGTTCCGGATACAAGAAATCCGGTTAAAAATAAATCGATGACAAAACGAGTCATCGATTCGTTCGAAAAGGGAGCGAAACGTGTAAAGAGAAGAAGCAGACAGCAAATAAGTAGAATGACAAATTGATGCGGTGTTAAATTGGTGGGCGAGCCGATGCATTCGGAGATAATATCCGTAACTTCTAGATGCGAGTCGACCAGTGAAAACCAAATTTGCGATGCCCTCAGGCTCAATCGTTATGCACCACAACTTCCTAAATTAGTTTCAACTCACTCTGATTGAACACCGGCATAGCAAATCCTTACCGATCTCGAGCCGCTCGCTCGTTCGATCGAAGATTTATCACCATTCGATCGATTAATATTAAAGCCAAGTACGCACACTCACTGTGATTATGCCGTTGTTCGTTCGGTTAGATCGTTTTGTACGTAGTCTGAGATACAGGCGATATTTCAAAGAAATAAAGTGATTCATAATGAGGACAATAAATTTTGACAAATTGTTAAAAATATTAATCTGCATAGAAAATATGAAAAATTCATTACTACGAAAGTTGTCTTTTAACACGTTAAATGCCGTAAAGATAATTACTGACCGATATTACAAATTAAATATATAGATACTGAAATCATTCAAAGAAAATAATAGAAAAAAAATATTATTTTGACTACGATTACAATTAATTATACCCTACTGATAATGTAAGGAAGCAAATTGAAAATTGAAAATTAAAAATTAAAAATTAAAAATCTGAAAGTTAATTAATCTTACCCTTAATAATATAATTGGAGTTTCAATTTTCCACTGCATCAGTCAACGTGTTACAGTATTAAAATTAATTGAAGAACTCATTAGTACAAAAGTTTTTCTTCAAAAAATAAAACATTTAATTGGAAAAAGTTTTACTTAATCAATTATAAGTAAGAGTGCTTAAAAATGATTTGCATACCTATGTAAATATAATATACAATTGTATCTTTTACTTCATCGATAAGATCATTAATTAAAAACGATACAAAGATATTTAAAGTTATTTAAAGATATGATTCATTTCATCGATTTGCATTCACTTATCTATATATCAAGCACTTTAACCGTTTATTTTTCATTGAGGTATAACATGATTAATTATTTTCGCATTACGCAAGATTAATCTTGAAGATCGTGATTCTTGAAGATGGTACCTATGAAAAATATTCCACCATATATGTATATTTAAAGTATTAATAAGAAGGTGGGACGTTTTGAAATTTATTATCGTATTACAAAGAATTAAAGCACAAAGATGTTATCAAGATTAATTCGTTTAAGAAATAAATACACGAGAAAACGTTCGATGATCCTTAACCGATTAGATTCTTTGGACATAAAGATATCTATTTTTGATAATTTATTAATACAAATATTAGGTAAAGTGTTATATTTGAAGAAAGTATCACATAGACGGTATTATATCTATTCCGACATCATCTGCGTATTAATAAGATTTATCCATTTGATTTACTTGTATTAAGAATATTAATTATTTGCACTAATTATTTTTGCGATACTTTATTGTCATTAAATTGTATTAGACTTTATATGTTTCGAAATCACTCATTGTACTAATTGTAAGTAAGAATATTAATGGTGCATTTATGTAATAATTTGCATGAATATATCATAAGTGCTATTATGAAATACTTTTATGTAATCAAATTGTGCTAGACTTTCGATTTCAAAATCCATCATTTCGTATTTCGTCCTAATCGTAAGTGCCACATAAATGACATCGAATCACGAGGTCGGAACAATTGAATGAATAAAAATGAATCTCGTCCGTTCATACGAAGGGGTTAAAAGGGCCTTTTGCCGAGCGAAGGTAATATCAGAGAAGGCAAGTAATCGATTCTTTTCTCTTATTTTTCGCAAATCAAGCTACCATGGTTTTCGAACATAAATCATAGCGTTCGCTTTACTGATGCTACTTAAGTAATATATCGCGTGTAATTCAAGGCTTGTAACGGGGGGGTATCGTAGACGAATACGTAGTTTTTCACGATATGCAACGGAGAAAAGAAAAAGAAATGCAAAACGGAAAGAAGTCGAACTATCATCGATGCTCAACCGATGAGAAACGCATTACCGATCTGCAATTTTCCATGTTTCGAAGCTCCAATAAATAATACACGGTCACAGGAGAAGAAGAAAAAAGCGGGGGATGTTTAAAAGAATCTCATATGTACCACGTTTCATTGATGATATTTAAGCATCGATCGCAGAAAAAATATCGTTGGCGATGTTACATTTTCGAACGAGAGCTCCTGAGCAACGGAAATAGGTGCAAAAAGCGTATACCGATACTTACGGATCCGGTACAATTATTCGCTATGCGTTCAAGAAGCATTTCTTGATAACATGGGGCAATGTCAGATCAACGATTTATGACACTTCGATGAATACTCATTATCGGCAAGTGCAGCCGGTCCAACGATTACTAGAATTACCGAACATCGATTTAACGTGTCCTTACCTATGTACGTGTTATTTAAATAACAATAATGCTGCCTCTAAACGCTTTAGGATGTCAGAAATATGTAAAAAGACTTTAAAAACAGAAAGTGTTTACAAAAATATTGAATAAACGTTCTTTTTAAATTGTTTCTTTTTTAAACATCGAAACGTATTTTGTCTACATGAAAAAGTGTATTCTGTTTATATTTCAACTATTTATAAATTATTTAGCACGTCTTCCATGTAGTCTATGTACAATTGCAAAACTAATGGTAATATTAGGTACCTTAGTCTTCAAATAAAAATATATAGTGGTTCATTTTAAACTTTCCGTTTAATTCATCCCATCATTTTTGTAGAGGATCGAGATTTTGATTTTTGTGAGAAATATCACTTTCTTAAACATCCTTATATTAGATAACCATTAGCAAATATAACTAGGTAGGTATGCTTTTTATAACTGCCATACTACCAGGAAATAAAAGTCATCCAAACGTTATTATCTACGTAATATTTCAAAGGTTTCTTTAATATGATAAAGTATATGTACAGTGAGAGGCAAAAGTGAGTATACACTGTTCAAGATATAATAGAATACCTCGGTTAAAATTGGACTAAATAACTTGAGGTTTTTTGAAAAGCTATAACAATTAATTCTCTAAAATATGTATTTTCAACGTTTTAAAAAATTACAATTTGTTGAAATAGTGAATGGTCATTTTTCAACGTTAAAATTTAAAATATGTCTTCCGTAGATTCAGATAAGTTATGTGTACGTTGAAAATTTCATCGAGATCACATAAATAGATTCACATTTTATACATTAACATGAAAAAGTTGAAAAATTACCATTCACTATTTTTTTTCACAATTTCAACAAATTGTAATTTTAATTGTAATTTAATTGTAGTAACTCAATAAGTATGAAAAACTATAAATATTAAAGAATTAAATCTACAGTAATATATATATATATATATATATATATGTTGAAAATATTATGTGAAACTCATGAAAATACAAAAACTTTTATTCTCAACAGTTTGTAAAAACATGTTATTATAAAATCAATAGAAAAGTGATAAAAAAAATATTATAGAAAAATGCAGGAAAAACTTCGTAACCTAAAAAATAGAATACACGTAAGATGCAATACAGATTGATTAAAGCAATCACATCACGGAACATAGATAATTTACTCACTTTTTTATATAACCATTATTTCCAACGCAAAAACATAAAATAGCATGAAAGTGTTTCTTACGAACCAGCGCTTATTAAATCTTTAAAGAATTCCCTTTTTTAAACTTGTATGTTACAAAATAATAATAATTATTTTATTTCTAAATATTTTGCCGAGAGATATGAAACGTTTTAGTAGATCAACAAGAATGTTGCATCGATGCCAAGGAATATTCTAAAGCGTTCACAAAATCTTATCCAACAAATTGCAATTGCTTCAATCAGGGATTTATCACGATTGAATCGTCGTTTATTATAGTCATTATCTTGCTACAGGTTGATGCGCGTTCATTTGCATCAAGCAGACCGGTGCGGTGGTCATTCGCTTGCTTCAGACGCCGCGCCGGTTTACGGATGCCGTTGGACATAGCATTGTTCATAAATATCGATGAAATTGGTGTAAAACGTCTGCCGATGTTTCTCGATGACCATTCTACGCGAACTTCTCAGATTAACTGACAAATTAATAGCCAATCGAAGTAAATTTGTGCTTTCGTATATACATACGTATCAGGATTACTACTGGTAATTCTTGTTTCTTACAATTAGATTGTATAAATAAGAGCGAACCTCTTGAGTTTGAAAAACATGAATGTATTCAATAATTTCAACGCGTTTGTATATTTTGAAAGTAGGTATTCATAGCAATTTACAACATTTGGTAACAAAATTAAACTTCTATTTTAACAGAATTTACTCTACTAGCTTTAGTCTTATTAGATATTAGAGATATTTAATTACTGCTTTTATCAGGCATAAATTTTCAGGCATAAAATACGAAAGACATATTTTAAATTTTCATTATAGAGTCATATAAAAAAGTTATAAAATTACCATTCACTATTTTCTTTCACGATTTCAACAACTTGTAATTTTTTAAGACGATGAAGATACATATTTTAGTGAATTAATTTTTATAGCTTCTCAAAAAACCTCAAGTTATTTAGTCCAATTTTAACCGAGGTATTCTATTATATCTTGAACAGTGTCTACTCACTTTTGCCTCTCATTGTATAATTTACCTTTACAGAAATATACAGAATTAAATGAGGGATAATGTATTACACAGTACATATGTAGGTATATGTATCTTAAATTGTAATGTTTGCAAATCATTCTTTTAATAAAATAATTAAAAAGGAAAAGAAACATTGCGATCTAATCCTTATATTACATAGAACATTCCAAACACCATCTTCTACATCTTTCATCACCATCTCACTTTTAAACTCTCCTACCCCCCAAAAACTACATAGCTACATATATGTACGTATGTATAAAACTACATAGTACTAGTGAAGAAAAAGCTCTCGTTTCATGTTCTAACCCTCTGTTACGTAATCCCATAGTTAATATCGGAGCCATTCCAAACGCCGCATTTGACAGAATCCATGTCGTGTCTATTTTCAACCGACTACTCGACAAAAAACCGAAAGGGTTCATCTCGTCTCCCGGAAAGCTCGTAAAGTCCACTTGTTCACTGTCCCTTCTCTCATCCCTTGTTCAACACTCCCATGATCCTTGATTGACATGCAACATTCTGCAACAACAGCTGATCCAATTTACGGAGTGAAAATGATCGCGTCCGAGCAAAGTCGGCACTTTTACGCTCTAAAAATAGTGATCCACTGAGTGAGCTAATCCCATTGAATTCGTGTGAGCATTAAACGCGACGGAATCCACGTTAGACAGCGGGTGTAATGACATCTGGTCGAGACGAGACATAAGAAAATATTTCCTGCATAAAACGTTTGACGCCAGTTAGTTTGGATGGATTCCTTTATTTGATTAGAGTACCAACGCGATGCGCTAGCCGCTAGCGCATCGTCCAATTAACGAGACCGAACACTCTAGCAGCCACTAAACGACCGGTTCTCCTTTAATCGCTTGAACTTGATTAGTTTTTAATTGAACATACTTGTCAGTTACAGGTTATTAAAATACAAGATATGTGAGGTATCAAGCATATTTAAGTAATCAAGTTACTTAACTTATCGTTAGATATTCATAGCAGAAATAGAAGAACCCTTTGGCTGCTGCACGTTTTAAAAAAAAAAAAATGTTATTAGACAATAGTTAAAGCTGACTAATTGTAAAAATTAAAAATAGAACTTAATTTTGTTCTTTTTCTAATGATTCATTAGAGGAGAATATTTTTTTTTTTTTTTGAAAATCCTGTTCTACATCGTTGCTACTAACAGACAAATGTCCTAATGTTTTCTTGCTATAAGTAATTTAATATCTTTTCACAGAAAATCATCAGCTAGACCGATTAACTCATTAAAAGATATAAGTATATGATTTTATATAAAAAGTGATTTTTATATGTCTTTTATGCGTCAATCTACAACAGATTAACTACATAACATTATGTTTCCTTTGACGCCATTTTATTTTTATCTAAAATACTTTTTGGTAATATAAACAGTTTCGAAAATATTTATTAAGTACTGTTTAAAATTAGACCTACAGGATTTCATGGTTGACACAATGTTGACTCATAAGAAGAAATCAAAAAACGTATAATACCTAATTCCTTAGAAGTAAAAAATTAAGCATTATTCTTGGTTGCATTGTATTGCAAATATACTACATAGAGTAATACAATATACTACGAAATTTTTGTACGTGGTTAAATGTAACTGAAGTGCACGTTGCATTATTAATATTTCTAATTTTTTTAAATTGCAATATTTTGTTTTATTTGTACGATATACCTATTGTGAATCTATAATACATGTATATATTTACTTTTAAAATAAATTTTAGAAACTACAAAAGTTTCTTTATTTTTTTATTTCTTTATTATTATTGTACTTGCGAGGTTCTACATTAAAAAAACCATGCAGCGAAGGGTGAATTCATAATTAAATTGTACTTATCTAATATAAACAATTTTTAATTTGTCGAATCACATACGTAGTGTTTATTGATCTGTTTTTATTCTCTTATAGCTTTTCTGTCGGAATTCTGATAAATGAGCATGCATTTATGATTGTTCAATGATACGTACAATTATTTCCTATTCAAATTTTACTTGCCGAACGTCATTTTCTACTATCCATCTTTACAATTGAGAATTCTGGTTTACAGTTTACGATGAATTTCATTACAGTAATTTGTAGTGTTGTTTAGATCACGAGTAGTTTGAGTATTTTTGAGCATCTTGATTTGTAATAGTGCAACATTCTAGAGGAACAGAAGCACTTGCAAAAAAAGGAAATGTGCATTACGTGCTTCAAAATGTCCATTTACATGAATATCATGTACTTACAACAAGTCGCCAAGGTAGCAGATGCTATTTATCAAGCTGGAAGTGCCTTTAGACGTGTCTGAGATAAGAATTAATTTTATGTTACAAACAATATTCAAAACAAACACATTTCAAACAGTATTATACAATTCAGATTAATTTTTTGTAAGCTTTACGTTGTTTAAGACCTTGTAAAACTTTCAATCATAATTTTTTTTGTTAACCTTTCTACTACAAATGCTAAAACTGTACAGTAAAGTTCTTCCGGCTTACCATGTAAATAGAATAGTCTCTTCAGTATTCAATTCAAATTTAATTCATTTTTTTTACTCTAAAGGATCATTATATTAAAATTCATATACTAAAAACACAAATAAACATCATAATGTTAAATACACAAAGTGTTTTCAAACGCGTGTGAAGTGCAGCAGAGGCAAATTTGGGACACGAAGATAATAACAAAAAAGAGGTATATATTTTATATAAGCATACCAATAAAAGGTAAAATAGGCTAAAATATGTATTTAAAAATTCTTCATTTTTAAAACTAAAATAATAAATTTCTTTGATTATATTGGAATATGATGTTTGAAATATTTTAGTCTCAACTCTTAGGTATGGGTTAAAATGATGACCCTTCTTTCTATACCTATTGTTACAAAAAAGAAAAAGCATCCTACTCTAATACCTACTTTAAAGCACCTATAATTTCATTACAAATTGTCAACTTCATTTATAGTTTTTTGTAATATATTATATATGAATATTAATAGGATACCTAATATTTCAATAATATTTAAAACTGTATTAGCTGCAGCTTTTAAAATTGAACTACGAAGAAAAGGAACCAAGATGTCCAAAACATTGATTTCAATAGATAAGACGTAAAAAAAGGTGACAAGGAAGATTATGATCTTCTGTATTAATACTAATTTCCATGAAAAAAGAAAAGGCGAAGGATATAGTTTATGATCCTATCGTTTCACACCGAGAGCGAACCATCCCTTGGTAAAACACATAATTTTTAATACCATCGGGAACCACCCTTGTCCCCTACTGTTTTCCACGCATTTGTTCTCTGCCAGCTGTCACACTATGCATTTTATGTACATATTTTTGAAGGAAACTTTATCTCTATTTGTGCAGTATATGTAACACATTTCACCGTGCTCTGCTATTATGAATTTTTATGTAAATTTTATTTAATCTGATTGTAAAATCTAAGAAGTTCAACCTTATGAACAAATTCCGTTATCAGAGAGAGTGGAATACGTTCGATTCCACTGTAAAATAAAATATTAATACCATCTATTGTTTCTTTAAGTTCTGCATAGATGGTATAAGGAAAATTTTAATAGGTAAGTACTGTCCGCTGATCACAAGAAGTCCCATGAGAATAACGCGATCCGAATGAACGCGCCCCATTTCAGCTCACACGTACTTCCAGTCCTGACGTATGAAGCGTTCACATTTAACATCGTAAGTACTAATTAGGCTCGTGTGAAACTAGGGGGTCAGTCAATGTGTGCGTAGTACCCCATCTTACTCCTGTGCTGTTCCACGAAACTTTTTGTGATCGGAAAACGAGAAAGTTGATCGATAAAATCGGACATTATCGCTTTTTATTTTTTCATTTCGCGTACCATGAGGATGCATTAACAATAAATTCATTTTTGTATTGGTAAGTTTAGGAAATATAAAATAATATAATATTTATGATATAATTGCATTCAAAATGACTATACATTTATAATTTCATGTAAAAATCTATTTCTTTTTTTTTTTACGTAATGACAACGAAAGAAAAGTGGTATTAAACGCTTTCAAAATGTTAACTCTTCCCGTACATAGTTTTTACTTGTGAAATGAAGAAAATACCTAAGCACTTTTACATATTTATAAACAATTTCTGAGTATCATGTTGAAAATTTAAGCTGATAATTACAAATAGAATCATATGAGCAAAATATGAATCATTTAAATACATATCATATAATAAGAATAAATATAGAAAGAAATAATTTTTTTCTCTTTTTGTTAAGCAATTTGAAAATGAAAGGGTTAATTTATTTTTATAGAAACGATTCTATGTTTTATGTAACTGAAAACTAAAAATTATATGAATTTGGATATTCACAAAGCACGTCTAATCAGTAAATGGAACTGTTGAATATTGACGTGACGAATATCAGGATGACACAATGCTTACTGTGGTGTGTCAGATTGTGCAACTTGAATATAAGTAGCGTCTAATGACAGTATCGTGTTTGATAGATTATTTTATGGGTTAAGCTTCTTAACATTCCTAATCAGATGTATGCCATTTAGTTCGTAATGGTGTCAGAGATTTGATGTAATCCCTGGGATTTAGACAAGACGTTCGTGCGAATAGTGGTTTCAAATTGCAAACCCCAAACAGTTATTTTTTAAAACCAACTAAGTTATCTTTTAAAGATTTATTTTCAATGTTGTATACTTTGTATAATAGAAAATTAATATAATAAATAAAGAAATTTCAAATCAATTATATTAGTTTACTATTTTTGCACCAAGGTTCATGATCTAAATCCAACTTGTATATGTTACAAATTAATATGAAAAACAAGGATTAAACTCACTATTATAATAATTTATTATTTTTGCATTACAGTTTATCCTATTTCACATGCATTATAAAACCATGAATTATTTATATACCTATATGTGAGCTAGATTTATAATTCATAGCCAACTATATTTATATCATCCACGTTACAGATTTTATCCTATTTTGTGTGTTTTATACAATACCTGCACATAAAATAAATAAGTTTAAAATTTATTATTTCTTTCCTGAAGTTCATAATCAGTGATATTCACATTATCCTCGAGAAAAATTTGATTTCACTTGCTTCATATACGATATGAAGCTAATACAACAAACAAATATCAAATTTTTTATTAAAAATCTTGGATTGAAGAATGGAAAAATTTTACTCTTTTACATTATATTCTAGATTCTACGGACAACTCTTTCAAAGTAGACACTTATTTTTTCAAATTACCTCTAAAATATCACACTATAACTAACAAAATTATGTAATAAACATACAATATCCTAATGCAATTTTTTAAAGAGAATGATTTTTTATCATAATAGCATTTAATCAGATTATAATCAATTCTTAGAGCAATCGCCAATAACCTATGCGTTTGATGCGACATTAAATTCCTCCATAGAAAGAACAAGAAATCATATTCACTGTTCTGAAATAAGGATGAGTTGGTAGGTGTTAAAGAATTTCCATCGAACCCCTGTCTACCTATGGAGCCTAAACTTGGCGGGACTTACTGAGCCGAGGTACATACATGTAAATTTATTCCATTGAGGTGTGGTGCGATCCGTTGCACATACATATATCGTGCTATGGACAGCGTAGTTTCGTTTTACCGCCTCCACCTAAGTTATGTACCCACCAGCTCGCTCGTCCACTTTAGCTTCTGCTCCAGTGTTCGAACCACTTTCGCTTTCGGGGCCCCGTCGCCGCGGCGCGCCGCGCCGTCCAGAAAGAATAATTTTGATCAGTCAGCAGTCCGTCGACTCTTAACGCGTCTCGTTAGAATCCTTCCCTCTTCCCCTTCAACGTTAATATCTTTCTTTTGCATCATCGTATTTCACCACGTGCGTTGTTCGTGGTCTAATGGTGAATTATGGCGGTGATAAAATATTCTTGTACCATCACATAGTAGGAATTCTCTGCGATCCTCTGCATTCCGCTTAATTAAATATGTATTACAAGGAAAAAATGATGCTCGACAAATGATTTCTTTTGTATTTGTGTATAATCATATTTTTTATATAAGATTTTCAAGACCGAAATAGTTCAATATCGTGCGGAAATTTTCAATATTTTGCAAAAGTAATTGTAATTGTAATTGGTATGTTAAGTGCATTTGATATACTTGTTAGAGAGTGCAAGAAAAGAAAATTATTTATTTATTTTTTATTGGTAGAACGGTAAGGATTAAAATTGTAAACTGAAATAATCTAAATTTTAACACATAGAATTATGTCTATTTTTGCTTCTGTCTTTTAGGAAAAGTATTAGAAATACTTAATAAAAGAAAAAGAAAAAAATTTAATTCAATTTACTGCACTAATTTACTTCTAAAATAACTGAATTAAACATTTCTTAATCAATAAAATCATTTGGTTTAATTACTCCTAATAAAATATTTAACTGTTAAAAATTATACGTATACATAAAAGCAATTATTATTTTCAGAAATAAAAATAACAGACAAGTTACATTTAAACCAACAATGAAATGTTTGTAAATAATACGATGTATTCATAAAACTGAAACTACTTTTTTTCCCAAAATAAGAATAAGTATTATTAATAAAAATACGAAATTCTTGACATCTTTAAAGTATAGAAAATTGTCAAAAAATAGTTAGCTATCGTTATGTACAAAGGATACTATCAAATGAATGATATTATCGTTCTAAGAGTTTGCTTCAGCTTCGCCTTTTTCTGATTTCATAATCATAGTTGAAACGCTATCAAATCAGTCTTTCGGCTGACAATAAAGTAGATGCTAGTATGAACAACAAACATCTTTTCTATTCACGACGATCACGCGTGATTTGTATAACAAGAAACAAAGCGGTACGAAATTTGCGTTTTTAACTGAAACCGTAACTCTAAGCCCCGCACCTCTAAACTGTGACTTAATTCTAAGCTAGAATTATAGTTTCTGAGCTTCAGAAATTGCACGCGATTATCCATAGAAATACAGCTTTTCCAACGAAACTGTTCACATCGACAATAAATCTGCTCAAGCATCGCTTGAGGTAAATACAATGAAATTCCTTCTGAATGAATCCTTGTAAACTTTTTCGCGTAAATCTAAGATTTCATGTCCAAAGAAGAACGGCAAAAGCTTTACTGAATGAATCTAAAAGGTAGATGGAATGAAAATAAATTGTATTATTTATAGCTTAAGAAGATCGCGCACAGGATATACACATACATATGTTACTTCGAACGTTATTTAACTTTGATTTTATGATATAATGTAGATTCAGATTTCAAAATTGATTATCTTACTGCGATTGAGTTTTAAAAATTTCTACTTTTCGCCATATTTTATATTATTTAAATGAATGCATTGGTTAAACTGTTAGAACATTTAATATAAGGATACTGTATATATTGCAAGAAATATACAGGTTGTCCCAGTATTGATGGTACAACCGTAGAACGGATGATTCTAGATAAGAAAATAAGTCGAAAATATGGAATACAATTTTTTCACGTGAAGCTTTGTTTTTGAAAAAATCAATTTTGAATCTTCTCCGAGTACGCTAGCACTTGACTATGTATCTCGTTATTGAACGAATTTCGATACAAATCATATGTCGTAGCTTTATAAGTAATAATAAACCATGTAACTTTTAAGATTTACTTTATTAATGCAGAAATTGTTGAAAATGTTGGCCAGCGTACTACGTATACAACTTTGCTTCTCACAAGTGTATAGGTATGTACATACTCGGAGAAAATTCAAAGCCGATGTTTCTTGAAAACAAAGCCTCAAATGAAAAATATTTATTGCATAGTTTCGACCTATTTTTTTTTTATTTATTTAATTTATTTAATTCTTATATAAAACCCCTGTACCATTAATACTGGAACACTCTGTATAAACACTTGGGAAATGTAACTTTGAAACTCCTTTACAGATATACTATAATAATTTTCCGAATACAGTGTGTAATTAATAAATATAAAATGAAAATTATTTCAGATGCCATTTCTTAATATTAACAAGTCTCTAATAAATTTCAATCATTTTTCAAAATTAGTTGAGTTTGTAGAAATTATTTCTTAATTAAAACTATTTATTTAGGTATGTATTTTAGATTAAAAAATGAAACTAACGACTATTAACATTGAAACAATTCATTCTAATTTGTAAATCATTATTTGCATTAAAATAATTCATCCTAATTCGTGAATCATTATTTGCGTTTAAACAATTTACTCTAATTCGTCGATGATCACTTGCATTTAACTAAACTATTCTAATCCATCAATCATTATTTGCATTTAAATAATTTATCCTAATTTCTTGAAGTCTTTTATCAATCAAGCAATTCAAGTTTCTCTTCCATTAGGACTTCTTTTAATACGTACACAAGTACCTGCTACTTTAATTTTATAATTCACCATTTAAAATCTCTCTAAAAATCAATTGTATTTTATACAATTGAATCTCAATAAATTGAGCTAATAAGTAATTGATTAAATTTATTTTTTAACAAAAATCAAAATAAACAACATGTATATAATATATGTTATCCTTTATATTTGATTACCAGTTATAAAAAGTTTAACACAATTTAATAACAAAATCATCCCCAAATAGTACTTATCCCATATCAAAATCTATACAAAATAATTATAAGAGTCTTCCACTAATGTTCATCGTACAAAATGATTGATTATCAGTTGCAACACACGGCGCGTCGGCAGTTGAAAGATAAATTATGACAGCGTACATAAAAACAAAAATAAATTTGTGTACTGTTGCTTTATAGATTTTAATCAAGAAATTTCACAGTAAAGGTATTTTTAATTTAGTATAACATTTAGAGAAAATCGTGTATTATTTTGGACATACATTCCAATAATAAAAACCTAAAGAAGACTACAAAGTAAGTCGAAACGTTAATTTATTCATACAAATGGCCTACACGTTAGAAAAGATTAGACAGGAACAA